>NC_061071.1:4344364-4977603 GCF_021917145.1 Hypomesus transpacificus | reverse complement strand
GACAGATAAGGAAGGAAGGCAGACAGGCAGGACATCGGATGCAACTGGAACAATGATCAGAAAGGAGTTGCTTGATGCTCGGAAGGCCTTGAGGAGTGTGAAAGACAGTGTGAGTGGTCCCATGAGGAAGAAACTGAAGGGTGAGTCTGAGTTGAGGTTGGACGTACAAACATGCTCACACACATACACACACACACACACGCGCATGCATGTGGCTGTGAATGTATTGTTCAAATGCACTGGGAAATTCAATGCACTGGACAAGTTCAACATCCTTCTCTGTTGAATCTTCTCCTACAGAATTAGATTGTGAAAGAGCACAACAACACCATCAAAGAGACTAGTCACTTCACTCTCTTCACCTATAATGGCTGCCACTGAAAGTATTGTAATTTAGAAGATGACTTCCTAGAAAGCCCAGTACCTCTCTCCCAGACCCTGTGTGGCGCAGGATGGGAGTCAACAGGTGTCTGGCTAACTTAAGTTCTTTGGTACCCGCCTTATGAGCTACTCAAAGTAGCCTGCCTGTCTGTCTTGAAGGTTCTAACGTTTTTAGCTTTTGTCTTTTACTCTTACACAGCTGTCTGTCTGTCTGTTGGTCTGCTTGCCTGTTTGTCTGGCTGCCTGTCTGATAAGCCTGACTATCTGTCAGTCTGTCAGTCTGTCAGTCTGTCTGTCTGTCTGTCTGTCTGTCTGTGTTTCTATCGATCATGCTTTTATCCCCCCCAAAAAAACTTGGGACCTTTTATCTATCAAATGCTTTACCACTTTAATCACAATAATATTTCAGTTTACCACTGAGCTATACCCATCTGTCTGTCTGTCCATCCACTTCTCTGTGTTAGTACAGTGCCCTATCAATATTTCTATGTGCCCATCAAGACAACATTGTTTTGTGTATGTGTGTTTGTGTGATGTGTTGGGGTGGGTGTGTGTAGGGGTTTTCCCTTTTTTACTGGTGCACAGTCAGACAGCACACACACACACACAAACACTGGTATGGTCAGTCATGTGTCGAGGATTAAGTGGTAAGATCAGGTTGCAGACTGGCACTGCCAACTACGCCACTACAGCTGTTATGTGTCTGATAAACATATCTACCCCTGACACACACACTTTCTCTCCATGTCAGGTTCCATTTCGAGAAACAGACAATGGTTTTAAGGAAGAGTTGTAGCGTTGGGAGGACTGTGCTCTTGCTTCCATAGTAACTTCAGTTTCTCACCTTTGCTGGACTTTACTCGACTGAGCTGGGCTAGACTGGGCTGGGTTAAATTGGACTGGGCTGGGCTACATTGGGCTGGGATAGGCTAGATTGGGCTGGGCAAGATTGATCTGGGATTGATTGAGCTAGATTGGACTGTGCTGAAATTGATTGGGCTGGACTGAATTGGACTACAATGGAATTGTAGTGTCACCTTAAAGCAAAAACATCTAATAGCAGATAAATGCTGCTGAGAGAGTTGTATGCTTCCCAGAATTCACCAGGGATACGCTGCCGAGAGCTGTCCCAAAATCAATGTAGCCCCATGAAGTCAGCTGTCTTTCACATTGTTTCATAATAATTAAAGCAGATAGTGCTTCCGTAGAAAGCTCCAGCAGTCGTATTAGTCGTTGCTGTTATCTGAATGACAAAGCTGTTTTATCTGCGCTGTTTGTACTTACGCTTGAATGGCTGATTAAATGAATGAACAAAATCTTGTACTTGTGTTGTTCCATGGCCTTGCTCTGCTATGTAAGAAAGAAACCAAGTGGGGTTTGTACATTTTAGATTACATTCAACAGAATGCACTTTACAGCAATGTCAAATTACTTTCCTAAGGATGTCTGAATCCCAATTGGTGCATTTGTTTAAAAACCATCCTTCGATTCCTGGGTTCTCATTGGATGTCAGTAATAGGAGGCTGGGTCCTGATTGGCCTTCCAGCATATTGATCCCAGGAGGAGATGAGTGGACTGTGGTGTGTATCTTCTGTCGGGCAGAAAACGTTTTTATTGATCCTTTCTTCCTGGAGATGTGGGCCAGGAGGTTGGGCTGAGGTGGAGGAGAGGATGGAGTTGGGGTGGGGTGGGGGGGGACTATAGAGTGAGATGGAGCGGTTGAAAAAAGAAAGGAATGTGGAGAGAAAGACAGAATGGAGACAGCAAAAGGGAAGTTATTCAGCCTTGATCAGTGAGAAGCTACAAATGTGAACCTGTCTATTTGACTTTACCGGTCTGTCTGCATATACGTGTGTGTGGATGTGCAAACATGTGTGTGTGTCCCTGTATGTGTGAGCATACTTGTTAGAGTATGTGCATCTGTGTCAGCGTATGTGTGTGAGTATGTGTCTGCTTACTCAAATTCACTTTGGATGGTTGATTTTTTTTTTTATCTGGGCTGCTGACAAATTATATTTAGATGGCTGATGAATTGAGGTGTGGATTACACAGACGTGACCTGGTGTGTGTGTGTGTGTGTATATGTGTATGTGCAGGTGTTAGAAGACTAGTGAATAAGGCAGTCGAGTAATTACGTGTACGCATATCATTTTGGGGGGGTGTGCTTGTGTGTGTGTGTTTCACTTGATGACAGCTTCTGAATTACAGAGGGCGTTGTGAGGTGTCAGGTGGGAACAAAGGGAGGGTGCTGTGCTCCTCTCATCCTCGTCTGCCCTTCAGCACACAAGCAAAACATACCTTCCAAGTTCAATATCTTTTTTCGCTCTCTAGTCCACTTTTTCACGTATCCATCCATCTCTCCTTTCATCCCTCTATTTGTTCGGCTCTCTTTTTGAATTTTTATCCATTTATTCTACATCTATCAGGTTATTTTTACTACTGTCGTAATTACCGTCAGTGTTACGTAATATTCCCCCACGCACAGAAAGGGACAATCAGGTAAACAAACAAATAAATTGACAACATTGTCAACGTGTAAATAATACAGATTTGTGGAAGAATCAATCTTTAAGTGATTCTGATTCTGACCCAGTGACACACTGAACCTTACAGAGAAGCACAACAAAAATCAACATTAACTATACAAGGTATTGATTAGGCTGTTTACTATACACTGTGTCTAGATGTTGATTCGGTTAATCTTCCCAAAGCTTTATTTGTATCAGCACATCTTTTACAGTTCTGGGTTTATGTGTCGGGGAAGAGAGGCTGTTTAGGTTGGTGCCCTGGTGCAAATGTCTGCCGGCTAAATATTGTCGTAGTGACACGACCACAGACCCTCAGTTTAATTCACCGTCACAGACACACTGGCTCTGCATGTATAATAGATGATCTGCTGGAGGCTGCATTCTCTCTCTCTCTCTCTCTCTCTCTCTCTCTCTCTCTCTGTCTCTCTCTCTCTCTCTCTCTCTCTCTCTCTCTCTCTTTCTCTCTCTCTCTCTCTCCCTCCCTCCCTCTCTCACTCTCCCTCTCTCTTTCTCTCTCTCCCCTCTCTCCTTCTGTGTGTTTTGCCTTGTGGAGAAGGCACTGGTGGGTGATAGAAGGGAACAGTGCTAAGGGAGGAAGAAAAGGAAAAGAAAAATAAGGCGTTTTGGGTAAAGGATTTAGGGAGGGTGCAGTCGAGAGGAGGAGGAGGAAATCCCCCCCCCCTCCACCCCCCAGAAGAGGAGTGATTCTCCCTCTCTTGCTCTTTTACCCCTGGCTCTCCATCTCTCTTTTATTCATCCCTCATTCCTCTCTCATCCTGAAACGCCTGCTATTTATTTAGTTCTTCTTCTTAAACTCATTCTTTTGTGCTTCTTCTCCTCCTTTGTCTCTGTGTCTATCCCTCTCTCTCTCCATCTCCACCCTCCTTCCTACCTCGCCGTCTGTCTCTCACTTGCTGTTGACGCTGCAGAGAGAGGAGGATGCTGTGTAGAGGCTGACTGTGCTGTCCTTCCCTCTTTCTCTCCTCTTCTTCTCCTCTCCACATCCCTCCATTCCTCCGTCCTTTCTTCCCCCGGTCTCTCCCCCGGCTGCCTGCTGTTAAGAGGGGCTTTAATAAAGGAGAAGGAGGAAGGGGAGGGGGGGGGCAGAGGTTTTTAGAGGCGGAGAATCGCCCCCTCCAGCAGAACACGTCAGAGAGGGGCTGCGGTGGCTAATCGCACAGAGGAAACACTCTCTGACACAAAGACACCTGCTCCTGCTTTCTCATCCTCCTCTCCTCTGCCTCTCCTCTTCTCTCTCTGCTTCTCTTCGCGGCCAGGAGAATGTGCACACCCACACATCTTAAAGCTGAGGATCGCTGGGACAGATATTTTTTGGGCTGCCACACCCTGGTGGTTTGAAGGGAGGTTTCGGGGATGTTTTTGTAACCAACGCCACAGGTAAACTGCTACACAGAAGAACCTCAACACTACTTCCAAACATGAAGAAAATCTGGTCCAAGAAAAGATTTCAGGTGGGTTTTTCTTTTTGACACTTAATTAGCTCCATAGTAATGTATCCTTTGAAAGCCTCATTGTCAAGATATTATTTGGGCTTCATCTCGATCAACGTTTATCTAACTGCCACAGCATTTAAGTAGAAACATCCAGATTAAGGTTACTTGATATTTACTTCCTACCCTGTACATTCTAGTTATTGCTAGTAGGATGACTCTAGACTAGAAAGGGTTATGAAGGTTGTGAACACATGGAAAATATCTCACAGGGTGATGCTCCCCATCTCCGGGGTGACGCTCCTCGTCTCTGAGGACGACCCAGCTACCCGCTGTGACATGATGACAAAGAATCGCCCCGGGGTGGAGAAGGAAACATCAAAACTCATTTCAAGAAAACAGAGTCTTTTACAGACAAAGGCTTGCTAAGTGTTGTATTCGTCATCCTAGGGCAACAGACCAATATATTTAGCATGTGTCAAAAATGACTAAAATACTTTGAGCCCACTGCAAATATGCTTTTGCAGTCTTGAAAGGGTAATTGTTTTGCCTATGTCTTGGTCTGGGTACCAATGTGTGTGTGTAGAGCGCAGGTAAGTGTGTCAGTGGGCCACAGCACAGATACCTGATACCTACCGTCAGAGAAGCAGCAGACAAGGATCCACACAGCTTTACTATCGCATTACTGTTGTTCTCTGTACCTCTACTGGCTCTCACATTGTCAACGATCCGCGGCAAATTCCTCCACCTCCACTTCTTGCCAGCGGAATCAATAGAGATGCAATGAAATTGTTTTCATTTCAAAACGTTTCGGTTTGAGCTCTTTGTGAAGCTTTTGCGGGGTCTTTCAAAGCTCTTTGGCATCATTGCGCAGTAGCATCCAGTTGGATGTTGTTTGCGTGGCTGCTGTTTGCTGATATAATTGCCTGGAGATTCTGTGTCATCAGAGTGAGGGGAGGACAATGGAAGATTTCAATGGCTGCACATCACAATAGACACCAGAAACACTTCATCAAACTGCTAGTGGCTGAGAGGGTACTTGGAGAGAGAGAGAGAGAGAGAGAGAGAGAGAGAGAGAGAGAGAGAGAGAGGAGGGGGGAGAGAGAGAGAGAACAAGAAGAGGAACAGAGGGTCAATCTATCCCGGGGATCATTACTTATAGGCCTTACAGCCACAAGGAAAACTTTATCACAGAAAAATGCTGAAGGCTGAGGCCATCCACCACTGGTCCTAGCACATCTACCAACGGCAGTTAGAATGCAGTAGAGTAATGTTTCTCATCTTCAAGTTTCATATTATTCACACGAAGCCAAGGGGTGCTTAGCAAGCACAGGGACATCGATCAGATGAGTCATTACACTGCTGTTTCCCTCCAGCATTACTGACAGGCAGCAAGCCAGTCAGTCAATCAGTTTTCCACAAAATATCCTGGTTTTGATATTGCTTTTAGGATTCTATTTGATTTGTGTCTTATTCTGAGATCGTATTTTGTTTTTGAGCTTCTAACAATGATCTTGTGTCTGTCTTGTTTCCAGAGGACTGGACACTCCACAAGGACCTTCGGCAGGTTAACTCATGGTGTGTGGTCAGGATGGCCTCCTATCTAAAACCCACACAGACACACACGCAGTCTTACTGTACCACAGGCAGACAGACTGCATTTCTGCTGTGCATGTGTAAACCCCCACTGTGTATACAAGTCAAGTTTAATCTGTTCCGAACATTTCATTCTTATATTAAAGTCCCAGTTGAAAATCTTTGGGTTGCTATCCATACATTTTTAATGCCTTAATCAGAGCTGGAGAAGATAGTGGGATTATTAAATATTCAGTGTGCGAAAGTAAGTCCGCCCCCACAAAGCAATTTTATTGTATTCCTATTGTTGCATCTCATCATTGCATAACATCCTCCAAAAAATGATTTCTGTGCACCTTGGTTGATGGTGCTACATCTGTCGTCTACCAAAACAAATGTTTCCAAATCAGATTTCCTGTTTGCTGCATATCAGATTCACTGGATTCATATACTTACACACAGTACACCGCAGCAAGACAGGGTGAACACATAGCCTCCTATACTCAACAAAACTGTTGAGTTAATTGGTGTGCCGAACATGGTGTGTAAACTATTTAGCCTGCTGCTGTAGATTTGACACACTTGGGTGGTAGCTGCTGTACACACACACTCATACACACACACATCCACACACACAAACACATTCACATTGACACGCCTCCACAAACTCTCACACACACTTATGAACACAGAAAATGGGCTGTGAACTTTCTCTTACAATTGTTATTGTTCCCTCCTCATTGACTCTACCCTCATTTTGTCGATTTAACCAACAAAATACGGTACAATGCACTTCCTGTAGTCATCTAGCAGGAGAAGCTCATTTGACATTAGCTAAGTGCAATGAGGCATAGCTTCATTTGCCTCTCTTTCCCTCTGTCTCTGTCTCTCTTTTCTCACTATCTCTCTTTCCCAACACCCCTTTCCCTCACTGTCTCTCTCTTTCTTTTTGTGGCCCATATCGGCTCTAACCAGTGATTGTATCTCTGTGTCAGGGGGGCTGTTTGGGTGGTTTTAGATTCTAATGGGCACGGACGAGAGGATTGGCCGTGTGGGTGAGAGAGAGGGTGGTTTCCATAGTAACGGTGCTCTCCTGTCTGCCCTCTCTTGCTGCCACTATGGAAGCGAAGTTTTCCGCTCCTGCCGAAAGCAAAGCTATGGTAAACCTGAATTATTGCTGTTGTTCTCCTTCACATTCATCTCTCTCTCTCTCTCTCTCTCTCTCTCTCTCTCTCTCTCTCTCTCTCTCTCTCTCCTCTCTCTTTCTCTCTCTCTCTCTCTCTCTCGTTCTTTCGCTCTCTCTCTCTGTCTCTCTCTCACTCTTTTTGTTATCTCTCTTTCTGTCCTTCACTCCCTTGTTTTCTATTAGTCATCCATCTATGTTGTGACTTTTTGGTATGACTCAAGGCTGACAATGTTTCATATTAAGCTATAGTACCTTGGTCATTAATCATTTTATTGTATCTGTTGACCCCCCCCCCCCCATCCCTCGAAGAAAATAACATAGTTGCTGTCTGGGAACAGATGGGCGGAGCAAAATACAAGTGGCCTCCTGCCATCCATGGGTAGCATTTGTGTGGGTGGAATGTATTTCTTTCAAACGTACCAGCCTTCTGCCTCCAATGAGAGCTGCCTATCCCAGCTAAGGGCCTTGATTCTGTCTTCAATTAGACTGATGTTGTCTACTTTTTTATATCCTCGACACTGCTGACACAAATCTGCCCCAGCCAGCTTCCTACATCCATATTGATCCCCATTAAAGGTCATGAAATCGACTTCTCTGCTTTGAAACGCTTTGAATAAAGGCCTTTGTATCAAAGGGCACAATTAAGTAATTATGTGAGCCAAGCCCCTAATAGAACTAGAGTCTAGACATCATTAGTGGGTCAAATTAAAGAGAAAAGCAGGAAACCATGTTGAGGAAGTCCTCTTTGAGAGTCCTGCA
Source organism: Hypomesus transpacificus (assembly GCF_021917145.1). Classification (NCBI taxonomy): domain Eukaryota; kingdom Metazoa; phylum Chordata; class Actinopteri; order Osmeriformes; family Osmeridae; genus Hypomesus; species Hypomesus transpacificus. The sequence continues at coordinate 4,969,723 of NC_061071.1, read as the reverse complement.
AGCCATAAACTCAAATAAGGTCAGATCTGATTCAGCACTTTCAGTTGCCGGCTCTACAGCCATGCACTTTGAAAACCCATCAGCCCAGCCATCTAGACCTATAGGTGCTGTTACGGTTGTCTCAGTCAGTCTAAAACTGTATTCACAATGGTTGACACAGGTATGCCTTCTTAGTGGTTGCTGTATCTGTCATATCTTGGCAGCTATGCACTTCTGGTCTGATGGCATTATCGTGTAAGACTATTTCACTGGTAGACATATTTTATATCTCTATCACAGATAACCTGTGGGAGTTGTAGGTGTGTGAGTGTATGTGTGAGAAAGAGAGAGCCCCAGCTGGCTGTGAGTCAGGGTTCAGTGGTGACCTCATTTACTCCTCCCCAGGAGGGTTTGCACTGCTCGCCGTATTACCCATCATCCTCTCTGCTGCTAAGTGAATATGAAGTGTCATTTGTCTGTGTGACTCAGCTGTTATTTTACGCCTCCTCCTCTCTTTGTCTCCCCCTCCTCCTTATTTCTTTGTCATCTTTCAATTGCCTGCTCTTCTCCTCCTTGCGACATTTCCCTTTTCTCCTCCTTGTCTTCCCCTCCCTTTCCTGTCTCGACCCTGTCTTTCTCACCTTCTACTCTCCTCCTCTGCCTTTCCCCTCCATCTGTTCATCTCCTCCTCTTCCTCCACTCATCCTCCTTTTCTTCTCACCCCCAGACTCTGAGACAACTGAAGATGAAGCTACAGAGCCCCAGGTACCCATGGAAACCAAGGAAGGATCCGGGAGACAGCATGATAAGTCTGGTCGGAGAGTGACTTCAGGTAAATCACAGCCTTCATTCCCAGCACGGTCTGGGACTCAAAAGTCCTTATAAATCTAGTCTGTTTTCCTTGGATTAGCAAAGCACATCATTCAAAGACTGTTCAATATGAACAGTTTCTTACTTATTTATTGGTGACGTAACTTATTCACTGTATTGACATTTGCGAGTGATATGGTTATCATTGTGGTGAAATTGTGTCAGTGCTAGCTTGCAAAAGCTGGCCTTGTGCTTGAGTTTGGAGCTCTAATGAGATTTATCACTGGCCCTCTTCGAAGAGGCTTGTCGCTGTAAACCAAACTGGCAGACAGCAGTTTAATAGGGTTGGTTGGAGAGCAGGCAAGGCAGGTTGGCACGAGTCGCGAGGCACCGAGGTCAGGGTTGGCGACAGCCAGGGGCCTTTTTAATACCGTCAGTTGTGATGCAACTGTGTGACACACTGACCTAGTTTAGGCAGATAACCGGGCCTTTCCATGCGTGTGGTGGGCTTGCACGTTCTGGCTGTGGGTCGGGCAACTGAATCAGACTGGGGCTGGATATATGGTGACAGGCTATGGAGGTGTATATGTTGTTGTTGTTTTTTTAAGATGTTGTGGCTCGGAAAAATCAAAACAATTTGAAAAGAAGAATTCCATCTTGAAATAAATGATCTGAAGATATGGCAGTGTTGTCCAGTGTCATAGTCTTTTGATATATTCAAACAGGCTCTTTAACCATGCATTTGCACACTCCTCTGCAGCTCTTATTTTGCTTGTTTTGGCTATGATGATAAAAAAGACTTTGAAACAAAAGAGAATGCAATTGAAAGTTAGAACAGAGATTTGCTCATTGACGCTGTCCATGCACAATGCGTCCAAGCAGGGTCAGCAGTACCCCCTGTCGCTGTACAACTTAATTTGACATTCTGTCCCTTGAACAGTTTGTGCTCTTTCATGTTTCACTCTGGCAGCCTGAGAGTTTCTGTCCACTGTGGTATGTGTAGAAAAAGAGTATTGAAGGAAGGGGGAGAGAAAAAATAACATTTGGCAAGGGGGTGGAGGAGTGAGTCCACGTCACCTTCATTATCTAACAAAGTAAGAAAAAAGTGCTGCCTTACCTGCCCTGGGAAGAAGAAGCATCCAAACGAAACCGTAAACTCGAACTCTAAAACTGAAACATGTCTGATTAAGATGTTTTCAAACGTATCTGGTTTAAATAATGTATTTTATTGAATGGTTCAAATGTTTACTTAATTAATCATTTAAATTGAAGTTAGTGTTGTTAAAATAACATTTACACACTAGCAAAAAAAGTACAGAAAGTGACGTATACACTCGCAATAAAAGGTGCAGTACTGTGGTAGAAAACGCACCCAGAATATAGCAACCAGTTTGAGTGTAGCCAAATTAAATACATGAAATTCTTTCCCACCGGCGCTAACTTCCTTCCCACCAGAACGTCTTCAAATGTTAATTAGTCTGGTTCCAGTCCAACTGAGTCGTTTGTGATTGAAAAGGTACATAAACCGAATGTGTGTTTGTCAGAATAGTGTTCCCCATTTACCACAAAACAAGTCTATAAAATTGAATTCCCCCTTTCGCACCTGTGCCTACCCTCAGCCCCTCAGCAGAGAACAGGTGAGACAGTCAGAGGTTACTGCGCAGTGAGATAAAAAGCCGTTTAAGGATCAGAGCCTCAAACATTTTGAAGGGTGTGATTTCTTTTCTCTCGTAATCTCTCTCTGCCAAGAATCCTCCTACTGCCTGGCTTGAGCTCCAGGTTCTGTGGAGCTGAGTCAGTTCTAGCTCCTCACGGCTGCTAGCTAGCAGTCTCCACACTCTCACTTCCCCCACTCCCTCTTCTCCCTAGGCAGATCCAGTAAATGGGTTTGGTCGTTAAGAGGAGATGCTGATGCTTCTAGTTCTTTTAGCTGGCCATGCATTTCTGTCTTCCTTCTCTAATCACTCAAATGTCAATCATGGTGTGCTAAGTGTGGGAGGAACCCTGGGAATGGGACTATAGTCATTCATTTCCCTTTTCCCCATGAATCAATTTTCTGCTCTATCGTGATTCGGTCTTGATGGGTCTTCTTCTCTCTCTCCTTTCCATTTGACCTCCACTGACAATCTTTCCTTTAAGAAACCTTCACATTTTCTATGTCCTCCTTCCTTCCTCTCTCTCCGTCTCCCGCTCTCCCCCTTCTCTCCCTCTGTCCCCATCCTCAGGTGAGGGAGGCAGAGTGATGGACCTGGGCTCCGACGGTGTGGACCACAGAGCTACCCTCCCAGGGGGACATGACCCCATCGTGGAGAGAGAGCTCATGGCTCTGGGCTCCAGGCCCCCAGGGCCCCATGACCCATCACACGCCGCCAGGCAAGCCTTGGGTGGGGTTCCCGCTGAAGGGGGCCAACCTGTCAGACACCTGGGTGTGGAGCCCTTGATACGGGCTTCCCATGCTAACCTGGCCAGACCTGTTCTGGGGTCAGAGGAAAGTGTGTCTGTGGGAAGCGACTACTATGGAAGCATGTTCAGTTTATACAGAGGGAGAACGTTTTCCATGCCTTTGTAGGAAAGGCTTCTCCATGACTCTACCAAGGAGCAAGATGGGCCACTAAACCAATTAGACCAAATCACAAACTTTGACCTTACAACCGACACATACATGCATTATGTCCAGATAAACATATCTTTCAGAGCTTTCATGTTTTTCAATCTCAGAATATCCTTTTTTTTATCTCATGCTTTTTATACATTATCACATCATCTCTCATATACTCTTGGTTCGAGTTTTTCAGATCATACTTTCCTCCTCCTCAGCACTAATTCATTAACAGCTTTATAACGCCTGTCTTGATTGTATATAGTGGGTTGGGACCCAAAGTACCCTGTGATGAGTTCTGTGAGTGTGGTTCTGAGTTCTAACCTGAGGGTGGTTCTAATGTATTCTAACGTTAGATCATCATGTCTGAAGTAGAGTCAAAATGTCTGAAGAATTTCAGGATTGTAATTTTCATCCTTGCTTTGCATGTCATGGCCTTCTTGCACACTAATGTTTGCCTTGTGGATTAATGTTAGATAATCCCAGAAAATCTCCATCGTCTTTATGTGACAGGCATGCTGTGGATTGTTAAATTGAGTCAAACAGTGATAATGATGTGCTTGTAGCTAGAAGACGGTTTGAGACTAACTAAAATGTAATTTGTTTGCGTGCTTTTTAGAAGATTTTTGGAAGTGTTTGGTTGTGTGCTTGATATTGATTCTTGAGGGGTCTGTCCTGGTTATTGTGGAAAATTTTGATTTAGAAGATGATAGGGAGCTACAAAAGCCGTTTTATTGACATTTTGTGCAATGACATGAAAGCAATTATTGATAAGTCATGTTGTGGACACAGATCATCTATCTTCTAAATTTCATTAAGTGTGAGTTGTGTAGGTAGCCAAATCACAAATCTGTGCTGAAACTAAATCCCTTTATTTCCAATCATTCCATCAGCTGTTTCCAGTAAATTTCTTTATAAAACCAACACACACACAGACACACACATGTATTGGCAAACTAATTGCCAATAAACTCATTTTTCTTCCACAAACCTGGAACCCCCTTTGCCCTCGCCTCCTCTTCAGCCCTAGTACAAATTCTGGTTTCCTAACCCTGCCCCTGCTGTTCCAGGACCCAAACTGCTGATTCCTCCCCATCTCCAGGCTGTATATCCAGCCTTGCATCTCCCCAGTCCTCCTTCCTAGACCCCCCTCGCAAGAACGGAGTCGCCACACACACTGGCCTGGACCCAGCCCGAGCTGGAGCTGTGGCCAAAACCAGACTCCCAGGGACAACATTGGTGTCAGAAGTCAGGAGTGACAGAAGGTCTTCAACCCAGACTAGTGGAGGAAGAGATCCATCTACCAGTGTAGGAAATGCTAGCAGTGCTATCACCATGACGCCTAAACTTGCACGCACCACTGGCACCAAGATCTTTGACAAGGTCCGGGTGTTTGAGGAGCGGCGAGGGAGCAGCGTGGAGCTCCCTGGTGGGCTGGGACCAGGGTCAGCATCGGGCCAGTCCTGGGCCAGGTTTGGCCGGATGGCATCCTCCAATTTAGACGACAGCGGCCAACAGATGGGAGGTTCGGGAAAGGAGGACGGGGCAAGACAGGAGGCTTCTCAGCGCCGCTCTGTGTTCAAGCAGCAGAGGGCATCGTCTTTGGAGGACCAAAAGTCCAGCTACGCCCAGAGGGTTCAGAGCTTCCAGAGCAAATTCACAGAGGAGCTCCAGAGGATCAAGAAGCTGGTGGGGAAACCCAACCTGAAAAAGGCCTTCTCCACAGAGCAACTGCCCCAAAAGGAAAGGCATTCCCTGGGCAAGCTAGAGCCTATCCCCCCCCAGGTGGTGAAGAAGCTGGAGGAGAGAGAGAGGGCCCTTGAGCAGAAGAGAGAAGGAAGGAGAGAGGATGAAAGAGTGTCTCCCCAATCCAAAGAGAAGGTTCTAGATGATCAAAGGGAATTTCCCAAACAGGAGAATGTTCCAGAATCGCACCCAGAAACAGAGAGGGTGTCAGTGGTTAGCGCAACACCGCAAGCTGTGGGTAAAATCTTTGTTTCCATGGAGACTGCACCGGTTTACCAGTTGCCAGGGCAACCATCATTAGTAGAGGAGTGGAAAAGCCCAACCAGGTTGGTTTGGGAGATTCATCAACTGTTTGTGTGTGTCTCTCTCTCTCACTAGGTGTGTTAGTATTACATAATACTTGCAATGCTGTGTCTCCCACCTAGGGAAACCCTCCAGAGTTCATCAAGGGAGAGGACTCCATTCACAGCCCAGAAGCCAGCGTCTGTTCCCCTACTGCCCAGACCTCAGTCCCCTTCCAGTGACCTGGACCAAGCCCATCCCAGTAGAGATCCCAGGATGGAGCACAGGTCCCCCAGCCCCACACCCCAGGGACGACCCCTCACCACTGTCAACCCCTCCAGGCCTCCAAGGCTCACCCCTTCCCCTACTATTCCTGGCAGTCCTCTGGTGAAGCGGAGAAAAAGTGAGACGGGCAGCGGCTCTCCTGCCCTGAAGCTGACCATCCCCACCATCCTGCTGGAAGACCAGCCGATGGAGGAGGAGGAGGAGGATGGAGGAAAGAAGGATGGGTGGAGGAGGACGGAGACTGGTAAAAAGGAGAGGCGGTGTATCAAGAACAAAAGAAGGTCTCCAAGGTCTCCTGAAGAAGGTACGAGATAATAGATGGTTGAATTTATGAAAAAATGAATGAATGAATGATTAGAAACCTACTCTCTGTGTTCTAGCGGACTCAGACGACTCCTATATGTCAGCAGACGAGGGCCCCGTCGAAGCCCCAGAGTTTGAACGACCGCTAAAGGACATGACCGCCCAGGCAGGGTCAGAGGTCATCCTCAGATGTATCATCACTGGCAGCCCGCTGTCCAAAGGTATGGCATCTCCCAGATCCGACCGTCATTCCCCAAAAGCACATTCAAGCAGTCAAAGAGATATCAGCACTGCTTCTGAATCATTTGGTGATTCGTTCAATATTTGTAAGTGTAAAGAAATGTTGAGATTCTGTATGTGTGTGTTTATATGTGTGTGTGTCTCCAGTGACATGGAAGAAGAGCAACGTGGAGATAAGGAGCAGCATGTCGATGGTGATGAGGGCGGAGGGGGAGGTCCACTCTCTGGTGATCAGGCAGATGCAGCCCAGCGATGCAGGGACATACAGCTTAACAGCTGTCAACGCAGCTGGAAAGGCTTCCTGCAGTGCCACGCTTTACATCAAGTCAGGTAGGATTTGGGAAAACCAACATACTCATACACACACACACACATGCTTTCACTGGGGTCCCAAATAATACTCTTCAGACAGTTAGAGTCAGGTGGCTGAGCGGTTAGGGAATCGGGCTTGTAATCAGAAGGTTACCGGTTCGATACCTGGCTGTGCCAAATGACGTTGTGTCCTTGGGCAAGGCACTTCACCCCAATTGCCTTGGGGAGAATGTCCCTGTACTTACTGTAAATCGCTCTGGAAAATAGCGTCTGCTAAATGACTACATGTATATATAAGTTAGCCAATACAATCTGCATCCCCAAGATTGTTAAAGGCATTTGTATTGCAATGCAACCCCCTCCCCACCCTCACAGACCAGACCAGACCATCCTAAGGTCCACAGTCTTTTTTTGACCTTTCCAAGGGAAGAGTTCTATTATGATAGTCAGATGAAAGAGATCACTGAAGTCATGAAAATGGCTAAGCAGCAAGTTGACTACATGTTTGAATAAATGTGGTACTGTAACTCAGCAAAGAGAAAGGGTTGGTATGTTAGTTACATTACACCAATTATTGTGTAGAGTTATTACTGTTGCTTCAAACTAGTATGCATACTTCACTGACAATCCTTCTCTCTCTTCCCTCTTTCTCTTTCTATCTCCCCCTATCTCTCTCTGTTTCTCTCTCTCTTGAGACCAGTCCATTCCAGATCATTCATGAAAGCTAAATTGTTAGCTGTGGCACCTGATAGAGTGCTCTCAGTGCTTTCAGAAAGTGGTGTTTGTGTGTGTGTTCGCCCTCCCTGTGCTAGCTAGCTATGTGTTCCCATATTAGGACAGTGCAGACTAGCTCAGGCGGTATTTTTAGCCAGCTGTCTCTTGTACTGTTGTGGTAATTGCAGTCTGGCGTGTGTCTGAATGGATGAGATTAATGTTGCAATCTCAGGCAAAGATTCACTTTAGTCAGGCCAGGCGGGAAACAAGTCAAAGTTGATCATGGTCAGATTCTGTAAAGAGTATAACAGAGATGATGACTCAGTCTGGTTAGCTCTGAGCAAAATGTGTCACTTGTCTGCATGTGTTTGTATATGTGAAACTAAACCCAAGCTGTGATATGAGGTGTTGACATAGGCAAGAATAAATAAAAAAAGAAGTCTATTCAAGTTTTCAAAATTGTAAACAGGTACATTCTGCTATCACTACACAGTGACATAGCCAACTGTACATAGTACATCATTTGCACAGCAACTACAAGTAAACAATTTCTGTACCACAATATAGATTTCTGTGAAGTTAGTATTATTTTTATTTTTTTATTTAACCTTTATTTGACCAGGCAGAATTATTTAAGAACAACATTCTTATTTCCAAAGATGGCCTGGCAAAAAGCAAAAGCTTTTTGAGGGAGAGGGGAAGGGGGCTATGGAATAAAAATCAGGTTACGTAAAAGCACAATGGCACACAATCAAAGCAATACAGACATACAGAAAGAAAAACACAAAAGCAACTACAACAAAAAACAAGCAGGTTACACAAAGCAGGGCATTAAGAACATAGGGAGTCAGGGGGGATACAAATGTTAAAAGCACAAAGCAAGACAGATATTATTTACAACAACCACAATAAAGACACAGACTGACGCTGGCAGGTATGAACAAAGGATACAGGCAGGAGAAAACAAAGCAGGCAACATAAGTACAACAGGAGGACAAACTAGGTAGTTGGCAACAGACAAAGACAAACCAGGGGGATGAGTAGCCTTTAGAGGAGTGAGTTCTAAATATTACCGACGCTGCCAGCAGAGTGAGTTATTTTTTCGAAACGAAAGCTAGCTAGCTTTAGTTAGCTTCCGTTACCTAGCAACCTAGCATAATACTCGTAGCAATGCTACTACCTGCTAGTGTTACTTGTTAGCCTCCCAATTGTAAATTTTGAAGCCATACTATAGCGTTTGTCATATCGTTTTTGTCTATCGGAAAATAGTCGGTTGGAATGTTCAGAATCACATATGTGTGACGGTACTCTGTGGGGCCCGCTTTCGAACAATCACATATACGTGACGCTACTAATTAACGGGGTAGACAAGAAGGTACTAAAAGGTGAGAAAGCATTTACAGGGTTCAGTGAGGATGAGTGAAATGGTTTCTTTGAACGCAGGGATGGAAATGAATGTGTCCAGTTTGAGGTGTTTTTGCAGAGCATTCCAGTCAGAGGCGGCAGCGGACTGAAATGATACTAGACCTAGGATGGATTTGTGTTTGGGAATTTTTAACTGGATATGGAGGGAGGACCGGATGTTGTGCGTGACAGGAAGAGGATGCAGCAGGTGAGACAAGTAGGGGGGTGTCCGGCGCAGAAGGGTCTTGTAGATGACGGGCAAGCCAGTGAATATTACGACGGGTGTGAAGTGAGGGCAAATTTACCAGGGAGTAAAGAGTACAGTGGTGAGTGTGGAAAGGGGCGTCAGTGGCAAAGCGGATAGCAGAGTGATAGAGAGGGTATGGTGTAAGAAACTTCAGATTCTTCTTTCACAGTTGACAGATAGAACCTGACACAGACAGTTAGACCACCCACCACTTTAGCGAAGAGAACCAAAGGTTAAATGTTGTAAGAAAAAAAAACACTTGCACATATACGGCATATACACAAAACAAACACAGACATGAAATATGCAGAAATGTTTTAAAACATGCTGTGAACGTTTTATTGCCACTGTGAAAGACAAAAATCGGGGGGGACATGAGGCAGCATGGGATAGAGGATAAAAAGAAAGGAAGAGAAGGGAAAGATGGAAGTAGATTACTAATCTCGCTCGTTGGCTTCAAGCAGGCAGCATGAGAGGAAATGTTGGCAGGTTTACATAAGGGCTGGTCTCTGGTTTTGGAGCGAGGCTGGTTCTCGTTACACAGACGCAGCACAGAGATGTGGCTCGGTAGGTTACTCTGTTGAACACTTTTCCTCTGTAAGTGTTGAGACTTCTGCGCTTTCATCTTTAAGAGACATCCGAACGGCTGTGAGTCAATTCTCACAATGTTTTTCGTAGACGCTTAAGATTTGATCATGCCTGCATATTTTTTCTTCTGGTCTCACAGAGTATGGCCCTACTAGGAGTAGCCTGTGTTGTGTCTGTCGCTGCATGTCTTCAAACTCAAGTGTACACTTAAAGATGACAGTTCTGAGTTGTGCCTGTCCTCTGTTGGGTAATTTTCTATTCTATTCCTATTCTATTTACAGTTGTAATTTGTTCTTCTTTGATTGTTAGAACATTCTCTGCTTTCATTTTGAATATAATTTCCAACCACACGCCGGTAGCTCTAATATCAGTCCTTATTGTATTTATTTTGTAAATTATTGGTGGCTTTTGACAAGATGGTATGTAAGCATGTCTAGGGCTGTGGTTTGGGACTGCTTTCTGCTCAGAGGACATTTTCATGTCTGTTACTCCAATAACACTCAGTGAATTAATGGTGACTTTTAGGGCAGGCTTGGGGTTGGGGCTTGGAGGCTAGGACTGATTCGGAATCGGCGGGGCTAGAGGTAGGAGACAGTGTCTCTCTGGGAATAAGAGAATGATTGGGTCAGGGACTCAGGGATTAATCCATTATCTGTCCAGCACTGGCCACCTTAAATTGCCTCTGCACGGCCACGGTATGTGTGTGTAGTCAGTGTTGGGTGTGTGCCTTTCTCTCTTCTCTAATCCACTCCTTACCCCAGCTTGCCAACTATTCATCTCTGCAAACACATTTATCGCCCTGGTGACACAAGCATTGCAACACACTAGCAATGAGGTTAACTTACAAGCAGCCATCTTTGTCCACACATGGAATGTTCCAGTCACGGGTGCTTAGTGTTTAATTCCTGCCATGTTACATCAATCTAGACCTCAAAAATCAGATCATTTATTTGCGTTAGTTGGTTTATACTTGTATTTACTTTTTTATTGTTCATAGTGTTTTATTATGAATGCATAAGGATCTCTGCCTCTGTAGCAGTAATTATTATTATCCTCTCCGTGGGCAAATACCAAGACCAACGACAAAACAAAAATAAACAAAAACGTAACCAATTCAATCAATATATTCATTGTTTTACGGTCACTGTTTGGAGGTTGTAGATGAATATGTGAAATGAGTTTCCTCTTCATCTTCTTATTGCAGAGCCCACACAAGTGCAGCGTGGGAAACCAACCTCTCCTTTGGAGGTCGGCAGCCCCATCCAATCAGACGAGGAGTACCTGAGCCCCTTGGAAGAGGTGATGGAGGCGGGGCCTCAGAGTAAACATGTCACCTTCAGAGAACCACTCTCTTTCCAGGTAATCACCACATTTAATAAAATAAAATAAAACATGAGAACCTTATTGTTGCTATGCAAGTTCACAAACCCCATCTTTCAAAATAATAGTCCAAAGATATATCAAGGAAAATGTTGTTGTCCTTCACATGTTGGTCTGTGATTGGCTAGGTGTCTCTGACCGACCATGTGGTTACTGAGGGTCAGGACGTCACCATGACGGTCAAAGTCAGAGGCCAACCCAAACCCGTGATCTACTGGTACGAATACACACATTCCACGGCTTCTCTAATTCTCATGCTCTTCTTTTCTCCTTGATAAATCTCATAAGTGATATTGTTTGTGTGTGCAGGTGTGTGCATTTGTAAAAGTGTGTCTGTATACAGTGTATGCTGCTGTGTGTGAGTTGCAAACGTCTTGATGATGAATATCCTCCTCCGTCCGTTGAAGGTTGCGGGACAAGGTCACTCTGAAGACGGCCGGACGCTTCATCATTCAGGAGACGGAGGACAACGGCGATAGCTCCACCAGCAAGATGAAAATCACCTCGGCCCAGCGCTCAGACGCAGGGCCATATATCTGCAAGATCAGCAACGAGTACGGAACCAAGCAGTGTGAAGCGAGGCTGGAGGTCAAAGGTGAACAGCCAGAAATCGATTGTGCCTAATTTAAAATAGATTTACACGGGGAAATATTTGATATATATTTGAGCTTAAACATTTTCAGCCTTTGCAGCTTTTTATTTGTCAATTTAAATTGACAAATGTATTGAAGGGTACAGTGCAAGATATTTCTGCTGTCAGAAATTCTAGTTCCAGGTTGATAGAACGATCTGGCATACTCATGATGACAATCGATTTTACCAAGGCGGTACACTTTTTCAGACTGAGACTCTGACCAAAGACAGCTTCACTAAAGCCAAACAACTACAGCACATAACTAAACATACTGTACATAAGTATCCTTAGACTTGAATCTTTTTTATATGGAAGTAAACGTTTTTTTTGTTTCCACTTAAATGTTCCCTATGAGGGCAATAACTTACAAGGTAGCAGTAAAACATCAGTTATACAGTACAATTATCCCCTCATCTCCACCCCCTAGTCTGGAGTCTTTTAAGTAATTGATCTGTTTGTCTGCCCCATCCCCCCACCACCCTCCCTCTCAGTCCACACGGTCCAGATGGTGTTAACCATCACCCAGCAGGTCCGTGACGTGTCAGTGAAGGCGGGAGAGTCGGCCATGTTTGAGTGTCACATGACTGGGCCCAAGGATGTGGAGGTGGACTGGTTGGCCAATGGGAAGCTGATCCAACCAGCGCTTCTCAACTGCAAGATGCACTTCGATGGGAAGAGGTGGGGTGAACCTTTGACATAGAGCATGTCTCAATGTTCAAAGGTGTTGCCTTACCTTGGCATAAAACCACACACACTTAGAATAAGTAGAAATATATATTTTTTAATGGATTAATCCATGGCGTTGTCCTTGTCCTACAGGTGTCGACTTCTGCTTAACTCAGTACATGAGGATGATAGTGGGACCTACATGTGTAAACTGAGCACAGTTAAAGGTAGAGTATTAGTGACACAGAACTGTGATTCTAAATTTGACATTTTGTGGCGGATCTTTGTAGTCCGCATTCCTGCTTACCTTGGAGTCTTTTGAGAGGCTGTCTGAAGTATGCGCTCCTTGAAAAGGGGTTTCCCGTGGTGTGAAGGGGTTACCTGATGTTGATGCTCACACTGCCTTTCTTTTCCATTCCAGAGGAGTTGACCTCCAGCGGCACTCTCAAGGTCACACCCTCCAGAGAGCCCATGTTCACCAGGAAGCTGGACATCCTAGAGGTCATCGAGGGTCGCACAGCTCGATTTGACTGCAAGGTCAGCGGGATGCCACCACCCAAGGTCACCTGGAACCACTTTGGTGAGAGCAATACGTGTCAAACTTTTCACCTAATTTTTTTTACAAATCTTTCTTGCTGTGGTTTCTTACACCAAAGTCCTCGAAAAGTTGCCTCAAACTTTCCTCTTTGATGATTCCGTTGTAATTCTGTGCATACTTCGTTGGTGCCTCTAAGACACCTTCCATTTTTGAACTCCTACTTTTCTACCTTGTCTTTGTGCTTTGTCTTTGTCCATTCTTCCATTACGCTTAATAACTTTTCCTTCATCCCTCATTCAGAGAACCTGGTGGAGGAGAGTGAGAACGTGCGCATCCTGCAGGAGGGTGGGCGCCACTCGCTGGTCATCGCTCACGTGACCAGTGATACCGAAGGCTTCTTCACGGCCATCGCCCGGAACGTCCACGGGAAGGCGGACTGCGCTGCGGAACTCTACATGCAGGAGCCAAGACAAGCCATCTCCTCACACATGTACGAGACTTTCTCCCAGCTGCCGATCCCCAAAGCAACGCCCCCTTCCTTTTGCCTCTGAACTAGACTGGTGGAGTGGTGAGCTTCAGTGAGCTTGGATAAAAAACACCGAAATGAAGAGAGTGAGGTTTTAGACATAAGAGGTATTGCTCAGTTAGCCTCATACTGTCAGGCACCCTGTTGAGCCGCCTGTGAAGCAGAATGACATCAAAGCATCATTGCTGCACAAAAAAACTGACAACGAGGCTTGATTTTAACGGCTTTGATTACTGAAAAGGGATTCATGAGAAGTTTTCCATAGCAAGTGGAAAGTGACTTCCTCTTGTCCTTGTTCCTCCTCCTTCTTCCTTCCGGTCCTTCTCTCGTTCTCCTCCCTCTCTTTTCTCACTCCTTCGGTCTCCTACCGCTGGCAGGGCCAAGCTGGAGAAGATGCCATCCATCCCAGAAGAGCCTGAGGTCCTGGAGAGTGAGGTGGAGAAGAGGACCATGCCGGACTTTGTCAAACCCCTGTCTGACCTGGAGGTGATTGAGGGGAAAGAGGCTGTTCTAAGGTGCAAGGTAGCAGGCCTGCCCTACCCGACCATCGCCTGGTACCACAACGGCAAACGCATCGACAGCACAGAGGAGCGCAAAATGACCCAGTGTAAGGAGACCACAACATCCATCTATCCCTCCCTACCCTGCTCCATCATTCTCTCTATTTTAATGTATTTCTCTCTCTCTCTCTCTCTCTCTCTCTCTCTCTCTCTCTCTCTCTCTCTCTCTCTCTCTCTCTCTCTCTCTCTCTCTCCAATTCATTCGATTTCACCATCTCCCTCTCTCTGCTGCGTCCCTCACTCCCTCTCTCTTCCTCCTCCAGACAGGGATGTCTATAGTCTGGTGATCAGGAGTGTGTGTCACGCCCACAGTGGCGTCTACAAGAGCGTCATTTCCAACAAGCTGGGCAAGGCTGCGTGCTATGCACACCTGTACATTATAGGTACAGTGTGTCACTTCCTGCTATCCTTCTTGTTGCCAATTTGAACCGGCTGCATATTTCGTTGGCCTCCATGGTGATTTTCATCTGTAATATTCCTGTTGATTTTGTGGTGATGTGATTTCGATGTCACAGTGACATCCCTAGTCCCATTCTGTACCTAGACAAACTAGTTACTGCTTATAGCTTGTTTTAGATGGCTCAAATATTTTTTCCTCATTGGCAGATATTGTTCCTGACCCCCCTGACGGGCCACCAGTGGTAGAGTCCATTACAGGGAAGACTATAACACTGAGCTGGAAGAGACCAAAGAGACTTGACCCGTCAATAGGTACATAGTAGGCTATATACTTTGCTAATCAGACATTTATGGTGTTTACACAGGTGTCCTAATGTTGCTGAGAATTGCTTTGGCCCTAAGTAGTCCTCTATGGGGTTCCATCTTTGGTTTTCAGTCTTCCACCTGCTACTGACAGCTTCTCATAAATCCCTCTTCAATAATCTACCCCATCAAAAAAATGGGAATTTCATGATGTTATTTTATTATGGATCGAGTCACTGTAAACTATTTGACATTCATATGTTGCAGTCATGGTCGCGGGAACTAGGGGTGCTGAGGGTGCTGCAGCCCTGACAGCACGAGAATTTAAAATGATATGACTTAAAAATCCACCACCGTGGCACAGCTCCACAGTATCGGACTGGCCATCGGGAGCACCGGGAGACTAATAACGATGGAAACCAGGCAAAAAAACGTGGAGTGGGGCTGAAAAATTAAAAGACAAAGAAATCACCTCCACTAGACAAGGTTTTACCAATTGAAAAACTGCAATGTTTATTTTACATAAAGCTAAACTATTTTGCACTAAAATGAAGACCCCAAAATTTGCATTAAGAATACAACTCCCAAACTTGCATCACATTGAACACAGAATATGCTTGCATTAGCAGGGCAGCTGTGGTGACGTATATGGGTGACAGTTCTGGTGGGCCGGTCTGGATCAAAGTCCTGGGCCTATTTTTACTCCCAGTACGTCCCTGCCGCCTCGCAACATTAAGCCCCCCAGCACCCCCCTGACAAAATATGTTCCCGCGGCTAGGGTTGCAGTACAAAGAGCACAACATATATTACCATATTAACCTGGCTCTGAAAAGGCTAAATAAAAAAAATGACAGGATACAGATAGCAGACAATTATAATCAGCCTACATGGGCATTATTATTTCCTATTGACATGCTATAACTATAAACATAGTATTGATAACTGATTATGGAGCTATACCAACCTGTATGCTTCCAGACTCCAGTTCCCTGCTCTATGCTGTGCAGCAGCAGGCTCTGGGCTCTATCCAGTGGACCATCATTGCCTCCAACCTGAGAGAGACCAGCTACGCCGTCTCCTCGCTATCCAAGGGTGTCCGCTACGCCTTCCGGGTCCTGACCGCCACCTCCAAGGTCCTCAGCAAACCCTCACCCTCCACAGACCTGGTGCAGCTCATGGACAGAGGTGTGTGGCACTCAGCAGTATTGTTAAGAAGATTTGGATTCTCATTTACTGTCTTTTTATCTTTAATGGAAATCAATGTTTAACTGAAATGTAAACGATAGAATTGATGCAGGATAAAGAATTGTGGTTTTGTGGGACCGTAGGTCTAGTTTCCATTGATTCCCGTCTCTCATTGGTCACCATCAGGTCCTTATCTGAGAAAAACGCCAATCATCATGGACAAACCAGATAGAATGTATGTGGTGGAGAACCAATCAGTGACCATCACTATAACGCTGAACCATGTCCATGCGGTGGTCACCTGGAAAAGGTCAGTAATCTTGTGGACATATTTTTCATCTAGAACATTCTTTTAAAAGTCCTTTACATGCAAAGCCTTTGTAGATATAGTAGTAGATATGGTAGTTTAGACTATATAGATCTTCCTCAGGAAGTCTCATAGAGGGTAGTACAGTACACAAAATACAGAAATATACTTTAAATCATAGAACTTTCTTTATCAAGACAGTTAATTTTGAAGAATCCAGTCCAGTCTAATTAGGCTTATGACGTCTGTATCCTCTCCAGGCGTGGGGTGGTGTTGCTGAACAAGCCAGGGATGTATGAGATGAGCATGCCTGATGACGACCAGCACTCGCTCAAGATCCAACGGGTCAGGAGTACAGACACCGGCCAGTTGGTCATCACGGCTGCCAACCAGTTTGGCAGCGACCTCTGCACCCTCCAGCTGGCTATGGCAGGTGAGCTCATAGGTCACAGGTCCTAGGTCATGGGCCATTGGTCAGTGTTCCAAGCCACACATCTTAGAATCTGAACACATCTCATCAGTCATTGTGAGTTTGATGTTGTGATCAATGAGTTTTATTGAAAAACTGGAAGTAGGATGGATGTAGTTGTTAAGCAAATACCGATCCATGACAAGTGTCTAGTTTGAGATGTAGTGACTGAAGAAAGAAAGACTGACTCTTTCTTTTGTCCTCCACTAGTGCCTCCCAAGTTTGAAACCATCATGGAGGATCTGGACGTCCATGTTGGAGAAACGTCTCGCTTTGCAGTGGTGGTGGAGGGAAAGCCTGACCCTGACATCCTCTGGTACAAGGTAGGCTAGTACTTCCTTTTCACAATCTTGACTTCCTAGGGTTCATGGACATATTACTTTAATCCACGAAGACCAAAATAAATAGTTTTAAACGATTGCCATAAAAATCTAAAAGAAAAGTCAAATTTCCCTACAGAGGACCTGATTGGTTGTTTGTTTCCAGGACGATGTACTCCTATCAGAGAGCAGTCACTTCACCTTTGTGTACGACGACGCAGAGTGTTCCGTGGTGGTTCTGAACGCCCGGCCAGAAGACTCTGGGGTGTACACGTGTACAGCTAAGAACCTGGCTGGATCCATATCCTGCAAAGCAGAACTCACAGTACACACAGGTCAGAGACACACCCTTAAACACTGGTCCCTGCATTAATTATGTCAAATCTGTTTGGCTTTTGTTTTTGTTATTCATACAGTTACCAGAAATTAGACATTGATAACTATATGTACACATACCATATTTATTTAATATTTATACATATTTAAGAGAATTTATGAGATACTTTATCATTATTAAAACACTTTTACTTGGACCTTCGTTCAGTCAGAAAACCTCTAACACACGTCCATAACTCTGTAAGAACTACAGCAGTCCAAGTTGACTTTCTTGGTTTGAGATGTTGTCAAAACATGATGATTCAGTTTAAATCCCTGTGAAGCTTAACTGTTCATCATATTCTAATCACTGAATATTCAACTGTTTGCTGCCAGTAATATGAGTTTGAGGTGGATTTGTTGTGTTTGTCCTTGTAATATATTGGCCTCATCTAGTTTTAATTGGAAATCACACATCCGAGTTTGCAGCATATGGGTGGGATCACACAGGGGGTCTGACACTGTGAAGCCATCTGTTGATCTAGACACACACTTGTAAACACACAAACACACCAAACCTCTCTCCTCAGAGAGAAAAAAAGTAGTGGAGCCAGTGGAGGACGAGGCAACCATCCTGAGGAAAATGAGGAGACTGACTGATTACTTCAACATCCACAAGGAGATAGGCCGGTGAGTCACACACACGGCAAAACTAACAAATGGAGGCTTTTCAATCCAGTTTAACACTTGGTGACTTCGCTCCTGTGGAGTTTGGCTGATGATGTCAACACTGGGCAACGTACTCCAGTGAAACTAGTCCTAATGATGTCATCAATATGCAACATGCTCCTTTAAAACTAGTCATAATGATGTCATCCCTATGCAACCTGGTCAAAGAACTTATATTGCATACTCTTTGACGTGGTTCTATTAATGAAACAATGGGACTGGATCATCACTGTGCGCCTGCCTGCATCCCAAGGGGGGCCTTCTCGTATGTGAAGAGAGTGGTCCAGAAGAAAGGAAAGTCAGAGTTTGCCGCCAAGTTCATCTCGGCGCGGGCCAAGCGGAAGGCGTCTGCCCTCAGGGAACTGAGCTTGCTGTCAGACCTGGACCACCCGAGGATCCTCTACTTCCACGACGCCTTCGAGAAGAAGAACATGGTCGTCATCATCACGGAGCTGTATCCTAACCTGGGTGTGTCGTCCTCACTAGGGTGGACATGGAGTGCGGAGACTCGAAATGGCTCGTGATATGCTTTCGGCACAGTTCCCTCTTGATATGTAGAGAGAGAGAGATGCATTGAGATGGAGAAACAGAGAGGGATAGCAAGGGCTTACATCCTCGATGTTGCTCTCTGTGTGTGGTGAGCACAGAGCAGAAAGCCTAATGTCTATGCTGCTCCCCTCCAGGCATCAATGTACCGAAACCTTGCTTCTCCCTCTGACTCATCCCAGAGTGACAGAATTAACCGGGGAGCTAGCGTGTGGGAGTTCTCCTAGTTTAGTATTCATCCCCTGTTCAGCCACCCACCTCTAGGACTGAGCAATGGGGTTTTCGTTTGTGTTCACATATCGCTGGCACCGCAGGGTCACTTTGATGTGTTTGTGTGTGTGTGTGTGTCTGCGTGGGGGAATGTGTGTGTGTGTGTGCGCACGTGTTTGTGTGTGTTTTTCCACCTCCGTCTCTAATAAATACTCAATCGCCATGAAAGGTTACTCTTTATGATCCTCAACTGGTGTGTGAAGTTGCCAGGAGGAACTGCTGGAGAGACTGAGCAAGAAAACCTCTGTAATGGAGTCTGAGGTGGGTTCATTTTAAACTACGCATTTAGTACACATTTAGTTCATAGCTTTTCTGAAAGTGTGCGTGTTTGTGTGTGTGTGTGTTTGTGTTGCAGATCCGGTCCTGTATCCGCCAGGTGCTGGAAGGTCTGAGCTATCTCCACCAGAAAGACATTGCTCATCTGGACATCAAGGTAGATCTGTGTTATCTGGCTCAGTCATGGTTAGGGTTCTGGTCAGTTAGGCTGAACAGATTGTTTTTCGAATTATGTTTGTTTAATTGTCTTCCTTTATACCTGTCCCACCTCTCCTCGCTGCCTCCTTTTGTCCAACTCCATCCCTCCATCTCCACCTCTCCAGCCTGAGAACATACTGATGGCAGACTCTGCCAGCGACCAGATCCGTCTGTGTGACTTTGGCAATGCCACAAGACTGGAGGCCAGCGAGACCCACTACTGCAAGTATGGCACGCCCGAATTCGTTGCCCCGGAGATTGTTAACCAAACGCCTGTCTCCAAGGCAACAGACATCTGGTGAGCCACCTGGTAACACAGAGGGATGGGGGGCCTGTAGGGGGATTGGAGGGGAGGGGGGGGGGGGGAGGAGGGGGGGGGGGGGGGGAGGAGGGGGGGGGGGGGGAGGAGGAGGGGGGGGGGGGGGGGCGAGGAGGGCGGTTGGAGCCTTTGATCATTTTTGTGATGAATCATTGTGGCTCCTTCTCCTTCAGCTCTCTGAATCTAAAACATTCTCTATTCCTCCATTCTCCCCTCTCTCCTCGTTCTCTTTCTCTCTCTCCTCATCATTCCCCTGCGTTCTCTTTCTCCTTATTCCTTCTTTCGTACAACCTTTTTTTCTTTCTCTCTGTCCCTCTTTCTCTCTGTTTCTCCTTCTCTTCTAGGCCTGTTGGGGTGATAACTTATCTCTGGTGAGTGTTATAACAAACAAAAAAAACAAGTGAATTAAACATGATCATACATTTAAAATGACAGACATTTTACCAAACAAGGTACCAACAACCATCCCCGGTGTGCCCTACAGAAATATTTATCTCAGTATGAGAATAAAACCATAACTATGTGCAGATAGTAGTATCCTGTAGCTCTGACACTGGGGCCAGTGAATCCAAGATTTGAAACAGAATCCATCGTCTAGCAACGTTCTATGTGACAACGACACAAAACACGGCAGGCACCTTTCATTCACCATAGACCAAGCTTTGAACAATGCTTGTCTTCCTGCAGCCTGACAGGCGTGTCTCCGTTCGCTGGTGAGAATGACCGGAGCACGGTGCTGAATATCAGGAGCTTCAACGTGGCGTTTGAAGAGAGCATGTTCAGCGGCCTGTGCAGGGAGGCCAAGGGCTTCGTCATCAAGCTGCTCGTGTCTGACAGCCTGTGAGTGGAAGACCGCTGCTGCTGGGTCCCAGGCTTTTAGCTAGCACTACTGGCTACAAATCTTTTTGACACAATCTAATGTAATGTAGGTTGGTTGTAGGATTCATTGAATGATTGGTTGATAGATTGTTGACTGACTGACGTAATGGTTTCCTGATTGATTGGATTCCTGGTTGATTTGGTGAATATACATTTATTGTTTGAATTATAATTTTTTCTCAGGAGGCCTACTGATACAGAATGCCTTCGACATCCCTGGTTCAAGGTTGGTAAAGGAAGTTTGAAACAAAATGAAGCCATGTCTGTTGGATTGTATTTGCACTTTAAGGAAGGTGTAAATTGAAATGTTTTGACTCAATATGCTTTAATCTAATCCTGTTTTGTTTTTTTACCCAGTCCACCAACAACAAGAATATCCACACAGCCATGCTAAAGCAAGTACAGTCTCGTCGACGGTGGCAGGTACATTCCGGATTTTTTGTAAAATTATTTTTGTATCAGTGGCTTTTTTTTGTACACTCATTCCTCCGTTCTCTCTCATTCTGTTGTCTTCCACTCCTTCTCCCCAGCGCTCTCTTATTAGCTACAAGTCAAAGATGGTGATGCGCACCATCCCAGAGTTGCTCAACGATTCGTCGAGCCACATCTCCATTGCCGTGCCCCGCCACCTCAAAGAGGGCTCGCCTCCGCCCTCCTCGTCCTCCGACTCCGATGAAGACGTGGACGAGCTGCCCTTCATCCCCATGCCCCTGTCCATGGCCTTCTCTGGCTCCCGCGTCTCCCTCAATGAGTTACCCGGGGACGATGACCTCTCCTCTGCCGGACGCTCCAACGGGACAATAGAGGGGGCAGGGTTAGCCCCGCAAAAAGAAGAGGAGCCCATCGCGGCGGCCAGAAATGATGGTGGCGGTGTGAGAGGCAGGACTAGGAAGAGGATCCCAACGAGGGAGGAAGAGGAGGAGGGGGGGTCGTCGGAAGAGGAGAAGATGGAGGCGAAGACGAGGAAAGTCCCCTTAAAGAAGGGATCAAGCGTGGAAACGGACGAGTCGGAGAGCAAGTCGAGGAGGCGGACGATGAGAAGAGGCAGCTCGGCGGACTCCGCCCTGCTGCTCCACATTGAGCCAGAGGAGGGCACTGTAGAGGCGGACGCCAACCCAGCAGGCCAAAGGAATCTGAAGAAGGCCGTGTCCATGGAGCTGCCAGGCCGCAGCCCCAGCCCGGGGACGGCCAGGCTCAGCCAGGAGGACTACGCCTTGAAACTGGAGCTGATGAGGCAGAGGCTTCTGAGGGGAGGGAACTCCGACAAGAAGATGAGCGGACTCCGAGGGCCGCTGTTCGAAACGCTAGGGATGGACGATGAAAGGCGGACCAGATCGCTCGACCGGAACCTGAGGAGATCCAGGTCGGGTCAACCCGCGGAAGCGCCACTCACCAAGGCAGTATCTTCCGACGGCCCTCTGGAGGACACGCCAAAGACCAAAGTGTTCAGGAAAAGTACATCGTTCACCCAGGGGGACTCAGAGCCCATGCCCCTGCGCCGGCGCTTCGGAGGCCCGTTAGAGATCCCCTCAGCAGGGCAGAGCAGTGGGACTACTGGGGCCGCTACGAAGCTCCAGGAGGCCACCTCTGTGTCAGCTCTGACAGAGCAAACCAAGCTGGAGTCCAGACCAGCTTCTCCAAGAGGACCCTCTTCCTCCATCCTGCCTGGCCCAGAGAGAAAAGACCAACAGGCACGAGAGAAGACTAGACCGCAGGAGACGGACAGAAGCCAGGATGACATCGCAGGAGATAAAAGCACTGAGAGAAGGACCAAAGTCACAGAGGAAAGAAGAGGAGGTGTTCCAGAACCGCAGAGGGCTCCTTCCCAGGAGAGGTCTCCCTCTGTATTAGCTCCCATCATTGTCATAGAGAAAGAGGACGATAAGGAAGACCAGAATGACGAAAAGAAGATAAAAATGAGTCAAAATGAAAAGAAAACTAGCAAGGGTTCCCCTTCCGGCTCAGCGAAAGAAAGGAAAACATCAGCTTACGCTGACACCATGCAGGCCATTGTCGTGCCCTCCGGTAAACGGTCTGACATCCAAGCCCATGCTCCCTCTGGCACCTTCACACCCTCACCCTCCAAACCCACTGACTCCCCAGTGTCCCCTGAGCACCCTGCTGTCTTTGCCAAAGTGGCGATCATCAGCGAACGCAGCCCTAGTGTCTCCTCCAACGTTTCCTCCTCCTCCACCACGGTGCCGGACCGCCCCACCACGCCCCGCCAGCCCCTCCTCAGGACCGACATCAAGGACATAGACTCAGAGGAGCTGTTCGAGGCCCGATTCAAGAAGCGCGAGTCGTCGCTAACCCGTGGCCTGCGCAGACTGACCAGGGCTAAGTCGGAGGAGAAGACATCCCCGGTGCTGGGGCGGAAGGCCGGGGAAGGCGGAGAAGAGGTGTACCGTCCAGGGGCCCTGGGGGCCCCTCTGGAGATGGTGTCCGTTGGACTCCAAGAGAAGTCCAAGTCTGTGCAGGACTTGAGGGAGGTTGAGAAGGACCCGGGACTTGGCCTGATTGGACGGTTCTCCATGAGGGCGAAGAGGACGTCGTCTGTAGATAAAAAGGTCAGTTGATGACGGCCTGCTGTTCCGCTGGTCCTTGTAATAGTTAAGATGATGGTCATGATGATGATGATGATGCTTGATGAGATTGATGCTTATTCTTCAAATATGTGACCCACTAAACTCACTGTCAGCTCCCTGATATTACAGGAGGAGAAAACCAAAGAGGAGAAGATCAAGGAAGAGAAACCGAAGGAGGTGGTGGAGCCCTCGGCCAGCAAGCGCAGAGTGACCTGGGCTATTGGGCGCAGCAAGTCTCTGGACACAAAGGACCTTGACAGTGGCCAGCCAATCAGGCAACAGGAGGAGAGAGATTGTCGGAAGGTGGATGACTCATCTGTCTCGGCCATGAGGCGAAAATTTGAGTCCAAGGTGGCGAGTATTTCCTCCAAGATCAGGACCCAGTCAGAAGAAAGGAAGGAGAGGAAAGAAGAAAAGGAGAAAGAGAAAGGGAAAGAACAGCTTGGGGCACGTTTAGAAGAAGACAACAGCAAAGAGCAAGTAGAGAAAGATCTTAAGAAGGTCAGTGATTCGCCTGTCCTGGCCATGAGACGGAAGTTCGAGAACAAGATGGCTGTAATCTCTACCAAGATGAGGAGCCAGTCAGAGGAGAGGAAGGGTGGTGAGATGGAGGGAGGGAAAACTGAGGGGAAGAGAACTCCCCTGTTCTCGCGCCATCGCCATTCCCATTCCGAGGGTGGCGGTCTGAGGGGTATGGGCATCCCGGAGAATGAGCTGGCCAAACAGACGGGCACGGAGGCGTCCAGGGAATCCGTCAACTCCACGACAAGCAACCAGTCTGAGAAGGTCGCCTCCCACACCCCAGAGGTCGACCGGAGGTCACGCTGGGACAGGTGGGCAAAGGGATGGAGGGATGGAAGAAGGAATGGAGGGATGATGAGTGGAGAAAGGAATGGATGGAAAAAGAGGGGTGGATGGAGGGAGGGATAAACACATAGTCGAGTCAGTGGGTGGATGGTGTGGGCATACATGTTTATTGATGGAAGGATGATGGGAGAGAAAAGGAATGGATGGATGAATGGAAGGATTTTTGGGCTAATTCGTCCGTTTTCCATTGTGTCCCTCAGGTGGGGTCTCAGTCGAAACAAGAAGGACAAAACCCCATCTCAGACTGACCTGCCCTCCTCCGCCACCAAAGAGGAGGAGCCCTCACGCAGCCAATCGTCTTCTCGCTCGACCTCGGACTTCCCACCTGTTTTTCATATCAAGCTGAGGGACCACGTGCTATTGGAGGGAGACCCTGTCACTCTTAGTTGCCTCCCTGCTGGAAGTCCCCACCCACAGATCACCTGGTTGAAAGGTGAGTGGACCCACTGCAGATCCATGGTGGAAATGTACTATCCACACAGGACACCTAGACAATAGGCTTCTATGCACCAGGCTTAAGTGACATACGGTACCGTTTTGATTGCAACTTATTTATTTATCAAAACATATCAAAGCAATAAAGTGTTTGATAAGCCGGATTGGCTTATTAATCGTCACCCTTTCCCTTTGTTCTCTCCATCTGTCTTTCTCTCTTTTCTCTGTTTCCTCGCCTCCCAGATAAGTGCCCCCTTGAGTTGGACGATCGTATGAACCTGATCTCGCACCCAGACGGCCGACAGCTGCTTACCATCATGAAGACGGGGAGGAGGGACGGCGGGCTGTATGAGTGTGTCGCCACCAACACCCTCGCCACCATCACCAGCTCCTGCACGCTATCCCTCGCCTGTGAGTCATACACTGCACACCGACACTGGGCTCAGATGCAGTGAAGTTCAATTCATTTAGAAAGAAAACTGTTTCGCTAGCCGTTTTCTTCCATGGTCGTGTTGGCAGGTCGAGGTTGGAATGAGGAAACAAGATCAGTTTGGGTTTAGATGCATCGTTCTCTTTTCCTGTGAACTTTTGAATGGCTTTCATGGGTACATTCTCCGAGACATACCATACATATTTTCAGTGTAATGAACACAACACGTTGGATGTTGTGTAGACACAAAACAATACATAGAACATGGGAAACTAAACTGAAGAAATGGGTTGCTCTAACAAGCAGCAGCCAAAATGAACAACCAAACAGTACATTGAAAATGGAGAACCCAGAATGTAACAATAATCTAAATCAGTAAAAGGTGTTTAATAAGGGGGAAAAACTAAGAAAACCAAGACCAAGAAAGAACAGAACTTTCCATTCAGAGAGAGCAGAGCTAATGGTCTTAATGGACTCAAGTTGAATCTTATCATGGAAAAATACTGTTTTGCCCTTTCAAAGAAATAATAGTCTTCATAATGTGATGTAGCACTGCAGATTTTAGATAATTGGATTTGAATTAAGAGTGTGGAAACATATGAATAGGTATGAATATTAATGAGTTCATGGGAGATTACATTAACGTTTTATGGCCTCCATGTGTTTGTGACATTCACATTATAGAAATATTGCTATGAGTCGTAGAAGGATAGACCTCGATGTTGTGCTTAAATTCTAATCAATTATTGTATACTGACAAGCTGATATTCTTAACGTAAAATGTTCTGTTTTAATGGAGTCTTAAATTATCATCAAGTATGAGTACATTTGAATTTTACATTAATGTCCATAAACTAAATTTTCCATCCATCGAGCCTCTGTCCACTCTATTTGACCATAAATAATGAAAACTCTCAGAGATTACAAACACGGACATGAACGGCAGTGGCAAGGTGACTTTTGTCACTTTTGACCACCAGAGTACAAAATGCCTGTCAGATTCAATACCATGCATTTCAGCCTAGTTACCAGGAAAAAGATTGAGTGTCTAGGAAAACCGGGAGGAGTGGTACTAATCTCGTCTGCTCGAGCTGTGTGCCTCATCATTTAATTTGTGTCCCAGCTCGTTGGCTGGATTGAGGATTCTCTAGACAGTTCATTGGCTAGATGTTTGTGTGCATGGTGGTCAGGACAGCGCTTCATTATGAATGTTATTAGTGTCACATTTGGTTTGGTTGAACAACACTCTGAAAAGAAATCATATTCTCCGCCACACCCGTCTACCTCGCTTTATCTCTCCTCCCCTCATTTAACACTCCCTCCTCTCCAATCCTCTCCTCCACCTCCCTTTCTCCACACTTTCCTATGCAATCCTCGAATACACACGGTCACGCCTTCTTCTCATGCCCTTTCATACCACCATTTCATCCCTTCCTTTTCATCGCCTGACCCCTATACCCTATATACCATACTACCACCCCCCCCCCCCGCCCTAGGTGTTCCTAAGCGACCAGGGACCCCTGAGGTCCCCCAGACCTACAACAACACAGCCCTGGTGCTATGGAAGCCAGCTGACACCAAGGCCCCCTGCAGCTACATCCTGGAGAGGAAGACGGAGGGTAAGTTGTCTCTTTGCTGTCTGGGTCTCTCTGTCTCTCTCTCTTTCTATATCTTTGTTAGAAAGACAGAGATCCTCTATCTCTGTTTATCAGTCCTCTTTCTGCCTAACTCTTCCTGTCTCCCCTCTCATTTTTACTTTTAGCTCCACCTCTCTCTCTCTCTCTCTCTCTCTCTCGCCCTCTCTCGCCCTCTCTCTCTCTCTCTCTCTCTCTCTCTCTATATCTCTCTCTATCTCTCTCTCGCCCTCTCTCTCGCCCTCTCTCTCTCTCCCTCTCGCCCTCTCGCCCTCTCTCGCCCTCTCTCTCTCTCTCTCTCTCTCTCTCTCTATATATCTCTCTATATCTCTCTCTATCTCTCTCTCGCCCTCTCTCTCTCTCTGTCTCTCTCTATTTCTCTTCATGAATCCTTTTCACGCAATCTTGCATTTGCTCTTGAAAACATTACCATCTGGTAATGTTGGTACTGCAGCTGGTCACAGTGAATGTCACAGTACTGATGCACATGTCCAACCATTCCAGTTGGGCTTGCTGTTAAATACCACAGCTGATGTTCATTAGAATCCTTTTAACCTTTCATCGATCTACTGTAACTCCCCTCCATACCTTCCACCACCTACAATTCACCTCATCCTTCAATCCACCATCCCTGCCTGACCTCCCCCTCTCCTCCCTACAGGAGATACTAACTGGTTGATCATCGCCACGGGCGTGGGTGACTGCTACTACAACGTCACGGACCTGCCTGCAGGGGGCGTGTTCAGGTTCAGGGTGGCTTGTGTCAACAAGGCAGGACAGGGGCCCTACAGCAACTGTTCTGACAAAGTCAGCCTGGATGCCACAGGTGAGGCTCACAGATGATAGCTAGACATAGGAAGCAAAGCTTTACACTGTATAGCGACAGTATTACTATGATTTAATAATTGGTCTAACAAAGTACAGTACAACTACTAACTAAAGTACAGAACTACAACTTATTTATTTACTGCCTGACTGACAGACTGACTAAATCATTGATTTGTTGGTTGATTCATTGACTGATGGATTGATGGCCTTTTTCTATTTTTTTGTAGTTGGACTATCCTCACCAACAGTTGCCATAGTAAAGACTGTACCCGCCCCCTTAGCTCCAAATGTTTCCTCCTCAATCACCACCCCCCCCCTCAAACCAATCCAAATGACACCCCATTATAAAACGGTGTCCTCCATCTCCCCCTCCCCCACTCCCTTCCCCCTTCCTCCCTCCACTCCTCCACCCTCTAACTCTTCCAGCACTATCACTGAGACATCCCCAGGTACACCCACAAACGTCACCGCCCCGACCCCCCCTTTGTCTCTCCCTCCTCCCCCCATGGTCAAACCCCCGCCTCCCTTCGTCCTTCCCAAGCCCCAGAGCCCAGTCAATGTGGTGCCCCCCATGACCCAGACCCCCCCTACATCCCCTCTTCCCCTGGTCAGCCCCCCTCCCACCCCCACCAAGCCCGTCCTGGCCTCCATCCCTTCCTACGTACCTGCCACCACCGCCCGAGTGACCCCCACCCCCTTGGCAGCCCCCTCCTTCTCTCCCCAGGTAACTGGCGATGCTCACATTCGGAAGCAATACGTAAACACAAATACCAATATTGTTACTTCCTGGTCGACTCGTCCTCTAACACAGACTTCATACACCTACACCTGGTCAGAGGAGTATAGGAATGAGGTGATTAGAGGGGTGGGGCGAAAGGAGAGAAGATAAGGGGGTGAGAAGAAGGGGTGACAGTGTGGATAGGATGATTGGGTTGAAGAAGGGCTGAAAAGGGGGGAACAAAAGGAGGGACAGATGATGGTGCAGTTTTGAGTATGCAAACTGCCACAGTGTACCTTTTGACGGCGTCTGCTTAAGCATACTGTAACTGTACTGTAACAGACAAAACAACGCATTTCTCTTTGTTAAGTTCTCAAGTCGACAGGTTAGCAGATTGTGTTCTGTGAAGATACTACTGACATACTGACTACTGTGATGTAATCGGTAAAGATTGACCTAATCTCCAGGTGCTCCAAGTGTCCAGTCTCAGTCCCTTTGGGGAAGGGACCAGTACCCCGTCCAGAGGCACCCCATCTGGCCGTATTACCCCCTCCACCTCCCTCCGCCAGGGGGTCCCTCAGAAACCCTACACCTTCCTGGACGAGAAGGCCAGGTGAGAGGAATGGGATGCAATGATTCAAGTTTGGCTTGGATTTTTTCCTGTCAGACGAAACACTGTTTTTTTCACTGTCAGATAAGAAGCAAACAAGGACCTGGCTCCCCCCTCTCCCCTTGGAGTCTAGTCATTCATAAACACTGGTCCTTAATGTAGCTTTCAGTCAACACTATATGAGGGTGTTCAGGTGGGATTGTTGGAGTCAGTCTCTCTGATTGGGTTGAATGCTGACTACATTCAAATGTTTTAGTGTTGTTTGTTTATTAGGGTCCCACACCTGTTGTTGCTAAGAAATAGCTTCTATTCCTAAACTATAATTCCATAGCTGCTAATCCCCTACAGATTTGACACAGAATACTATTAGGCTGAGAGAGAGACACATAAGACAAGCACTACACTATGCACCAATGCATTTGTGTCAATAAGAGTTACTGTTCTGGGTACAGTTGGATTCATTTTTTTTTTGCTCAATTGTTAAATTCATTACGTCTTATCAACTTCAAACTACTTCCCACCGAGAATGGGAATAGAGTACAAGGTAATCCTACTAGGTACCAGGATTCCAACCTTAGTCTATATGGGAGGATGAATATGTACACAGAGAACTGGCACACTTGCAACCTAGCACCACAGCCTCTAATATCCTGATTCTCCTTTACAGGGGTCGGTTCGGGGTGGTCAGGGAGTGCAGAGAGAACTCCACTGGGAACATCTATATGGCAAAGATTGTCCCCTATGACCAGGAGACCAAACCATTTGTGTTACGGGAGTACGACATCCTCAAGTCTCTGCACAACGACAAGATCATGGCTCTGCACGAGGCCTACGTCACTCCACGCTACCTGGTCCTGGTGGCAGAGTACTGCAAGGGCAAGGAGCTGCTCTACTGCCTTATGGACAGGTAGGTGGGACAGAACACACACACACACATGCATGCATACGCACATGGGCATGCACTCATGCCGTAGACACGTGCACACGTACACATGTGCACACACAGATACATTCAGTCCTACCCTAATCTACACCGCCCTCTTCTTCTTTGCTCTCCACTACCTCTACCTCTTTACCGTTCCTTGCCCTGCTCTACCCATCTCCACTCTACTCCACTCTACTCGTTTGTACTCTGCACAACTTTATCCTACTCTAATCTACTCTTTTCTTCTGTGCTCTACTCTACTGCACTCTCCTCTGCTCAACCTACTCTATACTCTGCTGTACTGTACTGTACTCTACTCTACTGTAGGTTGAGGTACTCTGAGGATGACGTGGTGTGTTACCTGGTGCAGATCCTGCAGGGTCTGGAGTTTCTTCACAACAGACGCATCCTGCACCTGGATCTGAAGCCTGACAACATCATGGTCACACACCTCAACGTGATCAAGATCGTGGACTTTGGCAGCGCTCAGGACTTCAACCCGCTGTCTCTGAAGCAGTACAACCCAGGGCTGGGGACTCTGGAGTACATGGGTAAGATCCTAAACTACAATGGCCTCAGATGAATCAGCTGATGTTATGGAATTCCAAACAGATGGTCAAATACTTAGGGTGTATTTGATTGAGTTAGATGCAATACCCCAAAATTCATACTGTGAAGTAAATCAAATCCATCTGTACACACCCATGTGCTTTGTTTAATCTGAACCTCCTCTATTGTCTTCCCTGGGCCCCTCCTTCCCCTTTCTGTCCCCCTGCTTGGATCCCCAGCCCCTGAGATGGTGAGGGGAGAGGTTGTGGGTCCCACCGCAGATATCTGGAGCCTGGGGGTGCTTACTTACATAATGTGAGTTTCAGTGACCATTGCCAAATGTCCTTGCAACCCTATGAATTACCGATACAACATTGGATTTCAATATTATATTATATTATAATACATACTTATTTAACATAAACAACATTAGAGGGAATTTGTTGTATAGTTGTTTCTTTCAAATACTGATTCATGACAGTTCTTGTCTGGATTCATTATCAGGATGAGTGGCAGACTACCTTTCCAGGATAAGGATCCCCAGCTTACAGAAGCTAAGATCTTGGCAGCTAAGTTTGACCCAACCAAGCTGTACCCCAACATCTCCCAAAGTGCCTCCACCTTCATTAAGAAGATGCTGAGCAGCTATGCCTGGTAAATACGGCACCCTCAAAGAGGCATCCATCTCTCTTCCTTGCTTGCGTATTGTGGTCCATTGGTAATCGTCTTTTTGAGATGGTGTTAGGTGTCAAATGACATGAACAGCAAGTGGTGTCTTTGTTTAAAACATTGCTGTATGGTGAAGATTACTCTATTTTAATTTAGTAATCATCATTGAGATCATAATGTGCAGGATATATTGTACTACGTACAGTAAAATGTACTATTATACAATACCAGCCAAAGGTATTTCATCTGAAAATAGATGGTTTTAACAGGGAATACAACAATATGATTATATAATCACAATACAATATTACTATATTATAATGATGTATAGATTAACCTCATGTTGCTGACATTTTGGTCCATGTTACCTCAATTCTTCTGTTCCAAAGGGCCCGTCCGACCACTAAGGACCTCTTCACCCATGCCTGGCTCCAGGACTCCTATCTGATGAAGCTACGCAGACAGACTCTGACCTTCACCACTGCCCGCCTCAAAGAGTTCCTGGGGGAGGACGAACGCCGCCGTGCAGAGTCCTCCACCAAACACAAGGTTCTACTGCGTTCCTACCAGACCTCGCCACATCTGCCCACCTCGCCCACACCCTCCCCACAACTACCTGGCACGCCAGGCGCTGAGTGAGCGTCAGCTAGGGGCCAAGAGGTGAGGGTAGTTAGGGTTCAGATATAGCTGGCTCCTGTTTGTTCCTGGACGTTAAGAGGGAACACACTTTGTGAGGCGAGGGGGAAATGATAAGGGCCCCAGCTTGGATAGGACCTGGACAAATCTGAATGGATGGGATTCACATGGCCACTGCTGATCTATCGATGGCTTTGGCTGTGGGTCAGGTATGGAGGCTGTGTGTCTTGGAGTGACCTGGAGTTGGATGAGCATTTGATCCTTACAGCAGTCCACCTATTCTGTTCCAGAGAAATAGACATAAGGTTAAAGCTGGGAACAGTTGCGATGAGAAATGACCCTGATGTACCCTAATGGGAGGAAATGACCCTGTGATATCATACTGATCTGTTTCTATCCTACAGGGTTCTATGGCATCAAGACAAAATCAATCTCAAAGTGAATCATCACTTCGTTGAGTCAAGGAAAAACAACACTGCTAATGGACAGATGTTTTTAAAGTTTGTTTTACATGTTCTGTTGACTTGATTGGCATGATTTGGTTGTTTGAGGACAACTGTCTACTACCCTGAGTATTCTCTGTGTATGTGTCTGCAATTTAGAACCACTCAGTTAACACA
Organism: Hypomesus transpacificus; assembly: GCF_021917145.1. NCBI lineage: Eukaryota > Metazoa > Chordata > Actinopteri > Osmeriformes > Osmeridae > Hypomesus > Hypomesus transpacificus. Next base: position 4,937,889 of record NC_061071.1, on the reverse strand, counting down.
AAATATATTACGGTTTGACAGATTTGTTCAGCACAATTAAACTGGGACATTATTTATCTGTTTTTAGAGCACAGACTTGTTTTGACAGTTCGTATATTTGGTAGTGATTATGTGAAAGTACCATAATGTATGCTAATTTATGCTGCTAATTTATGTTGCATTTATTTACAATTTTTTTTTAATGCAAAACCAAAAAGAATTGTATGTTTTCTCTCTTCCTGGAATTGTATGAGAAGTTTCCCTCTTTTTTCATGTTAATTTATTTGCATGTGTGCATTTCTTTGGGTTTATTTTTCTGAATTTCTCCTGGAAAACTAAGCAACTATACAAGTGCACCTTCATGATCAATGTTTATAGGATTATAATAATAAATATACCTGTAATTTAGAATTACTTAGGTTAGTCTGTGATACAACATGAATGTCCTGTTAAAGTAAAGATACTGAGGTTAAAGTTCTACTGCAATCTTATTTCACTATTGTAAAACGACTTCAACAATGTAGATAAATATCAATGAGGTGTCAGTTGGACCACAGTGCTCCCTGGTGGTGGTTTAGGTTACTCTAGACTTGGTCAATCTGTTAGTGCCTCTATCGGTTTCGATGACGTGAAAACACAAAACTTTTATTTTGTAAATCCGTCGTCATGGCTTATTCACAATAGGTGAGGTGTGCGTTTGACTCGTTATTGACTTGTCATATCATAATAACTGATACCATCTCTTATGGACGAAAACATTTACTTATATACTCATTTTTGTGGTCGAAGAAAAACTCTTGTGAATCTCTCCCATACAGTGTTTCTCTTTTGTACAAATTTGAATGGCTGAAGATTTGTAAATGTCTCGATTTGCTGTGTTTATAAAGTGGAAAAGGTTTGAAATGTTTTTATGAAAGTCTCTAATAAAATTATTGACTTGATTGCATATCTGGTATCCTATAGCCTACATATCTGGTCTTTTCACTTATACATGTGACATTGCTCAAGTAAACATGAATGCAACATATTTGTCTACTCTAGGCTTTTGAATATTTAACATGGTTAAATTTGTATGTGCTCTTTATTGACGCTCCCTGACATTTCGCCTGTTTGCAATCCGGTTTCAAGTGTACCCCAGTTGGGCGTTTCTTGCGATTTAAAAAGTTGTACTGAACACGGCTAAGTTCTTTGGGCACGGAATACAGTGCAGTTGGTAGCTGTGATGCCAGCAGTAAAATACAGTAAAGAACGCGAAACACAATAAACTGTCTGTAGCCCGGCATATTTAACCTGAAATATGAACATGCAAGGCCAAGACAACGATAAATTGGTTGAAAGGTTTCGAATAAAAGTTGTGAACTTGAGCTTGAAACCGTGCCTACACATTAAGTTGGCGGGTTACGTTTAAACGGAGATTTTTAAAACTCGGCCAAAATGTATCCAGGACCATTTTGAAAATTGATCTCATATCCTTGATAGTTACAATGTAACTTCTAGGTTAAGGGACTGTCGTGATCTTACGTGCAATTATCACGATGCACAAGCATCTCACTATAGACAAACTGGATGTGTTGCCACTTTAAGTAAAATGGGAGGCCTTGAAACGGCACAGTTCCATGTTTGTATCTTGAAATTGAGAGCGGAGTTGAACTCCATATTGAAACAAAGTAACTAACTTCTTTGTAAATGCATTGACCGTGTATTTTTTTTTTTTACTTTAAACCCATTCTCTACATGACTAATATTACAGAGATGCAATTGAACAGATCGTGTTTGTTTTTGTATTATGCTTTTATGCGGGTTAGATATTCTGAGGAAATATAATTTTTAATGCAAGTTTATTGACAGCAGACGAGCCATAAAAAGGCCACTTGAACTTCTGGTGAAAAGACTCTTAAGGACTTCCTAGGATTCTAGGTGTGATGGACAATCAGTCCTCAGTAATCACGCAAGTTAGTAGAGATGAAGAAGCAAACAACTCAGTTCGAGACAAGAGTAAGTTTTTCATTAAGTTTTCTAGACGTACGTCACAGTTGTTTTGCACCCCACATGTCAAACCCTTTTGCTGAATTAAGAGGCGATGCCAGCTATTCCGACAGTTCTAGCAACAAAAAAAACAAACTTTTATGATCAAATACTTCCTCCAACGGTTGCTCTCTCAGAAATCTCCGATAATTTTTTGTTCAGTTAATCGTTATCAAACATGAGTTTGTACTGATTGAATAGTTTGAAAAGGGGTGGTGCACCGCTGTCTTGGTGCATTACGCAACTTATGGTCACTGCACCGTCCACTGTGTGCTCTTACCTCATCAGTTTCGAAAATGCAGACACTCTCCAGGTCATATACAACCACGAGTGCAGTAGTGAATTACTTATAGCGAATTTAAAGAAAATGCATCAGTGGTGGTTATGGTGAAGCAATAGACGAGATTATGGGTGGCCTATAGCTACTGTGTGTTTATGACAAAAGAAGGTATAAGAAGGCTAAGTATGTAGACCACTCTATGGACACGTTTTGTATAAACCTTTCTTCAAACCAAAGTTTTCTCTTCATAGACCTAGTTATTACATTTTAAGTAGTTTGGACTCTGCCCACAGCAGCTGTTGGACATCAAGATGTGCTGTATTACTTACTTATTTTACTCAAAAAGAAAGACTGTCTGATTGAAATTCAAAATAGCTTTAATAATATATTCTAGTGTATAACATCATCCCTAATCTTTAGTCTAGACACATGTCCTCCAAGGTCTAAACAGGCCGCACAATGTGTGAAGCAAGTCTGAATGTATGTTGTCACATTGTATCGTGTATGTGTGTGTGGGTGCGGGGTGGTGGTGGTGGTGGTGTGTCCTAGGTTAGTACCCCTCATTGTGTAAAGTATGACGACAGTCCTGACCATGGCGTGGGTGTGCTGTAAGAATCTGCCCTCATGTTTCCTCTTCCTGTTTGGGTTCCACCGGGATAGTGGGCAGCAAAGGGTCAGAGATCGAGAAGGAAAAAAAGGAAGAAAAGAAAGAAAGAAAGTGAGGAATTCAAGAAAAAAGGAAGAAAAGAAAGAAAGAAAGTGAGGAATTCAAGAAAAAAGGACAGAATGAAAGCAAGGAGTGGTATGAAATGGACAACACAGAGTTGTGTGTTTTGTAACACAGTCACGTTTTGAGAGGAGGGGAAGGAGAGACTGGAAAGGACATAATCAAATGTAGAGAAAAAGGAGAGAAACAGTAGATTGTTTGCACCTTTTCAAAAGGCCATGCCCAAAATGGAGCAGTGAAAGAAAATCTCTTACAAAAAAATATATATATTTTACTAAAATAAATATGATATCTAACCTCCATGCGTAGTTGTTACGTTTATCCAAAACATTTTACAGCATCATCAAATGCACCATTAGGATGATTTAGGCCTAAATTATATAATGCAGTTGTGATTCCCTGTGTAATCTAGCAGGTTGTTTGCACGATGATATAAACTGTCTCTTAGCATTCATGTGCACCATCCTGTCACTGGCTCTAATGAACATTTCTTCCTACAGCCTGCTCATAACCATATTTATGTACACAGTAAAGTTGACCAAACACATGACATACATGCAATATAGGCCTTTACTATATTTACAGTATGTACCTTTAATGTATGTATATTATGTTGACCAACAAAATATTACTGAACCAAAAACTAATTGATTCCTATTTAGTTTATTTTATTCAAAATTGTACTTTTATAAATGATCTCTTTGTAATACTGTATCAGGATCTGGTTGCATTACATCATTTTAGTAAAAGAACATATAGCCCAGTATCATCATCACATACATAAATAGGATTGAATGGTCGTTTTCTTTTCTTTTTCTGAACCCTTGGGACATTGTTGGAAACAGATCCTAGCTTAGTTCACGTATGTGTGTGTCCATGAGGAATGTGAATGGATGTTTCAGCAGTTATGCAACCACAGTAGGTCATGTTGAGTGGGAGGTGCATCTGATTAGGTTACTGTAACTTTCTGGAAGTTGAGTGAAGTTGAGTGGCCTTGTCTGAGTCCTCCATCAATGCTTCCTTCCTTCCGTCCCCCCTCCTCGACTAGAACATTCAGGATCTCTGATAGTACATGGGTTGAAATCAACATGTGTTTCTCTACACATACATCAGCCTATGTTTATGCTCTCTTCAGATCAGCGATTTCTGGATAGGTCAAAGGAGGGATGTGGTTTTAGGAGTATTTAAACAGCGCCTTAACTAAGGTTAGTTAACTGGTTAGGAGTTATCTAACTTACCGTTAGTGGTGGACTAGTTTCCTCAGCCACATATTAAAGATATGTTTTCATGAGTTTCTGCTTCATTGGGACAGGAGGGTAAAGAGTGACAGGAAATGTAGGGGAGAGAGAGCGGGGAGGATGTGCCGGAAATGGCCCGGGCTGGAGTCTAACCCAGGCCCCTGCCTTAGCCTCAGTGGCACACACACCTTGTGATGGCTCACTAATAAGGCCTCATCCCTTATTAGATCAGTCATATTAGTTCACTGGTGTGGCTCATCCGCTCACATTAGATCTATATCAGTTGTTGACTGTTTCATCCTGACTGGCTGGTTTATTTACCACTTGGTCCCTGTTCACCAGGCCCCCCCGGCTCTACCTCTAAGAAGCCCAGGAACAGAGGATTGTTTGGCAGCCTGTTTTGCTGCCTGTGTCATGACCAGGCTGAATCTCCGCCCGTCAACAACAATGCCCCGCTACTGGTGGAGGAGAATGGAACTGTCTCCAAGGTAACTAAACACTGGCTGACCAACTAGGCAATTGAGTGGCTGGAAGGCTTTTTTTTTTAAGCATGAATTGTCAGTAATTTGTTCTTGATCATTGCAGGTCCAGATGAAGCCACTGCTCCCTCAGGCCAAGTCAAAAGATGCTGGGAAGATCTGTGTGGTGATTGATCTGGACGAAACACTGGTCCATAGCTCCTTCAAGGTCAGTGTGGGTGTGTGTGGGTGTGTGTGGGTGTGGGTGTGTGTGGGTGTGTGTGTGTGTTTAAAAAGGATGTGACCAGGAAGGCTAGTGTACCATCCTAGTAAAATTAAATGTATTCCATCTTCATCAGTTGATATCAAAGTGGTACCACCTTATAAAGCCACATAATGCACTTTATATTATTTTCGAAGTTAATGTACTTTTCTGTTTTTATTTATGTCATTGTTGTATCCTTATAACGCTTGGGACACGCTGGCTGCGAAGCGCCGTGATTGGCTGCAAAGCGCCTGGAAGCACAGCCTTTTCCTTTTGGCGCCCATGTTATCAAATTGGACCGTCCATACAGGCTGCGAAGCACTGCGAAGTGCCATGGTTGGCTCGCGCTCGCAGCAATCATTTCAGCAGCTGGTCTAATTTTTACGTGTGACGCTTGCGAATTTGGCTAGAAGATGATAAAACACATTGTTATTTTATATATTTCACTAAACGAATATGAAAAGATTTTACTGTGTTAGTTGTAGGGTATAGAGGCTATAGAACTATCATATTATAAGACCTAACTTCACAACGCTTGTAACAAACGGCCAATCGTGTGTTTACCGATTTATAAAAAAAATGGAAACATAAAAAAGTTAAAAACTGAATGATCATGATTGGTGTTGGCTGTCCAGCCAACAGTTATTTCTAAACTGTAGAATAGGGTTAGCGTGGATCTGCCCTCCTACGTACTTCCACTAAATTTTTATTTTGCTTCTGTACTGGGGAGTTCGGCATATAAGTTGGTTTTCTCAAATCTACTTTTTGTAGGTCCAATCGCTTCGGGGTACATGCTGCCAGTGTGTCGCAGGTGTTATGAAAAGAGGCCAGGGTTGATGACGACACAAGATAAATGTGTTCTCATGAAACCACTGGCAGTGTGGAGACTGGGTTCTTTGCTGGCCTTTTGCTGTTGTTTTAAAGGTCCCATGACATGAAAACTTCACTTTAGGAGGTTATTTAACATTAATATAAGTTCCCCTAGCCTGCCTTTGGTCCCCCAGTGGCTAGAAATTTGAATAGGTGTAAACCAAGCCCTGGGTATTGTTCTCCACCTTTTAGTAAATGAGAGCTCAAATGCTCGGTTTTGAAAATCCCTTAGTATGATGTCACAATACGGAAAGTTACCTCCCCTTCTCTGCTTTGCCCGCACAGACAATTTGGCCCACCAATGAAAAAACAAGCTACGACCGTGCAAGCGCGACATTGGTTTTTCCTCGAGACATCATGGCTTGCAAACGACCGAAGCATGGCAGTTAGCCCCGGCTTTTTCTTCCTCACAACATTTGAATGGCGAATAAAATCCCTTCTGATTCTGATTCTGAAGCTTCAGACACAGAAACAGCACATCCTGAGGAAAGCTCACTGTGGGACTGCTCATAGTGGCTGTAATTCTGCACCAAGGCTGAATTTCGGGAAAGAGATTTCAGATACAGTATTTGGGGACCACTAAGGCCTATATAAAGGCATCCAAAAACAGCATGTCATGGGATCTTTAAACAAAATTTAGACACATCCACCACCAAACATATACAGTTACTCACTATATAGTTATGTGTATTCAAAGATTGTGTGTGAGAGTGTGTTTCTAATGTACTTCTATTTTCCTCACAGCCTGTGAGCAATGCAGACTTCATCATCCCAGTTGAGATCGATGGTACTGTCCACCAGGTAAGGTCATCTTCATCATGGACGTCCTTCCAAGTCCTCAGTTGAGTCCTTAGTTAAGATGGACCGTACACCCACCAGAACCATACGCATCAGAACCAGGGAGTGAGCCTGGTTCAAGTAATCCAGGATAAGTTTGTTTTACCAGACAGAGCCTATTCTGGATGACTTGGTTCAGGAGCACGCCCTCTGTCATCAAATACCTCTGGCCACAACCAAAGGACACCTGAAAGAAGAGCTTCAATGTAGAGTGTTACTCTGTAAATGTACTATACGTTTGAACTGATCTCCATAGGATTTTGATCTCAAATCAAAGACTCATTCGTAGTGACAGAATAAGATCTTCTGGTTTGGTAGCTGCTCGGGAATGGCCTGTAATAACCGTTATACCAGCCCTTGTCCTTTGTGTTGTTCTCGGCTGGCCCTTTATATCTTGTGTCTTTCTGTCTGTAGGTTTATGTTCTGAAGCGCCCCCATGTGGATGAGTTCCTGAAACGCATGGGGGAGCTGTTTGAATGTGTTCTTTTCACTGCTAGTCTTGCCAAGGTGAGAAAGACAAACTTCTGCATACAGTCTTTCTAACTGATGACTTTCTAACTTTCTGACTATTGTTCTACTTACTTGTGTGTGTGTGTGTGCTCCAGTATGCAGACCCAGTGTCAGACCTGTTGGATAAGTGGGGAGCATTCCGTTGCCGCCTGTTTCGCGAGTCGTGCGTGTTCCATCGGGGTAATTATGTCAAAGACCTGAGCAGGCTGGGTCGCGATCTCAACAAGGTCATCATCATAGACAACTCTCCTGCCTCCTACGTCTTTCACCCTGGCAACGCCGTAAGAGACCTCTCCCTGTTCATCCCTGACAACAGCTTTGTTCTTTTGGTAGATGTTCTTTCGCAGTTTTTTAAGCTACTGGCTGACAAACCAATTTCCTGTATGGGATTTATAAAGTAATTCTTATCTCGTTTCTTACCTGTTTTTGAGGGCAAAACTGTCAAAACTCAGGGCTAGACCCAACATACACTGAAAAGTTGTGGAAATAGTTTTTCCACAACGTTATTAGTTTTGTCTCCATGTCTGCTCTGTACTATTTATTGCTTGCTGAAATACATCCTACCTCTACTTTGTGTGTGTGTGTGTGTCCAGGTGCCTGTGGCCTCATGGTTTGACGACATGTCTGACACTGAGCTCCTGGACCTCATCCCGTTTTTTGAGCAACTGAGTAAAGTGGACAACGTCTACACCATCCTCAAACAACAGAACTTCACTAGCTAGCGCCATCTCCATCAGCTAGCACAAACTGCTAGGACCACCACCACCATCTAGCAACAACCGCTAGGACCACCCTACTAGCCCTACGACCACCAGCTAGCATTGTCAACCACTCCACCAGGTCCCTCTACTGCCATCTACAGGCTCCCAATGCCTTCCCTGGACACCAATTCAACACATGCTCCAACTGTAGTGTTCAGCCCCTTTTTCCAAACTTTTCCCTCAGTATTTATCCCCAGACACAGCCTCTTACACCAGCCAATAAACCTCCAGTGCCCCAAGGACTGGAGAATATCACAGTGCTTTTACCGTGCTTCTGCCGGCACCAAATGGAGAAAAAAAGAATTGCACAACAGCGATCCCATCCCACCCCTCTCGTCCTCCATCATTAGATTCCCAATACACCCTACCATGGACAGTGCAATAGATCATCATGTAAACTGTAGGTCTGGTCCTGAACTTCTAGAATGTGTTAGGGAATTTCAAAACATGGATACAGCCAGAACATTTTGGTGCCAGTGGGTCACTCGAGGACAGCCTTGACTGTCTGAAGGTCTAGAGATGTCATGATGCAAAAGAAGATGCAAGAGAAAAACAGTGCCTTTTTGAATGAAATGTATGTCTCGACGGATGGGCCTGCAGTGATGTTCCTGCGAGGACAAGTGTACCAGGCTGAGCTGCAACGTTAGAATACTGACAATGCGACTGGAGGCGATGGTGAGACTGGACGTTGTGAAGAGTGGGAACTTTAAGTTACAGACTGAGCCGAATGATGGTTATCTTTAATAGAAAAACAATCAATGGACAGTTGGGAGTCTTTAACACTTGAATAATGTGTTATTGTTTTTGTATCTTTCATACTTCCTTCCCAACTTAGAACAGAATCAACAGAAAGTATAACAATTTAAATATTGTGCATACCGTAAACTGCTGGCCAAACCCATTGAAGGCACACAATGGGTGAATATACATAGCACATCCCAGCCACCAACCACCACCAACCAGTGTGATCAGTACTTTAAAGTACTGTAACCTGCTTACTGCATTTATGAAGACTTTCTTCTTTGCCAATGTTTTCATTGAAACCTTGGGGTTATGTAAGATCATAGAAGAATTCACTTGACAAATACCTGGAGAAAAAAAAAAAAGAGTTAACGACAAAGCAGCACTTTAAATTATTCCGATTCTAATCACTACAGACCACCCTGCATGGGTGGCTAGATTATGTGCCATTCTAGCTCTCTTAGCCATGGTGCCAATATATATCATGGCATCAATGATTACATGGATGTCAGAGAACATGTGACCTTCTTATCTAATTTAGTTTGAATGATTGAGTCCCAGATGATGTTGTTATTATAGAGGGCTGAGTTTGACAAACCTGTTTGTCATCTGTTTGCTCTCATCAGGAAGAAATGTGCTTAGGCTCTGCTTGCCCAAAGTACTCATTCCTCACCATTTTACCACCAACAGTACTTGAATTTATTTCCCTATTTGTTGTAAAGGACTGCAAATGCTATGCTATCCATATAGTAGTGGTGATTGGGGTAGTTTATTTTTTTAAACTCCATAAACTTCTGATGTGATGCAGCAAGAATAATCGGTACTTATCTGGGTTTGGAACAACCCAAGAATCTTTGTTGTATGTTTAATGGAAAACATGTTTTAAACTCATCCACAAAAGCATAGGAGAGAGGCATTGTTGTATTTGACTAAAAGCTTTGAAAAAAGGCTTGTAAAATAATATGAATGGGCGCTTCAATTAATTAATCACAAATAAAAGTCAGCATCAGTATTAAAAATAATCATACTATTTTTCTATGATTTTAACAAAAGAATATAAAATCACATTCCACGATGAACACCCCAGTGCCTGTGTCAATCAGTTTAGATGCTGAAGAAATGTTCTTCGATTCAATTCACTGATTACATTACATTCTGTTTTTTTCTGTCCTCCCATTACTGTGATCTGATGAGAAATAATGTTGAAACAATTAATCATATTGGTTCTCTATGTTGTCCAATGCCTTTAGAAGTATACTGTAGCTAAGAAGCACCAGCAGGTACCTGAGAGATGTCCAACAAGGACTCAATGTACCAGGCAGCATCAACGGGTGTGGACCCTGGATTGCAATACTGAAAACGTACTGATAGTTTTAGTCATCTTCAGACTTGTGTGTTGTGCTTGTATTGCAAATCAAGATCTGCCAGTAAAATCTAACGTATGACGTATCTCCTTCAGTGGCTCAAAGTATCTTGTTCTTATCATTCTCTTAATGCATTGGAAATTAGCGTTCCATCGCCATGGAAATCTTTTGCCTTTTAAACCTTTGTTTCATATTTATGCACATCCAGTAATATATGCATATATATACAGATATGTATATTTTGTTTTGCACAGTAATAAAGCAAACAAATTACTTTAATATATGGATCATTCATGTTACTTATCAATTGAAATAGCTGTAATTTAGTTTGTGACAAGTCTTATCATACCAAATTGTGTTGAACTTGTATGTAATAATGACATTTTCCATAAATGATACGTAATTAAATGACCAGTCGAAGTGCCCTTGTGTTTAACTTCCACTACACACAACCAATAAAAAAATGAGACATTATGAAACTATACAATTCAATTTAATTATGAAAAGCCCGATGGTTTCAAGTGTCAGTTGTAAATTCACTGAAGGTGGGTATAACCCTCCATTCAAGCTACTCAGTAATGGCTGCACCACGATTTCCTAAAAACAAATATTACAAAAGGGCTCTATAGAAAAATCTTTTTATATGAAATGATTGCATCATATTCAATAATTCAACACTATCATTCATTTTGCATTATTTGTGATCACTTCTTTTTTTCTTGATTATATATGTAATTAATAAATATATTTAACCAAAAGTCAGTTTCTCTTCCCATACATACAGACGTTCACTCTCCTCCTTAATACAAACTTTTCCTATAGTCTTTCTTTCCCTCCCTGCTTAGTCTACCTCCCCTCTTCTCCACTTGCACTGGTTTTGTTAGAATCTTCTCAAAATGTCATCCTTTCTTCCTTCCCTCTTTCAAGTCATTTAGATTTAACATGACAGGATAGTAGAAAAATATGTCCTCTACATCAATGGCACCATGTTAGATCAGTGATTTCACCAAGAGAGAATAAGGAGATGTTATAAGAGCTCGGCCATCATCCCGCATCCTCTAATTTACTGTAAGAGTGGCACAGCTTTTTGCCTTCCCTGTGGTAAACTTCACTGGACCGCTCATGTCTCCGCTGGTTTCCTTCAGAGTGAGTTTATGGGTGGTTCCTAGGTCGTCCAGACGGACAGAGGGGCCTGGCTGGAGCGTGACACCGTTCAGGGTCCAAACAGGGGCCCTGCTGATAGCCACGGAGACCTCACACTGGAAACAGGCCGAGGCCGGGGCGGTTACACTCACATCCTCCAGGTCCTGCACCATCACCAGGGCCTGGGCTGGGAGGGGAGAGGAGAGGAGGGAGGAAGGGATGAGGCGGAGGGATGGTGAAGTGGTATAAACAAATAAAGGTATAGAACAACCCCCCAAAAATCAACAAAACACAAAGTACCCCCTTTCCCTACCTTCTACCATCAGCTTGGCTTTACTCGTGTGCTCTCCCACCCTGATGCTGTACGTGCCCTCGTCCTCTACCGCCACCTGTTGGATGACCAGCTTGTGATAGCAGTCTTCTGACACCATTTCCAGCCTATCCGAGCCACCCAGCTCCTCACTGCCCTTGTACCATGTGACCTCGCAGTGCGGCGTGGAGACGGTACATTCCAGAATGACCCGGTGCTTCTCCAGAGCCGTGCGGTCACGAAGGGGCTTTACGATCGAAACAGGGAGCTCTGGAAGAGACGAAACCCATCAGATTTGTATAAAGAAAGTAAAAAAAAAAAAGAAGAAAGGTTGAGGTTGGTATTAGGTCAACATAAGGTTGAACTTGGATGAGGTAAGGATTTACATCCAATTTAAAACAAGGTTGCCATCAGGTTGCCAAAAGGTGAAGAGGCCTACCAGGTTGCCAAAAGTGCAAAGATGACACAAGACCTACTCACCCTCAACCTCCAGGTAGGCAATGGATTCAATCTGTTTGGCCACAAAGCGGATCTCCCCAGAATCCTCTGCTTTGACGTTACACATCAGCAGGAAGTGCTTAGTGCCTATGGAGAGGGACCCAATTGTGACTTATTCTGAGTTGAGAACAGAAACAGTTTCATGATTGAATGCATGAACTAGAGTAAAAATTACAGAACGACTGGTGGCAAACTGATTAACTGATTCACTTACGGGCCGACTGAGCCAATAAACAAACAATGAATCAATCAAATCAAACAATCGCACCACAGATGAGTATGTGCAGTGTGGTGCTGACCCTCTGTTCGCGTCTTGATGGAGCTGGAGGGTCGAATCTTGTGTCCGCCCTTGTACCATTCGCCTGGGACGTCTTCCACGGAGACCTCACACATGAAGACAGCATTCTGGTCTTCCTGGACGTACAGATCTTCCAGATCCTGCAGGATCTCCAACTGACGCTCTGTGAAGGACGGGAGGTCAAAGATCAAAGAGATCAGGAGAGGATGAGCCTTTTTGGGGTGTGTTTCAAGAAAGTCAAGTCCATTTGGTTTGGAGGGCTGTCGACCTGAAGGTGAATCCAATGTGAATCCATCTTTAGTCATTAGACGGATGGTCATCCACAGGAAACCATAGACAAAACATGAAGTGCATGAAGTGAGACGTGGGGAGGCAAAGGTCATACCGTTCACCTCCAGGTTACAGGAAGTAGTCATGTCTCCTATGTCACACGTGTAGGTCCCGGCGTCGGCGTGGCAACACTGAAGAATCTGGCAGAAGCGCTTCCTGCCCATGGAGTAGATGCGATGGCTCTTCCCTGGCTTCAGCTCTGCCCCGTTCTGGAGGATAAACGGATGGAAGGACAAATGGATGGATGGATGGACAGGAAGAGGGAGACAGACATGAAAAGCACTCCCCTTGATTCGTTTCATCTTGGACACAGAGATTATTAGCCAGGACTGTGATTATTACTAATCACAGTCCATTGATCAAGCACAGGTCCATTCTTGGCTCATCATGGCTAACATGGTTTGAATCTCTGCCTGTATGTATCATGTCGTGTGACGGAACGAGTGGCCCAGTTACCTTGAACCACTTGGCGTCTACGTTCTGTCTGGAGAACTCACACTCCAGAGTGGCAGGAGCCCCCTCCTCCAGACAGACGTCCGACAGCTTCCTCAGAAGCATCACTGGGGTCTCTGAGACATGGCAAACACACACACACACAAACGCACGATTGAACAATCATTCAGTCATTCAATGAGAACGTCAGCCTGTTGAACACACAGGAGACTGTCAGCAGACACTTGGAACACAAAGTCTCACACCTGTACACATGCACACCCATGCTTACACCCACATACAGATACACACACACACCCGTACACGTACCTTGAACATTGAGTCTGGCGGAGGTTCGCAGGCCCTCTGCTGAGAACACAATGGTGCCTGTGTCCTCCAGCGTCAGACCTGATAGGGTGAGCCCATGGACACGCCCATTGGTGCTCACGCGCCATTGGTTGTGGGGTTTGACCCGAATGCCGTCTTTTTGCCATACCCCCTCTACGTCAGTGTGGGAGAGCTCCACCTCAAAGGAGGCCGTCTCACGCTCAAACGTGTCTGTGTCACTCAGAGCCTTCCGGATACTGATCTTACGAGCTGCAGGAGAGGAGGGAGAGAGGAGGGGCCTGGTGAAAAGATGTGTGATGCGTGCGTGGGCAAAGGGTTGCTGTCAGTTGATGTGTATGTGTGTGTTTCGTGTGTGTGTGTGGGGGGAGATGTGTATTCGTCACATCAAGTTCCACTCCGGCGGTCCTCTTACGCTCCACGTTGAGTTTGACCTGCGTGCGGTCGTGCAGCGTCTCACAGCGGTAGGTTCCGCGGTCGGACAGGGTGAGGTTGCGCATAGTCAGGCTCCGTCGGCAGCCGCTCTGGCCCAGCGTGTGGCGGGGCCCTGCCTGGATGACCACGCCCTGCCTCATCCACTGGACCTCCCCGCTCTCGAGGCTGACCTCCGTCTCCATGGTGGCCTCTCCGAACTCCTCCGCCATTATGGCCTCCATCTTCCTGGTGAACACCACCTGGGCCTCTAGAGGGGGGGCAGATTAAGGGAACGAGAAGGGGGGAAGAGGATGTGGAGGGGTGAGGAGGAAGGAAGTGAGATCTCTCCTACACAACCTCTTACTCCTCTTTCATCACCCCCCCTCCTCCTCTCCCTCTCGCGCCCCCCCCTCCTCACCCTGTACTTTAAAGCAGGCATTGCTTCGACACCACCCTCTCTGGCTTCCCTCACCTCCCTCACTCTTAATCACCCCCCCACCCCTCACCCCCCGACCACTCCCCCCCCACCCCCCGACCACTCCCCCCCCCACCCCCAGCCCCACCTCGTCTTACCCTGGACTTTAAGGGAGGCCTTGGACACCACTTGCTCAGCCTCTGCAGTTATCTTGGAGCAGTCCAGCATCTGGCACTTCTTTATCAGCAGCGTGTGGCACAGGCCATTACTGGAGGCCTGGAAACGTTCTCCCAGGATGATGGGCTCGTTGTCCATGTGCCAGACCAAGGCCACATCCTCAGGGGAGACCACGCACTTGAAGACGGCATCCTCACCTTCCAGCACTGTGGTGTTGTGGAGCTCTGTGACAAACTCGACCACACGAGGCACTGGGGGGGGGGGGGGGGGGGGGGGGGGGGAGGCAGAGGAGTTTGTGTTGCGCCAAAAATCTTGTCCCTTACTAAATCAGTAATCCTTGTAATAACCCTTAACCATTGCAATAACCACAACATAGGAGTGCTTACTCTCCACTCGGAGTGTGCAGGCGGTGCGGTCATCTTTAGACACGCAGGCATACTCCCCGGTGTCCTCTCTGGTAAGCCGGTGGATGGTCAGGCTGCGCTCGACACCGTCGGCCCGGATGGTGAACCTACGGCTGGGCACCACCTCCACACCGTCCTTCAGCCACTGGACGTCGGCCTTGGGCTTGGTCACCTCGCAGCGCAGGGTGATCATGCTGTCCGCGTGAGCCAGAGTGTCCTGGAGTGGCTGGGCAAAGCGAACCCTCATCTCTGGGTGGGCAGATGGACAGAGAGGAGCAGGCAGGTCATGGGTTAAGTTCTTGTTATGTGTTGTGTTCTCAGATACTGTCTCAGGATAATATGTCCGGATAATGTATCAGATAATGTGTCAGGATAGTCTGTCAGGAAGTGTCAGGAAGAACATATGTGTCTGGACAACAAATCAGGATAATACTGACCTTTGACCAGTAAGGTGAAGTGCATCTCGTCTGTGTCGGCATCGCAGGTGTAGTCGCCAGCGTCAGATCGCCTGAGAGGCTCGATGATCAGGAAGCGTTGGTGGTTGTCCACGCCGGTCTTGAACCTGTCACCCACCACGGGCGACCATTCGTGGAGCCAACGCACCACTGCTCTCTCCTTGGAGACCACGCCCATCAGAGTTATGCTCTCCGCCTCGTAACCGGTGACTATGTTGACTTCCTCTTTGTTCAGAAAAGTGACAGGGGGTTCTGGGGTGTGGGGGCAAGGGACGGGAGGAAGAGTGGGAAGGACGATATAGTTTCGTCAAAACCCACATTGAGATTGTCAACACATTGTCTCACGTCCAGTTTCCTCCACCGCTCACTGAAACTGGACCTAGACATCAGCAACGCCGCCACATTCCTTACCTAAGACCTTAACGACGATCACCATCTTATCATCGACGGCGTCACACGTGTACTTCCCAGAGTCGCTTGGCTGTATGTCGGACAGTATCAGTTTCCTCAGGGTGCCGTAGCTCTCGACGTAGGTCCGCTGGTCGCTGACAAGCAGGCACTCGTTGCAGAACCACTGGACGGGAGCATTGGCGCGGGACACCTCGCATGCCAGGATGAGATCGTCCCCAGCGACCATCTCCTGGTAATCCTGATCCCCCGAGTTCCCAATGATCTCCACAGGAGGTTCTGGAGCAGGAAGGCCAGGAGGAGGAGCAGCATAGGAGGAGGAGCAAGAAGAGGAGAAGGAGAATGCAAGAGAAGAGAAAAGAAAAAAGAGAAGTAGTAGAAAAGGAGAAGGAGGAGACAAAAAAGGGGGGAGCAGGAGAAGGGCCGAAGAGAAATGATAAACATGAACCAGTATCCAGTGTGTTTGACAGTTTTATTGTGATTGGTTGATGGCTTCTTCCTTACCTTCTACGGTGACCTGGAAGCTGATACTGTCGTCTCCCGCATCCAGGAGGTACTCCCCAGAGTCACTGAGCTCTGCGTTGAGGATGACCAGCGATCGGAAAGCACCTTCCTCCTCCTCACAGAAACGCTCGTCACCTTCCAGCCGACGGCCATTTTTGAACCAGCTGGCGTTAGCATTGGAACGGGAGAGCTCGCATTCCAGCACAATGTCGTCAGAGACCCGCGATCTCTGCTCCGTCTTCACCTCAGACTTCCTCAAAATGTTGACAGGAGCCTCTGGTGGAAGACGTTGGAAATAAAGTGTTACCAAACTATAAATATGATAAACAGCAACAAAATCAATCACTCAGAATGATTAATCAATCCGTTTCATCAAGTGACTATCACCCATAATTGGTTTTATGACCTCGCACCTGAGACGTTGACCTGGAAATCGATGGTGTCGTCCATGGCGTCACACGTGTATTTCCCAGAATCCCCTGGTGTGGGGTGTTGGATGGTGAGCCGGCGGAGGAGTCCGTCCTCACTGATGGTGACATGGCCGCTCTCATCCACCTCTCCTTCATTCTTTCTCCACATGACCTTGGCACTGGGGCGTGACACTTCTACCTCCAAGACCAGGGGGGCGCCAGAGAAACATTCCATCACATCCGAAAGTCTCTCAGGTCTGGCCAGTTTCACCGGAGGCTCTGTAGAAGAAAGAAGAAGAATTAATGTATTTGTCCACACCTCAAAAGCCTTTTGTATATATACACATACCATAAGTTCTTATACTTTGACACTTGTCACGCAATACAGCCACACAATAGTGCACTGGAACTGTTAGAGCTGATGGCCATTCATGTTTAACAGGAATAATTGTATCTTCTACAGATACTGGCAGTATGTATGGTATGATTCCGATGTCTGCTCCAAACTATCATGAATTTTTATGAGTTTTCCTGTGAACGTCTTTATTAAATTCAATGTAATAGACTGTATGGTGTGTAACCTGTCTATATAAAAATATATTGTATACTGTGTACATTTTACTAAAAGTATAAGAACAGGAAATAATTTATATATAAAATATTTACAATATAGAGTACTATAAGTACCTGTGACAGTCACCAGGAAGGTGACAGAATCATCCTCTGTATCACACACATACTCTCCTGAGTGGTCCACACTGGTTCTGGGAATGACCAGCTTCCTATGAGCTCCCTGTACCTCCAGGACCAGCAGAGGGCTCTCCTCCACCTCCAGTCCATCCCGGTACCACCGTACCTGGGCATCGGCCTGAGAGATCTCACAGCTCAGCTCCAGCCTCTCCGGAGCCCGATGTGTCCACTCCAGCTCTGACTCACTGGGGTAGACAATCCGAACTAAAGGTTCTTTGAAGAGAGGAATCGTCATTAGAATTTGTTGTAACAAAAAAGAATTGGAAAACAGCTTCCAGAACCAAGCATCCTTACCCATTCATAATTGAATCTGTCCCATCATCCACTATTTCCCTTCCGTCAATCCATCCCTCCGCACATCCATTCATCTGTCCTCCCTCCTTACCTTCTTCAATTCATCCCTCCATCCCTCCATCCATTCATCCTCCTCCGTCCTTCCTCCCATTCCTTCGTTCCTACCTGAGACGGTGAGTTGGAAGAACACAGAGTCGCCATCCGTGTCACAGACGTACTCTCCGGAATCTTTGGCCACCGCACTGGCTACGCTCAACCTCCGGTACGGCCCCTCGGACGTCAGCCTCACGTTGTCGTCCTCCACCACCATCAGGCCGTCCTTGAACCAGCGCACCTGGCCGTTGGAGCGTGACAGCTCACACTGCAGAACGATCTCCTCGGAGAGGTGGCGCTCCATCACCACGTCCTCCTTGGGCTCCACGATCATCACCGGTGGTTCTGACAGAGTAGAGAAACAGCTATTAATCTCACAGCATGCCACTGTGGACAATTAATGTCATGGGAGCCTAAAACAAGGAGAGAACATCACAAAAGGTCACATCAAACACATAAAGATGAGAACAATGTATGGCATAAAGACCTCCCAATGAAAAGGTATTAAAAAAAATCAGGGGGCGAAGGAACGACGATAGGAGTTGATGTTTAAAGCACTCGGAGGCCATCGTTTTATAAGCAGCGTCAATATTAAAAGAGAGGCGTGGGTTTTTCGAGAAGAGTGTCCGGTTTTGCGCAGGGTTTCCCCCCACCCCACACTACCTTTAACGTGGACAGTAAAGGTCATGCTGCTGTTGCCAGCCTGGCAGGTGTAGCTGCCTGCATCTGAGGCCTCGGCAGAGCGGAGGATCAGCCTCCTCATGGTGCCCTCAGCCTGCAGCGTGACATTTTCACTGGGCTGCACCTCCCTGCCATCCTTGTACCTGGGTGGGGTTAGCGAAGCACAGGAGACTGATGAAACAGCAGTCAAGTCAGCTTGAGGTGCAACTGGATTTTAGTCATTCATAGTCATGATAAAACCACTTGAATAGCCCTAGGAGTCTAAACGCTGGTGTCAATCACATGCAGTCCTGTCACAATTGTATTTTTAGTTTGTCTGACTGCAAGAAGGAAAGACTTTAAGGTGATGCGTTGATATGGTAAATCAACACACATCCCACTAAATGCTTAAAAACAGATCAAAACCCCTAGAAGCGCTTTATTTAGTCTTTATCACACCAGAGGGCAGTGGCATCTTCTCTGGAGACCTCACAGTGAAGCACCACAGGGTCCAGCTCCATGGCACTCTTATGGAGGTCATCCTCTGGGATGGCACTGAACGTGACGGGGGGCCCTGTGAAGGAGGGGGTGGGTTTCAGGAAAAGGGAGAATTGAAGAGGGAGAAAGGAAGTGAGAGGAGGAGGGAGGAGATGAAGAGGGGGGGTGGAGAGAGAAGAGGGATGGAAGAGAAGGTCACGTACAGTAATAGTTAGACACTAGTTGGTTGAATAGGCTACGATGGGTTATGCTGTTGTTAGGAGTGCTGTATTAGGAGAGACCAGGAGAGATGGCAAGTCATGGAATTATGTGAAACAAGAAGAAATAAGAATGAGCATGAAACAGATTTAATGAAACGCTACATGCTTTTAGAGACACAGTATAATAACGAAATCAGTACAGTAGAATCGGATTTAAAACAGTACAGTATATTCAGCAACCATAAGAAGAAGGTAAGTGAAGACCAACAAAAAGGAGAGATAGAGAAAATAAGGGTTAGGTTATTCATTTAGAGAAGCATTCAGAGTAAAATGTGACATTCCCAACAACATTAAATACAGCTAAATTAGTGAACCATCAAACGATTAACCATTGTTATTATCATTCTCCCTCCTCCGTCAAGCAATCACCTTGGACCTCCACCTGAAAGGCAGTAACATCGTCAACGCTCTGACATGTGTACACGCCAGCATGAGAGCAGTCAGCTGATTGGATGATCAGTGTCCTCCTGAGGCCTTCCTCCACTAAGTCGATCCCTGGTTGGTTGAAGATCTGCTCTCCGTCCTTGTACCAGTACACCTGAGCGCTGGGATCGGACAGGTCACAGTGCAGCTCCACCGCCTCACCTGTCCTCAGGCTCCGCCTCCTCTCTTCTTCGGGGGCGACACAGAACCTGGCTGGCGCCACTACGGCCATTTTGGGTTGGTTAATGTGAGAGATGGTGTGAGATGACTTGTTAGCTGGTGATAGGTGGGGTCCGTCGACTGTGAGGGCTGCATTCATACAATACGTTGGCAACTGCATGTATGCCGTTACACACCATGTAACTCACCATCCACTTTGACGTTGAATTTGACAACATCGCCCATGGTCTCACAGGTATACACTGCAGAGTCGGTAGACTCGGCCGATTGGATGACAATCCTCCTCATGTTTCCCTCTGATTGGATGGACAAACCGTCCGTCATCTGAAGCTCAACCCCATCCTTGTACCAGCAGACCCTAGCAGAGGGATGGGACACCTCGCAGTACAGTACCACAGGGTCTCCTGTCTCCATGCGTTTGTTGCTGTCCATCTCTGACAGGGGATTAAACTTGACCACAGCAGCTACAAGTGAACAGACAGAGGGAAGATTGTATCCGAATTGGAGTACTTTTTTGTGTAACAAAAGTTCAAGACAACATGTCTATCTGAAAGCGAAAATGCGCTTGTGGCTGTGTGTATGTATGTGTGTCTGGTATGTATGTGTGTGTGTGTATTTTACTTACCTTGGACCTTGAGGACAGCAGAGTCTCGAACTCCGTTGGCAATGAAGGTGACCTCGGCAGTGTGGTCACTGATCCCGGCTCTGTGGATAACCAGAGAGTGCTGAGTCTGTTTCTGGCAAATGGAGAACCGCTCGCTTTTCTGCAGCTGGGTGGAGTTGAGGAACCAGGTGCCTGTCATGGAGGCAGACAGCTCCAGGGAGAAAGTAGCGTCATCCCCCTCCAGCACGTCACACTCCTGCAGAGGGGAGCGGATCTTGGGTCCTGGGACTGAAGGAGTTAACATAATGGAATTAAATGGGGTCGGAAAGGACGGGTGTTTTCTTGTACGGCACTGACAACTATAAGGGGTCGGATGGCTGAGCGGTTAGGGAATCGGACTACTAATCAGAAGGTTGCGGGTTCGATTCCTGGCTTCGCAAAATGACGTTGCGTCCTTGGGCAAGGCACTTCACCCTACTTGCCTCGGGGGAATGTCCCTTTACATACGGTGAGTCGCTCTGGATAAGAGCATCTGCTAAATGACTACATGTAAATGTAAGAAAACGAACAAACACTCACCCAGATGGACGAACTTGGGGAACTCTACATGTCCGCTGCGGCCGTACTTGTTGACGCAGCAGACACGGAAGCGGAAGTCGCCCTCGTAGGGCACGCTGTCTCCCATGATCTCCACCGAGGTGTCTACGTCCGTGGTCACACACTTCTGCCACTCCTGGGAACCCACCTCCTGTCTCTCCAGCACGTAGATGGAGCGTGTGGTGGCCTGGGAGGAAGTGGAGGCAGGCGCCCAGGACAGGAGAGCACAGTTGGGACGGTCCACGTCCATCTGGGCTGCCACAGGACAGGTGGGGGGGCTGTGTTTGGCAGCTTGCGAGGTAGAAGAGGAGGAGTGGAAGATAAGGGAAAGTGGCAAGAGGAAGGAATTGAGGAATGAAAGAAAGGTTTTTGGATGATAGACGAGGAGGAGAGATTGGAATGGATTGAAAGGGAGGGAAGAGGACGGATATGGAGTGGAGATGGGGAAAGGAAAGAGGGAAAGATGAACAGGAAAGTGAAAGAAAAGAAGAAAAGAGCGATAAAGTATACATTTACATTCAGTCATTCAGCAGACGCTCTACACATTTACAGTTCTGTAAAGAATATGTCGATTTAGTGATCATTGTTGGTCATCTCAATAACAAAAGGCAGTACACATGATCTCAATGATAAAGTCCACCAGACTAGCCAGTAGTGGTAGTCCAGAGAGCAGACACTATTGCTGTTGAGTTCCCACCTTTGACCTTCAGCCTGCACAAGGTCTTAGACCTTCCCGCCACAAAGGTCACCACCCCTGTGTCCTGATAGGCCACGTTGACAAAGACCAGGATGTGGGTTTTGCCAAAAGACTTGAGGATGATCTGGTGGGACTCTCGCAGCTGCAGCCCATCTTTGTACCAGTAGACCTCCATTTCCTCTTCCTGTACCTCCACGCAGAAGACAGCGTTCTCCCCCTCCAGGACCTCCAGCTTACGGGGGAGTTTACGCACAATCGTGCCTGGAGGAGGAGAAGACGGAGAGTGGAGGAAAGGGAGAAATATAAGGTTAAGTAGAAAAACTAGAGGGATTATGTACCAGAAAAAAATTGTACGAATGTCGATAAAAAATGAATATCTGTGAAGCGACAGGTTTTAAGAGATTTTTTATTTTATTTGAATGCAATAGTCTAGTCCCTTTGCTCAAGCTGTGGTTATATTTCTGTCATCATTTCCACATGACAACATGTAGTGTGCAGTAATACATCCGTGCTCACAAATGTTGTTGTGACACCTGATGTGTGATGCAAAAACTACAAAGCAGATATGTATCATTTTTTGATTTACAGAGCGAGTTTACGTGTCAATAATCTTTGGAATATGTGGTGATACTGCTGAAATATTTGCGGATTTTGAATGGATGTGCTCAGCTGTTGCTACGAGTATGCAGGACTCGTTTTGACATGCAAGTGAATAAAACAAGATCCCTGCCATGTCTATGTTTAGCCATTGGAAGGAGATTCATGACAATAACATACAGAGCACCCACCTTTGACAGTCAGCTCTGCGATGCTCTTGCCCCCATCGGGCATCTCACAAAGGTAGACCCCATCGTCGTCCGCTCCCACGTCGCTGATCGTGAGCCAGCGTTTGGTTCCTCTCTGCTCCATCCCGTACTTGCTGCTGGGCTGCAGACGTTGATCCTCCAGGTACCAGGCCGCAGGGATGGACTCTTCCGGAACTTCGCACTCCAGAACCGCCACGTCTCTCTCGACCACCTCAACATCTTTCAGCGGACGTTTGAACCGCACCGGAGGGCCTAGGTCACAAAGGAAGTCATGGGAGAAAGTTGTGACGACATGAGCTTGACAAACAAATTAAGAGAGTATGCTGCATGTTCTCATCCATTGAGACAGTACCATGGTATTCAGGAAGGTGTAATTGTTTTGTAACTCAAGGTAGTACCAGTGGTTCAGGGGTTACTTAGCTTAAGGCATGAACCGAAACTTTGTCGCACAGAGGCCACATACCTTTGTGTTGGTTCAAGTGCTAAATATAGAGACTCATGCAAGCATGGGAGAAGGAGATTGGCCGGGGGATTCGCATGGGGAGTCTGGAAAGGCTAGGGAAGGCCGGGGGAGGTGGGGAGGCTGGGGAAGGCTGAGGAAAGGGGGTTGCGGGGGGGAGGAGGCGCGGGGATTCAAGAGGAATAGGAGAACGTTTATCACTACAGGATGATGGAGGTTGTAAACAAGTGACATCATAGTTCATCCGTCACCCCATTAACAGATGGTAAGAAGAGACATGGGACCATTGGACCTTTCACTCCTGCTTCTCCCAGGATGCATTTCATAGTGAGGCATTTCATCACTGTCTGGATCACTATAGCAACTGTTCTGTTGTGGAGAGTTCCCATTAGATGTACACATATAAACGTACACCATAGAGGACATTCAATAGACAGGGACAGCTGAATAACTGTAGGATTATATTTGTATTGTGATAGGATCAGCACAAAATGATTACCCATTATGAGGATAATACAGCTTATTTACAAAATGTATGAAGTGCAATTAACCAGGATATTATGTAACAGCTGATCATACAAGGCTGCTTCTCATGAAAGAACAGAGAGAGGCGGAGGGAGAGAGTAAAAGGAATTACAGTAGAAAGAGATGTGAAGAGAGATGTGTGGGGTGTAGGGGAAAGAAAGATAGATGGAGCACTGGAGAGACCGATGAGGGGATGAGAGAAGGGAGAACGGAGAAAGAGAGAGGGCTGAAATAAACCAGTTCCATACTGTTGTGCCTACTGTACTGGCCTACCTTTAACAGTGAGGTGAACAGCGCTCAGTGTGTTTCCCAGGGCATTGGAGGCAGCGCACACATACAGTCCCGTGTCCTGCTGCTTGCAGTACAGCACCTTTAGAGTGTAGTAGCCCTCTCTGTCCTCAAAGATGAGATGCCGCCTCCCAGCCTCTAGGGGCAGCCCATCCTTCTTCCACACAATCTCAGGCTTGGGCTTCCCTGTCACCAAGCACCGGAACTTGGCGTGCTTCCCTTCGGATACCGCAAACTTCTTCACCTTGGACGAGTTCAGGTGGGGCTGTTCCTCAGGGTAGCAGCGGGACGATCCGTGCCGTCCGCTCCGCTGCCTCCCTCCTCCACCGGCGCGTGGTGACGGATGTCCATTGGAGTAGACGTTGGACGGCGATGGCGTCGCCCCACCTTCCTCTCGTTCCGGGATGGGCTGGACGAGCAGGACGGCTCCCGCTAGTGCCTCCCCGTGGCGGTTCGCGGCCCTGCAGGTGTAAACGCCGCCGTCGGGCATGCGAGTGCGGTAGATCTTCAGCTGGCACCAGCCGCCCTCCTGGCATCCGCTTGCACTGAAGTGGGAGCTCTCGAAGATGTCGCCGAGCTTCTTGCCATCTTTTTCCCAGCAGACCTCGGGGGACGGCGTGCCCCAGAGCTTGCAGGAGAAGGCAGCGTCCTCGCCGCGGTCCACGCGTAGAGACAGGGGCTTTATCAGGAAGCGAGGTTTGTCCTCCGACGGTTCAACCGTCTCTGCTTGGAGTTCCCTAGCCTCACCGTCTCTGTCTCGCCTCTCTACCTCCCCATTCTGTTGCCCCTCGAAGGTGCCATTTGGCTGCGACACCAGCCCGTTCTGTTGCCCCCCATGTTCCCTGTTCTCTACTCTAGCCTGCTGCTGCGGCCCATTGACCTCCATGCTGACCTCCCCTTCCACCTTCAGGGTAGCGGCAGCATACGTCTCCCCCACGCAGTTCCTCGCCTTGCAGATGTACTGGCCCGCATCCTGGAGGGTCACGCCACAGATGGTGAGGATGTAGGCCTTGCCCTCTTCCGAGATCCTGTAACGTCCCTCCGGAACAATGGCCACTGTTTTTCTCTCCCACACCACCTCTGGACGAGGGTCACCGTCAATCTGGCACTTCAAGGTGGCATCGGTGCCAGGCTTGACAATCACAGGACGTGGGTAGCCCAGCACGCGAGGGGCGCCGCCAAAGATGTCCATGATGGATGGGATGGATTTGATTGGTTCTCTGTGGAATTTAGCTGACTGTAAATGGTTTGTGGCGTGCAGAACGAGGACCAAATGACTCTCTTTACCTCATGAAGCACTGATGAAGAAAGAAAACAGATTTAGCTACAGCATTTTTTGGGGGGGGGTATACATTTCAGTTGTTTATTTCAGTTGTATTAGTTCATCAGTTATTATGATTTTATGATGATCAGTGCAATATATGGAAATATTACATTTTACAGTTACACACTATGGGTCAATTATTATTATTATACATTATTATGACACACTGCTCAGTCTTAATGTGATGCATATCATTCCTATGGCCTTTGAAAACACTTGTTCTTTTGTCAGGATAAAGAAAGGGACTTTTGAACACACAGCTGCCTCACTCTGTTAACCTTAACTCTCAGCTGGTGCTGTTGCTCACTAGGGCTATGTTGTTAAAATAGTCTGTCCAAAAATGGCAGAGGCTTTGAGGCCTCTGTGTCAGAGCACTGGGAATCAACATATGAACACGTGTACCTGTACTTTGAGTAACTAAATACTATCTGTACTAAATACAGTACATATTACTGTAAAGTATGGGTGCACTTGCTTTTCCCAGTATAGTGGAACTGTGGAAGCACCCCTGAAGTGCAAAGTCTGAGTTAAATCAAACTTTCGAATGCTCTCAAATAGATCTGGAGCAGGTCCAGCCTATATAAAATGTGCCGACTAATACAGAAAACATTCCATAGCCCCACATTTAGACACAGTGCATTTAGAAAACGGATTTTGAAAACTAGCGTATTCATTTTGTCTGAGTGCATATGTCCATAGTTAGGCCTGTCAGAAACCAAGTGAGCTCTTGAAATTCCTTCTGCATTGCTTATGTGTCTGTCTGTGTCGTTGAGCCTTATCTAGGTTCATGTTCATTGTATGGTTGCTAAGAGAACACCATTCCGATTTCATCACTCATATTAGGTGATACTGAAGACTTGCACATAGATTCTCCCTTCAGAGTAGTAATGAAATGTGTTCACTTAGAAGACGCTTTTGTCTAAAGCGACTGAGAGTACAGGGGAGCATTTGAACCTGCAACCACTTGATCTGCAGTCAAATGCTCTACCAATCAGTTTTTCCCACCCCCAAAGCCTTCATAGCCTTAACAGCATGGAAGCACTTGACGTGCGTCTCATGAAATGTCACAATTGCATTGGATGGATTGTGCTGGGTTGATTAAAATAACTGTACCTCAAGCATTTGAACGCACTAGTGGTTTAACTACAATGTTCTCTCCCGTTAATATTTAAGCACAAAGGATCATAAATTCACAAGGCAATAACAAACACAGTAAACTTACCATTAATACTTATATTTAAGTATTTATCCAGCCTAATCAGCAATGGCTTATTTTCCGGTTCGCTAATCACTCCTCTTTACAGCATCCGCCCTGTGTTTAAGAGGATATTACCCCTGTGTCCGCGGCTCTGATTTGATGGCAATGAACTTTGACCCTGCCAGAGTAAGTGTTTCTGAGAGTCCTTAAAAATGGCTGACGTCTGTGTGGTCTGGATTCAGCTCCGATACCTCCAATCCTGGCTTGTATGATTCGTGTCGTCTCTTTGAGTCGTGTCCCACAGTTCAACTGAGTCCAGGCTTCTTGCTCTTATTTTCTGAACTCTCAGGTCCAAAACTCCTCAATCTTTTTCAAACCTGGAGGCTCTGAAGTCTCAAGGTGACGGCTGAGGCGAAAAATGAGGAATCCGCAATCAAATACTGTGATCTCCTTGTCTTCTTTTGTTCAGCGTGTGTGTGCAAGGCAGCGCGTGGGAGAAGTCTGGAGGTATGGAGACTCACTGTGAGCACGTTGACTCCTTCTCTGACTGGCCACCACCTCAAGTCATGGAGGGAGCAAGAGCGGTGAGAGAGAGAGAGAGAGAGAGAGAGACAGAGGGAGGGAGACAGAGAGAGAGAGAAGTCTGGACACACCATAGAGCTTGAGATAAAGGGAGACACAGAAAAAGTATGACTAAGAGACTGGCGGAGGAATGACTAAGAAAAAGAGAGAGAGCATTAAATGGTTTTGCAGCTGCTGCAGCCATCCCCTAAAAATACCCCCAGCTCTGCTGATGGATAGGGGAGGGGGGGGGCAAGTGGGGAGGGGGGCAGGGAGATAGAGTCGAGCCCTCCATTCACCAGCCCCTCCATGATGGCTATAGATAGTCCGGTGAGCAGTTCTGTGACGGATCACTCAGCTTACCAGGGGATCTGGAGGCTGAAGAGCAGGAGACCACACCTGCTCAAACACAGGGTGACTCCTGGAGCCGGGAACACCAGCTGATCTCTATCTTAAATACGTGTGTATATCAGACCTGGGGTCAGTTCTGTAGACTGACAAATACTTGGGATACACTTGACTTGTCCGTTGAAGCAATCTGTGGAGGTGGATCTGTGGATCTGTGACAGATGTGTCACTTGCAGTCAAATCACATGTATATTTTGTTACATCCAAATACCTGCCCCTTTACGCATTGTCCTTAATATGTGTCATGAGTCATTTCATGTTATCTGAAAGTCAGAGTTTCCACTCCTCAGAGTTTCCAGTCAATCTACAGATGTGAGACAATTGTACTGATCAATTACTTTAAAGTTACAAAATAATGTTGCCTTATTCAAAGTATAACTGTGTGACTGGAAAGAATCATCTCATGGAACCATGCTATTTTGTGTGTGTGTTTCCTAATACACAGCCAGGGAGATAAGGATATCTCATTCTCACTGCTGTATCTCTCTCTCTCTCCCTCTCTCTCTCTCTCTCTCTCTCTCTCTCTCTCTCTCTCTCTCTCTCTCTCTCTCTCTCTCTCTCTCTCTCTCTCTCTCTCTCTCTCTCTCTCTTTCTCACTCACTCAGTCACTCACTTTCTCTATCTCTCTCAACCTCTCTCTCTCTCCCTCTCTCTCTCTCTCTCTCTCTCTCTCTCTCTCTCTCTCTCTCCCCTCTCTCTCTCTCTCTCTCTCTCTCTTTCTCTCTCTCGCTCTCTCTCTACAGGGGACTGAGATATGAGAGTGTTGTCTGCTTCTGAGCCTATAGGGATCTGGCACATGCCCTATGTGCGTGTGTCTGTGTTGTGGCGTCTGGATGTCATGTCCTTTGTTTGATGGAAATGGTGGAGGCAGGGCTGACATCACTATTGAAAGCCTCTGGAGGTGTTGGTGAGTTAGCTAGGACCCCTAAATACCCACACATGCCCTATCACATCTCTGAACACTAGCTGATGTTACAATGCTTTGCTGGCCTAAAACCAAGAGAATGCTCACAGGGTTAACAATAGAACTCTACTTGGTATAGGAACATTCAGTTGAATGATAAACATGTTCTGTGATCGTCTCCTGGTGACACCTTTGAATCCGGTGTTGTCACTCACTCACTCACACACACACACGCACACACACACACACACACACACACACACACACACACACACACTGAACCACTCAATCAGAGGATAGCTGGGACAGCTGATGCCAATCTTAGGTTCTACAGGATCCAGGAGTTCTATTAGGATGATGATATTTCTGTAATCTGAATGTTTTGTTTGTATTACAGTATTGTCCGAATATTTTGTTTTCATCGTGTGTTTACGCTGGGTGTTGTTATTTAGTCCGTTATTTTGGTTTCATTTAGATTTTCTTTGACCTTTCCCAGAGAAGTGGAGGGTTGGCAAGGTGAGAAGGTACTCCTGGTATTCTCCTGTCTCACCAGCTGCTGAGGTTGATGACAGTTATAGAACTCAAAAGCAGAGAGTTAGATTCTCTCTTCAGATTGTGTTTCAATATCAAACATCCATATCAAGGTCACACTCACAGGATAATCACCATGCCCTCTGCACTAAATCAAGACCTCCTCACTGTGTGTGTCTCTGTCTGTTTGTGGGTGTGTGTCTGTGTGTGTTAGTGTGTCCGTGTGGTTGTGTTTGGGATGTATGTCTTTATAGAGAGTAACAACTGGCATTACAGTAATTGAACGTATTTTACAGCTATGCTTTTTCCAGCATCGTTTCAACCATTGAAAACTAACTTTTTTATCCTGCCATAATCTTTATCAATAACAATGATTTGACTGTAGACCTTGAAGACCAGAGAGACAGCTTCCACACAGGTGTTCCCTGTAGTGTGTACATCGTACGAGTAAGTGGCACCTTCAAAATTGCCTTCCTGTGCTCCTGACAGCGAGGAGATCGATGGAATCTGGATGTGTGGGGAAGGCTCTGGAAGCACAGGGCCCCAGTTAAGCCTGGAGAACACGGCCCGGGGCAGCACGGTGGCAGGTACAGTACAACTCAGTGAGAGACGGACTTATCTTACATGTGCAGACAGGACTGACGTCGAGAAAAGAAGAGATGGGGATTCAGACAACATGGATTCCTGAGTGATGGCTGTGTGCTTTGACCACCACAGCTTAGCTCTTTCAGGGGGATTCTTCATTTAGTTGGGAAGGTTCTCACGTCTAAGGAGACATGTCTTGACACAACCCACTGCTGCCAGACTCGCATATTTAGTTTGACTCGGCTGAGTTTCTTCTACTGTAGGGCCAGGAGACAAGCTTTGGCAGAGTTCCCTATTCTTGACTCTGAAAACCGATGACATTAACAGATCCTTCTGAATCAGAAGGATCTGTAATACTGGATCTCAATGTGTGCTCTGTTTGTAAACTTGTTCTGGTCCAGTCGGGTTTGTGACTTGGTATGTGTTTTTTATCATTTTGTACTGGGTCCAACTGTGTATGCTGTCTGTCTACTGTGTTTCTGTTTTGATCTGTCCTCCATTGTATTTATTTGTCAGTAAAAATGTGTTCTTAATTGATTTGCCTGGTAAAATAGAACACATTGCCCTCTAGTGACAAAGAACTACAATGACCATATGTTGGTCAGCAACCTGTAGGTTGTGCAACACCCCACATGTAAACCTGCATCACAATGTCAATGTGCCGCACCAACTTCGAATTCACTTAAGTTAACTTTAGGTACCTGAGCATGCCCAGTAACGTACTGTACCACCAAGGAAATATCATTCTAGTCTTCTCTTTGGGTTGAAGTTGATTGATCTGTGGAACAATGTAAAGCTCGTTGTGACATGCATTGTACAAAAGAGCTATACAATTTAAATGCTAGTACTTTATGGATATCTCTCACTTTCTGAGTGTAACAAAGGAGTGAAACCAGGTCATAGGCAGATGCTGTCATACCAGGCCAACATGCCTGGACATGGGGTATGGTATAAGCCTAATAACTCGAGCTGGGTGCATTGCTGATAATGCACATTTAAGCGTGCCTCAAATGCAGTTCCCTTGACTCTTATTACACTGCCGTGTTGACGTAGACAAGGCAAACAAGGCAAACAATAAATGTTCTAAAAAATGAAATCAACATAATTACAGATCTCATTTGTAAAATAGTATCTTGCACCTGTTCGAAAAGAATGTGAATTGTCCTTGGGAATGGGAGAACAGTCGAATTCCAAGTGTAGATTGGATCTGTCAATCAAAAGATGGGCGGCTGTTTCGGCTCTCAGAATTATCCTGCAGCTCTTTAGGACCCGGGGGTTTCCACACTAGAAGCGGATTTTCTCCTACCGCTTGTCATAGTGTCTATTTTATTAACTCTCTACCTGAAGGTGCGTGGCGGGGCAACACCAAACCTCTTCTCTCCGTCGGTTTAAAGTAGCTGTGGTAGGCTGTTATCGGGCAGGACATGCACATGCAACCCACACAAAGCTTCTGAAGTTATCAGAGAGGGAATTTCGGTAGGTAATTGGAAGAGGTAGACGAGCAAGGAAAGATGCACGGAGTGGGCAGGTGGTCGCGGTTCGGATTGTGTACCTGCTTCATCTTTCTGGTTGTCACCGGGACGCAATCCCAGAGGCCAGGTAAAGTTACGTGAATTCCCTTTGGACTTTCCAACTGATGGAAAGTCGCAAAAACAGTATTACATCTGTACTGAACTTTGAGCAATCATTGATTGATTCCATTATAGCTTTTTGTGTTAAAATCATGTCATAACAAATCATAACGGGTTTGGGTAGATTGGAACTGTCTGCTATTGCTTGTCTGCTATTGCCAGCTAAAAGCACCATATTAGACCTGTTAAATAGAATGTGGGACGATATAACTTTCTTGAGTTATTAATTAATTAATTCATTTCATGTTCTTAAGGTTCCACAAAACCATTTCAGACCAGAAATAAACTATGTATGGGTTATTTGCTTCTTAATCACAAATATGCAGAGAAATTGACATCCTAAAGGTTATAAAGAGGTTTGATACACATTTAATCCAATGCTGTGGGATTGTGGAATGAGGTTGGTAGATTTGCTCAATGCCTGGACTTGTTGTAACGGAACTGTGAATAGCCAGCTCTCATCAATGCTCTGACTCACAGAAATCCCTCCTGCACCCTCGTCAGACACAAGCGATCACTAGTTACCAAAAAATGTATCTTACCAGATAAAAAGTAGAGATGGTACTGCATATTTTTTTGCTGCTCAACCTATGTTGTATCTTGTCTCATATCTTGATTCAATTTTGTCAGACAATGTGATATTATTCAAGTAAACCAACAAAACTTTAATGGTCTTTTGATTCTCTACAAATGATTGTGCTCTCAGTGTAAAATGTCACTTGTTTCACTCTGAAATCAATCAGCTGCAGAGTTGTGAGCAGCTCTGTTCCTGGGTTGTCAAAAGGGTATTTGAAAGTGCAGGCATGCCAGTGTTGTCTGCGTGCGTGTCTTCTTGTATGTGTGTGTATGTATGTGTGTGCGTGTGCATGTGTGTGTGTGTGCATGTATTTCACAGTTGTGTTACTTTGCTTCAGGGCAGTGATTTGCGGTGTGCTCAGTATTTCCCCTCTCCAAGCTTGGACAGTTCTTTTCCCAGGAAACAGGCAACACTTCATCTCCTCTCCCCCTGACTTCATCAGGCTTTGTTTCCATGTCTTGTTGACCAGGCCAGGGTGTCACTGGCCACATTGTCCCCCGGCCTTTCTGCTTCACACTCAAGTACAGTACAAGTGCTCAAGATCACTGCTTCTTTTGTCTCTGTGCGTGGGGGAGGAGATGTGTGTATATGAGTATGCCTGTGTGTCTCTGTGTGTGTCCATGTGTGTATTTGTCTCTGTGTGTGTGGCTGTCTGTCTTCCTGGATGTCTGTCTGTCTGTCTGTCTATCTGTCTGTCTGTGTACAGTTTGTCAGTGTCTGTCTGTCTGTGTACAGTATGCATGTCTCTCTGTCTGTGTACAGTATGTCTGTCTGTCTGTCTGTCTGTATACAGTATGCATGTCTGTCTGTGTACAGTTTGTCTGTCTGTTCTGAATGTCTGCCTGACTGTCTGAATGCTTGTCTTTTTGTATGTCAGTGGAGGCGGGATAAAATGTAATGTATCATCATTCGTGTACACTACATTCATTGTACACTACTATAGTAGCCATCTCAGTCTAACAAACAGAAAAAGAGAGGATTAATTCACAGATTTCAGTAGTGGAAGCCATCTTCTCGTGCAGCAGGAGAGAGGCCTTTTTACAGTTTCTGCTTTCAATATAAAAATGTATATTAAGACAGTGAGTGATAAACACAACTTTTCAACGAGTTACACACTTGTTCCCCACCACTGTCAGACATGCGACACCCAGATAAATTGACAAAGCCAGAGGTGTTGCAACTCTGCCATCACAATCAATTATTTACCAAGTCTGTAATCATTTTGTAAAGACACTTTGCCAAGTGTCTGTATGGCAGATGGCAGATCAGTTACACAATTCTGGGGAGTCAGGTGGCTGAGCGGTTAGGGAATCGGCCTAGTAATCAGAAGGTGGCCGGATCGATTCCCGGACGTGCCTTGGGCAAGGCACTTCACCCTATTTACCTTGGGGCAATGTCCCTATACTTACTGTAAGTCGCTCTGGATGAGAGCGTCTGCTAAATGACTTAATGTAAATTCTAACCTTGCAGCAGAACATTCTAACATATTAAATAATATTATGTATTTTCACTTTGCAACTTATAAAAGCATTTAAATTAGTTTCTGCATTGTAACATAATCACAACATTATTATCTATCACCATTTACATGATGGTTACGTTACTACTACAACTTTGTGTCGGGTAAAGATTAAAAAAACTGGTAGTTCTGACTCTACTCGATGATTAAATCGAACAATCTACTAGAATGTCTATTTCTAAAGGATCTGTTAGCAGTTATAAGTGTCAACTGCTGTTTTAGCTGAAGTTTATACAGGATGTCATCGATCGCAGAGGAACTATCTCCTGCTGTGTAGCCCTGCATCTGATAGGATGATTACATGGGAGCCAGGCTGTCACAGCGGCAGTTTATTCCATAACCTCTCAACAACATCTGGATTCCTGCATTTAAGCACAGCTGCTGCATATACCTGTAAAGGCAAGATCCTCCATAACAGTGATAATCACACAGCTGAATATGTTATGATGATCGGAAGTAATCTCATATCTCTGTGTCACTCAGACGCTGCAGCAAATATCCACTCATCACCAACAG
This sequence comes from Hypomesus transpacificus, assembly GCF_021917145.1. NCBI lineage: Eukaryota > Metazoa > Chordata > Actinopteri > Osmeriformes > Osmeridae > Hypomesus > Hypomesus transpacificus. The sequence goes on along the minus strand of NC_061071.1, from coordinate 4,904,402 downwards.
AAGTCTGTTGATATTCAACAGGTTATCTGCTTAATGTCAGGGGTGAAATTGAGGAAGTGAGGGTGAGTTTAATGGATGGTTTGATCCGTGTTTGTTGTTACAAAGTTTACATAGCAACATTTTTCATGTGTATAGTGTGTAGGTACAGAGGGTTGGAACTTGGCATCTGAGTGAGAGACGTCTGTAGCTCATTATTTTGTGTCTGTGAAGCCACGGGCTGTACTTAATCTCTGATGAGGAATCCAGCCCTGTGGGGCTTGGCGGGGAGGTCATGTGCACTGCATGCGCGTGTGCATGTGTATTTGCATTTGGTTGTGTGTGGGAGTGAATATGTCTGGCTTGGTTCAGAATCGAGAGAAAAGGTTGTATACTGTGTACTATGTGGTTAGCAAGTGAGCTGGTCCGTTAATAGCCTGCTAAGTCCTCACCGTAGACCAAAAGTCTAGCTCTTGTATCAGTTTCTGATTGATCTGACAATGGTTTGGATTTCACTTTCAACATCTTCAGAACAACGTTTATGAGATCAGTTTTCAACTTTAATTTCCTCTTCACTACATTGCCTGTGAATGCTGTGTTTATAAATGTCTATTTAGCTGAGTGTTATCTATATTTGAAGCTTTATAGTTTGTTGCTACTGTAGTACCAGCTCAAAGTATTACTGCAGTAATACTCCTGCACTGTAATCACAATGGTCCTGTCCAGGAAGTGAAGCCAATTGAGCTAAATGGCACCTTTAACGATTAGCCTGGGTGTGTCGAGGTCAAATGAGAGGGCTTATGCCTCTGACCTTCATCAAGCAGGTTTGGCGGGTATCTGACGACCCTAAATGTTTACCTCAGGTTCAATGACAGGGACAAACACACTCACCAACAACTGGCCTTCAAGCTAGTTTCCTTTGTTAGCAAGAACAGAATTCAGTCTTCTGTTCTTGAAGTTAGTTTCGTCTCAGGTCTCCATTATGATGGTTTTATTGATGCCCTAAGAACAAGTGATGTGTCTATCCTCCTTTTTGTCCTCCTTCTGTCTCCCTACTTCCTCTTAACAATCTTAGAGGATGGCAGTTACCAAGGTTACCATGTATAATACCAGTGTTCTTGAGTAATCAGTATCACTTTGGTTACCCGCCTGTAAAGGGCTTAGGTGGTGACAGAGAACCCTCTTCTCTAGCGTCTCTCAGGTCACCATAGTTCAACCCTTTAATCAACCTTTGATCATCTTATACCTCTATACACATAGGTATACTAACACAATACCGTATTTTCCGGACTAGTAAGTCAAACTTTTTTTCATAGTCAAAATACATATAATTCAATGGATTCAGTGATGTGGAATGAGATTGGGAGCTTGGTGAACTAGCTTACTGGTAATTTGCTTGTTGGACTCGCTGGCTTGTTAGGCTAATTTAGCCTATTTAGCCTCCCAGGTATGTTCTTTATGCTATTGTGTAGCTGAATACCGGACACCTATTCAGCCTGTTCTGTGTGCTATTGTGTAGTTGAATAACTTGCCTTTCCACATGAAATGTCTGTTCTTGGTCTTGGATTTTGTGAAATAAATGTCTAAATAAATGTGACAAATAGTCCAGTGCGACTTATATATGTTTTTTTCCTCTTCATGATGCGATTTATACTCCGGAGCGACTTTTGCAAAGGGTATTCATCATCGTGCTCTAAAAAGTCTGCATTTACAAAATATTTGATGATGCTGCACTTGAGATATGATGCTTTTGTTATTGAAGGACTGTTCTATGATCAGGATTGTGCCATTTTGTAGTTGGTTATTTTTGCACTGCTTGGTCAAATATCGACCGTTCAGCAATTTCTACTGAAATACATTTCGAACTGGGCAGTTCTGGTTCTTAATTTTCTGCTGTACTTATTATATGCTCTGTTTGTATGTTGCGTTGGATAAAACCGTGTGCTAAATGAATAAAATATAAATGGCCCAGTTCTGTGGAATAAATATGCTAATGATAGGCTCCTCCTCCTTCTTCTCTTCCTCCTCCTCATCCTCCTCCTCATTATCATCCTCCACCTTGTGTGTGTCCTATCGTTCCTTCCATCTGAGCGGGTGTGTCAGTAGTTGTTCTAGGATGCGCTGGTATGCAGTGTTGTCCCAGCTGGGCTGCTATCTCAGAGCGGGAGCTGAGGGTGAACGTGGGGGCCTGCAACACCTGTAGCCTACCTCATCTGCACTTCTCCTCAACAGTAGGACTCAGCCCCTTCCATGTTACTATGCAGACATGTGGGGTTTGATCATGTTTTTTCAAACCTGAAGTGTGGACTGTTTTCCCAGACACCGAGTAAAGGTTTATTCTGGACCAGAACTGAAGAAGCCCTCTCCATGGAGAACCTCAGTGGACAAATATGATCAGAAATACAGTAGATGGATGTCTAGGAAAGATTCAAAGATGGTCATCTCTGTCCAGTGGTCTACCCTAGCTCCTAATCTGCAGCAGCAAACCAGCAGCAAACCAGTTTCACAAAGGGAGGGATTCCTTCTGGAAACAATAGATGAAAAACGGCCGAACTATCTATGACCCCCAGAGGGGTATGATCTCATGGGAGATACCATCTCAATGTTCCATGTCAGGATGTTGGGGGTAGGGGGAGGGGGGTGTTGTGTGGCACCTCGCATTATAAGGTCAAGTGTATGTGAATGCATGTGAGTGGGTTCGTGTGAGAGTGTACGTGTGAGAAAGTGGATTGGAGATAGAGGGACATGAGAGGAAGTTTAGGTTACTTCTTTTTTTTCATGGAGGTCAAACACAAATCATGGCTCCCCCTCCAGCCAAAAGCAATGGTCACTACCCCAGAAATATTGGGTTGCATTTTGATCCTGCAACTAATTTATATTATCCCCACTTAAATCCTATTGGTGTCATTTGGTTTGACATATGACAAGTGTGTATGTGTGTATGTGTGTCTGACGATGCCATTCCTGTTATAATGTGTGTTTATTATGTATGTGTGATTGTCCTGGGGTGATGGGTGTGTATATGTTATGTTGATTTTCTGTGTGCATTGTATGTGTACTGAGAGTTGTGAGTGTGTATGGGAGTGTGTATGTGTGTGGGTGGTTGATTTGTGTAGGTGATGTGTGTGTGTGTTTCAACCCAGGTCAGAGCCACCCCGAGGGTTTTACAGTGTATGACCAGCTGTGACAGCTGTGTTTAGTTAGGTGGGCTCGAAGACATGACACTAGTTCATATGACAGCTCTCTCTGTGCACTGTACAGGTCACATATTGTACCTTATAGCTTATAGAATGAGTGTGTGAGAATGACTGTGACCTAGTCCTAGTTGTTTTTTCCTGTTCACTTTTCCTGAATCTGCAATGTGCGTGCATGTGTGCGCGTGTATGTGTGTATGTATGTGTGTGTTTGTGTGTGTGTATGTGTGTGTATGTATGTATGTATGTATGTGTGTGTGCATGTGTGTGTGTCTGTGTGGTATCCAGGCTGCAGGGTGTGGGCCTCTCCAGTTCAGGAATGTCAGACTGGTATTGAAGTCTGCAGGTTTACAGCCTTTTTCTCTCTCTCTCTCTCTCTCTCTCTCTCTCTCTCTCTCTCTCTCTCTCTCTCTCTCCCTCCCTTCCTCCCTCTGCTGGATAACAATGTATCTCCTCCTCCCTTAACCCTCTACCCCTCTTCCTCTCTCTCCCCCTCTGGTTTTCCTCTGAGACTCTTGCTGAAAGAGGAGATGAACAGGACAAAACAGGGAAGAAGGAAACACAATCCCTCTGTCTCTGGGGACTGGGAGTGATAGGACCACCTGATAGGGCTTCAACATTGGTGGGGTCTCAGATTGGTGCCTGATGGACTAGAACTACTTTTGTACTGTGTTATACTCCATATGTGTTCTTGTATTCCTCAGTGAATAGGTGCTTTCATGCTTGAGATAAAAAAACAAATGTTTGGCGTCTCACATTCTCTGCTTTCACAATGCTATGCCTCTCTTCCTGCCAACATCCCCGTTGGAAATGCCGAAGTTAGGTTGAGAAAGGGTAGCAGGGTGTGATAGGAGCATCATGGAGGGTCATTTTTATTTCATCTTTCTATATTCAGTTCTCCATCCCCACCTTCGAACTCCTTTTCAAGCTCCGCCCTCGACTAAGAGATTGCCACAAAATATGAATATTCTTCACCCTGCCTGGTAGCATAGCTCTGGTTGATTGACACTGTGGCTGGTAAATATGTATGCATTTAGCAGATGCTTTTATCCAAAGCGACTTCCAAGAGATAGCTTTACAAAAGTGCATAGGGACTGATCATAACAACGAGATAGCCCCAAACATGAAGCATACATTGTGAAAAAACAAATGAGTCCCAAAGGGTAGAATCAAAAGAGCATGTAGTTAAACAAGTTACAATTAAACAACATGAACTTCAAAAGTGCAAGAGTGTACCTGTAGAAAAGCAAGCAACAATAAACAATAATAATATATTTCACAGCGATTACAATTATTTTAAGTCAGTTACAACTAATCAACAGAGCAACATGTCTCTCAATATCCTTGATCTTCAGCTGTACTATTTTAATGCGGTGGATGAAAGTCTCTGCAATGTGCATTTCCACCTCTGCCAAGTCTGTCTAGCCATAGTCTTTAATGCCTTCGTCTACGTGGTTGCTGTTCCTCTTAACGGGCCTGGTTGACAAAGTCTGCTGAGGTTATAGTCGAGGGCACACAGATAAATCTTTTAGAGACTTTGGCCTGGTTCCATTCCAGTCTCTAGCTCCTGCACTGTATGCTCTGCCTGATTCCTATTTGTGAAATATCTTTTCTACAGGTATGTGAAAATGAAAACAATCTAATAAAGGCTCTTGTATAGATTTGATATTAGAGAGACACTTCATGTCATAACTGGACAGCAGATGGCATCATTTGTTAATAAAGTGTAAGTGGCTATTGAGCTGGTCAAATGTTCTGCCTACTATCTCCAAAATATTTTCTTAATTCCTAACCTTGTCTAATTACACCTCTAATTACCACTTACGGCCAATGTATACTTACTCTTTTGTAAATATATAATATTCAGGGACCTAGGGTCCCTCTTCTGGTGGGTGGATGTATTGCAGCACATTTGCTGTTCAGTTTTCCTTTAAATGCATTTTTTAAAGTATTGTGGCACAAACTAAAACAAAATAATTTCAAAGTCATTTGAAAGTCAATCCAATTGACCACCACAAGCTCTGCCTATGGGCAAACAAGAATTTTGCAGCGCACACCTGTTACATCACTGTAGCTAAGTTGGTTTACTGTACTGTACTCTACTGTACTGTACTATTTTAATGTCTTGTACTCACCACTGGATGGCATGCTACTGTCACATACTTCATGACACACTGTCACTGTGACAAGAAACAACCACAGTGTGTGTGTGTGTGTGTGTGTGTGTGGGGGGGGGGGGGGGGTAGCTTCACACAGCTGTGTGGAGTTATCATTGTGGGGTCCTGTCATGGTCTCTCTCTAAATTTCTCCTCAAACCTGAACTAATCATCTGGCAAACAAAGTCTACTGGTCTCCTGCACTGCCAGCAACCGAAGATCTCTGTGTGTATGTGTGTGTCTGTGAGCGAGAGCAAGGAAGGAATAACTGAGACAGGTATTTAGAGAGGAGAGACGGAGCGAGAGAGTGCTATGGAGAAAGAGATATAGGTAGAGAGATAGTGACAAGTGCTACATTTTTGGTAGGCTACATATATTTTTTTTTTTACCTGACTACCGATTTCTAGTGCTTTTAGTTGGGTCACAGCTGTTAAGAGTGGGAGGACCTTTGCATCCTTTGTAATCACACAGAATTGTATCGTATTATAAGCAGCTAATAACATTTTTTTTTTTTTTTACATTTTAGTCATTTAGCAGACGCGCTTATCCAGAGCGACTTACAGTAAGTACAGAGACATTCTCCCCGAGGCAAGTAAGGTGAAGTGCCTTGCCCAAGGACACAACGTCATATGGCACGGCCGGGAATCGAACCAACAACCTTCTGATTAATAGCCCGACTCCCTAACCGCTCAGCCATCTGACCCCGCCGTCCGGACAGTTACGATGTACATTATCTAGACCACCCACTACTGGTTAGCTTGGGACATACATCCCCAGATACAAGGAATTACTCATGCTGCTACATCTTAACATCATTCTCTACCCCCCACACACTTTGTCACATACTTTGTGCATTAGCTATATGGTCTCACGGTGGCTTTGTATGGCCCCAGATTGGAGTTCACAGGCTATATAATTACTGATTGATGTGTGTGCGTTTGTTTGTGTGTGAGAAAGAAAGAGAGATAGTGTGTGTGTACAATCAGTTTGTGCACCAAAGGACATCCTTCCCACACACACATACTGTAGAAGCACACACACAAATGCCCATCTAGCACTGGCACATGGGAGCACGTTTGTTGATGTATGTTGCCTGGCCCTAGCCAGGTCATCTGTCTAGCTCTGTTTTGGTCTGGTTGTTGATTTACCATTCCTAGCCCCTCAGGGGTACAGAGAGACAAATGAGAGAAGGTGGTAGAGGAGAGGAATGGAGGAGGAAAGATTAGGGCATAAGAGAGGAGGTGTGAACATGAACATTTCAAGCTGGACAGTAGTAGGATTATCATACTGAACCTTCACCACTTCCCAGGGTGCGTTCTTGGGTCAGGCTGCCTGTGGAGGTGTGAGGGACATGCTGTTTTGTGTGTGAACAACACACACGGCTGTGTGTGTGCGTGTGCGCGCAGAGAGACGGCTGTGCAGGAATGTACAGCAGCTGGAAGGGTTGAGCCGGTGGCAGGCGGGCGGGGATGGGGGCAGGAGGGTGCGTGGGCATCAGGAGAGCTGAGCCAGGCGGTGGGAACCGGCAGCAGGGTGGAGGAGAGAGGCTGCTGGGTAATTAAGGAGGTTCTTCCTCCTATGAGGCAACAGGGAACCCCATGGGAACAAGAGGCTTAAAGACAGCTATCCAATCTGTTACGCCCACTGTGTGTGTGTGTGTGTCTGTGTGTATATGTGTGTTCTCTCAGCTGCTCTCCTTCGCTCATCATCTCTCATTCTCCTCTTGTTCTCCCCAACCTTTTGCTCCAACAGTTTAATATGTACCGTTATTGTCAGGCTGAGACCAGGATCACCCAACTAGTAACACTCAAAGTCCTTCCTCGTTCTTCATGCTAGAGGTGGGGGGAGGTGGGGGAGGTGTGTAACAACGTAACCCTGTTAGTGGGCCTCCCTTCTCCCATCCCTTTCACCCCTACATCCATCCCTCGCTCGGTCCCCTTCCCTCTTTCCCTCGTCATCAATCAGACATTCTTCCTGGCCGGTCTTTGACATGTCTTGTGGGGATGTGCTGGGTTAGGGGCCTCCCTCTGTCCTTACATGTGCTCTGAAGTCCCTTTTCTCTCCCCCATCTTTCTCTCTCTCTGCTCTATCGGTCCCCTTTCCCTTATGTTGTATCCATCCTCTGCCTTCCCCTGTTCTTGTTATCCTTTTGTGTTCCTTCCTCCTGTTGTTTTTTCCCCCTCTCTCTTTTGCTCTCTCTCTCTCTCTCCTGTTCTGTCTATCATTTTCTCCCCCCCCCTCTCTCTCTCTCCTTTCACCAGCACCCTCCTGTTCTCTCTCTCCTATCTGTTTCTCCTGTTGTCTTTTCCTCTCCCTCTTTTTCCTCTCTCTCTCTCCTCTTTCTGACCCATTTCTCTCACTTGTTTTCTCTTTTTCTCCTCCTTCTTTGGTCATCATTCATAAACTAACTCCCACAACACCAGTGGTGTTGCATGTGTTTACTTGTGTGGCAACTTGATCCACTCTCTGAGTTCCTCTTGGTTGTATCTGTGGAGACTTTTGGAAGTTTGCCTTTAAAGCCGGCTGACGATGGGTCTCTTAAATTGGGAATCATTCTCTCACAGGTCAGAGTCAGGGTTAAGGTTACGTTTCAGGTTGGGGTTAGGGAAAACAAGATTTTGAATGAAACAGAATTTTAAGTTCCCACAAGAATAGCAATGCAAACTTGTGTGTGTGTGTTCTCTGAGGGGACACACTCACAAAATTATGTGAGGGAGGAGCCACTGTCAGAAAGAGATTTAGATTAACCAATGAAAGGTTCTCATTCAGAACAGCTCTGCCTCTAGTGTGTGTGCTTGTGTGTTTGTGTGTGTGTGTGTGTGTGTGAAGTAGAAGGAAGAGAGAGAGGGATGGAAAGAGAGAGAGATTGTGCAGAGGGCCAAATGAGAGAGTCTGTCCACCGGAGCATATCTAGGAGGAGGAGGGTGAGAAACAGAGTGTGTGGGTCAACTAATACCTAGCAGACCGACTGAATTTAACTGTCGATCAGCCAAATAGAAGGAGGGCTTGGTAACTACTGCTTAGAGAACACACTTCAGTTCTGGGACTATTCCGGACTATATTTGGCGTACCATCATCGCTGACTGTGCTCCCAGAGACCCAGAGGAGAAACAGGGAGAAGTGACTGGTGGTTGAAGCCTCCAGGATGTCTCGGAACATCGCCAGGCTGGCTCTGCTATTCCTGCTGGTTCTCAGCCCTGTCCACCTGGAGGCCTGGTTCTGGTCCCAGAATGCGGGGCCAACTCAGGCACCCACAGAAGAGCCAGAGGCTGGAGGAAGAGGAGAAGATGAGAACCTGGCTGGAGTCGGGGCTGAGATCATCAACGTGGCCAGCGGCATCAGTAAGTTTGTGCAGGCATGGGATGAAAACCCAGAACCAGTGGGTGCTGACGAACGACTAGGAGGGACGGACCCGACCACACCAGGAAGCAGGCAGGATACGGGTAATTCTAGCACAACTGAGCAGGCTGGGACGGGATCGGGTGTGGGATCAGAGGCAGGTTTATTAGTTTCAGGATCTGTGTCCAGAGAGGTGCCTAGTTTTGGGTCTAGTTCAGAGTCAGGGATCAGCATAGATTCTGAGGAAGATAGTTTGATCCTCCCCACAAATATAACAGAGAGGGCGGGTTCACAAATCCAAGAGCGGGAGGAGTCTGACTCGTTGGTTCACCCACAATGCCTCCCCATGCCCTCTGATTGGCCAATCTGCTCTGGCAAGTCTGGAAAGTCTTTCGCTCTGCCCAACTTTCTCAACCACACCTCCATAGACGAGGTGGCGGCTGTCGCTCACAAGTGGGCGTGGCTAGCGCAAGCCGGGTGTCACCATGGGGCTGAGTGGTTCCTCTGCCTCCTCCTCGCCCCTCAGTGTCCTCCCCCTGGCAAGCTGCCCCGCCAGGTACCCCCTCGCCAGGCAGCTCCACCCCAGATGGCCCCTCACCTTCTACTACCCTGCCGTAGCTTCTGCCACATCCTCCAAGACAGTTGCTGGGCGGTCCTGGATGAGGGTCTACTTCCTGTGGCGTGTCACTTCCTCCCCGAGCAGGATCAGGAGCAGCGCTGTCCGACGTGCGTTTCCGTTAGTAACCGCAAAGGTAAACGGGAGCGGGTTAGAATGCATCCGTCACCCCGAGATACATTCTCAACCCGCGGGTCTCATGTCTGCAGTCTGTGTGCAATCTGTTGTGTTGCTTGTGTTCATGTACATGTGTCTGTACCTGCTGTGTATAATAGTGATGTGTGAATGTGATTCTGAGCATGTGTGTTGGTACGTGTGCGTTTGCAGTAGCTCACTGTTGTGGCGTAGCCACCGCAATCTGCGTTCTTGCTGTTTGTCCAAACCATGTATGGGCTGAAGTTTGTCGCCACTCGTCGCTTGTGCCGTTGTCATGACATTGCGATTGCTACACTGCACGTGCTCAGTGAGGTAGACTGTAACCATTAGCGTTACCCTCACCAGAAATACACCAGCTGACAGAGCCGTGCTTCATGTCACAGAGAACGCTACCGAGGTCCACTGTTGCACATAGGGATGATGGCCAGGCCCATAACGGAAACACATGAGGCCTCCCCGCAGAATAAGTCTGAGAGCCCCCCCTCCCCCCTCCCCCCACATATGTAAGGGATAATGTAATACAAATACCGACGGGCCGAACAGGACCCAGACGCGATCAACTGAACTTTTTGGAACATTCTGAGAGCCTTATAATAAATGCACGATATCAAAACTCAAGCTTGTCTTGTGAGGGAAATGTATTCAATCAGAAAAAAACGTTTGGCGCACGCCTGGCTCTTTCTTATCCTCTTTCACAGAATATGATTTAAGTGTAAACGGTGAATGGGACTTCTACTTTGACGCCCATAGAGATCGGGAAAGCAAAGGAAGTTTGGAACGTACACAAACCGGGCATCGTTCACATAGCAACTGTCAAATAGCTGTGAAGTTTAATGTATTTTCGATCTGTCGTGGGAAACTTGTAGAAAGCAATGACTGTACGTTTTACACGATCATAATATGTATATAACTGAAATACAATGAGTTATTATAACTTTGATCATGTTTTTTGTATGTTTACTGTAAATAGTCAAACGCAATCGCTGCAACTGCACGATACTACTATGTCGCATACGTTAGCATGTTTGCTAATAATGTCAGTTATGTAATATATTTTATAGGCTAATTAAGCACTTTTTCTACTCTCTCTTTTTTGTAGTTTCACTCCATTTCAATGTTGTCAGCTTGACAGGAAGTCAATAAAGGAGCAAGAAGGCTAATTTTCCTGGCTCTTGGAAAGGAGGCTCGCTGTTAACGCTAGGAAGCACAAAACAGACAGAGCAGTATAGCTGTCAAAGTATAACGTTAGCTAGCTATTTTCCTGATCTTAGCAGTTAGCCATGGGGTCCCATTATCATCCACCCAAACACTTTCAATGGGGAAATGTCAGTTTGACGCTGCGCAAGGCAGATGCTACATACGGTTTGAGAGCGTATTTAGATACTCAAATCTCAAAGTAAGAAGATGTAATTTGGTGTGCAGCTATATAAGATGTGTACATATCGATAAGTTACTTTCTTTCGTTGCTGCTGCATATCTTCATTGAGAAATTAACGGAAGAAAACGGTTGTGGACGATAATGGGGCCCCGAACGTTGGAGATTTAGAGTGGACGATAATAGGGCCCTTTACACTATATCAAACAGTACAATACCTGTCTCAGTCTTCTGTGCACCCTCCTTCACCGGCTGGTCGTAAAAGACTACTAAGTTTAGTAAGTTTGGCATTTAATTCAGTTTTTTTTTTTTTGGAATGCCGCTTTTGGGCACCGCTTTCAAATGTGCGTTTCATTTTTCCTACAGTTAGCTACCTATTTGCAGCGGGCTCGCCGGTCTGTGTGACCACCTGACCTGCTTCGTCACGTCACTTACCTAGCTAACAAAGAAAGCACAATTAAATATACTTTTCTTCATTTTCAAATCACCTCTGGAAACACAGACAAGACAATAAGACCATAGTGTGCATCCCATGTAATTCAAATTGGATAAAAAAAAAAAAAAAACGGGAGACCTCCCACGAGGCCCCCCGTCCCTGCGAGGCCCCCCCGCAGTGCGGGGACTGCAGGGGTATTCTTTACGGGCCTGATGATGGCATGTTGCACTGTATTTGGTACAGATTCATCAATATTATAATATAGGCTCCTGAGAAAAGCTGTTAAGAAAAATTCTTAACAGAATTGAACTGAATTCTTAGCCTGGAGTGAAATAGAATTAGCCTGATGTCGTCATACTCATAATTCTAGACAGAATATGAGACTGATACCTCTCTGTTGGGCTGTGACTATGGGGCGTGTTTCAACTGAACTCGTAAAAAAAATTCCTCTTCGCTCAATTGGATAGACCTACAACCAATCAGAGTAACGTAGTATGTTGTTTGTTGAAAACGAATTCAACCCAAGCGCTCTTTGGTGACGTGGTTGATTACGTTACTGTTGATCATCTGTCCATTATTGTATAAAGCCCCCCCTGACAATTTGATTGGTCCGAAAAGCTCCTGTTCGGACATACTTTTTCCCAAAACTAGCGACCCCAGACCCAACTTCCCCCCCACCAAATTGTTTTGTGGGCGGGGCAAAGTTGGGCTGGCAGCCAGGCTAAAATAGAATAACATGCAGGGTGAAAATAACTAACTTTTTTATTTATTATTTAGGTCTCTATGGGATTTAATTGCAGGGGTATTCCTTTAAAGACCGATGCAGAAGAATATTATTTGTAATGTTCAGAATTCTATATGTTTAGGTCTGTTTAGGTCTCTACCAAAATACTGTAGAACTATCCATCTCTGATCCTTGATCTTCTACACTCACGCACCCTCACAGGCTTCCAGACTCTCAGTCACATGGCCATCCCCAGGCTATCTTAGGAAGCCCACATGCATCTCCAGAGGTCCTGGTCTCTGTGTGGGCCTCAATCAGACAGGAGGATCAGCAGCGACAGGCTGGGAGATGGCTGGACCGTCTCCAGGGGAACAATACCCCCATCTCATCCTGTCCAGGGTGGGGGGTCTTGAGGTTGAGGGGGGGCAGGGTGCCGGTAGGACATGCTTGAGAGGCAGGGGGAAATCTGCTCTGGAGGAAGAGTGTGGCAATTGTGCCCTTCTGCCAGGGAAAAAGAACGAGGGTGTCATTGCATGCCCCCGCCAGAACAAGGAACCATCAGATTGGTGTCCAGACAGGCCTGCTCAGAATCTTCCCCAAGGGTCAGAGGTCACGCCCACGCACGGCCATGGAAACTATTAAAAGAGAATGTAAGGCAGTCAAATCACCAGTTGGTCATGTGAAGATGAACAGAGAAAGACATGAAGGGGGGAGGTGGAAAGAGAGAGAGAATGGAGGGTTGGAGGATAGAAAAGGACATGGATGTGGGAGAGACGAAAGGGAGAGAGAGAGAGAGAGAGAGAGAGAGAGAGAGAGAGAGAGAGAGAGAGAGAGAGAGAGAACAGATGGAGAGAACAGGGAAGTGAGAGAGAGCATTGTGTGGAAGAGGAATTAACCATGGTGCACCAGGATAGGTTCATCTGGGTTCTCTACTGGGTGGGAGTCATGGAATTCCTGGTCTGAGTGAGGCCTCTCAGCATCACATACAATGGTTCCACAGCTGTCTAGCTGTCTGTAGCAGGATGATAGGCTGTCACATGTTGTCATCCACAAGTGCAACTGATTGATTTGCTTCCTACTGTGATCGAGATATTTATGTCACTGAGAGGTCATGTAGCACTGTAATATAATTTATTGTCTACCATGCCTGGTAGCTGAGTTGTGGTTACTCTGTGATGTGGCAAGGAAACACAGTCCGTTTCGTGACTCTGACCACCAAAATACTGTAGAACTATCCATCTCTGATCCTTGATCTTCTGCTGTATTTTATTCATGCACTATTTGTACGTTGCCTTGAAAAAAGCGTCTTCTAACTGAATCAAATGTAACGTAACACCGTGCAGGCATGGTGTGTCAGGCAGAGAGCCATTTTAGTGCCATTTGGAGAGTATTACTCTGACTGTAGTGTTTTGCAGCGCTGACACATCAAACAGCAATGCAGAGTTCAATTCCCCCCCGATGTCCAAGTATGGGCAAGCTCTCCCAACCCAACTCTCCCTCACATACAGTACTGTAAGTGTGTGTCTGTGCCTTGGGGAACCAGCTCTACTTCAGTAATAAGTTGTTGCAGCGCATATGTCAATCTGGAACTCAACTCAAGGGAAGGGAACTGCAGGTCAGTCTAAGTCATTAAAGCACAGACAAAGTCAAAATAGTGTTTGAGGAGTGTTGACATTTGTTGTGGTTTGGCAATCTTGGTAAATCGCGGATCTTTAGTTAGAGTGTTCCCATTAACATGGTTAAATTCACAGTGTTGACAGAGGCCATCTTAAAATATTTGGCTTGAGCGGTACCATTAGCATGTACTATAGGGTTCTACCCAGCTGCCAACCAGGCCCAAATGGGCAGATTTCATTGGAGAGGCCTGGTGTGTGTTCTCCCTATGATCTCTCTGTCATATTTAATTGCCCATGGACTCAGTGGTGCCAAACATGAATTAAGGGCTGACCTAAGAACAAAGAGCTGTGCATGTGACAGCTGCTTCACCTCTGTCAGCAGTGTTCACTGACGGGCTCGAGTTCTGGCCCAGTTTACACACACACATGCACACACACACACACATGCACACACACACACATACGCGCACACTCATTATTCGGAAGCGCTCAACCCGCTAAGTGCTCTTCCATAGGGGTCACAGCTGGGGGTTTCCATAGTTGAACCCATTGACTTTTTAGCATCGGAGACAGGTGGTTTTCTCTTAGTGCTAGATACTGGATGTATGTGTATTTTAAAAAAAAATTGTTTGCATGGCTTAAATATATTGTAAGAATTCTCAGTTCAATCTACTAAACTCCTACTGTTGAATCATCATTTTGGTACATATGCAGCAAATGTTAAAGCACTGCAACATCCATTTTGGCTGGAATGCTTTTATCACATCTGTAATCTCTGCATGCAAAGCTCCTCCTGAACAGCTGTGATTGGTTACAGTCTGCGAGTGGTCGTTAGCTCGTGTCCCTAGCCGATCAGGATGTTTCAACTGGCAAGCCCTGTTGGCCGAGAGCAGGCATTAGGGACCTTGGCTTGGAGGAACTCACTGAATTCCAATGTGGTTCCCTGTTCCCATGGACACACGCACACATTAACACAAACACACACGCACACATACACACACACACACTCACCAGTGTCTGGAAGCACAGTCAGTTACACTTATGCACACATACATGGCCACACATGCTGACTCACACAAACTAGCTTCTTATGTTTCATTCATTCATGAATTATTTTAGCTTTTTTCATTCAAATGGGTATAACTTGATTGTGAGTTATCTTTATACACAGCTCTCAGCTGTGTCTGTGTTGTCAGATTGACCAATAGCAGGTGCATTAACATGAGATCCTGACTCCCACTCAACCCAATACCTTTTCTAATCGTCTGAAATCTCTGAGGATCTTTGGCTAAGCTTCAGTTGACATATAGATTCAGAAAACATAACATAATAAGGCTTTGTGTGGGTCTGTGTGTGTGAGTGTGTGAGTGTGTGTGTGTGTGTGTGTGTGTGTGTGTGTGTGTGTGTGTGTGTGTGTGTGTGTGTGTGTGTGTGTGCACAGTATATATGTATGTGTGTGTGTTTGTAAAGAGAGCAACAGTCTGGTGTTGGTGTGTGAAAACATATGTTTTGAATTTGTGCCAGCTCATGTTGTCCAGTTAAGTGTTTACTTCCGTAGCCTGGGACTCACATCCCGAAAGTCAGGAACAACCCAGACAATTTCTCTCTCTGTACCAGAGGTATAAACATTTTAACATGTTTTTGGGGCGTCCTGAGATCCTGCATCAATGGGATTACGTTAGCTAATGTCCAGGATGGTGTAACTGTTGGATAGCTGTCAGTTTTGACTGACCAATAAAGAGAGATAAAAATCTCTCTCTCTTTCTCACACACCCGCACACATATCACACCCACTGTGCAATGGAACAAATGATTACTGATAGATCTTATGACCCGGAAGAGGATCCGGTCTCGTTCTATCTGTCCCTGGACAGTCCTGTTCTGTCTATGGAGAAGCGTTTGGTTCCCTGGAGGTGTAATTTCATGTGAACGTTATGGGTCTCTAGTAGCTCTTGCATGTTTCCCTGTAGGCTATTTTAGTGTATGGGAACTGGGACTCTCTGCAGTGTTTCCGTGCGATGGTAATTAGAGGCAGACCAGGCCTCAGAGGGATGGAAACTTCCAGCAGAAGACTGGAGATGTACACATTGTCTGGAGATGTACACATTGTCTGGAGATATAGACAGTCTAGAGATATGGAGTTAGTGTGGAGATACAGACATTGGCCGGGTTTCCCAGATTTGTTAAGAAGCTCTTAACGCTAAGATCTTCTTAAGAACGTTCTAAGAGCGTTCTAGAGCGCCTTTAGAAGCGCTCTTAGCCTTAAGAGCTTCTTAATGAATCTGTGAAACCCGGCGATTGTCTGGAGATGTGGAGTTAGTCTGGAGATACAGACATTGTCTCTCGATGTAGACATATTCTAGAGATATGAAGTTAATCTGCAGATGTAGACATAGTCTAGAGATACAATAGTCTGGAGATGTAGATACAGTCTGGAGTTAGTCAATAGAGACTTTTAAAATGCCTAAAAAGATATTCTGTGACACACGTGAATGATAACAACTACTTGAATCCCATCCTGGTGGTTGTTTCTGGTTACTCATTGACCAAGTGTCCCTTCCAGTCAGAACTGTATTTTCAGCATACCTTTCTATAAATAAGTAATATTAGAGGTTAACATTTATGCTAGTGTAGGACTGTGGTTAGGCCAGGTGGTCTTGGCTAAGAAACTAACCAACTGACAGGGCTGCCTAACTTGCTGCAACTGCACTCTGACCTTTGACCTTGCTACTCTATGCCCTCCGTGACTGATCCCTGTGATCTGAGCTGACCAAACGAGTAAAAGCTAATGACAAAGTTGAGAATAAATGAATATTGTCAATCATTGCTTTGCTTTATGACATACCTCAGTGTCAACAGATCACTACACAATATGGTAAAAGGATGTGGACATCTGACCCTTGCAACTATATGAGCTTGTTAGACATCCCTCCAAAACCATGGGCATCATGGAAATGCCAACCCCATTCCCCACCTTCTCCTCCACAAAATTTGACACGTATACCATTGGCCATATATTTCAGCTTATCGAATGTTTTGGATGTTGCCCCTTCCTACGAAGTCAAAGATGAGTTTTGTTTTCACGATCCTAAGTTTTCACAAACCAACTAGAGTACTTCCTCCGTGTGAGTCCTGACACCCGGTCTTCTCCCCTTCTCCCCCTAACCTTAACCCTTGCAGAGGAGAGTGGCGTGTCGCTGCTTCAGCTGATTGGCGACCCGCCCCCTGATCAAATCAGCAGGATCTATGGCCCAGGTGGTCTCCCGGCATATGTGTTCGGCCATGACGCCGCGGCAGGCCAACTCGCCTTGGCCCACTTCTCCAGCCCCTTCTACCGCCACTTCTCGCTGCTCTTCCACGTGAAGCCCGACACCGCCAAGCCCGCCGTGTTGTTCTCCATCACAGACCATTTACAGAAGTTCATGTACGTGGGCGTGAAGCTAAGCACCGTGGAGAGGGGCAGGCAGAAGCTGCTGTTCTTCTACACCGAGCCTGACTCTGACGCCTCGTACCAGGCTGCCAGCTTCGACCTGCCCCCCCTGGAGGGCGTCTGGACCCGGTTCTCATTGGCTGTCACTGACGACCAAGTAAATACATTTTTTTTCTTCATTTTGTAATCTGATCTAAACTCAGTTAGAATAAATGGCAAGGATGGACAGTAGTTCGGCTGGAGCTATGTTTTTTTTTACAGTTTATTCAGAAAGATTGCCAACGAGAGAGGGAGAACAGTCAAGAGAGTTTCAGGCCAGGAGTCAGGACCAAATGTGGGATTAGAATCATGTACTCTCGGTATTAATCCATGTATGTTTATACTCTGTACCCTGCACAGGTGTCCTTCTACGTGGGCTGCGATGCGACACCCCAGGTGGTGAAGTTTGAGCGCTCACCTGACGACATGGAGCTGGACGGGAAGGCAGGCGTCTTTGTGGGTCAGGCTGGTGGGGCCGACCCTGACAAGTTCCTGGTACGGTGTCCATGTTGTGTGTGCGTGTGCTTGAGCGTGTTTAAGAGTTAAGAGTAAATCTTGTTTAATGGTCCCCTTAGGGGCTTCAGCAAGGTATGTGTCCGGGTCACTGCCACCAGAGTCCATTGACGACCCTCCCCTCCGCAAATCTATGAACTGACTTTTCAACTCTGACCTTGCAGAAAATCAGTGACCCATCTGACAACATGTGATGGTCACATGGAATTTGACCTATGCAGACCATTTGTGTGTGTGTGTGTGTTTGTTGGGGATTTTGCCAGAATGCAGTTTCAAATGAATTTGTTTTATTATTTCGTTCATTGTCATTTCTCATACCTCAGGAATCAGTCTTTGACACCATAGATCATTTTTCATCCAATCATACTTTCCCCATGAGATCACATGTTAAAGTGGTTTATTATACAGCATGTCAACCCTTTGTCTACCCTCAGTACCAACAGTCCGACAGTAGCAGATCTCTTCCAGACCTGCTCCAGAACCAGTCTAAAAGAGAGAGGCAGGCACAGCTGTTGTTGTTCTAGCCAATATGATGGAGTGTTCTCTTCCTGTTCTTTTTGTTATTCTTTCCATCTCCTGAAGAAGCAGGGTGTTGGTGTGTGTGTGTGTGTATGGGGGGGGTATGTAATTTCAGAACAGCTGAAATTCCAGGTTTTGGCGTTACTAAATCCACATATGATACACAGTAGTATTCCAAAATGTGTTAATTTCGTGTTTGTGTACACATCTGTAAAATAATCTTTGCGTTAAATACAGTATTTGTGTGTGTGTTTTTGCATGTGTGTGTGCATGTGTGTTTGTCTGTGTACGTCTTATAGGGAGAAATAGCTGACTTGAAAGTTGTGGGGAACCCCTCAGCAGCTGAAAGACTCTGTGAAGACGACGACGATTCTGATGCTGTGAGTGTTAACATGTTGTTTACTCGTTGTTTAAATGTCGTTCAGCTAGTTATGCGCCTGATTGCGAGGATGGATACGGTTTTCAGAATTCAGATATTTGTCTAATTAAATCAACAACTCTCTCTCAGGCCTCTGGAGACTATGGTAGTGGAGCAGGAGATGGATCAAAGACTGACCAAACAAAGGTATCTCTTTTTTCATATTATGTGAATATGAATAATATGAATATGAATAATGGATGTATATATAGCTGTTGAACCATCTTCTCTTTTGGTCAAATACTGTCAAACACTCTCTGTGTAATTGATTTACTTTACCCACTCCAAATTGCAGTAATGAAAGTTTGAAATGAAAGTTTAATCAACCTCATGTATCTATGCTGACAGGTCACTTCTTCATCCCCCAAGCCTGTCCCAGAGCCCCCTCTGACATCATCAAAGGGAGCCCGGGTCACAGAGACAGGTGGGTGGATATGTGCTGTTTCTGATGACATATTCCATGACTGCATTCGTTTTATGTGTCTGTTTGACTGTGTATGGAATTTTCCATGGTGGCAATGATAGAACCAACTTCACAGAAGGTTGTTAAGTTCACCTCGCCTCCAAAGCCAACACAAACTCTTGTTGAAACAATCTGTCAAACAGGTATACGCTCGTAAACCTACCAGTCTAGACTTGAAAAACTCTCTCTGCCCCTCTCTTATTCTCCCTCCACTGAACACCTCCCCCTTGTGGACAATGCAGTATAATGCACTTTTCTTTGCCAGGGAATGACGTTGAACTTTGTGTTAGTGATAAAGCAGATACTGACAGATATAGGTTTGTTTTATTGTGTTAAGTGTACACATTGCAGACATATTGTATACATTTGTTTGTTGTTGTTATTGCTATCGTTGACACCAGCTGGCCGGAACCGTCAGCCTTCAGTAGAGTCCAGAACCACATCCCCAGGTCCCCAAGGTGGGTGACCAACCAAAGCTGGACCGGATCACTCGCCCTCTAAATATGTGTTGATTGGTTTACTGGTCCCGGTGACTTTGAGCCATCCTACACCTGATAGGATGAGCTGATTGGATGGATTTCCGTTGCTCACTGTATGTCTCTGCTCATACCAAGCCGTGTGCATGCCTTGTGTCATGGCTTTGGGGCCTCGTCTTGTTTTCTGGGGATCAGAAACGGATTGGAGGTGGGATAAGGCACAGTGCCAAAGAGATTGATGGTTTGGATTTGAGAAGATTGCTTGGTGTGCTCATCCTCGCTGACGGACGATGAAGATAATGGTGGTAGTAATGGTGGTAGGGCTGCTGTTGCTGGTGTGGAGGATGATGATGTCTTTGATGGTAAAGATGATAAGGATGATGATAAGGATGTGATGATTAAGATAAGGAAGAGATAGCAGACCTCTCCACTGGTTTCCTCCGTCTGTGTCTCCACCAAGGTCCCTCTGGTGGGAGGGGGGAGAAGGGGGACAGAGGAGAGAAGGGAGGCAAAGGGGACCAGGGCCCCCCGGGGCCGAAGGGTGACTCAGGGACACGTTTCAGCTCTGGATCTGGCTCCTTATCTCAGGGAGGAGGAGGAGGAGAACGAGGAGAAAAGGTAGGGTTTTCTACAAAAGCATGCTTCCTGTGTATGTGTGGCGTCCGTTTATGTGATTGAAGTTTCTGCCTTTCTATGTCCGCCTGATTTTCATGTGTCTTTTTCTCATTTGTTCAACAGGGAGACAGAGGGATTAAGGTTGGTTTGATTTACTGTACATTCATGACAGTTGATGTTAGTGCCTAACGACTCTTCATTCACCGTATTAAGAGTTGCATGTTGCAATACTATCTGCTAACACTGTCAAGTATGTGCGTGCACTTCATATCAGTGAAATCAATAGATCAGTTCCATATAAACCAATTGTTTGATGTATAAAATACTGAAGGTAATTGATCACTGACCAATATCTGCTCATCTCCCCTCAGGGAGCCTCAGGGTTTGGATACCCTGGAAACAAGGGTGATCGTGGCTCCCCAGGTTCCCCCGGCCCCCCTGGGCCCCCAGGCCCAGCCGCCCAGGTAGTGAGGCTGGGGGATGGGTCAGTGGTTCAGCCGATATCCGGGCCCCAAGGGCCGATGGGACCGCCAGGGGTGGAGGGAACACAAGGACCGCCTGGACCAGAGGGAGAAGCAGTGAGTAGCCATCTTAGCCATCTTTGATCTGAGTTGGAGGGAGAAATAGTCCGTAGCCATTTTGTATTTGTTCTGGAGCGAGAAGCAGCCATTTTGTGTTAATAATATGTATATATTATATGAACATCTCAATGCATCTTATTCTCCAGGGTGACCCAGGAGAAGATGGGAAAACAGTGAGTATTATTTCACAAAACTCACTTCATACTTTTTTTAACAGTTAGTCACTGTAGTGGTGGTCAGTTGTGCTACATGACTAACATTAAGCCATGTTTCTCACCACTTCACAAACCACCCCCTCCTCCTTTTCCACCTCCTCCTCTTCCTCTCAGGGCCCAGCTGGACCGAGAGGTTTCCCAGGAACACCAGGAATCCCTGGAATCAAAGGACCCAAGGTAAAATAGGGCAAATAGGTGGATGAACATACAGAGGTTTCTGGATTTTATTCACTGGATCTGTCTTCAGTCCTTTTGGATACATAGGTTTGTGTCTTCTGGTGACTGCTTGACCCTTATGTTTCTGTCAGGGAGATCGTGGGGAGGGTCACCCAGGCCTCCGCGGGCCCCCCGGTCCACCTGGCCCCCCAGGACCCGCCACAGGAGATCACCCTGTGAGTCAGACAGTCAATGGTCGTCATACTGTGACCATTCAACTCATTGATCAATCAACTTATCAGTCTATCAATTACAATATACTGTACATTCACAGCTTACTGTTCAACATTGTGTGCCTGACAGGTTTGATTTGAACGTACTTTTGACAGTACTTAAATAACATATATTAACCCACCTTCCTTTGTCTTCCTGTGTTTTCTTCTACACAGACATTTGTGGACATGGAAGGTTCTGGGTTCCCTGATCTGGAGAGGTTTAGGGTATGTCCAAAGTGACGTCTAACTATTATATTCATGCATTGCATTAAATTGGAGATATTCTAAATTTGAAATGGTTTCTGGCCTCTCTTACGCTTGCCATCTCAAATCATCTCAAATCAACGACTAACCATACTTTGTATAGTCAAAGTTGTGTTGACCCTGACCTGACCTGTGTATCCAGGGTTCTCCTGGTCTTCCTGGCCCCCCTGGCCCCCCAGGCGGACCGTGTTTAAGCACAGGTGCCCCGGGACTCAATGGACAGGTTGCCTTTGGCCCCTCCGGTCCACCGGGACAGGATGGGGTCCCAGGGAGACCGGTAAGAACTTCCCTGCCGTTCTAACTCTGTCTTTCTCTGTCTTTTAATCTGTTTATACTCACATCCCATCACGTGTTAAGGTGTATTTTGTAATATACATTTTACGAACCGTTTAAACATGACACCAGCAGATTGACTGATGTATAGTACACTGGGAAAAATACAATTTCAAAGATAAGATTAAAAAAACGATCAATACAAGAAGTTCTTTGCTTTTCTTTGTAATAAGTAGATACATCTGCCAATGGAACAAATTAAAATTAGCTTCTTCAGCTTTCTTATTCTTTCTTAAAACATCTTAAACAAAATACAAACACTTGAAAACGTGTTTCATCTGAGATATGACTCAAAACAAGATGTTTTCAAGACTCTTACTTCTTCACTTAACGAGATGCAGTGTCTAAAACACGTCCTTTTATCTCACTGAAATGTTCCTTGTTAGAGGATTGTGTTTTATTTTAAGAACATTTCACTAGAGATTTTACATGTACTTTTGGTAAGATTTTGATTTAGTAGTAGGTGTCGGTATTTATTGATTGTTGATGGACTCTGTTTCAGGGTTCCCCAGGGCCACCAGGTAGACCTGGTGCTCCTGGACCAAGAGGAGAGAGGGTGAGAGAGTGTGTCGCTGTCTGCTTCCTGACTGTCTCTCTGTATGATTTTGATCTATTTAGTCTCTATTTTCTCTTCCACTAAGCCTAACTCTCTCCCCATCTCCTTCATCCATAGGGAGAGTCTGGTATTGGCCTGCCAGGGGCGGTGGGAGCGAAGGTGAGATTTGGGATGAATCCAGAGCCGCATTTCAGCCAAGATGGTCTCGCTCACAATTGAGCAGCCATGTTCACTGTTCACTCTATAGCAGATCTCGTCAGTGTGTTTCTATATGTGTGTGTGACTATTCGATTGAGCAGATCTAAGGAATAATCAAATCCAAATTGTATGTGTACTAGTCATACTTTTTACATTCTCTTGTCACAAAAGGCTTAACCGTTGCTTGCAGATGAACACTGATATGCAACCTAAACACAATTCAGAGGCTGTGTTTTTATAGAGCAGGTCTTGGGAACAGGTCTGTATTGAGCAGATCTGGTGAATGTGTTCATACCCTTGTTCTGCCTTCGGGTCACATGACCCAAAGGTTCATAACAAACCATCGTCATGTTTACCCAATTTTACCCAATACAAAAACAAATAAAAATCATTTTCTTTTAACCTTTGGAATGTGGGGGTCTGTGACAGCCAACAGGTTAAAAGAAATTGCTTCACTGTGTTTTTGTATGCGCTAAAGTTGTCGCAATACGACGGTGGGCCACAATTACTGATGGGTCAGAATGACCCGAAGATAACACAAGGGTTATATAGAGCAGATCTGGTCTGATCAGGTCTTTCTTCAGCAGGCAGATCTAGTATGTGTCGCTTCTGCCGCTCATATGTTACACTGTGTCCCTAATGCTGATTTTGTTCTAGCAAAGCTCCTACTCTGCCAGCGACTTTTTCTCCGGTTTGGTGTCTTACTTTAGCCCCTCCTCATCCTCCGGTGATGGGTACCAGGTACTGGTTCTGCTGGGCTCTTCTCTTCTTCTCCTCTCATGGATGCTCTGCATGTTGACCTGATACCATGTCTGGCTGTTTGTCTGGCTGTGAATCTGGCTGGGTGTCTGACTGTAATTCTAACTGTGTTTCTGACTTCTGCATCTGAGTGTTGTCTGTGTCTGCCGGTCTGAATGTGCTGCAGGATGTGTTTGGATTCACAATGACTTACATTTACATTTAGTCATTTAGCAGACGCTCTTATCCAGAGCGACTTACAGTAAGTACAGGGACATTCTCCCCGAGGCAAGTAGTGCCTTGCCCAAGGACACAACGTCATTTGGCGCGGCCAGATTCCTTAACCGCTCAGCCACCTGACTATTTCTCAGAGCCAGTTGGTTTAAACAGTGGAATGACACAGAATATATTCATCAATATGGATGCATAGATGCATACAAACTCTCACTCTCTCTCTACTACCCCAGTGTCTCTGACCTCCTGTGTCTGGACCTTTAGGGTTCTCAAGGCAGTTCTGGTGTGGAAGGTACCCCAGGGGTGGGAGGCCGAGCTGGGCTACCTGGACCTATGGGGCCTGTTGGACCTCCAGGGCCCCCGGGACCCCCTGGACCATCTTACCGTGTGGGCACTGTAAGGATTATCACTAATCTACATGGATGGATGGATGAAGGGGTGGATGGATGGATGGATGGATATATTGGTAAATCAATAATGCTGTGTCCCGGTCATGTATTGACCAGGAGTCAATGTCAACGTGTATACATTTTCTTTTTGCAGCACGACATGGAAGGTTCCAGTGTGGTCAGTGGTGTTCAAGGAGTGATCGGAATACCAGGACCCCAGGTATCTGTCGAGTGTCACACATACAACACACACACCCACGCACAAACACACCCAGTCATTAAACAACTGCTTTGTTTCAGGGTCCGCCTGGTGTTGCTGGTCTGCCGGTAGGAACCCATTGAACCCATTGAACCGATCAAATGAGCTGAATGACAACATTTGCAATTACCTGGAGACTGTTACTGATCCTCTCTCGTGTCTCCTCCCCTTCCTCATTAGGGAAGACCTGGATTCCCAGGGATTTCAGGGGAGAAGGGAAGTGAAGGACCTCGAGGCCGGGACGGGACTCCTGGATTAGATGGATTCCCAGGAAAATGGGTAGGAGTAATATCGCTTTCCTAGTCCCACTGCCTGAGATTATCATGGGAGGCTGTGTTTTTCATGAACTCTCGTCGCTTCCAACAGGGCGAAAAGGGAGAAAGGGGAGTGAAAGGGAATGTGGTAAGTTCATATTTGCTGAGCATCAATTTTATAAACATAAAATGTGTTTTTTTACTGATTAAGAATAATTCAAAATATAATTCTTATTGTCAATAGACAATTCTTGATTGTCCACTTGGACAAATGGGGCTATTTTCGAGATAGATTCTCTCTTCTGAGATACTGTGAGGGTAGAATGAGGGATGTCTCTGTCCTGCTCTGTGCGTTTGGTGTAGGGTTTGCCTGGACGGGCGGGAGGACCTCCTGGGCCCCCTGGATCCCCTGGCCCCCCAGGAGAGATCATCTACAGAACCTCAGACAGTGTGAGTGTAGCTACGCATGCGCAGATAAATACACACACACACACACCTACTCACCTGTGTTTGGGTCTCTCTGAAGTACAATGGAGTTAATTCCAGTGGAGGACAGCAGATGAGAATCCATTCAGCACTCATTCATGCTTTTGTATTGTTTTGTCACTGTGGTGCTCAATGATGATGAATGACAATGCGTTGTGACACCTGTTATCTCTGTCAGGATGGAGTTGGTGTCCCTGGCAGAGCAGGTTTCCCAGTAAGTATTACCACATTTGAACCAACCAATCCCAAACTTTGTGTTTTTAACTGTGTATCATCAACTGTTGCAATGCTTGATCATACACACATATTGTTATTGTCTCTTTCTCTCCCCTGTCTCTCTCTCACTCTCTCTCTCGGACTCATATACACACCCTTCACTTCTCCCCACCACAGAGAGTTAGATAATAACTCAAATACCCTTCATTTTATGACTGATAATAATGTCTCTGTTTCTCAACAGGGGCCCATGGGACCCAAGGGAGACAGAGGGGAGCCAGGACAGCCTGGTTATGATTCTAAGGTACAGCAGGGGCTGGATTTGACCATAATCGGAATATAATCGTAAAACCCAGCCTGGTCTGATTTAGTCTAGTTTAATTAGCCTATCCTAGGTTGGCTCAGTTGAGTTTATTTTGTTTTAATTCGGTTTATGTTGGCACACGATATATCTTATCGTATCTTAGCCTAGCTTTACCCAGCCTAGTTTATCCTCAGCTAGCCTGGCCTAGCCTCTGACATGGTTTCTGCTGCACCTCCCCAGGGCCAGAAGGGGGAGCCTGGTGTGATCCTGGACAGTAATGGAATACCCCGCTATCTTGGGGGAACCGGAGGAGAACGGGTCAGAACCACACCACCTGTTTGGCGAAGACAAATGATTGTACTGTATTACTTTATTTTAGTGTGTGTGTGTGTTTGTAGGGAGAGAGTGGCCCCCCTGGACCTGAAGGACCTCCTGTAAGTACTGAGGTGTTATCTTCACATGTTGTGTTCATTTCTTCTACAAGCACACTAAACTCTCAAACACTCTGCAGTACCACTGAATGGTCACCCAGTGTCCTTTATCTACCAAAAGTCTTCTCTGTGGGATTGGCCAAGCAGGATGTAGGTATTGTGATAGTTCTCACTAGGCGTCTTTTGGTTGTGTTCCTGTAGGGTTTGCCTGGTACTAATGGACTAAAGGGAGAGATAGGAATTCCTGGCCGACCAGTGAGTAAACTACACTTACTACATTCAGACCATTTATCTATACTCATAAAAATATCTATCCATAATATTACTTGAATTGATATCAACTGTACCATTGGAACCATTTGGGTTATAAGTTGGAATTATTGAAATAAATTCTGTACAAAACACAGTCCTCTGATGACAGTTGTTACGGTCAGTTCATGTTCATACATTATGTCTTCCTTCGTGTTGGTCATCATACAGGCCACTGGTGTGGTTGTATCTTCTCGATAGTTTTGTAATTCTGTGTGGGTTGTAGGGTCGTCCGGGACTCAATGGTGACAGGGGAGAGAAAGGCGACTCAGGTTCAGGTACAGGATACGGTTACCCAGTAAGTATGGCCCCTCCGATTGGTAAGTTCAGTGGTAAAGTTGCTGTGATTGGACGGTTGCCACAGGTCTTAAACACTCACCAGGAAGTACACCTCATTGTCAGAGATTGATCAAACATGAGCCCAGGGAAATCTAAATGCCTTGCATTATGACTGAACTGATCTGAGAAGGAAATATTGGCTGAGTATGAATTTAAAATGTGTGTACACTCTTCAAGTATAAATGAGCCATTATAATTCCTATACTAATGTGTTTGTGTTTGTCTCCTAGGGTCTTCCTGGCCCCCCAGGCCCCCCTGGCCCCCCTGGTCCTGCTGTGTCTGCAGAAGGGGTCAGTAATACCAAACAACATCTGCTCTGCTAAAATTCAGCAAAAGCACACAAACACAACCAACCTTTTATACAATGTTACCTTCTCCCAAGCAGTTCTTGGAAATAATACAATTTGAACCTGCATGCTAGAAAAAAGATGAAATGCACTGCAACAGTGACATGTCCAAGTAAATATACATATGTTGATTGACGTAATGTGTTCCCTTGCACTCTCTTCTCTTTCCAGAGGTATGGTGATATTTCACAGTATTATCCCGGTGAGTCTGCCGCCCATGGCCAGTGTGTGACAGACCTGCAGACCTATTGTATACTAACACAAACACCCAATGTGTAGCATTCATAGGCCTAGTAGATAATGTTGGAAAAGGTCTGGACCACGGTATTGATAGGCTCAGTAATGATATATGTTGTCTCTAACATGTAACGTAAAAGTTCCACTAGACCTAGTACTGTACATAGGGTTTGTGTACTGTAGATAAATGGCGAGTGCTAATATAGTCATCTGGTCACTCTTTTTCACCAGCCTCTAAAGGAGACAAAGGAGACAGAGGAAATCCAGGAATACCTGGGACACCAGGTAAACACACACACACACACTCAGTGGTGTGGAGAGTACCACTAGTATATTGTTCCATATTGCAGTTTGTCAATATGATATCTCCATCGCAGGACTTACCTCCAACTTTGACATCTACACCTTCAAGGTAAGCATCAGCCACACTACCTTGGCCTCTTCATAACTTATTTTTGTATTCAAAATTCAAGCATTTAGGTACGCCCCTGTGTACAGTTACAAAATACATAAAAAAAAGAAAAACAATATACACATAGAAGATAGTCATTAACAGCTATGATTATCAAAATGAATGAAGTTAATGACTGCTCTTGAAAATATAACACATACTAAATGAACAAATGTATAAATACTGTTTTATAAAAGCTGAGTATTTGAAATATGAATAAAGTTCTAGAATATTAATATTCTAGAACTTTATCAATTGATAGTTATGGATATTCTAAATGTGAGGTAGCACACTTAACAGATGAGTTGAAAACCCGGTTACAGCCCAGGGGCCCGTTCTTCGCTAACTTGGTTGGATTTAATTATTTGATTTTTCATGATCTTGGATTGTTTGGTAGCATGACGTGGTCATACTCTAATGGCCGGGTTTCCCAGATTCGTTAAGAAGCTCTAGTTCTAAGAACGCTCTAGAACGCTCTTAGAACGCTCCTAAGAAGCTCTTAGCGTTAAAAGCTTCTTAACAAATCTGGGAAACCCGGCCAATTCTAGTCAGAACATGAGTCTGAAACCGCTCTGTTGGGCTGTGAGTATGGGGCGTGTTTCAACCGAACCCGGAAAAAAATGTCTCTTTGCTAAATTGGATAGACCTGCAACCAATCAGAGCAACGTATTATGCTGCCCTGACAATTTGATTGGTCCGAACAGCTCTTGTTCGGACATCGTTTTTCCCAAAACTAGCGACCCCAGACCCAACTTCCCGACCACATTTTCTTGTGGGCGGGGCTTAGTTCGGCTGGCACCCAGGCTATAATTGTTCGGTTCTTCGATTCTCATTCTGGACTTGCTGTCATAGTGCTTTATCTTAAACCTGCTCGGGAGCAGGCTTATTTTATGTAAACAAGATTTGATTGCGGCTTTATACGCAGAGGCGATACAGGAAGTCTGACACAGCCATGTCTTGTCAATTTTTACGACAACAACCTGTTGCGGAAGGCAAGGGCGGCGCTAGGGAGGGGCTAGCAGGTGCTTCAGCACCCCCAAGAAAGACCAAAGCACCCCCATAGCACCCCCCAAAATATTGCTAACTTATTAATAGTATTCAGGCCATCGGGAGAATTCACGGTGGGCTGCTCTGCCTGCTCATGAATTGGTCCAGCAGATCGCCTGCTTTCTCTTTGTTTTTTTCACACACCGAATAAAACGATATGTGTTAAGTTACTATGTGACTGATAACTAAGCTAATAGGCTACACTAGGTTTTAATCTAAATAAACGCATGATCAGATTGGTGGATTAAAAAGTGCCGTTTTCAGTTGTCGCGCATGCTCTCTTTCTCAAACACCAGTGCGTACCAAATTTGTTGCCACGGAGACAACCCTAAACAATCATGTATTGTTGTGGAGTTAGCAAGATTAAGTTGATGCAAAAATAATTAAATGGATGGGAAAAAGATGCCAGGAGGAACTGAAAAAGCCAGGTAAGAAAGATCTGTCACTTTATAAATCTAGGTTCCTGCAAGGGTGGGAAAAATATTTTTTCCCAAAAGCCCTGAATCTTTCAGTTACAAATTCGGGTTGTAATTTTTCGGAAAATATTACAATATGAGTCCAACGAAATGTTTATATTAGCCTACAGAAAGCAAAAAAAAACTATTTTGCACAGAAATTAATGCAAAAAAAAGCGAATTCACCTCGCATCAAAACCTTGACTAGGTTCAGGTTAAGCCCCGATTGTTCAACGTATGGCTCGGCCCCTGGTGGGGGATGGGCTGGCTTTGGCCATTACACTGCCGGGCTGAAAATGGGTCCCACTCCGGCCCAAGCAGCCCTGATATTATTTACAGACCCTGTTTAGACATTCTCTGCTATTTATATATAATATATAGAATTGCGCAGCTCCCCCTGTCAATGATCTAGCACCCCCTTAGCACCTGCATTAAAAATTATCTGGTGCCGCCCCTGGCGGAAGGTGAAAGGATAATAAGCAGAATTTAACATGAACCCGAATTAATCATTGCGTGGTATTTTCTCTTGAGGGTGTCATTTACATAATTAATTTGTTGGAACTGTTGATTTGAGTGGGTTCATATGCTCTCATACAGTAATCTGATTGGACGTTATGTTTTGCTGTATGGTATAAAAGCACGCGTGCACAATAAATGTTTGTTCCTCTTTCCGGTCAAGTAATTCCGTTGGCGATGTGTCACTTATTCCTCCGTACATGTGTAGATAAGTAAACCGGTTATCCTACCCTAAGATGTACATTGCAACAGGTTATGGGCCCAGGCGGGACGTTGGAAACCGATGGAGCAGGTTATGCTTTGACGGAGATTAAAATAATTATGAGATATGGGAAACAAAGTTGACATCCATCAAATGGATGTCAAGACAGCTTATCTTAATGCTCCTATAGATTGTGATGTTTACATAGAGCTACCAGAAGGCTTTGAAGTCAAATCAGAGGCGGGTGAAAAACTTGTCAGTAAACTAAACAAGTCACTATATGGTTTGAAACAGTCTGGACGGAATTGGAATAGGGTGTTACACGATCACCTCAGTGAAAATGGATTTACTCAGAATCCAGCAGACAATTGTGTCTACTACAAAGAAACGGGAAATGATAGGATCATACTGATCATCTGGGTTGATGATCTACTCATAGCATCTAGGGACAGTGATTCACTCAATGATGTGAAGAAAATGTTGACAACAAGGTTTAAAATGAAAGATCTTGGAGGACTTAAACACTTTCTAGGCATAGATTTTAACCAGAGTGAGGGAGAGGTAAGAATGAACCAAAAGCAATACATATCAAAAATACTGGAGAAGTTTGGTATGTCAGAGGTCAAGGTCCACCCCATGTGAACAGAAATTAAACTTGGATGGTGATGAGAAACTTTGCGATTCTAGGAGATATCGAGAGGTGATAGGCAGCTTGATTTATGTAATGACATGTACAAGACCAGACCTAAGTTGGATAGTCAGCAAGTTTTCACAGTACCTATCACATGTGATGAGATACTTGAAATGCACAATCAACAAGGAGTTATGCTATGTAAGAAAAGTAAAGAGGCACTGAAACTTGTGGCATATAGTGATGCTGATTAGGCAGCAGACCTGAGGGATAGACACAGTACTACAGGGTATTGTGTAGGTCAGGAGTCAGGTGGCTGAACTGTGAGGAATCAGGCTGGTAATCTGAAGGTCGCCAGTTCGATTCCCGGCCGAGCCCCAAAAAAATGATGTTGTGTCCTTGGGCAAGGCACTTCACCCTACTTGCCTCGGGGGGAATGTTCCTGTAGTTACTGTAAGTCGCTCTGGATAAGAGCGTCTGCTAAATGACTAATGTTAAATGACTAAATGAAAGGATTAAAAGGATCCTGTTGTGTCATGGAAATCAAAGCAGCCAACAGTTGCGTTATCCACATGTGAAGCTGCAGTGTTTCCCACACATAGACTAATGTGTGGCGGTGCGCCACAGAATCAACACCGGCCGCCACACATTGCGTTTCGTAAAACTTTTTTTTATCGCTATTTAGGTTAAAACACGCAGCGTATTCGTTCAGCTGCATTTCCTTTCCCCTGCTCTCCCTCCGTCTCTCTGTCACTCATGCGTCTTTCTCACATATGCACACAGTCACAACGTCAGCACACGTTAGCAACAATGCATACATATGCCGTTCTAGTAAGACCGACAGCTATATCAGCGAGCCTTCAGCATTAGTGCCGTAGCTAAAAGTCGAGGAAAGTTGAGGCTACTTTTCGCTAGGTACCTTACTCACATTTACATTTAGCCATTTAGCAGACGCTCTTATCCAGAGCGACTTACAGTACTCGAAGTTTCCCCTCCGTTCTTTTGGTGAGAAGTCTCAAGAGCTAGCTACTTACCCGGCGTCATGGAGCCGACCAGTTAAATAGTTGTTTAGCACTAGCGTTGCTACATGCCTAATGCAGAAATGATATGTTAGTTGTTGTTAATTTGTTTGGTCTGACAACCCCCACCCCTCCCCGCCACAATTAGATTTCTAATCTGTGGGAAACACTGAGCTGAATATATGGCTTTGGCTGCGACTACTCAGGAATGCCTATACCTTATACAACTATTAAATGGAATGGATAGTAAGTGTAAATATGTGCCAGTCAAAATCTTGGAAAGACAACCAAGGAGCAATTGTCCAAAAACCCTGTAAATTGTCAGAGGTTGTTGATATTCGTTTTCATTTTGTTCGATCAGCACTCAATGATGGCAATATAACCATTGAATATTGCCCAACAGCAGAGATGGTAGCAGATGTTATGACTAACCGTGCATGTCCACTACAGCGGAGCGGAGCGGCGCGGAGCGTCGGCTTCCAATCCATTTTCAATGAAACCGGGCGTTGACGCTCGCGTACGCTCCCACAATGCCCTACACGAGCGTCAACGCCCGGTTTAATTGAAAATGGATTGGAAGCCAGCGCTCCGTGCCGCTCCGCTGTAGTGGACACGCACGGTAAGCCTGCAACAAAGTTTAAGATTGAGCAGTTTAGACATTTTCTTTTTGGAATGTAGCCTAAGCTCCAAAACAAATGTCAAATGTGACATATTGTTTTATTTTTTATTAGAGAGCAGGTGTTGATTTGAGTGGGGGTCATATGCTCTCATACAGTAATCTCATTGGACGTTACGTTTTGCTGTATGGTATATAAGCACGTGCACAATAAATGTTTGTTCCTCTTTCCGAGTAGTAAGTAATTCCGATGGCAATGTGTCACTTATTCCTCCATGCATGTGTAGTAGTGATGGGAAGTTCGGTTCTTTTTACTGATTCGGTTCTTTGAATCTCGTTCAGTAAAATGAACGAATCTTTTTTCGAGTCATTTGTTCATTTCAGGAGGGGGGGGGGGGGGGGGGGGGGGGGGGGGGTTGGGGGCTATACGTCCACTGCAAAGGACGTATAGCCCCTATACGTCCACTGTAGGTTAGTGCATGACATGTGCACCAGCAAATACTATTTCAAAATAAATTCCTGCATTAAAATAATGTATCATGAGTTTGTATGATTTGGTCATGTATTATCACACTAGCATTTAATTATCACGTCAAACACTGCACTAAACTGTAAGTGTAAATGTAGAGTGAAAATAACAAAACCAGTCAGTATGATGACTTGAGCGAATATAATTCATTCACGTCTTACTAAAACAGCGGCCACGCGAAAGGGAATAAGGAAACTGTTTCCTCTACTAAAAAATACAATGCAGGTCACGTGAAAAAAGGATCCAAAGACTCGTAGAAAGACCGAGTCGGGGAAGGAACTAATCATTCGTTTCCTCTAGCTACAGAGCCTATGCAGGTCACGTGAAAAATGATCCAAAGACTCGTAGAAAGACCGAGTCGGGAAAGGAACGAATCGTTCGTTTCCTCTTGCTACAGCCTATACAGGTCACGTGAAAAATGATCCAAAGACTCGTAGAAAGACCGAGTCGGGAAAGGAACGAATCGTTCGTTTCCTCTAGCTACAGAGCCTATGCAGGTCACGTGAAAAATGATCCAAAGACTCGTAGAAAGACCGAGTCGGGAAATGAACGAATCACTCGTTGAGAGGACTCGTTACTCCCGAGTCCTTATAAGGATTCGTTCAAAATGAACGAGTCGTTCACGAACGACACATCACTAATGTGTAGATAAGTAAACCGGTTATCCTACCCTAAGATGTACAACGCAACAGGAACCACATGAAATTATATGACAGTAAAGATGCTAAACAAAATAATTATGAAAATACAAAAACATATAGGCTTATCCTACTGTAATATGCAATCAAACAACTTTCGTGGTCACAATACATTTATTTTATTACCGCTTCTTTTTGCCAGCCCTCTCTCCTAGATTTTGCAGACTTTGAGGTGTTTCCTGGCGTTCTGATTAAATCTTTAAATTCGGAGTAACCTTCAAGCAACCTTGCTCTGTTTGGCTCTTTTGCGGAAAAAAACGGGGCGCTCTTTTTGGCCATGGTGAGCAGGGTTGCTGATCAAGGTTTCTACTATCGACACATACCCTCTTTTAAACAAACACATGAATGGCAATTATTCCAGACAACTCAATCCAGCATTACTAAACAACAGGGGTGCACTGTTCGAAGAACCTAATTAGTCAGATCATGATGAGCAAAATGATGTCATCTTGGATGTGTCATTTGATCTCGGATGTAATAAGCGACGTACGAAGAATGGACCCCAGATGGCTGAGTGTTATGTGTTCTATGTCACCAGAACGAGATGAAGGGGGAGATGGGCATGAAGGGGGAGAAGGGGGAGACAGGCGGGGGAGGGGGCTACTATGACCCTCGCTATGGCTACAGTGGAGGACAGGGATCTCCAGGACCACCGGTAAACCAGAATAACAATTATTTATGCATTTGTCTTTTGTATTCAGTTGGTTGAAAACCTAATATCAGGAGCTGCTGAGCCAATTAGGTTCTTATGACTGATGGTCTGTCCTCAGGGCCCCAAGGGAGAGTCAGTCAGCGGGCCTCCAGGTCCCCAGGGCCCTCCAGGTGTCCCAGGGAGAGGCTATGAAGGGCAGCCTGGGATCCCTGGACTACCTGGACCCCCAGGTCCTCCAGGATCAGCTCTGCCTGGGGCCTACAGACCCTCACAGAGTGAGCTGTGATCACAAGCACACACACAGACACACGTTGGACAGTGACCCGCACACAAACATTGCACACTGTGTGCGCACAAACATTTAAATCACACATGCACACAGACATTGATCTTGCACACACAGGTGAACATTCGTCACACAAACACACACAAGCGTATACACACAAACACTTCTCTGTCTAATGCGGTGACTACTCCTCTTTCCTATTCCAGCCATTAGTATCCCAGGTCCCCCAGGGCCTCCTGGCCCTCCTGGGAACCCTGGCTCCACTAATGGGGTGAGTTAGTTACAACTTTGTCGGATGGATGGATAGATGGATGGATGAACAGATGTTTCCATGGGTGGAAGTATGGGAGGAATGATCTTGTATCTGTCTCCTAGGTGACAGTGCTGCGTTCGTATGACACCATGGCAGCCACGGCCAGAAGGCAGGCGGAGGGGACCCTGGTATACGTCCTGGACCAGACCGATCTTTACCTCAGGGTCAGGGACGGTGTCAGGCAAATACAGGTACACACACCCACACACTGTAAGTCACACGCCAAAAACCCACACATACACTCACACTTAAACACACATCAAACTAAAGGTAGTCTACATGTAGGTTCCAAATACTGCATATACAATTAATTTTATATTAATGCATAGGTATATATGTACTACATGCACTGGTGTTTTTTATTCTCTGTTGCAGCTGGGAGGCTACATCCCTCTGCCCCCTGATCAGGTGAGCCCTTTAAATATCACCATCACTTTACACACAACATTCATACTATATACCACCACATTACACACAACATTCATACTATATACCACCACATTACACACAACATTTATAATATACACCACATTACACACAACATTCATACTATATACCACCACATTAAACACAACATTCATACTATATACCACCACATTACAAATACAATTTTACTATACACCATCACAT
Organism: Hypomesus transpacificus; assembly: GCF_021917145.1. NCBI lineage: Eukaryota > Metazoa > Chordata > Actinopteri > Osmeriformes > Osmeridae > Hypomesus > Hypomesus transpacificus. The sequence goes on along the minus strand of NC_061071.1, from coordinate 4,869,175 downwards.
TACACACAACATTCATCATCATAAACAATCTTCGTTTCCAGGGTAACGAGGTAGCTGCTGTGGAGCCCCCCCCTGTGGTCCACTACGCCCCAGACCCGCCCCCACACTCTGGGACACACCCCTCCTACGGTGGACGGGCCACTGAGGGCCCCCTCAGAGAGGGACAGGGCCAGTTCCCGGTGCTACCCGACCCACGGTACCCCAACCCCAAAAACCCAGAGACAGGATACCCAGAGACAGGATACCCAGAGAGAGGGTACCCTTCACAACCGGACACTAGATACCCATCCCAGCCAGACCCAAGGCACCCCTCCCATGCAGACCCCAGGTACCCTTCCCCCACTGACCCACGCTATCCTAGCTACTCGGACCGGTACCATACGGACAGCAGGCAGCCAGCCCAACCTGCTCAGCCCGAATCCCCCCAATACCCTCCACGCTATCCAGTGACACCCCCAAAGAGACGCCCCGAGCCCCATACCCCCATCCACGACCACACCGCTGGGCAGGCAGTGAGTAGAGACGACAGACGCCTCAAGCCTCACCTGCTCAACCTGACTTTGCAAAGGCCATTTTGTGGAAGACATTTTGTTCTAACAGTATAATTCTTTTTCCACCCGCTACAGCTTCATCTTATGGCCCTAAATGCCCCCCAAACGGGTACCATGAGGGGCATTCGTGGGGCAGACTTCCTGTGCTTCAACCAGGCACGGGCAATAGGCATGAAAGGAACGTTCCGAGCTTTCCTGTCGTCCAGATTGCAGGACCTACACAGCATTGTCCGTGTGTCGGACCGCGACCGCATACCCATAGTGAACCTCAAGGTACAGGGGTCCAAACTGAAGTATCTGTAATCAATCTTTACACACTGTTTAGGTTTGTTACAGTTGATTTTGATGGGTGTTTTATTGTTAACAGTATATAAAATATATACATACATACATACAGTATATAGTAGGTTTTAGTCTAAACCAGGGTTGCTCTCTTTGTGGTCTCAGGACGAGGTGCTGTTTGACAGCTGGGAGGCCATCTTCAGTGATGTGGGAGTGAAAGACAATGTGCCTATATACTCCTTCGATGGCAGGGACATCCTCAAGGACAACGCCTGGTAAGAGACCCACACTCGATGGTCTAAATACCAAATCTGAGGAGTTCTCCTTAGAACCCTGACTGTCCCTGAATGGCTGAAAACATATCAGCTTTTATGTAGTTGTTTTTAGTTTAATACATTTCAGGTAATCATTTTAAGTGTCTGTAATGATCCCAGGCAGAACAGACACTCAAATGCAAAGACAGACAGAGGAGACGAGGCGGGAGTAGGTGTCTTTACTAGTACCAGGCAGTCATACATGGGAAGGCAGTCGGAAACCAGGCAAACAAATCCAGCCATGGAGTGGCAACAAGTCAAAGAGTGAATGATTAAATACTAGAAGAAATGCTGGAAAGCTATGTACTCACTAGGAGAACAAAAACAATCTTACAAGTTGGAAGGACAGAGAGTATGTGAGTTGGGATATCAGAGACAAAGACCAGGGGCCAAATGTAAGAAGGCACGTACACAGGAAAATGGGTGCAGAAACATGTGTATGGGTGTTTCTACAGAGTTTCAGATTTTGGAAAATAATATGTCGCGTGAGGTGAATTCACACAGAGTTTGATACATTTAATCCCAGGAGCAGGTAATTGGGTGCAGGAGAAGCACAAGGGCAGGAACTGAAACGACAGGAGAGGTTAGAGTATCAAAGTAAAGCAGGAAATATAATGCACACACTAACAAGACGTAAAGTTTGCTCTTACATTATAGTTCTTTATAGATAGCATACTATCATTTGTTTGCTGTTTATTTTAGGACATTTGTGTTCATAAACCAGCCTGGGCTGCGTTTCCCGAAAGCATCTTAAGCCTAAATTGATTGTAGAATCCATTGTACGACGAATCTTAGTTTTACGGGCCATTCCCAAAAACATTGTTGCTAAAGTTCAAGTTCAAGTCTTTTATTGTCAGGTACACAGAACAACACAAGGTTAGACTGGGCACTGAAATTCTTAAGTCAAGACAACTAAAGCACCTGGCATAACAAATAAGTACACGGAACACAATTTACATCAATGCTGAGCTTAAATAAGTGAAACTTCCTACATATACAGATAGCAATAAATATCGACTATACTAACCCTAATACTAAAACTTCCTAAATTACAGATAACAATAGATAGTACATTATACTAACCCTAAATGCACAAGAAACCTGTGTGTCTTGAAAATTTGTAGCTCTTGAAAGCGCATAGATTAGCCTACTCCTTATGAGCATGTTTGGGAGACTCCCGTAAGAAATATCGATGGTTTCGTTTTTTGCTCGATCGTTGCTACGATCCGTCGTTATTGGGAAACGCAGCCCTGATCGTCATCTCCTTCTCCGTTAGGCCTGAGAAGATGTTGTGGCACGGCTCGACCAGCGGGGGTCGCCATCAGGTGGACAACTACTGTGAGGCATGGCGCGTGGGCGAGCAGGCTCTGACGGGCATGGCCTCCTCGCTGTGGGATGGCGGCCATCTTCTCCAGCAGAGCCCCAGTAGCTGTGCCAACTCCTACGCCGTGCTCTGCATTGAGAATAGCTACACCGGGCCCTCCAAGAGATAGGCCTGGAACACACACACACACGCACTCCACCACACATGCACGCACACACTCCACCACACACACACAGAAACACACACACACTCACAGCGAGCCAGGAAATATATACACACACACACACACACAGAGAGGCAGGTGTGCATACACACACCGCCACACACACAGGTGTACATACTGTACGTGCACTGACAATCTCACATACAAACCTCGCAAACATTTCCATTTTTCAGTCTGTTAATTATAAATAGTTACTCCATTGACATGTCAAAGGCTAAAATACATTTACACACACATTAACACACCGCGTATGGTGCTTTGTAAATAGAACAATAGTATCTTACAGTTTTTACCTCCTTCTGTGTACTGTACTGTACTGTACACTTACTCACGTTCATCTTCCAGATGAGCTGTTTTAGCCACAGACTAGGTTACCAGTGAATCAATGACCAGGATCCAACCCAGGACCCAGTAAGTGCCCCACACTGAGTTGATGAGGTGAAATATATCACATTCTGTCCCCCAGCTGGCCAAACTGGGTCATGTGAACCCATCACCTCTTGCTTGGTTGCTCTGGGTCTGGATAAGAAAGAAGCAGATGGGGATTGACCTCCTAACCATCTGGATTTGGTCTTGTCCTCTCTCTTGGCTCACTCACTACAGCTGACCAAACAGTCCTAACACAAACACACAGGCATGCAAGTAGTGACATAAACAACCATGCAAACTCCCTCAGACAAAGAAGCAAATGCACAGAAACGCATACAATCAGACCGACAGACAGATCTAAACCACCAGATGCATTCCATCTTTAATGCCCCAGATGAGTAACATAAGAAAATATAGTTGAAATTTAAACGTTATAAACAGTTGGTTTAAAAGCTTGTCAGTTAATTTAAAGTTAGATGAGTTTTAAGTTAGATGTTTTATAGAGCATTGTCTCATCAACAAGCCAGTCTGGCCTTTGAAACATAGAACTGACCAATGTCATTCCAGTCATTTAGGCACATAACTGTACTTCCATTCCAGCCAAGCCAAACATTGCAGTATTGTATATTAACTGTTTCGTTCATTATCCACTGTTGTATTTTTGTATCATTGTCTTGTCATCTGTACATTTAACCAATTTTAGCACTGTTGTTAGTCTTAACCTTGACTGATATGTATTTTACTTTTGTATTTTGCTACTGGACATTCAAGGGAAGTGGATATTTCCAATAATGTTTTGATAACAATGGAATATTTATTTTTGATTGACACAAAATTCGTTTTAATCACCATGCTTGAATAGAAACCATGAATAAAGCAGCCTCCATAGAGACATAACACTTCAAATGTCAACCATCATAAAACGCATTCTCAAGAATGAGTATTTTAATACAGTAATACATAGTATTGTCAAGTAAAATTGAATTACTTGTAAGAGATACACAATCTTTGTCTTAAATGCTCTGTAGTTAAACCTATCATACAAAATGGCTGATAATAATAGTGTAAACATGTGTTTTAATTACTCTCTGTAACCATGTCGTTTTCTTCTTTTTTCCCACAAGTTCATGAGCCTTTTTGAGATACAAAAACATGCAGACATGACATTGGATATGTTCAGACAGACAGTGTGAATATGTCTCCTTAGCCACTGGTTAATGATTCATTGTTTGTTCACCAAGTCATTTTTTCTGTATAAATGTATGAGACAGAATTAACACACAAACTTCAATTCAACGGATTTATTTGTGAATCAAAACAATATTTCAGCAATGTGCTCAAAAGTATTCAGTGTAAATTTATTTTACAGCAACAAATATTTTCACAGTATCTAAACATGTTAATTCTGCATTGATTTCAATCAGTACAAATATCTCATACATAGTGTTTTAAAAAAACAAAGATAACAGTCTGTACTTTCATACATAATAGTAACTTGCCATAATAATAGGCCAGGGATATTTAAAAATTATTTAAGTAACATTTAAATTATGTCCAAAAAATTGTTTTCTACTCCATAACCAACTGCATATATTCCTAGGGTTAGTAGGTGCTCCATTTGAAATACCATTCACTAAAAGTTACAGTTACAGCATGCATGTGACACCAGAGGAAAATATAGTTTTGGTGTGAGAATGTTGTCAAAATGTCTGATCTACTTGAATTCAATTGATAAAACTGTGATAAAATAGATCAAACAATTTCCTATTAAAATGGTTAATATGGCTCCAGCTAAGCCATTCCTTTGGATCACAGAACTGCTTGTTCTGTGAGTTTGTTCACAACTGCTAAAGCAACCATCTATCCATGCTCATTCAAAACAATGCATCTCCTGAGAACCCACCAGGAGAACAGCACAAAGAAAAATGAATCTGAATTTCATAGCAACATAAGCCATGTTTTTTTTACTCCAGTAACTTGACTATGATGAAAAACGTGTTAAAAAATACTTAATAATAGACGTAATACTTTGAGTTATAATGTTAGACTGTACTCCACTTTGTATTCACAATGGAAAATAGGTTTCAACGACTGTTGAAGTAGTGGAGCTTTAATCCTTGAATGATTAGAACCGCCAGGACCGTTAATGGATCAGGATGAACAGAATGACGGAGTGTAAACTCATTCAACATCTCAGGGAGATTCAGCAGCGCAATCATCAAAGCCTATATGGCGTCATGCTTTTTCATAAGCCAAACCTATTGATCACATAGCAATCATGAACCTTCAATGAGAAAACTCATTATAAGCTATAAACCAACATTCATTGGTTAAACCAACATTCATTGGTTAAACTCACTCCTCAGTTAAAATGTAACCCCTGGGGCCATGTAAAGTGTGATCACCTGAGATAGAACCCAGTGAGGGGAAGTGAGGGGGGACACAGTACTGAAGAGCGACACCGTGATAACACAATGTACAGCATTCTCAACATTTAAGTAGCCTGAAAGAGTAGTACACAGCAGGCTGTCCCAAAAATAATTGAGGTTTAGTACATCATGCTAATTTTTACGATTCAAAAACAGGCAATTATGAATAAAATAAAACTCCTGGGAAAATGAATCCAGAAATCTAATGTCAGACCAACTTCACTGACTGTTTCAGATTGGTCCCTGTAAACCAGTGATTTGATAAATTGTCAATTCCAAAAGAACAACATACTTAAGTGGATTGCATTCATTAAAAAAAATCACTAACTAGTGAAAGACTAGGCAGTGACATTACACATTTTCCAATCAATTTCAGAGGATTTGCAGCGTGAACACTTGGTCCAAGTGTTCACAACAGGTCCAAGGCACTGATTACTATACAGACAGATGAGAATTCCTCAACAGCACATTTAACTCTGTTGTTTGTCCTTTCCTCTACATGGGATTTACTTTCTCAAAACATCCTAAATGACTGCCAACCTCCAGTGTTTTTCATCCTCTGAGGAGAACGTTCTCCCCATCTATGGATGTTTATCGTGGCAGGAAATGAATAACAGTATATTGTGAGGACCTTTTCCTGTTGAGCTTTTCTCAGACATCCCCATTCTTCCCATTAGAGAGAGGTTCTGCCTCTGATTGGTCCATTACCACAGGGCTGAGTTCAGTGGGTGTGGCCTGGTCTGTGGTCCCTTCCTCTCTTCCTGATTGGCTCCTGTAGTGTCGGAAGATGACCCAGGCAGCGCAGGATAAGTAGATGACGGTCAGAAGAGCGAAGTAGCAGAAGTAAAGCAGGAACTGGAATAAACATCATCAATATTAACGACAACAATGCAATGCACATGACAAGCATGTGATGAACTAATATTTAGTCTACAACTTTACAAATCTGTCTTGAGTGTGCTTTATCCTGCAATTACATATGCATTTGTCCTTTATTAGTTTGTGTGTATGTCTGTGGTTACCCTACTCCTACCTGAGAGTGCACTGGTAGGCCCAGGCCGCTCTTGTCTGCCACTATGAGGGTGATGATTGACTTAAGGATAGTCGCCATGAACGTGTTAATGCCGAACACAAGAGCACACAGCTCCTTCGTCATGGACGAGGCGATCTGGAATCTACCCAGAGATGGAAGTGGACAGCAGATTGGAGGCAAGTTAAACGTGTGTTGTACACATACAATTATCAGTTTTGATCAACGGTTTGATTTGATACTTCCAAGAAACGGTCTTTTCTCTACTGGACTCTAATCATAGACATACATGGCGATGGGTACCAGGAACTGGTAGAACCCCTTGAAGAGGGAGTAGGCCACGTAGCAGACCCAGATGTTGTCTGTGGTCCCCATAAGAAGCAGCAGGCTGGCCTGGAGCGCCGTGATCACACCAATCACCAGCTCTGACCACACCGTCCAGCGGATCTTCACGAATCCTGCCGCAAACGATGCTATTGCACCTAGATAAGAAAGGGGGAGGGCAGGTCAGCACTGGGGAAAGTGTGGGTCGTGTGCCCAGGATTTGTTTTGCAGCATCACATGATTCCTTTAGAGAAAAAGGTGAGGTATAAACTCTGAACAGCTGTTCCAAGAGGAAGACTTGACACCTTTTGTCACCAAGTACCCCCTGTCCCACACCTGATTCAAATGAATGGGTCTTTATCTAGTTATGCAGAAGCCTGCTAACAACCATTCATCTGAATCAGGTGTGTTGGAGCAGGGAAACATCTAAAACATGCAGGACATGGGGTACTTGAGGTCCAGGGTTGAGACCCACTGCTATAAAACATCTTAACTGAAACAACACACATCTAGAGCAGTGGTTCTCAACCTTGGTCCTCAGGGCACCCCTGTCCTGCATGTTTTAGATGTTTCCCTGCTCCAACACACCTGATTCAAATAAATGGGTCGTTAATACAGCTCTGCAAAAGCCTGCTTATGACCATTCATTTGAATACAAAGAGTATAATTAGGGATGCACAGAAATCTCGGCCAAAAATTGCATTTTCCAAAAGAGGTTGAAAATATATGCCGGTGCTCAGATCTAATGCTTCGATCTAGCCTTTATAACGGGACCATGTCAAGTTAGTTGCAGATTGGATATTTGACATATTCCCTATTAGTTTTGCTTACGTCCGCTGTGACAAGTTGTTTTATTAAAATGTTGATAGCTTAATAATTAATTACTCCTAAAACCAGTTCTCACTAACCCAATAACAATGACATGAGATTCAACTTTTTCATTGTACAAGTACTAAGACAACGAGAGAACATGTTGCACATCCTTTTGTCCATTTTCAATTCACATTTTTATATATATTCTTTTTTCTTGGTCATGTAACCTACTAACGTCAAACAGTTTTAAGACTATCCATGAATTAGCCTTATTATACACACCCATTAGATTGTCCATTATCATCTCACGTGATTTTACGTCAAACAAGGGCGATCATCTTGTGTAAATACTTTGGAAATACAAAGTTTCTGACAGACATCAAATTTGACATCAAGATAAGGAGGGGGAATAGAGCTGATAAAAAAGTATTATATTAATACAATGATACCCCCCCCAAAAAAAATTATAAAGTAATTTTTGGTTCTGGCTTTCAGCCAAATGCATCCTGAATTGCATTAATTCTTTAATTAGATTTTCTATTTTTTTGATTCATTTGTTCCTTACCCAGGAGTGTGGATGCGGCCTCCACTCCTCCATTGTACACATTCTTGTTTTCGGTGGCAGGGTAGACCTTGTTCCACAGGATGTGGACATAGAAGATGACCAGGTAGTATCCAGTGGAGTTGAACACCCACCACAGACTCCACAGTCTCAGACTGGGCCGCCGCACCAGGTTTCTCACCTGCAAGAACCACATATTGTCTAGTCCAGTGGTTCCCAAACCTGGCCACCTGCCCTGCATGTTATGTTTTGTTTCCCTGCTGCAACACACCTGATTCAAATGAATGGTCGTTATGAAGCTCAACGGAAGCCTGATAACGACTCATTCATTAAAATCAGGTGTGTTGGTGCAGGAAAACTTCTTAAACATGCAGGAAAGGGTGTCCCTGAGGACCAGGGTTGAGAAGCACTGATGTATATAAAACTTTTTTGTTTTTTGTTAAAGCTATATAGTTGTATTTGCCTCTTTCAGCATCTGGATGAACACAGAATCCTTCCATGAGGTGGAATCTCTGCTGTTAGGAGCGGTGGGTCCCTCAGGGGCTGCAGTCCCCGTCTCTCCTATTCCTCCATCCAGCTTCATCTTAGTCAGCTCTGCCTGGGTGGCCTCAGCCAGCTCTCTCTGGGCCTTGCGGTGGGCTCGGTTGAAGAACATGGACCTCTTGGGCCAGGGGAGGCAGGTGGAGAGGACCAGGCCGAAGCTGACGAAGCCCAGAGAGACCTGGCTGAGGGTGGAGTAGGACACCTCCCCGAGGGAGAAGCACATTTGGCCTAGCACAGAGCTGGTGAACACCCCCATTAGCACGGAGGAGCGGGAGAAGCTGGCCACCCGCTGGTACAGCTCCGGGGTGACCAGGGAGAAGATATAAGAGGAGTAGGCCACGCGAGCGGCCATTGTGATGCCATAGAAGAACTCCATGAGCTGCATCTCCAGCAACGAGGAGCCCAGGAGAAGGAGGAGCCAGATGGAGACGTGGCTGAGGCTCTGGAGGATCAGGACGGGCTTGTAGCGAAGATAGTCAGTCAGGAGGAACACAGGGACCAGAACCACCATGTACGAGTAGGACAACAGTGGGGTGATCTCATTGGTCACCTGGAGCAGCGTTGAAAGGACAATAGGGAAGGGGGGGGGGGTTAATGACATGGTGTGCATGGGAGACACAGTCAACATGGTGGAATGTGAAAACATGTTGTTGTTAGATGAAAAAGAGACTTGGCAAACTTTCCGGTTGTGGGTCCTTGAGGAAGAGTTTCAACTAATCCCTAAACTCAAGGCTCCAGACTACGACCAAATTTTTTTGAGTGTGTTTTGAGAGTATTTGTGCGAGTGCAAGATTATGGCATCTGATTCCTGTTGCTCGAAAGTGTTGAGTGGCATTGAAAGTGACCAATCGTAAGAAGGCCAGTGCCTCTTTTGGTTCCGTCTGTACTTTGTCTAGTCATATTCACTTGTGAGAGCAGGCAACAACAGTGCCAAACGAGCTCTAATGAGTGGGTAGAGTTACCCTGTGAGAGCTCTCCAAGCAGAACTATATATTGAACACGTTAGTTAATGTGTGCCTGTGGAATAATATCGGCTCACCCTGAACGTTATATTGCGCTCGACTGTCGACATAAATCTGCAGCCATAGTTAATCCTTACATCTATGCAAAACTAGGGTACGCAAATGAAGACAGCTATGCATCAATTTGCACGGTCATTAATAAATACCATGTTGTACCAAAACAAAGGCATGAACCAAATCAGGTTCTGGTGCAATCAACTGAGAAAGTTGATAGCACCAGAGCTACCAGTGGAAAAGTTAGTCGGAAGCCCTGGCTCTATATTCGGTTAAACAACACTGCAAATAAACGCCCACCCCGGCGTCACATGATTCTGCATATTTCAGGCCGTTAGGGTCATTTGGATCCTGCTGAGTCTAGTAGTCTACACTAACCAATCCGATTTGCCCAACACTGACCCAGTTAGCAGGAATGTGAACTTTGTCCTGCTTCAGGAAGGTAACCTCTGCCCCATTGCAATCAACAACCAGAGTGTGTTGCAGCAGTACAGTGGAAGAAAATTGAGAATGATAAATTTTTGTTGGTGGGTTGTTCATTGATTGTGCTGCCTTCGGGTCACATGACCCAAAGGTTCCTAACGAACCATCATTGTGTTTACCCAATTTTACCCAATACAAAAGCAAATTATTTTCTATTAACCTTCGCAATGTGGGGGGTCTGAGACAGCCCAACGGTTAAAAGAAAATGCTTCACTTCGTGTGCTGTATGTGTAAAAAACAAAGTGTGTGTAATGAAAATGTACTGTCATTCAAAAATCCCTCATACTACCCCCTTTTTGTGAATGTCCCAAAGAATGTGGAATTAACTAGGTATGGCCATCCCAAAATATTGATATCAACATTTCTTAAAGTTTACGGTCACCAGAAACATCGAGCTCCACGACAACGCACAAACCACACACACACACAAGCGTGCCCACTGACCTGCTGCATGGTGAAGTTCTTCTCAGAACTCAGCAGGTAAGGAGTAATGAAGGGCTCTCCGGGCTTCAGCTGCACCATAAAGCCATAGAAACACAGGAACAACACAGACAACTGTAGTGTGCCAGCCTTTGTGCCAGACTGGGGGGAGAGGGGCTCAGTCACGGGGGAAGCCACATCTGGAAGCCCCTTCTCCTGACTTCCAGTGACAGGCTCCTTCAGTTCTTGCTTGGCCTCCTCTTCATCTCCCTGAACCTGGTCACCACCAGATGGAGAATCGTTGTCCACCATTATGTGTCGTGTCTGTGTAGGTGTATATATTGACTTTCGGATCAACAGTGGGGTTATCTGCTCTTGTGTGCAACGACCATCTGTATATCTTTTGAACAGTGTGAAGAGGAGTCAATATTCCATAGACATGAGGTGGTAAAACGAGGGAATAGCTGTGACTACGTATGCAGCTAAAAAGTCCTCAAAATCAGAAGACCTCTGGTAGTTAGTGAGCCAGCTTGTTCTGCCGGCCCTATCTCTCTGTCCGTGTTTTCCTCATTGTTTCAATCTGGTGTTAAACATTACATGGAAATGCGAGTGAGGGTGTTCGACAATGAAATGAATGGAGTTAAAATGCTACATGCAGTTCTTCTGCATGTACAGTCCACACAAGAGACAATGAGACGTTTGCTTCATTCTGTAAACTTGACAATGATTGAATGACAGTAGCTGACAGCTGAATCTGCGGTTATTTTGACCCTGAAAAACAAAGTTTGTAGGCATCAAGTCAATCCTTTTCTAGCTGTACATCAGTACATCAGTATAAGTTTTAAACAAACACTGTCTACTATATTTTTTATGGCGTATAGAGGAAGATAGATACAGATCCTTGAGAACCCAAATAGTTAATTAGCTAACACACCCTGAGGTTAAATAATACATTATTGGTTGTAAACAACTGTGTTTTGTAACACAAACCTATTGCTCTATTGTCAGGGCTTACTCCTCCTGCGTCTGTTTACGTGTATGGGCCACTGGTTTGCTGCCAGTTTGCAATCAAACACTTTTGAGCAAAGGAACCAAAACTCGTAACTAACTAGTTGCTCAAAAGTGTTTGATTTATTGCAATCTGGCAGCAAACCAGTGACTCTATAGCAAGCCAATATCCACGGTCAATCCTTGCCATGCTTTGTGTCTTAGTTGCTGCCCAATGCAGGCAATTGCTACACGTGCAGTTTAGTATACATTTAGTGCTACATTTGTTTACTAGTTGTATTACATTTTAGCAAGCCAGTTTAATATGCAGGTCACATCGTAAGTCATAGCAAAGATGTCAACACCGTTAAACTGAATGGATGAATTGATAACGGAGACAATATATTAGTTGCTAATGTTAGCTATGCTAGATATGTTAGTCTATGGCTAGATAGGTAGCCAACTAGCTAGCTAGTTTAAATCTCAGTACAAAGCTCAAGTAGTGAGATACAGCTACTGTGGCTAGCTAAAGAGTTATGCATCTATAATTCTTCCTTACCTTTCATTCTGTACAGAGTACTTGTGACATGTGTGTAGAACAGATTCGTGAAGTAGGCGTGGCCGTCATTTTTCACAGACGATATTTGTGGGAGTTGAAGTTCAAGAGGTAATGTGGAGGAAGGGTCGCGGCGGACGCTTCGGCCCCGTCACAAAGTCAAACTTTTCTTTTTATAAGTTACCGAACCTTCGATGGTGCGCTTTTATTTTGAAATGTACGAAGGCTCCATACCCACAGCCATAGAAAATGAGCCATCTTTTTCTATGGCCCTGTCCATAAAGGGCCACCTGCGTTCTAGAACACAAATACTTACAGCACTGTTTTGTGAAATAATTTAAAATGGTTAGTAAATTAAATATTTTGGGGTCGTGACTTAATAACCAAGTAAAATGTGGGTCCTGAGGTTAGAACAGTTGAGAACCACTGTGATAGACTCACTTATGGCAAATAGGAAAAAGTTGGATTCGTTTGTGTTCCGACTCATGACTCAAACCAAAGATTGAATTGCTTCTCAGGTTAAAAAACCCTACGGTGGCCCTGAAGTGCAAAACACAACGGCAAATAGCAAAACACAACGGCAAATAGCAAAACACAACGGCAAATAGGAAAACACAACGGCAAATAGGAAAACACAACGGCGAATAGGAAAACACAACGGCAAATAGGAAAACGCAACGGCAAATAGGAAAACACAACGGCGAATACTAAAACACAACGGCAAATAGGAAAACACAACGGCAAATAGGAAAACGCAGCGGCAAATAGGAAAACGCAACGGCAAATAGGAAAACACAACGGCAAATAGGAAAACACAACTATTAACTTCTGACGGAAAAGGTAGGGCCTATCTAGCAGAAGACGGACCCTCCTGATTGGACAGACTGACTGTCTGTCTTTTAACAGGAAGGAGAACACCTATTTTGAAAACATGAATCCCTCGAAGATACTTTCGCTATTTTTAAGAATGATTTTGATGCAAGGCATAGGCTACATACGAAGTGATAGTTGATAAGTTGTCAACTAATCACAACATCCGGATGAGTATAAGCAATTGAAGTCACGTTTGTCAAATGAGTTCTAGTTATCGGTGTTCGTTGGCATACAAAGTTAGTCTTCTCTTATTAGCGTAGTTAGTGATTAGAGCTAGCAACAATTAATTGCAGATCAAGGGTTCCTATCGTCCAGCTAGCTCTCAACGCTCGGCAGAAATTTCAGGTCCACACACTAAAAACAATGACCCTCTCACTGGACATATTGTATAACAAAATGTTTTAATGAATGCAATTTGCCTTGTATATTCTGTTCTATTTACCAAACTCCTTTTGTTGTTTTAAATTGAGCAGTTGCTGGTGTGATTGCTATCTAGATTAAATTCAACTTGCATCAAGTAGGCTACTACAAATATAAATGTTCAAGTTCAAGTCTTTTATTGTCAGGTGCACAGAACAACACAGGGTCCGACTCGGCACGGAAAGTCTTACGACAAGAAGCAAAGCAATCTGGCATAACATATAAGTACACAGAACATAACACATGTTGTTAACATGGTAAATTGTAAGTGGACCGATGAATAAAAAACGTGTTTAACAAGTCCCATTTACTTCAACAGTCGAAAGTCAATAGTCCTCAATCATTAGGCTACAGTACGCAGCTAGCATAGCCATTTCTAGCTCTGCTTCACAATATGGCTGCCTATTGTTATAGGTTAATCATGTAATACATGAGTGTTAATAAAGTATGAGACATATACATGATGCAACACACCAGTAACCAATTGATATTATTTGTTAGTATACCGAAAATGTCAGTAAATCGAGATGGTGCCGCTGTCTGTCCCGTTGAAAACCATTCAAACGTGTTTTTCACCTATGCCTTGCATCAAAATCATTCTTAAAAATAGCGATAGTATCTTCGAGGATTCATGTTTTCAAAATAGGCGTTCTCCTTCCTGTTAAAAGACAGACGGTCTGTCTGTCCAATCAGGAGGGTCTGTCTTCTGCCAGATAGGCCCTACCTTTTCCGTCAGAAGTTAATGTTGTTGTGTTTTCCTATTTGCCGTTGTGTTTTCCTATTTGCCGTTGCGTTTTCCTATTTGCCGTTGTATCTTCCTATTCGCCGTTGCGTTTTTTTATTTGCCGTTATGTTTTCCTATTCGCCGTTGTATTTTCCTATTTGCTGTTGTGTTTTCCTATTCGCCGTTGTGTTTTCCTTAGTGCTGTCAGTTTAACGCGTTATTAACGGCGTTAACGCAAACCCAAATTAACGGCGTCAATTTTTTTATCGCGCGATTAACGCTCTTTTTGACCTAGCAAACTTTGTAGTTTTTTTTCACATTCTGTTGCAACAACCACTGACGTTAGAAAAACTACAATACCACACCGGATCTACCTAGACCGGAAACAAAACAACAGGCACGCCACACCCACTTGTTTGGGCTTGCGAGCCGGCTAAACAGTCGTAGCAGAGCCCGTTTACGGATATTAGACATTCTCTGGTAGTAGGCTAACGTTATGTTTTGAGTTGATTGCCAGACGCCGAAATGGATGCCAATAAGATTCTGAATGGAAAGTTTACTTTTAAAAGGTTGCCAAATGGTTCCATTGACAAGACCAAAGTGATCAGTGTGTTCTGTCGTTGTGAACTGAGCCGGAGGGAATGAGCTATCATTGCAGCACGTCGTGGAGTCGAAAATATAATTTTGATGGCACACAGCCAAGCACACAGTTGATGCGAATTCTCCGCCTGCTCGTCAAAGCCAGGCGATTGCAATGTTGTTTTCAATTAAAAAAAAAACATTTGCACGAAGCAATCCGAACCACTTTTCCATGTCGATAAGAGCATTACAATTTGGAAAAAGAATGGATGAAAAAGAAATCAAGGGACATTTAAAATAGATACAAATGTGCGATTAATTGAGATTAATCGCAAGTTAACTATGACATTAATGCGATTAATCGCGATTAAATATTTGTATCGTTTGACAGCTCTAGTTTTCCTATTTGCCGTTGTGTTTTTCTATTCACCGTTGTGTTTTACTATTTGCCGTTGTGTTTTGCTATTTGCAAGTGTTTCGCTATTTGCCGTTGTGTTTTGCACTTCAGGGCCACCGTAAAAAAATGTGGCGAACCAGTGCGCTTCAATCATCTGGGCTCTCAAGTTTTATCAAGTTTGGCGTGAGACCATACCTGTCAACGGTCATTGCTCTGCTGTAAAAAATTAATTGACATAATGACTGTGAATTATCCACTGGCTAACTTTAATTAGATTGATGTCTCTCACTATTTACACAACAAATCACAATGCTTGTCTCACTGTAAATTATTTTCCATAGAGGTATACCTGCATTTACGCACAACTTCACCTTAGGTTTCAGGTAGAGGCCTTGGTACACATCAAAGCTCATGATTTCCGAGTCACTGCATATTTTCGTTGACCTAAATATATGCATGACAGCCTTGTGAGGAATGAACTGTTAAACTATTCCTCCATTATCTAGGCACAATTTCTAAATGTTAAAAGGTGTTCTACTGGAAGCTTAGTTGATTTTTCAGCACCTTTGTCTAATTCGGATCTGATCGTTTTATAGTGACTCCAGCAGGGTTAAATCTATTGTAGTGACCAAGATATATAATATGTGTGTTTTGTAATATGTGTTTTGGTAGTGGTGGAAAGAACAGCATAGACAGTGAGACAGATTCAAAAGGGTTCTAGTCAAGACAACGACACAAGGAGGCGCTGTTAGGGGGTTATACCATGGAATTGAATTTTAACACAGGTACCAGTAGAGGGCACTGTTAACATGTTGAACTGAATACATCCCCTCGTTGACCACTTTATGGCCTACAGCTTGTCTTCCAGTTAGTCCAGTAGTGTGTGTAAAAGTCTTCTTCACCTCAAGTCACTTCTTCAGTCCCCACCACATCAGGAGCTATCTGATAGGAGTTAAACCCAAAAATCTAAGCACAAGGTTTATTCTACTCTTAACAAAAGCAACAGTTAGACTGTCCAGAAGATTGCCATAATCAAATCTTTGTTCTGACAGTTTAAGATAATAAATGTTTTCTCTATGAAATTAGTTATTAGTTTGCTGTATTTAGACAACTGAAATGTGTGGATGAACAAATGAGTCAGATGTCTCTAAACATGTCATGGAAGAGTGTTTAGTTTGCTTGTACCTGCCCGCGGTTGTGTTCTGTTGGAGGCTTAGGCAGGGACAAGTGGAACCTCCTCTAATGTTCCAGAATGTTGGGTAACACAAGGTTCTTTACTGCCCAAGGGGAGACGAGCGGGGAGGTCTACCGGACCTTTATTTGGTAAGACACACACAAATGTGCATACACACTCTTCATCCTCCAGTGGTGTTACACATCAGGTGGAATAATCAACCTGATTTAAACATTTAGGACCTACATGCACGTATATTTATAATCACACAGCAAAGGTGGGTTACAAATTCTGCAGGGCTAACCCCAAAAATCTCTCTCACACACACAAACAGGAGCTTACTACAAAGCAGCCACAAACGTTTCATCGAAAAGATGTGTTGTGTATGCTAGAGGGGAAACGGATGTTCAAAAAAGTATTTGTATTTCTGACATTTCCTAATGATGAAAGCCAGCCATGCATAGGTTCGCTAAGTAGGTTCACATATGGTGTGTGTGTGTGGCCTCCCAGCCGTGTGAAGTATCCCCAGGTGCAAATAACATTCTTATGTAGAGATGCTAGCCTGCTTTCAGCCCCATCATACACTGGTAAAATGATGCCACAAACAAAACATAAAACATTGCATTAATGACTTGGATGTAAATGTCCAGCGTTTGGCTTAACTCTTGACAACTTTCTGGCCTCTCCCCCTCTACCACTGTAACTAGCTTTGTCATCTCTCCCATACCGCGTGTGTATTCCTCTTTCTCCTTTTCCCTCTCTCACTCTGCCTATTCCTTTATGTCTCTCTCTCTTTTCCCTCTCTCCTTATCTCTCCTCTTAGCCTCCCCCCACTGTCTCAACCCTCCTCGTCCCACATATCTCTCCTTTTCTTCTCCGCCCTCATGTGTCTGGCTTCTTTCCCTCTCTCTCTCTAAGGTCTGATCTCTGACACCCAGGGGAACTTGTGTCCTTTGTCACCACAACTGCTTCTGTCACACTGGCAGCTCTAGCTCACAGGCAGTCATCACCAAGGGCCTTAGCATTGCTCATAAGGGTGTGTATATGTGTGTGTGTGTGAGGGATTGTGTGTCTGGTTACTCAGAAATATTCAACACCCCTCTTAGCCTGGTGTTTTTGCAGCCATGTGTGTTCCGTGTGTCCTGCGATGTCTGGTGTTTTACACAATATGAGGAGTAGCCGCTTTCCTGGGGCCTCCTCTTGATGCTTTCAAACAGTGTGTTTGCATTTTGTGTGTGTGTACAGTCCCTCTAACCAAGTGAAGATTTGAGTGATTTCCATATTCTTGAGGATGGTGGTACAGGGGCATGGATGATGTCACCTCTCTCGTGTGTGTGGGTGGATCTCAGCCCCTGGCATGTTCAACTTCAATACGTATCACACAATCAGCTATGGGAGCTAACCGTTCATATAGCAGCCTCCAATAACGCCACCACAAACACACACACATTTATGAGACTAATCTCTGTGTCCAAGCGACACCCTGTTTAAAGTGAGTGTGTGAGCTGTGTTAGGGCAGGGAAAAGGGCAGGGTCACTGCACTGAGTAGGGAGGCCGAAGGGAGCTTGTAAAAGAAAGACAGAGACACAGAGAGAAGGACATGTCAGTGAGAGAGAAAATGAGGGAGAGAAAGATGGAGAAAAAGTGAGAGATTGCGAAAGACGAGAGAAAGGGAGAGAGATGAATACATACAGAGTGAGAGAGAGAAAGGAGAGAGATACCCTGCAGCTAATGGCTTCATCCTTGTAACAAAAAAGCAAAGTCCCTTTTAGACATCTTTAATTGAAGAGACAGATATTATAAAGAGACCAGCCTCCTACTCTCGTCCTCACTTTAGCTCTCCTCCTCAGATCCTCTTCCAATCCCAGCCCCAACCTTTCCTACCCCGTCTTCTCTCTTCTTCAACCTTATCCCACCCTCATTCCCCTCTTCTCTGTCTACCCCCTTTCCTCTGTCATCCATTTCCCCTCTCGTTTTCTCTCATCCTCCTCTGCTACTCCCTCTACCCACCCATACTTCCAGCTTGTAATCCCGTCCTTACCACACAGGACAGCTTCACCAACCTGCTCTTTACACAACACACCAGATTGGACGGCAACTGAGAATATGTTTCGAAATCTTCTTATGACTTGGCCTGTCACAGTGGATCTTTAATTGGGATTTGCTGTGTATTAGTTTTCGTAGGTACATTTCCCACGAGAAAATTGGGGATCTGACTGAACAAACAAAAAGGTTGCCCATTCCAGCATTACCGACCCTGACATTCCTGTTGTCCGAAGCCAAGGGCACATTTGTTTCTGTGAGCCAGAGACAGTCAAGAGTCACGGATAACGGACGTTCCATTTCAGACAGCATGGTACATTCATTATTGGTTTTAGCTTGGGGGCAATGTGGAGCCATTACTGGCTGCATTGACCACAGAACAGAAGGGGGTCAAGCCATACTTTCCATTAGCCATAGACAGACAACAAGGAGAGAGAGCATTTGAAGGAAGTCTTTTAAAGAAGCAGCAGAGAAATTCAAAGGTGCTTTGTGTTGTTCTTCAGTCTAAGGACAATGAAGTATGGACACCGTACTGTGTGTAGTATGTCCCTCCTCTTCGGAGCTGGGGGTTCTGGAGTTTGAACTGGCTTTTACACATCCAATACCACCAGACCAAGATTTGTTGTCCTTTCAAATCAATGAGATTGTTATTCTAGTCTAACAAAGAGGACATACACACACTCACATCTTCTTTACAAGATCAACGGAACCTACTTAAACATTGGATCACAAAGGCATACACACAAATACATGCAAAGACATAGACTCATCTATGGCCTCAGAGGGGTCAGCTCCGCCCCTTTTGGTTACTCTCATGGCGCCAGTCAACAGTCCCCGGGATCGACTGTCCTTTGATGTCTCTGTCCTTCACGGCCGTCTGCCCACATTAGCTGCCCATGCCCTGACACCATGCTGGGCTGGTCAGGGCTGGGCAAGGTATTTGGCTGGGTTTGGCTGGGACAGGCTAGGTATTGGTCTGGGCTGGGCTTGGACAAGCGGGGACAGGTTAGGTATGGGCTGAGCTGGGCTGGGTATTGGGCTGTGCTTGGCTAGGTATTGTGCTGGGCTGGGTTAGGTATTGTGCTGGGCTGGGATAGGCTGGGTATTGAGCTGTACCGAACTGGACTGGGCTTGGTATTGATCTGGGCCGAGCTGGGGGAGCTAGTGCTATTTTGTAATACTAGTGTGGGATTTGGAAAAGGAACGCCATCATTGTTATGAATATAAAGCACATCTTCTTTGACGCATTGCTCTGTTTTAGCCAACATCCACTTCCTCTTTTATGATTCAATGTGGAGCAAATTTAATGCTCTATTTGTAGCTTTATCCCATGGGCTGTTTTACTGACGGGGGGGGGGGGGGGGGGGCTACCAGCATGTGTTTTAGAAGGAGCGAGGGGGTTGGGGCCAAACAAGATGCACATTTTTAGAAACCTTGGGATATAGGATCTTATGGTTTTCTATGTTAAACTGAGATTACAACTACAGTCATGGCACCGAGAAGAGGGCATCTGGGTTAAATAATGTTATTTTTTTTTCTCTTTGGCTGCCTCACCATCTACTCTGTCTAGGTCAACGCTAATCCAATATGTGTACCCCCATCACCCCCTTTCTCTTCCCCCACACACACTGTATGGCGGTCATTGCTGTGGGGGGTGGGGGACATGTGTGTACAACAACCCCCTACCCCCGCCCCCGCTCACCCCTTGCACACACACACCACCCAGCATTCTGCTGCTGCTAGGGCCAAAGCCTAACGACGTGGGATTAAACCCTGCACAACTGTCCATCTGACACAGGCGCTGGATTTACTCTGGATTGGATAATCTGGACGGAATGCCTCTAAATCTCACTGTAATTCCACACACACACACACAGATATATGCACACACACACATGGATTAAAATCCAGGGAACATAGAATCAGGAGGACGGTAGTGGTCTGTGTGTCTGTGTGTACGTGTGTGTTGGTGTGTCTGTGGTTTCATGTGACCTCTGCATCCCTTCCGTATCCCTTTGACTGAACCCCCATACCTTCCTCCAGTGCCCAGCGCCTTGGGGGCTATAGTACACTAGAGGTTAGGAAGTATAGTGTGAGGATGAGGGGAGCCAAGGACTCTGTCACGGTATTAAGGTTGGTATTTCTCTCTGTCCATAGTTTCGGATTCAATACTTTGGTTCGCACATCTATGATCATCAATAGATGAACTGACTGGCTGGCTGGCTGGTTGCCTGGGTAGATGGATGAGGGCCGACTGACTGGGTGCTCAATTGTCCCACAGGAGTGCCCAAGGGGGACTTGAGCTCTGATGCGTACCTCTCCATCCCCCTCCCCACTACTCTCAGCCCCTCCCCCCAACCCCAATCCCTGATGCCACTGTATCTCATTGGGCACCCTCCCCTTGCCCCCTTGGGTGGTGTTTGGGGGGGAGGCGTGGGGGGGGTGATATGGGGGCGATAAGGGGACAGTCAGCCCCTTGCATATCTGCACCCTTCCTGTTGGGATGTCACAACCAAATCATGTACAGTATAGTTGGTCCAGGACGCCAGGCGTATTCGTTTCCTCGTACAATTCGGAGAAGTGACGGAATCCACGCGTCGCCCATGTGACCTGGTCTCGCTGTCCAATCAAATTCCATGATTCAACCTGGGTAGAGCCAAAGAGGAAAAATCATTTTCTCTCTGTGCAGTTTTTTTTTATTGTCATCTTTTGCGAAACGTCGAAAGTAGTCGCCATCTGTTTGAAGCAGCGCAAAGGTAAAGCTTGTTTTTTTAAGATATTAAATTTGGTTTTTTTTCAGGGCCATGGTTGGTAACAATGGTGTCATCAACTCAATGAAAATATTCATGGATAAAATTATACTAAATATAGGATCATGTATGGACAGTAGTAGCAAACTATTCAGGATAAAAAAAGCTTGTTGAGCCTCTTTTCTCAAACTTGCATGAAAAGCTGACCAATGCCGAGTCAGGAAACTGCATCAATAATTCATAATCAAGGGACTTTATCTTTACATCAGTGAACGGTATCATAGTCTAAACCACGGATGTGTTTCGTTGACATATCAATGATTCATTATCTAATTTGCCGTCGTTATTTAGATCAGGTTTACTTTGCGATCCTATGTACGATGACAATAGGTTCAACTTAATTCATTGTCCCACCAATTTGTGTCTTTCCGTACCCTCTAGTAGTCAAATACAAAGACTAACCCCATGTGCTGTGAAAATATTCCCATATCCCCCTGAGAATAGACAGTGTGACTCCTGTTTGTACCCCGGTAACTGTTGTCTCCCCCATAGTCCCTGGTGTGGGAGCCTTTGCTGTCATTTCGAGAAACTCTGTTCCAACATGCTAGAGTCCCTGATGGTTTTAATTGCTCCGACACCACTCGTTAACCAGTCTGACAAATTACATGTATGAGTATGTTTTTTCTATAGAGAACGACAATGAAGCTGAGCGTTGACCTTGTTCCTTTGTGAGCGCTAACTAAACCTGATGGCCAATGGAGTTGATGTGTCTGGGTTTCACAACGATCGTTATCCCCAATTATCATCAGGCCGATATTAGCTCTATCCATCGCCTTGTTAGTCGAAGATGTCGTTAGATGTTAGCTCCAATCTTCTTGGTGAAAGTAGAGCAGGGGGTGCACCTAAAGATGTACGGCCATGACGAGACAGTCAGGTTTAAAAAGCAGCAACATCTAGAATTGATATCAGGAGTTAAAACAAGCAAGGTAGCTGTTTATTTATTATCATGATTACTACTATTGTACTGTGAATCTTTTGTTTTATTATTTCATCCTCACCGATGGATGGAATACTGTTAAGACGACGATTCACAAGTGCTCAATCAAATATCATGCCATATAGAATGGAAATAGTTGGGTACCAACAATGTAATACTATTACATTCAAACTCTTCCACAATAGTTTACTTTTTATCTTATGATTTGTACGAGACCTCTTTAGCTTGAATGGCTTCTTTAGTGACATTCCAGCCAGCCTGTCTGGCTTTTCAGGGTGTTTTTTTGTCCGTCCGTCCATCTGTCGTATCCAGTGACTTCATCATGATCTCATGTTGGATCGTGGCAAATCTAAAATGGCCGACGTCACGCTCTCCTCTGTCTCATTACAACATGGTGCGCTTGCTGCGCATTGCTCTGCCGCTTCCCTGCTCTCTGCTGAACTCTAGTTGCTATACAGGAGTTTAATAACCTTGTTTTTTTGTCATCCCTGCTGAGGACAAATGGGAGGGAGGGGGGATTTTGAGGGGGAACCAGAGTTAATGTTAGCTTAGGACTAGCTAGCATATTTGCTGCCATCTACTCACTATTACACTCTGCAGTGAACAGGCTAGCTCTGGCGTTTGTAGGCTAGAGCTCAATGGTGGCGGCTGGGACAAGAAAATTGAAACTACGGCTGGGGATGGACAAACTGAGGCTGGGACTGAGGCTGGGGATATAGGTGGGGGTTGTTACTAGGCGAACAGAGGCGAAGCCTCAGGCTAAATTTAAGGCTGAGGCTATTAGGATGAGAGTCGGGGCTGGAGAGACTGAGACTGAAGCTTAGGCTGGAGAGACTGGGGCTGACACTGGGGCTGGGGAGGCTGGTCTCAACGCCCGAGCGGTTGATGTGGGGTGACAGCTCTAGTGCATGCTGTCATAGTGGCGTAGAGGAGGGGCGTTTGGTTTGGTTTGCTAGACGCCCCCACCCGGGCCTACTCACCATGCCATGTGAGTGCCAAACAAGGCCAGAACTGCTCACATCCCAGCAAACTGGGAGCATACATTTGAGACCCCAATAGGCAACTATTGTATTCAACCCTTGTCTGTTTTTTAATTATTTATTTGGACCTTTAGAGCCTTTTGAAGTGCTTTTTAATAACTGGAATCTTTCTTAATCAGTTTTATTAAAGAAGCTGAAAGATAGAGAGACTGAACAAACCTGCCATGCCATAGGTGGTTCTTCTGTACATTACTCATTATAGAGTTACTAAACACCCCAATTTCCGCCTGAGCCCCGCCACTTCATGTTTTCAAAAAGTTGTGGGTCCTCATTAACATTCATTTTGGGGCTTTATGAAATGCTCAAAGTGATTTTAAACACGGCCAATTATCATACATAAATGCTCACTGAAATAAGTTGGAGTATTTAGGTTTAGTATTAGTAGGTTTAGTACTCCTAGTATTAGGAGTATTTAGAGCTTTAGGTTTTCATCTGTTATGAATTTCTGAAATATTTTGAACCACTACAAGTAAAAACAAAAACCAGGATTTACCACCAAACAATAAAAAATGATATGGGTGATAATCAGGACCCAAACTAAATACATTTAGTTTCAAGTAAAAGCATATGGAGCATGTGCAGCTTCCTTCTGTGAAACCCTCCTGGCACTAATAAGAAATTGGGTTTAAATTGCCATTCTGTCTTATTTAAGGTTTGGTTAATGTACTGAGATGTTGGACAAAAATTGTTGGGTTTATCCCCATGGGGCGAGGTCTATTCAAGGACACTCACGCATAGGAAGCCTACGAAGTTTGGTGACGTTAATGTAGCCAACAGAAGTTGACTACTCATGGTACAGATACTTCTGTTGTTTTAGACTTCAGACGGTTCTTCTCAATGATTAAAGCTTGGCAAATACTTCTGTCTCTGTCCTCAACCCCCTTCATGTTAAAATATAATCTCCAATTTTCACCAACAAATTGTGTGTTTGTTTGTGCAACCCACTTGTTGATGACTTCCTTCGCTTTTTAAGTGTCTAAAGGTTAAAATAATTCAGAGGAGAATCTGATTACAGACCACTAGAGCTGACAGACACCAGTGTTGCCACAATAAAAGCAAATACAATTCCCCAAAAGAACAAACCATTGCAACTGTTTGTCTAAATCAAGATTTTAAGGTAGCAGGCACCAATCAGATGTTAGTGATTGCTCCCTCACTCACTGCCTCTCTATTTTTCTCTTTCTCTGATACTGTGGCTTTGGGCTTAAACAGTGTACTATACTTATGGAGGGTTTATGTGAAAATATCATAATGACATATCTGTAGCTCTGAGGATTAATATGGACAGATGACCAAGGGTTGGCCTACATTAGTATACTGCTCCTACTGTACCACACAACATGTTCTTATTGATTTTTTTACACATCTCAGGGTTCTCTTTGTCTGACTCTCTCACACTCACTTATTTATGTTGACAATAATCAGAGTCTGTGATTTGAGAGAGTAATTTGGAAGGATAGATATTATTATCTGGGAGAGAAAGAATAGGGGAAATTGAAGCCGACTTAAGTCTCCCACCTGTCATGATGACAAACCTCAACCACTTAGAGCCTCACAGACCTTCCTGCCATATGTTTCCCACTACTCTACCATTCTAGACATGGTTAAAGTGAAGAGTTTCCTGTTATGTGCAGTCCAGCGCACCTTTATATTTGGAGACTGCTCATTGTGAGACGCACAAAAGGAGAAGCTAAAGATGGAAGGAAAAAGGAGTCGAAGTGGAGCTCCCCAGATAGTGCGAATAGTGTTACTCTTTTCTGTTGGCAGATGAGTGGAGAGAGGATGAGGGGGAGAAAGGGTAGGAGGGAAGAGAGGGAGAAAGGAAGAGGCATTCTGTGCGCTGCGGTCCTGTCCATCCGAGCATAAAGCGTGATTAATTCAATAGCGGCTTTAGAGGAGGCCAGCAGCCCTGCCACGACGCCCATGACCCACTTTCACCATCAGATGTCACGAGAAATTCTCTATTTATTTTCAATTTCTTTTTTAAATTAAACTATCACACTCAGCTGGTTAATGTTCTAACTTCTCTCCTTGATCAACATCAGTAACTGTGGGAAAAAACTAGGAACCAAGTGTAGCGTGTGTGCAAATGTTTGTTGCATGATGAAGATCATTATGATGATGTGAACATTGGTGATCTCAGAACCCCATAATCAGAGTCAATGTATAATGTCAATGTATAAGTGGTAGTAGACTACTATAGTCCTCAATGTCCTTGGAGTTCAATAAATTCACCTAGCATTGATTTCAAATATGAACATCAGAATCCCATTGGTGTTTGGATAGTTGGATGGATAGTGTGTTGCTGCAAGTTCTGCACCTTGTTCTGTTTTAATAACATAGAACCAGTTGGCTTCAGGGAACCCCCAACCCCCCCCCCCCCCCCCCCCCCCCCCCCCCCCCCACACACACACACACACACACACATACACCCCTACCCATCAGTATGATTCAGAGGGCCTTG
The DNA here is from genome assembly GCF_021917145.1 of Hypomesus transpacificus. Taxonomy (NCBI): domain Eukaryota; kingdom Metazoa; phylum Chordata; class Actinopteri; order Osmeriformes; family Osmeridae; genus Hypomesus; species Hypomesus transpacificus. The sequence continues at coordinate 4,843,488 of NC_061071.1, read as the reverse complement.
ACCTAATTCTATTGTGCTTCGCAACAGCATAGAGCAGTAGAGGCTTTCACCATGGAAGTACATATCTCATTTAATGATGACCTCATTCACGTAGGAAAGACGCCGAAAGGGAAGTGCGTATTCTTACCTTGTGTTACCTTACACATGGACACACGTGTACACACGCATACACACACACACATACACCCTGTAAAAACACAGACACAAACAACAGACATAGTCACCCATGCAAACACACACGTATTCACCAAAACAAACACAGGACAGACTCACCAAAACACAAATTCTCTAACACACTTTCAAAATGTTTTATGGAAACAATACAAATCTAATTTAATTGTTTCCAGTTGAATTAAACTCAAATTGTTAACCAAAAAAGACAGTCCTAAATCTTAGCTTCGGTTGACAGTATTTTACAGTGAGAGATAGAGCTTCAGACAGCTACTTCATACTCCATATACACACCTACTGGTCGTGAATTGGTCTCTCTCTCTCCCTCTCTCTCTCTCTCTCTCTCTCTCTCTCTCTCTCTCTCTCTCTCTCTCTCTCTCTCTCTCTCTCTCCCTCTCTCTCTCTCCATTGCGTGTTTGGTTATAGGACCCCAGTCTTACAGGGTTTATTTCTGTCCCTTGGTTCTGCCCAAAACTCCACCACTGGCCAGGCCCGCCTCTTAAACCCAGATTAAGGCTGTTTACGTAATCTGGCCTCCTGTTGGAGATTGGAGAGAAAGACATCTGGCAGCAGAATCCCTCCCTGGCCTGATCTGTGAGACCTCCTGTAGTCTATCTGTGTTGCCACTGCACCAACCAATCACTCCATTAACCAACCACCAAAACACACAATCGCACTACCAAAACCACCGCACCACACAACTCCTAGCACTGCCATGAAACCATATGACCTTGTCTAACCATCCAACCACTTTATCATCCAACTATTCAACCACACAACCATACAATTAAACAATTGAACAATCCGTCCAACATCCAACCATGCCATGTTTCAACATTCAACCTAACTATTTAACTATTGTATCATCTCCCCAAATGATCATCTAACCATCCAGACTGTCAGATTACATGGCCTGAACCTCAGCTCGAAGGATTGTACACCGTATATCTTTTATCTGTGTTCTGAGTGAAACTGATATCCTTCGTGCAACCCACACCCTATTTCGATCTCAATCTGTCCCCTATTTTCTGTTTCTTTTTCAGTTTCTTTTTGTTTTTTAGATTTCTATATTAATTTTTTCTATCCTGTTTATGGGTCCACTGCTGGTTGTGTTGTTAGAGTGCTCCCTTGTGGTCAACGCTAGCACGACAATCTGAGTTGTTACATCACAGGGGTTAGAGAGATCAGAAAGGTGCACAGGCTTCTGAGTGAGCCACGTCCAATCACAGACATCCTTAATTAGTCCCTAGGATCAGACAGACTGACACACTCATATGATATGACATATATTTACCTCATATGTAACTCTTTTATTTTTAAGTGTTTTTACCATATATCTCACATTCAGCCCTGTGCTGTGTAATCAAAAACACAGAATGCAGAGAAGATGGAGACCAAAGGAATTTTGTTTACGTCTTGCAGGTGACTGGTTGGCTGGCTGCTCCATCATACTTTCATTGGCCCTGGGACGCTCCTCTTTCACACAACCAAACCCCTTCCTATACTTCTAATCCCGACATGGAACCCACCAAAGTCCAGTCAGAAGGTGGCTTAAACGTTACCCTCACCATCAGGCTTCTGATGCACGGCAAGGTAGGCTGCATTCCACCTCTGAGAATTGCAAGCAACAAGTGGTTGTAGTCCAATAAGAAGGACATCAAAGCTACCTGTCTTGTCCAAACACTAGCGTCAGGATGTTCATACTGACTCAGGTCTTTTTATCTCTCCAGGAGGTGGGCAGCATTATTGGCAAGGTAAGAACTATAGTATTGAGCGCTTATGTTTTGTACCCAGTGAGATGAAACAAGTGTATCAGTTCCATGCTAGGAGCCAACTGTGAAGAAAATACAACTCTGATAGATCTACAGTCAACTCCAGAATTGTAGCCACCCCTTGGCAAAGATGAGTAAAAAGTGTTATAAAACCTTTTGTAATTCTACTTCATGTCACATTGTAAAAAGAGAACAATCCAACTTTCAATTGAAGTATTTATTTTGAGAAAATAAATCTGTCATTAAGAAATAAATATTTTTCGAACCATGAGTGCCAGAATTATTAGCGGTGGAATGAGCTGAAGAGCAGAGTGCACAAGAGAGGACCTAAGACCCTGGATAGTCTGGAGAGATTCTGGAGACAGGAATGCTCTCAGATTCCATGCTCTGTATTCTCCAATCTCAATAGATGTTAAGGAGATGACTTGGTGCAGTTTTTTTGGCAAAGTGAGCTTCTACAAAGCACTCAATGTAGTGCCAATAATTGACAGATTTCTAAAATCTGATTTTCTCAAAATGACTTTTCTTCCATTAAAGTTTGGATTGCTCTAATGTGAAATGAAAATTAATTACAAAAAGGTGACTTTTTATCACACTTTTAACTCATCTTTGCCATGGGTTGCCAATAATTCTGGAGTTGACCGTATCTGTTCTTTCTGTAGGTCGGGTCAGGTATCTGATAGATCTGTCTGTTTTTTCCTTTCAGAAAGGAGAGACGGTGAAGAAGATGCGTGAGGAGGTAAGTGCAGAATAAATGAATGAATAAATCGATGAATGAGCCAATGAATCAAAAGTGAATGGATGGATGGATTTATAAATGAATTTAATAATGTATCTCCCATAAAAAATTATAAAAAATTGTGAAGCTGTTGTGGGGCAAAGTTCAAAAAGATGCATATTGCATATATGCATATTCAGTAAAAACACAGCCAATGTATTTACGTGCGTGTGTGTGTATATGTGTGTGTTGGTCCTCCAGAGTGGCGCCCGTATCAACATTTCTGAGGGTAACTGTCCAGAGAGGATAGTCACTATCACTGGACCCACAGACGCCATCTTCAAGGCCTTCGCCATGATAGCCTACAAGTTTGAAGAGGTAATACATACACACACAAAATACATTTGCAGACATGGGGTCAACACACAAATTGTCATACCACACACTGACTTTGTCCTTCCTTCCTTCTTTGATTCCTTCCTTCTTTCCTTCCATTCATCCTCTGTGTACTCCTCCCAGGATATCATAAACTCCATGAGCAACAGCCCAGCCACCAGCAAGCCCCCGGTCACCCTGCGTCTGGTGGTGCCGGCCAGCCAGTGTGGCTCCCTCATAGGCAAGGGGGGCTCCAAAATCAAAGAGATGCGGGAGGTAAGCAATGGCGGCTACTAATGTATTTAATAATGGGTTTAATGAGAACGATCAACAGTAAACAGATGTGAGAGGTGAGTGGTGCAATGGGGGGGGGGGGGGGAGTTGGTGGGGGTGGGTGGTGATGACAGAATTGTATTGCTGCCTGACTAGAAGGGTTTGAGGACTAACAACAGGACCCTGCCCCCGCCCCCACCCCTTCCCCCTTTCATCCCACCCCAGTCCACCGGCTCTCAGGTGCAGGTGGCAGGGGACATGCTGCCCAACTCCACAGAACGAGCAGTCACCATCTCTGGTGCCCCGGAGGCCATCATCCAGTGTGTGAAGCAGATCTGTGTGGTGATGCTGGAGGTAGAGTACTGTGGGATGACTCAGGAGTCGAATCAAGGCTACCCACTCTTAGAAACAGTATTCACAGCTGATCGTCAACTGTAGGATTCATTGTAGGATTCGTTATCAATAATCCACACTGTCCGATTCAGTCAGGTTGATCTACATTTTCAATGCACCTCTTGTGGACAGGGGCGGTTTTAGGCACGGGCGGACCGGGCAGTCGCCCGGTGCGGCATTTTTTCATGTTACGTGGGGGGCGCACAAGCATTTATACATTTTTTCATCTCTGCGCGTTTTTCTCTTATCTATCAGTTCACTTTATGAGGAATTGGCATATTGGCGCCCCCTTTAGGCAGCTGCAGGCACCCCTGCCTGTTGAGACGGTGCCGTGCAGCATTTTCCGTCGTTTGTGCCGCCAGGTAGTAGCGGTCCTCCTTCCGTGTACTCTCGGGGGGCGGGGTAGGGGGCGGAACAAGATTACTTGGTAAGGGGGGGGTGGGGGTTGCAAGTGATAAACTCGCCCGGGGCTAGGACCGGCACTGCTTGTGGACCAGAAAGTGATGTCACAACATGGTGTCTGTAAAGAACATGCATGTGTGATGTCACTGTCTGCCTTCTCCCTAAGCGCTATCCCTTAGTCTGTACCTTACTTGTACCTCTTTTTCATACACACACACACACTATTACTATCTTCACTCACAGTGTCTTTTTCTCGGACTATTTCTCTCTCACGCATTCCTTCGCTCACAACTATTTTCATATAGTCTCTCTTTTCTCTCTCCGGCACACTTCCCACTTCTCTAACACCCTCTTTCCCCTCTTTCCCCTCTCCCCAGTCCCCACCTAAAGGTGCCACTATCCCCTACCGTCCCAAGCCTGCCTCCACCCCGGTCCTCTTTTCAGGTGGCCAGGTAAGAGCGGACCCCCTGGGGGCCTCGGGAGCCAACCTCAGCCTCTTACTGCAGCACCAGCCACTGCCTGTTAGTGTCTCCAGGTTCTACTCACCCTCCTCAACACAACCTTGTCACAACCTCAACACAACCCTGTCACAACCTCAACACTACCTTGTCACAACCTTGTCACAACCTCACCACAACCTTGCCTCACACCCACTAGCATGACCATGTTCACCGTGTTCCTATTATGACCCACCCAAGCACACAAATAATATGAATGTATTTTGATTACCTCAGCACATTTCCACACAATTCTGAGAACACAAACTGGTTCTTACACCATTGGACATATTGTGTTTGAATCAGTTACATGGAAATTGGTCACAAAATCAAAATACGTTCATCTGAAGACCCCCTCAATAATAGGTCCATGGATGACTCTTTTGTCTGAGTGCAAGCACCAGCACCCTGTACTCTCCTTGTGTCAGGTCATCTGATCTGGGATCAGTTTAGATCATCATGAGTAGAGCTAGTTGCCTAGTTCTCAATTAACTCCTGTGAGCATTTGTAATAAAAAAAAATCTAATCTGGTCACAGTTGATCTCATTCTCTAACATTACATGGGTCTCCCGACCTCCATTCAGAAAACATATTCCTGCATGAGCTTTGCTTCATATTGCTGTCATATTGTTTTGCATTGTATGTTTGATTATATATATACTATGTATACTTTAGTTGGCTATGTAATCAATGTAAATGGGTACTTTATTGAGAATTTAAGCACTTCCAGGATGTTGTAAGGTGGCTTGGTGTAATACGTTCAAAATGAAGCTACTCCACTCCATCTAGTGGTAGTACTGGGGAACTACAGTCCACAGATGGTAAGTGTGCTCTCCTCTTCCTCCTCCAGGCCTACACCATCCAGGGACAGTATGCCATCCCGCATCCAGATGTGAGTCTCTAAAACACACTGCAGCCTTTCCTCACTTTCTCTCTCTCTCTCTCTTTTTTTTTATGACTCTCTCTCTTTCTCTACTCTCCATCTTATTCCAGTCCCCACAATCTATTCCTCTCTCTGCTTCCACTCCTCGTATTAATATTAACCGATAATATTAATAAAACTTCTCTAAAGGGTAATTTCTGTTTCTTTCAACTCTGAAATTACTCTCTTCCTCTGGATTCTGTCAGGAGCCCAACTCCATAAGGCTTGGCCTGTGAAAACATGGGGATAGAAAAAGACAGAATAAACAGAAATTAGAAGAAGAGATTTGTTGTTTGAATATACTGTGGCCAACAACCACAGGTGCCTGTGGAGAATGAAATCGTTACCATATCGTAACCTTATTTCCAGGCATTCATGTGGGTTACAGATATTATATACCTCTTTTGAATTCTCTTCAATTCTCTTTTTAAATCTCTTCAATTCATGTTTTTGAGGAAGGGTAGCTCACTAAAGATGGAAATCAAGGACAGTGCTTCTTTTTGCAACAAGGAATCCACAAGCTGTATGGTCAGGTAAGGGTGGCTGAGCTTGTGCTGACCCACGTGTTTCAATCTACAGTACCAGGAAATACAATCAACAAATACTCACCACCACTAAAATGGACACTTAAACAGATGCTCCCAAAACTCAGGCCAAGTCCTCCATGAGTTTCTGCTCTTCCATCCCTCCACCCTCCCCCCTCTCTCTTTGTTTATCTCTGTCACTCTCTTCCACGCCTCTGTGTCTCTGCGGATCCGCCAATCCTCACTGTCTTCTTGTAGCCTTTCTCTGTGACAGACCTGGGTGTGTGTGTGTGTGTGTTCAGTCGCGCGCGTGTGTTTTAACAATGACCTCATAGTTCTGCTGTCCCTCCTACCCCCCTCAGCAGTTGACCAAGCTCCACCAGTTGGCTATGCAGCAAACCCCCTTTACCCCCCTTGGACAGACCACCCCTGCCTTCCCCGGTACGTAGTCACCTACAACACAACCCTTTACCAATATCCTTCTCTTCTATACCTCCAGAGACACACTCTTCCTTTCCTCTTTTCTCACTGTCTCTCTTTAGGTCTGTCTCTCCTTTTCTCTTCTTCTTCTCCTGCTTCTCCTCCTCCTTCTCCTCCTCCTCCTCCTCCTCCTCCGCCTTCTCTTCCTGTCGGTCTTTGTGCTGCCAGTGTCATCGCCCCCTGGTGGTTGCTATTGTTGACGTTGACGGGGAGGTCGTTTTTCGTTTTCGTTCTTTCTTTGGTCTTGTCTGAGGTTGTGTTGGGTACATACTGAATGTATCTTAGGGCTGAGGCTCTGGAAATGGACGACTAACAAAAACATTTGAAACACAGTACGTGTTTGTTGGGCTCACACAGGTGGGTCCTGACCATCTGTGGCCTTTCCAGGAAGATCCCTAAAACCAGTCGCAGGTCTAGAAAGCTACATAATATTAGATTATTTCACCTTTCCCCATCCACCTCTATTTTATGCTGTTTCTCCTCTCTCTTCACCCATCCCTCTCTGTCTTTCCCTTTTCTTTTCCCTTTTAACTCCCCTCCCTCTCTTTCTTGCTTTTCCCCTTTATCTTTCCCTTTGGATCTTTCCTCTTCCTCGCCCCCCTCTCTCACCCACACCCTCTCTCTCTCCCACTCTCGTTCTCTCTCTCTCTTTCTTCATTCACAGCAGGTCTGGATGCCAGTAACCAGGCCAGTACTCATGAACTCACCATTCCCAATGATGTGAGTATGAGGGACATTTAATCTCTAACAGGATCTCAGTGGATTCCCGTACTTGTGTTTGTGTGTGTGTGTGTGTATGTGTATGTGTAAGTAAGAGAGAGACAGAGAGTGTTTGTTCGTATCCATGACTAATTGTATCTGTGTCTGTGTTGGTGTCTGTGGGTGTGTGTGTGCATGGATCTGGGCCTGTATGTTACTCAGTGATTGTATGCGTGAACTGTGTGCGTGTGTGTCTGTGCCCGTGTGTGTGAGTGGTGAATTAAAGCTAGCAAAACTAAGATAAGGTCCTGGCTTACTGTAATAATTAATCTATGCCGCCTTTGACATGAGCAAAGAAATGGTGTGCTACTTTCCCCATTTGGGATTTGTTTGAAAAATCAGCATAATTCAGCAAAACTCTTTATGAAAAATCTATTATTTTGAGCAAGGTTTTAGAACAGACAAATAATTATTGGGGAATTTTGAATTGTGTATTTTGATTGGAGTTTATAGGTAAAATCACTGGAACAATCCCGAACAATTACAAAATGGAAATGCAATACCACCAAGATCCATTGGGCCCTGAGCTGGGGATGGAGGCTTGCCTTGCCTGTGTCCCTCCTCCCTCATCATTCCCTTGTTGTAAGTCCCTCCTCCATCTTCTTCCCAGCTAATAGGCTGCATAATCGGGCGCCAGGGAACCAAAATCAACGAGATCCGTCAGATGTCTGGGGCACAGATCAAAATTGCTAATGCCATGGAAGGGTCATCAGAACGCCAGATCACCATTACCGGAACCCCTGCCAACATCAGCCTGGCTCAGTACCTCATCAACGCCAGGTTGGGGAATGCACACTAACACACACAAGTTACATCATTCCCGTCCCTCCTCAGTGTCCTTCCTCAGTAATACTGAAACAGATCATAGTCCAGTGGTGGGATGAATTTAGTGACTGGGGCAAACATTCCTTCTTGAACATAAATGTGTCAAAAACAAAGGAAATGATAATTGATTTTAGGAAAAAGCCTCCCTCTATTCGTCCTGCTCTTGTTTATGACGAGACTGTTGAAGTTGTTCAAGTATCTGGGGACAATAATTGACCATAAATTAACATTTTTGCCAAATAATGATGTTGTTTGTGCAATGCTCATCCTTGTATGTACTTTTATCGGAAGTTTAGAAGTTTTAATGTTGACACCACTTTTATGAAAAGGTTTTATTCCTGTTTTATTGAGTCTGTTTTCACCCTGTCTTTTATTTGCTGGTTTGGGTGACTTACCTTGAGATACAGGAACATGGTTGAAGGTACAGTGCCCTCCAAAAGTATTGGAACAGTGAGGCGAATTCCTTTATTTTTGCTGTAGACTGAAAACATTTGGGCTTGACATCAAATAATGAACGTGAGACCAGAGATCAACGTTTCAGCTTTTATTTCCAGGTATTTACATCAGGATCTGATGCACAACTAAGAAAATATCACATTTTGTTTGAATCCACCCATTTGTCATGTGAGCAAAAGTATTGGAACAGATATACTTAAAACATATTTAAGTGAATAAGACTTAATATTTAGTTGCAAATCCTTTGCTTTCAATAACTGCAGCAAGTCTGTGACCCATTGACATCACCAAACTTTTGCATTCTTCCTTTTTGATGCTTTCCCAGGCTTTCACTGCAGCCTCTTTCAGTTGTTGTTTGTTTTGTGGGGTTCCTCCCTTCAGTCTCCTCTTAAGCAGGTAAAATGCATGCTCTATAGGGTTTAAGTCTGGAGATTGACTTGGCCAGTCTAATACCTTCCATTTCTTGCCCCTGATGAACTCCTTTGTTGTTTTGGCAGTGTGTTTTGGGTCGTTATCTTGCTGCATGATGAAGGCTCTGCCAATCAGTTTGGTTGCATCTTTCCTTAAATTGGCAGACAAAATGTTTCTGTAGACTTCCGAGGTCATTTTGCTGCTGCCATCATGTGTTACATCCTCAATGAAGATTAATGAGCCCGTCCCAGAAGAAGCCATGCAAGCCCAAGCCATGACATTACCTCCACCGTGTTTCACAGATGAGCTTGTGTGTTTGGGATCATGAGCAGTTCCTTTCTTTCTCCAAACTTTAGCCTTTCCATCACTTTGGTAAAAGTTAATCTTTGTCTCATCAGTCCATAAAACTTTGTCCCAGAATTTTTGAGGTTCATCTCTGTACTTTTTGGCAATTTCCAGCCTGGCCTTCCTATTCTTCTTGCTAATGAGTGGTTTGCATCTTCTGGTGTAGCCCTTGTACTTTTGTTCATGAAGTCTTCTGCGAACAGTAGATAGTGATACCTTCACTCCTGCCATCTGGAGGTTGTTGCTGATCTCACTAACAGTTGTTTTAGGGTCTTTCTTTACAGCTCTCACAATGTTTCTGTCATCAACTGCTGATGTTTTCCTTGGTCTACCTGTTCGACGTCTGTTACTTAGTACACCAGTAGTTTTCTTCTTCTTCAGGACATTCCAAATGGTTGTACTGGCTATGGCCAATGTTTCTGCAATGGCTCTGATTGATTTTCCATCTTCTCTAAGACTCACAATTGCTTGTTTTTCACCCAAAGACAGCGCTCTGGTTTTCATGTTGTTTTCACCTCTGAATACAGTCTGCATAGACAAAACCTATCTTACCCAATCTGAACCTGAGTGTAGACATTCAGTGGTATTTATTGATTGAATAATGTATGTAATAGGACACACCTGGGCAACAAAACACACCTGTCAGTCACATGTTCCAATACTTTTGCTCACGTGACAAATGGGTGGGTTCGAACAAAAAGGTGATATTTTCTAATTTGTGCATCAGATCCTGATGTAAATACCTGGAAATAAAAGCTGAAACGTTGATCTCTGGTTTCACATTCATCGTTTGATGTCAAGCCCAAATGTTTTCAGTCTACAGCAAAAATAAAGGAATTGGCCTCACTGTTCCAATACTTTTGGAGGGCACTGTATATTGTTAAAATGTGCAGTAGAATTGCAGGCACAAACCTAAATAACCTCTTCCCAACTGAACAGTCAGAGGCAGTTCAGGTTATTTCCATCTGGTCACAGATATCATCTGCCAAGATGCAAGACCAATAGATTCTAGATTTGTATTATATGTTTTTTTCTGTTAATCGTTTGTGAATTGATTGTATGTACTGCTGGCTGTGCAACAAATTGCCCTGTGGGGATACTTCAGATGACCTTGCCTTACCTTATCATTCAACAGGAACATCTGCACGCAGGCAAAAAAAAACATATACAGTCACAGTTACATTTGTGTACACATACACACACATAAATATGTAATGATTCAACCTACGACTAAATGCTGGTTTGTTTTCCCATCATGCCTCTGTGCAGGTTCAGAGATGTGGCAGCCATGTGGAACGACCCCTCCTCCATGACTACATCCTGAGAACCTGACTGGCTGAAAACCCTCCATCACATGACCACGGCAGATATGATGACCCGCACCTCACGACCCTGACCACGCCCACTGGACTCTGGGGCCCCGTCTCAATACTCTAGGAAATGCATCCTCCCTTTCTCACTTCCGCACACCCTCACTTCCTCCCTTTTTGCATTTTGAAGAGTATTCCAACGGGGTCTAGATGAGACTGATAAAACCTGGATTGCCCTATGATCTCCCTGTCCCTCTCCCCTAAAGCTGAAGGGCTCAAGGAGAGGGGGGGGACAACATTTTCAGAGGACAGAATAAAATGTCTGTTGATTATTTAGATTTTTCTTTTGTTTTCTAGAAATGATGTTGAAGCATGTTGAATGTTTAATAGGATAAAGTTGTGTTATTCTTCTATTCTGTCTCGCTTCTCTCTCTTCATCTATCTCTCTTTCTGTTTCTATCTTTCTCTGTTAGTGCTGCGTCATTGGATTTCAGAATCCACCTCCCTTCCCCCCCCAAAAAACAAAAAAACTGTAAAAGTCAGAAAAATACTTTTTCATTACATTTTCTAGCTGCTCAGTGATGCCATCGGCAGAATGTGTGGTGGGATGTAGCCAAATTATCAACTTTTGATGATACTTTGAGCTATTTAGAAAATAGATATTTTTTAAAAGCAGAATGGTTCTATTTCCACCCCGTTTCAGATATTTGTCTACCTTCAAATCCAATCTCTACCCATAAGTCTTTGCTGCATCACATTACCCTTTTGAGCCAATGGTATCACTCCTAGACCCCCCTTTACAATGTTTATTTCCTCTATTTGACATGCTTACTTCTTCTGCATGTGTTCTGTACAGTGCTTCTGTAGTTTTAGAGTGTACCAGTTCAGTGTGTGAATGTTCCTGCTCGTTGTGGTTTGTCTCTTTGTGCTGCTCCAGATCCTCTCCGCCAAGCATTTTCATCCCATTTTTGTTTTGCCATTCACGTCTAGTCCTCCTCTTACCCCACAATGAAAAGCTTCCCTACACAGCCTTTAAATAATCCCCCTCATATAAACAGAATTGACTGCTGCATGAATGGAAATTAGTGACATAAAATAATAATCAGTGGCAAAAAACTGTATCCATGACTGGAAACTAAAAATGATTGTTTACTTGATATATATCTTTTACTGTTTCTAACTAAGACTAGTGTGGTGTTACCACACTTGTCCGCTACGCGACACTCATGCAATAGACCTATTTCCCACTTCCTGATTATACTAAAGACTGCCTCTGAAGCGGGAGGAGTAAGTTTGGCCTAAAGCTAGTGCTGTGTCCAAATTCTCTTCAATGGCTTCCTTCCTCTGTCTGTGGGACTGCAGCTTAGCAGGCAAGAAGGAGAGGAAGCAATGGAAGGAAACGGGAAGGAAGCAAGTGATTAGGACAAGGCCTATATGTTGTTTGGGCCGAGGAATGTTTTGGGGTTCGTGGGGTTGGAACCCATGGGGTACTGGGCGGGACTTGACCACTCAGTCTCTTTTTCACGATTGTTCATCTTCATTTTATTTTCTCTCATATGGTTTACTTGTTTTAAGACGCTTTAGGTTTGTTTGAATGTCTTATTATATTTTTTTCATGGATTAAACATCTGCTACTTAATACTTGTTTTGCTCAAAAACAGATTAGTTTTGCTCGTTTTAAAATAAAAGCTATTTATTAAGTGTTACATAATGTTGCATTGTGACTTGCATTTGTTTGCTTCATGATGAATCAAGCTTGATTTGTTTTGTCTGTAGTTTATTTGATTTCATGGGTAAGTGTGGGCAATATTTGTTGCATTGTTTATAAATCTAGTTTAATCAGACTTCCTGTCTCTTATTGGTAAGGCTGCTGAGAAGGGACTTGTGGGTAGTGTTCTACGCCTCCTGAAGACAGCTCAGTCTTGACGGATGGCTGCTGAATGTTACCCTCCTAACACAGGTCAATCACTTACGGTCCAACGGCTTTCAAACAGTCAACACAGAAATGTGTTGATCAGGGTTCTATGACAATGTTTCATTATTTTGTTCATGTCTGCTTGGTTTTTGAGTTTCTCTAATGCTAAGCTTACATTTTAAGCGCTTTGATCATTTTAAACGTGACATGTATATTGACCAAATGCTGTATGTACTGAGCGATGCATAGTAAACCATTATTCTGCAATAATTCTTACATTTTCATGTAAACTGAAATAGTAATTCTAGTATTGATATTCTTATGAGTTTGTGTATTACACGTTTCATTATAAAAGTTGTCATAGGTTGTACTTCAATGGAATGTTCGTCATATAAAAAGTTACATTTATTTTCATTTGGCAAGCTTACATTTTAGAACTGGTCATGTCTTTAACGGGAATTCTGTTCATATACAACATCATTGACATGGTGAGTTTTTTAAACAGTGAGGTCAGTGTAATTTCCACAACTTTAATATTCATATGTTGAGATTGTGTATTGAAACTGTCTTTACTGATGTGGCTATGCTTAATCGCGAACACATCCACTCAAACTAAGTCATAATGCAAATCACGCAATAATAGGTGATGTGTGCAATTATTTATTCATTCACTTCGTTTTCTGTGAGTGTAAAACATGAGGGAATTGTGTAGGCTACTGTTATGAGAATAGTCTTGATTTCTGTGCTGCGACAGCAACAGATACTGAAGAAAAGACTGAAAAATGTTTTGCTTTGCTGTATATTTTGTTGTATTTTGGGGGCAATGTAACAAAGCTTGTCATATATTTTCAGTTGGATTATTTGCAATGTGCAAATCTATATTAGTTTTAAGTAATATATAATTACTTAGGTTTTACTTTAAAAAGTGTTGGTAAGTATGAAAACAAATAAAGCTTTTTTCTCTCTGAGATTTTTTCAAGACATTATTTCATTTATACCATAGAAATTAGGCACCAAACAGATGTGTCATCCACAATTTGAGCTGGGGCTATATGGGTCCTTCTCCAGTTCCTGATTTGTCACGGTCTGAATCCAACGTAATAACGTAATCTATGGTAATTAGAAAGATTAGTGCTGCCCATTTTGTAACACTCAAAGCCTTCAGTGTCTCGGGTCCCTTGGAGTCATTTTTCATCCTCCTTTTGGACATCTATGAACAAGCCATGTCTTTTAGTTGAACCTTCCATGAAGCAGTTAAGTACCTCAATGACATCAAAGGAGTTATATGAGGCTGTGTTCTTACAACATGCTAGACATTAGCTTGCACACCCCAGACATTGCAGCACAGCCATCATATCCTTGGCCCTTGATGTAGCTGATATCAAGGCCATATTTCTCCCTTTTCTCCAAGACCTGCCAGTTATGTCTGGCATGCAATAAATTAGGCACTCCTGTATTTTGGCTGCTTTGCCAGAAGAATGACAGACATTATATGCTGTTTAGATGAGTCTGGAGTATCAAGGCACATACAGAAGAATTGTTTCTCCTTTACTTCATCTATAAATGTACCTCCCAATTCATTTCCAATACATACAATTCTCTTTCTCACTCTGTGAAGATTGACTGGGGACACATTTAGGGTTTGTCTTGGCAGATTCAAGGAGTATACAAAAACCTTCATATCTCCCTGAAATGATCACCCTTTATCTCACTGCTTTGATTCTATTAACGTTTGTTGAAGGACATGGGGATTCCTCTATGACTTAAATAACTTCCCTGTCAGCCTGAAAGTCTGTAAAAGAACTTCAAAAATAAAGTGAAATTGTGCTAATTGCACCAAAAATGTTTGGGGGTGGCTTTCCTTTATCAAACCATTTTATTAACTTACCACTGATTTTCAAAATGGTTGTTGGCTCAATCTATATTTCCATGCATTGTAGCTGTCCTATCATTCTATTGTTGGTGGACTATTCACTCATCAAGTGGCAAAATAAATCCTATATTCAACCAACCTGAGCAATGAGAAAATCTTGGCAAGCAAAGGTTTTGTGTCAAATGGTTTTCCTTGCTTGGATTGTGGATGGTGAGATTTGCAGATTCGTAGAAAAGTCCACAATGTGATTGCCCAATAAAAAACTGTGTGTCCCGGGTACAATTTCTAAGAACTTGGGATGCTTGTGATACAGGCTTCAAACATCTTTGCATTGGTAAAATCAGATTTATTTATATATAATATTAGAAGAGGCCCTATGCTTTTACTGTTTAGAACCAATAATGTGTGGACAAAACTTGATATTGTCTGTTGATATAGATTACAATTCTCTAAACTGTTTCTCAAGCCTGCTCTCCCATCTCCACTGCTGTCAGTGGTCAATTCTCATCACGTCTCTAGCCTGCGCCTCTCTGGGCAGGTCATAGGAAGAAGAGCTACGGGTTCCACCAAATTGCTACAAATGTTTTAAGTTGGACAATATGACAAGACCCATGGAACACATGAAGTGTCTCATCTGTATCCTGTGTATATGGAGGATTATAGGGGCCAAAACTAAATAAATAAATACTTGGATAAATAAATAATTATATAACACAAAGCTTAAATAAATGACACAAAATATATAAATGTATTTGTGTGTATATATATATATGTTTACGTTTTCATGTGTTTACATTTATTCATTTATACTTACATTTATTTATTTATACTTACATTTATTTATTTATACTTACATTTATGTATTTATACTTACATTTATCCACGGTGAAACTTCCTGCAGCAAAATAAATCTGTCGTCCCCTCGTCACCAAGTCAGGGGGCAGGTCAAAGCCTCTGATTGGTGAATGAACAGTATTACACACCAGACAGGCTCAACCAGTCGATCAAGCTCTCTTCAAGCTAGAGGGATCCTTTATCGCCTCACTCTACAGCTGCTAGGGGTGTGCGACACTGCACGATGTGGTATAGATCCGATACCAAGGAGTAAATACAGGGCCAGTATTGCCAATACCGATACTTTGGGCTTAGAAAAGCAGTGGAGGGGCAAAGTGAGTTTGAGCGAAGTTAGACGGTGTTTGCACAACCACTATGATGTAAAGGGAGTTGTGTACTCAGTGTGGAATGAAACTTAAGTATCGATCTTATCACGCTATCAATCAGGCTATTGATACCAACGTTGGTATCGATAGTTGCCGGGTTTCCCAACCCGGCCACTGTCGGTCTTAAGATCGATATGCCCACCCCTATGCTGTATCATCTCGCTGAGGATCGTGAACACATTTTCATTGATGTCTGTGTCAGTTAGGGCCAATATCATTCCTATATTTCAGCAAAGCTCTCAATATGATGTAAAAAAAAAGTGAACTGGCAGGTGCCTCCATCTCTTCAGCTTCCGCCAACATTTCGACCACTGTAGCATTCAATATTTCATTCATTGAATCCGCACAAGGTGCTGCCACCTTGGAATAGTCAAAAGCAGTCGATTCAAGTTGAACCACCAATCAGAGGCTTTGACCCGCCCCCTGACTTGGTGACGGGGGGACGACAGATTTATTTTGCTGCAGGAAGTTTCACCGTGGATAAATGTAAGTATAAATACATAAATGTAAGTATAAATAAATAAATGTAAGTATAAATAAATAAATGTAAGTATAAATGAATAATTGTAAGTATAAATGAATAAATGTAAACACATGAAAATGTAAACATATATATATATATACACACAAATACATGTAACATTTATATATTTTGTGTAATTTATTTAAGCTTTGTGTTATATAATTATTTATTTATCCAAGTATTTATTTATTTAGTTTTGGCCCCTATAATCCCCCATATGTGTAAACCATCCCCATCCCAGAATGAGTTATCTTCTCCCAATTATACAGTACTTCCAGCCTTAGTTTCAGTGGAGAAATCTGTATCACCTCCCCCACGTCTGGCCTGACAGTCTCTTAAATGTATGCTTTCCTCACATCTACTTACCCTTTCTGGGCTTTCCAATATGAGGCACAAGAGTGAAATTCAGTGAAAAGTGTTAATCGTTGACCTAGAATGTTACAAGTGTACTACAGTAAATACCTACTCACCAGGAACTCAGATGGAAGAAAAGGAAAAAGGAGGCAAATGTGGAATTTTAAGAATAAAAAGTATTATCTTTACTACAAAAACTTCAGCACACAACAATACACATTTTTTTTACAAAAAGAGAGTTGTATCACAGGTTTACAACATAAGCAGTCGACCAAAAAGTAGACTGTTTCCCTTTATAGCAGTTGTCAAGTTGCAAAACACTGGGGTGGGGGACGTGTCACTCCACTCGGGAATTGTGTTGCATCGCAATAGGGGTGAAATGTATCGCATTAGTAGTTGCTTCATATGTTTATTTGAATGTATCGGATCGTTGGCAATGCATTGAGATGTGTATCGCATAGGCCTCAGTGACAGTGGCTGTTATGATGATATTCTGCCGGAGGATGGGCCAAGGAACGCACCACAATAAAAAAGAGTTGACTTCGTTTATTAATCGAGCTGCTCGGATCACACCATCAGTCCACAACAGAGTGATAGGCATGAGTGAGAAACATGTCTCTCAGATAGACATTATATATGAGCTGGACCATACAAATATAGTAACCACCAAAACATGTCCTTAAATGGTAGACATTCCACAACTTAAGGCATAGGAAGAACACCACACAGGTGGTGCAGCAATCACTCATTGTTTATACTATTTTCTGCATGTTGCTCTGTCCAAAGGTTAAAGTGCACATTCTCCTATCTATATGTGTGTTGTCCGAGACCTGCTGCGTGACCTCTTGACCACAGCAAGAGACTCAAGCTTCTCTGTACACAGAAAATCTGCCTATCAGTGGCGTAACGTAGTAACGACGGGCCCAGGTGCAAGATATTATGACGGGCCCCCCCACCCCCTAGTTAACGCAAAAAAAAACGTTTTACATTGGAATAGATGGGGAAACACCTTGTTACATTTGGCTCCCCTCCCCCTCCTAGGAATAGCCTCCCTAGCACCCTGCTAGGCTATTGGCTAGCTTAACATAATAATTTGCTATCCACCTAGTAGTGACCACTATTTAGCCAACTTGTATCCTAGTTATCCTGCCCGATCATAATGTATGTAGGCTATAACTTGGCTTGAAATGTATATCTATCACAATAGCCATAGGTTACCTGTCTGAGGGCAGCGATACTGATCCCAGCTGAACTGCTGCACTGCTGCTAGCAGGGGGTACGTCCGTGTCGGGGTCGTCCATGGGGGGGTCGTCCGGGGCAGACTTCGTGGGCTGGCGACTAGTTGATGGTCTAGTTAAAAAATAATCTAATTTCGGCAGCTTTGCCGCCTTCTCATCTTGTTCTTTTTTCTCTTGCCTTTTCCTGCTTCCACTCTTATGCTTAAAAGGCATTGCTACACGTTCAGGTGTGCTGTGCTCAATGAACTGCGTTGTCGTGACCTGCGAATGGGTGTAACTATAGTGTATTTTATCGTCAAATATAGACACTTGACATTGGAAAACAACATACATATTACCCAGCAATCATCATTGCTAATCACAAATATACCAACAAATAAGAACTTATTCATTTCATTGAATAGTTTTTTGATATTTTCTATAGTAGGCTACATGTAGGATAAGCATATGATTTTGGTATAAATTGCTACTTTCCCCCCAAAAAATATAACAACCATGACTGAGATAAGTTTGCCTTTTTAGGTGTATAAATGCGTGTATGTTTTTGGGCCCGGCTACAGGCCCCGACACCCCATGGGCCCAGGTGCAGCCGCACCTGCTGCACCCCCTATAGTTACGCCCCAGTAAGGCAGTTTTGGTTAAACCAGCTTGCTGAAAACAGCCAAGCCAAAGAGGGACACTTTTTTGATGTGTGTTTGTGTGTGTGTGTGTGTGTGTGTGTGTGTGTGTGTGTGTGTGTGTGTGTGTGTGTGTGTGTGTGTGTGTGTGTGTGTGTGAGTGAGTGAGTGAGTGAGAGTGTGTGCGTGTGTTTGTGTGTGTGTGTGTGTGTGTGTGTGTGTGTGTGTGTGTGTGTGTGTGTGTGTGTGAGAGAGAGAGAGAGAGAGAGAGAGAGAGAGAGAGAGAGAGAGAGAGAGAGAGAGACAGAGAGACAGAGAGACAGAGAAAGAGAGAGGTGGGGGGGAGGGATGTGTATACAAAGAGTTAACAATTCGGAGAAAAAAACATCTTTCCTCCCCCTCCTACGCAGCCCCAACAGATATAAACAAACGATTACATCTGAACGCAGGTATTTTCTCTTTCCCGGGCGGCGATACAGCATCAGACCGCTGCCATGGCGCACAGTGACAGTCACGTTAGCTGTTTTCCTGAGATAATCGAGCTAAACGTCGGTGGTCAGCTGTATGTAACTCGACACGCAACCTTAACGGCCGTTCCTAACTCTCTCCTGTGGACTTTGTTCACTCAACGGTTACCGAAGGACTTACCGACGGATAGCAAAGGACGCTACTTCTTAGACCGGGACGGTATTCTTTTCCGTTATATTTTAGAATACCTGCGGGACCTAAACCTGGTTCTTCCGGAGTTTTTTAAAGAGCGGGGTAGACTGCAAAAGGAGGCTGACTTTTATCAGCTGCACGAGCTCTCCCAACGCCTCAGACCTGCCGTCAGCAAAGACAACTCCCTTGCGGAGGACGTGGTAGACCCGGAGGAGGCTGCGCTTGCGGGCGCACTCAGTCGCGCAAGTATCTCTACAACCCCGTCCACAGAGACCGCATGCCACGCGTCCACCGTCACTAGCCCTTTTCCTCGCTCACCGCTCCAGGGAAAAGCGGGTTACATAACGGTCGGTTATAGAGGGTCGTACACCATCGGAAGAGATATTCAGACCGACGCCAAGTTCCGCCGCGTGGCCAGGATAACTGTGTGCAGCAAGACGTCTTTGGCCAAAGAAGTTTTCGGGGACACGCTAAACGAGAGCAGAGACCCAGACAGACCCCCAGAGAGGTACACCTCCCGGTACTACCTGAAATACAACTTCCTCGAGCAGGCTTTTGACAGGCTGGCCGAGGTCGGTTTTCGCATGGTGGCTTGTAGTTCCACGGGCACCTGCGCGTATACGAGTAACGACCCAAACGAGGACAAAATCTGGACCAGTTACACTGAGTACGTGTTCTCCCGTGACTAACCGTTAGGAACCAAGCGTTACCAATGGTGGAACTTTCAACCTACACCTGCCTAAAACCAAAAGTTTAATATTAATGGTTCAAACTGTTTTCCACATTCCCTGTTTTTTGCCTTAACTTTTGTAAATGAACACTTGGCTGATTTCATGGCCTCGGATGATAATTAGAGTCTGTATGAAGTTTGTAAATATTGGTGCATTTCATTGTTCACCCAAAGGTCTGTAAATTCATATACAAAATGAATTAAGATATAGAATAGGCTACATGAATGTTAGATGTATTTCAGTCTCTTTCTAGTATACAGAATGCCTGTAAATGTAAGATGCTTACTTAATCAGATTTAAAATAACAATAAAATTCATGTTTTCATGAAGAATTACATGGTTTGTTCTTAAAATGCGGAAGTAGTTGCAAGGATGGTATTCAGGCTGTTACCAGACCCATTTAATATATTCCCAAGAACATAACCAGTTGTCTATCTTCAATCTAACATGTTTGTGGCTAGGAATCAGGGAGCAGAGATGACCTTTACAGGGAAAGTGGCCATGTTTGCGAACATCCATAATGTCAGATTGAAAGGGAGTCTTTCTTCCGTAGAATTTTCAGCTGTCAGACATTATATTCTCACCAGCAAGAGACAACAGGCTTTGTTCAGGCATGAAGGAACACTGACTCCCTCTGCAAGGCACTGCTACCACACACACACACACTCAGAAACACTTCCACCTAAAAACACACACACTGCTTGTCAATCTTCCAGTTGGTGAACATTAAACTATCAAGGACCCGATAACATTTCTATTTACACTGGCAGTTGGGATTGAATACAAAAAGAAGTGTGTTTTGGACTGGTGTGTTTACGGACAGGAGACTGGGTATTTGTGTGTGTGAAAGAGTGTGAATGTGTGGTAAATGTAGACAGCTGGGAAATGTTGACAGTTGGGAAAAAAGAGCAATACGTGTCTGGGTTTGTTGTGGTATGCTACAGCCACTAACTAGGGTATAATTTGTTATGCAGACACACCTTATCTGGCATACATTTACATAAATGCATTATGCAAACATACACATGGACCACAAACACATTCTCCCCCCTAAATACCTGGCTAACATAGTCAAAACGTATTCACTCACGCAAATTCAAACATCAACACAAGCACACACACAAACACACCGTTTCAAGAGTCAGACCCCCTATCTGTCAGCTGATACTACCATCTGGACAGGAAAAGGAATACATGGACTTCCTCTCTCTCTCTGTGGTGTTGTCTGCAGATACATCTGTTGTCTGTTACTGTCTCCGGGACGGCTTCCCCTGCTCTCCCTCCATCTCTCCTCTACTCATCCTCTCTTCTCCTCTTCTCCCCTCTCTTTGCCTCTCCTCTCTTTGTCCCCTCCCGTTATCTTCCCTCTACTCATCCTCTCCTCTCACTCATTCCCTTCTCCTCTCCTCCCCTATCTTCATCTGTCCTGTACTTGTTCCCCCCTCACCTCTCCTCCACCTCCCTTCATTCCTCCACTACTCATATCCTCCTCACCGGCCCTCCATCTCTCCTTTACTCATCCCCTCCTCCTCTCTCCTGATCACATCCTCTCATTTTCTCACTGCTTCTACTCCTCTTCCTTCTTCTCTCTTTCTCCACTCCTCTGTGACCCAATACGCGTCCAGCCAGACATGCAATCCCCCATCTCTTAGATCTCCTTGTCCAAAGCAGGAACTGTCCCTTGTGTCACATCCTCCTAATCCAATCAGATGGTGTAGGGATCAGACAAAAGGGTTCTTGTTGTTCTGATGTCTGGATGGGAGACATTACAGTAATAAACCCTGTTCTTTGTTTGGTCTGCTTCCCTTTCAACTTTTACGACCGATATCAGGTGCAGCTAATATACTGTCCTTGTTTTTCCCCGAAAAACTTTCCACCAGCTACTTGGCATTCCTCTAGCTTTATGGTTTGTTACAGTCTTGAATAGTTGTTGTCTTTGTAAACATCATAACAGTGCTTCTTCAGTGAAGAGTGTCATAATGTCAAATGTCCATTTAGGGAAGACAACATAAAAGATCTCTGATGGCTTCCCTTAAAAAAGTCAGAGGCACTTTTTAGGTAAAAAGTTAAGCAATAGTCTAAATAGTGGTGCCTGAAACATGTTACAATACACACACATCTTAAATCATTTTTAGTATTTCATGGAAGCAACTGAATACAGTGTGTTAGCTTTTACCGGAGGTGTTGGCAGCAGAACAAAGCACACAATTTGTCCCTTTTTGTGGAAATGAAAAGAACATTCCCTCAATGTCCCCTGAGATATAATACAGCTTTGGCATTGACCAACCTAGACAATGTTGGGTCCAATAACAGGCACAGATTAAAGTGTATAGAAGCACAGCACACTTCACTAACCTACAGTGTGTACACCCACTCCCCCACTCTCTATCTGATTGGGCGGTCTTTGTGTCTGAAATTAATTCTGTAATCACCTGATCGTCACAGTAATCTCGACTCTGTGAGAGGAATAAGATCTCATAGCTCAGCTTCTGCTTTTGTGAGAAATACGTTTCCAGTGTTTCTATAGAAACCATAGCATTACAGAGCCTAATGAACATTGACTTTCCCGGATCAATGATTCAGCATGTACTCACTGTTGAGACAAGCACGGACTAAACAAACAAAATGACAGCTGGCAGGTACAATAGACCTCTCCACATTCTCCTACTGCCTGGGTGCAAGGTAAACATCAATGTAGGGAATGCTTTTGGTTGGCCATTCAACTGATTTACTGTAGACATGCCAAACTTGTGTGTATGCATTACTTGTGTGCGTTGTGTGCAGGGGAATAAAGGGGGTTGTGCAAGTGTGTGTGTTGGTAGAGATAGTGAATCTATGTCACAACATGTTGTGGCAGATGACAGGGAGAGGTGAGGTGAGTAGTGATTGAGGGAAGATATCTGGCAGCCCGTTGAATCCACCCCTGAGCCACGTAGGGACTTCCTGCAGCAACCAGACAGGCTGTGTTTCGATGAGCGATTCATTGATTGACTGTTTACATATAAGAGCGTGACCAGAAACTGGGATGTATGTGACATATTAAATATACATCTGCATTGAAATTGGACTGTGTGTGCCGGTTTGTTAATGAGTTTGATGGTGTGGAAACCCCACACCACTTAACCTGCTACAATGTGTTATTCAGTTCGGCCGTATCATTGGTTTTGCGACCCTCAAAGCTATAATCTCTGTGAGATGTTCTCTTTTCACTGTTCATGGGTCAGTTTAGCCACTCACACTCACTGATCATGGAGAAGATCAAGTGGAAACTTAAATGATTCTGGATCAGAATCTTAGGCTGTCTTCCTGCTTGTGCAGATAAGTGGTGTGTTTGCCAAGCTTAGCATCACTGTTGACTTAATCACCTCATCTTTGCCCAGCGTGTTGTTTCAGTTTGCCAGACAGTCAGAATTGTTGTGTTGCTTTGCACACACCTACTCACACATACACACACAAAGAGACACACACAAACACACAAAACACATGCTTGCACAAGACCATATATACACACACACACACACACCTCATTGCAAATCCTGTGGGCAAGAGTGGAAAGTAATTTCAGTTTCCTGTTAACCAATAAAACAGTTTGCTCTATTATATCATAACTCCACTCTTTACTGTAAACAGAGGAATAGAGAGATGGAGGAATGGAGCAAGGGATAGAGGGAGAGGTGAGGAAGATATGTGAAAATACAGTTTAAGTGTGGGCTGGCACTGTGGTCACCATGGGATGGGGGGCTGGGGGGGGGGGTGATGTCCTGAGGAGCCATTCTGACTTCCACTGATGTTGCACAGAATAATTCTGTATTCTGTGGAACACAGTGTGGGTCACAAAGACTTGTGACTGTCCGCCTGTTGCAACTTTCACACCAGAGGTCACAGTTTTTTTTTTTCATGCAACCTTCCTTAAACCCGAAGCGAGAACAGAACAGAGTAGAGCCAAACAGGAAGTGTGTGTGTGGAGGGGGTGTTGAGTTGTCACCATCTTCCCTTCACAAACTCTAACTGCAGACTCAGGGCTCCACCCACTGCCAGTCTAGTGCAGGAAGCTGTTGTAATATGTTTACTTCTTCCTGGTCTGATGAGTACAGCTAGGATTGACAATTTGGTGTTTGGGCAGTGGAAGACCAAGGTTCAGTACCTGCTAGGCTCGGTGTGATCAGGCTTATAAGTCCTCTGTAAAGAGAAGTGTACATCCTTGACCCTGGACAAATGGAGAGAGGAGAAGAGAGGGGGGGAGGTAGAGAGTGAGAAGGAGCAGGAGAGGAATAGAAAGAGAAAGGCTGGTCGAGAAAACAGGAAATTAAAGTAATAAAACCCTAACTGGTCAGACTAAACCCCTCGACATGCACAAAAACACACATAGACATGCACACACACACTCTTCTGCCCCAGCAACAGTGACAACAGTTAGAGCAATGCCCAGCCAATCGCCCTGGAGAAATGAACCTGTCTTTTAAAACGCCAGGTTCAGTGTCTAGCCATTTTGAAATATAGCTATATAATAACAGCTATCATCTCAGCTCCCCCTCTGCTAAAAAAATGCCAGGCTCGCCTATATTGTCTCTGATATTCTCCAGTCTCCTTTTTAATAACCCCAACTCCACTCCAGGAATCTCTCTCTCTCTGTTTCCCATCTACAGAGGAGAGAGAAAGGAAGAAGGAGGGTGAAAGAGGTTCATACGGTATATTTGTAGAGATACAAATCTATCTTTACAACTATGAGTTTTACCTTTCCTCTTTCTCTCCCTCCCATCTTGTTCTGTATGCTGCAGTAAATCAGTCAGACCGAGGAGACTGTGTAAATGTCTCCGGTTGCTGCCAGTGAGCATACCGGGGCCCAGTGGTACACCGGCACTGCTCCCGGTGAGCCAGCTGAGCCCCGTTAAAGCACCGGTAAAGGCCACCGGCATCTATCAGCCACAGGGAACAAAGGACGGGCGCTCAGCAGAGGAGGAGAAGAGACAGGGAGGAGAGGAAGAGAGGCAGGAGGACAGGGGTTATCCTCCACTCCCACTGAGCTAGATTGAGGTTGTTGTCCTCCTCAGTCTTCTCCTCCTCTCTTCTTCTCTTTCCTCTTCTCTTTGTCCTCTGCTCTCCTCCCCCGTGTTCTTCTCTGCCTCTCTTCAAAATGATGCTTTAAATGCCAAGAAACTAGGCTTCAAAAAATGACAAACTTAGAAAGAAAGAGCACAAAGGAATCATAATTAGACCAAAAATTACAATACTGATACGCAGAGTTTTTGTATACAAGAGACTTGTCTCTTGCGGAGGTCAAGAGGTCATGAAGTGGGCCTCTCACAGTCCGCATATAGATATGGAACGCATTATGTCCAGACTCTCTGCATACAGTAAGAAGGAAACATGTATAAACAGGACTTCCATGAGTTATGATGTTATCACCTGTTAACCTTTTCTACTGTACCTAATTGATGACTATGCTTGGCCATGTAAGGAAATGTTCTGTGTACACGATATTTGAACTATCCATTGTATATAAGGACGGTTCTGAACCATGTGCCAAACCCATCTGACCACTCTGCCGTGGAAAGGTCACATGATCCGAGCAGCTCCTTCCAATGAAGTGAGCTCTTTTTAATAGTCGTGCATTTTTCCGGCCAGCCTTCTGACAGATCTCATCTTATCAAATACTAATTAAAAAAATGGTAAAGGTAAGTGATATATGTTCTTACTTTTGTCTTTTTAGCTCAGAATCGTGCAGTAGCTTGAAATTTAGCACTTTAAACATTGCATATAATGTCACTCACTTTCTTATGACCACAGTGTATGTGTGTGTGTGTGCTCTTGTGTTGCTGTTGGAGCACATTATGCGTTTGCCGATCAATCTATTCATTGAGTCAGATGGTTACACCCCACTCTGTCGTCCATTAGACAGCCTGATATTTGGTTGGTGTTTTTTTTGTGGGGGGGGTTCGATACAAAGCCTCTTTACATCCATTTTAAATAAGTAATCTTCCTTGGATTCATTCCTGGAGAGTCAACTACTTCAAAAAGAAAAGAGATTTGTGTTTTTTTCTGTTTCAGCTTCAGGGAATGGAAGAAAGTGGGGTTACATGGGGCTAGAGAGAGATGAAAGGAGAAGAGAAAGAGATGAAGAAAGAAAAGAGAGAGCGTGAGAGAGATGAGACAAAGAGAAAGAGAGAAGGAGTTAGAGTGAGAGAGGCATGGAAAGAAAGAAAGAGAGATCAAATTAGCGAGTGGAGATGCAGTATCACCATATACCTGAAACTGTCTGTCTGCCTGTCTGTCTGTCTGTTTGGTCCAACTATTTGTCCATCTGTCCAACAGTTTGCCTGTCTTTCTGTCTCCATGGTTGGCTGGCTATACATCTGTCTGTTTGTCCATATTTCTGTCCTTGTGGTCTGGAGTTTGTCTCCCAGCAGTGACAGCAGCATTCCAGAGTACAGACATTCTCCAGACGCCTCCCGCTTCTTCCTTCCTGGTTCCTGTGTCACGCCGATAAGATTCCCCTCATTTCTCAGCCAATCACTGAACCAGGACCGCGCCTGCCGGTCACCACGGTGATGAGCGAGTCAGGCACAGAGACAGACAGATGGACAGTCATATCTCCATGGCAATCAGTGACGTAGGTTCTCTTGACGACCATGAAGATGTTTCTTTCCACTCAGAGCTTTCCAATACACCAATTAATCAATTGAAAAAGGGCTTGGTGTACAAAGGCAGAGTGAAAAGGCCTTGCTAAAGAGATGGGGGCTGGACTGTGCGAGTGGAGAAGGTTAGGACATTGCACTTTGGCGCTGCTCAACCTCTTACCACTGATCATTTGTGTTGTCTGTGAACTAAACTCGATTATCTACAAAAAATGTATGAATACATTTTCTCCAGTGAATCTATTTCCACCCCCTCCATATACACATGGTATGCACACACATGTACACTCCCACACACGCATGCATGAACACTTGCACACACACACATGCATGTGCGCATGCACGGGCACACACGCACACACTGTAAACAACAGGTGTGAGACTGAACTTATTCCTTGAGCTGAAACATTTAGTTTGAGGGAATCATTTGGATTGCAGCACATTCACACTTCCTGATTGGAATATTCACACCTGCCAATATAGAGACAGCTGTCTGACACGCTTGCCTGCCCCTCTGCTTGCCTGTTTACCAGTCTTTCTGCCTGTCCACCTGTCTGCCTGCCTGTTTACCTCTCTGTCCGCCTACCTGTCTCCTGTACCTATCTGTCTGTCTATGTTTTCCACTCTCTGTGTCTGCCTGTTTGCTTATCTACCTGCCCGCCTGCTTGTTTGCCTGTGTATCTGCCTGCTTGATTGTCTATTTGCCAGCTTGTAAATCTGCATATCTGTCTGGTACTGCCCTATTGTCATCCTAGTCAACCTCTTGTCAATCTCTCCAGCAAAGGTCAGCATTCAAGTTAGTTAGATGGACTCTTTAGGGATGGGTACAAGAGTGATTCATTCTCACCTGCCCCTGACCCCCACCATCACCACACTGACAGTCTCCTTGACAACAGCCTTTGAGTGGGCACCAACCAAGCACTAACCTCCTGCAGCCGCAGTGGCAACCTACGAATCCCTTGCCTCATAGTTCCAACGGTAATCAGGAACACCATGAGAATCAGTAGAACCAGTACAATAACCCTGTACTCTGTCAATACAATTCTGAGATCTATGATCTATTCTATGGAAAAGCTACAAAAACTCTCTGCCATTTCAGTTTAATGTTCAGCAGATATTAGAAAAAAAAACGTGTTTTATGTGAAAAACCCAAACTCAACCAATGAAAAAAAAAAAGGCTTATCATTAGTCAACCATTCCAGAAATCCACTCGTAAATGCCTACATAACTTTCATTCTCTTTTCCACTGTTTATCCATCCCCTCTTCTTTCATCTCACCAGCTGGTTGAAGTCAGAATTCTAAATCCTTGCCAAATATTCTCAAAGAGAACCAGACAGAGTAAAAAAAGGGGCCACAGCGAAAGACAGGGAGAAACAGGGCAAAAAGAGAAAGAGTCTGCTGTTGATCAGATCTGGACTCAGCCTCCGAGTTAAACTGGGTCATCCATCTGTCAGAACAGTTAGATTATCTGACAGCATCGCTGGATGGAATAGCCATTTAAATCAACTCTTCCTATTCTCTCTCCATCTCCTCTCGTCTTTCTCTCTCTGACCCCATTTCTCCCGTCTCTCCCTTTATCCTAACTCTCTGAATTTCCCTAAAACCTAAACATCATGTTCTCTGCACAAACTCTTTCTTGATCTCCCTAGGGTAATTCATCCCCATCTTCCCATGTTTTTTCTCTCTATTCCTTCTCTCACTTTTTTTTTAAGTATGTATAATACAGCCGTCCATCTCTCAACTGCTCCCAACAGGCCAGTCATGTATGGGGTCACAGCAGGGACAAAAAGGCAATCTGATTTACCATGTCACTATGTGACTTATCTCTTCTGTTCTCCTCCAGCCTCTGGGCCTCTCTCTCCTCTCCTGTATTTCTTTCAGCCGCAATCACATTCAACGTTTAACATTTCCAACCATTGGGCCAAGAGCCACAGGAACTCAAAATGTTTAACATTTTAATCTGGCCCTCTTATTGGTCCAGAGAGAATCACTGTCTCTTCTCACTCACTCCAGAGACCATTAAACCAGAGGTTAGAAGTCAAGAGGTCAAGCTATTGTCCAATGGGAAAAGAGTGGAATGTTGGATAGAGTGAACCAATTTAATTATATGTGTAAACATCTTTATATGTGTAAACATCTCAGCTGCCGTAAACAGTTGAGAGAAGTAGGAGACATTATTCTTCGTAAAACATGTCTTAAAGAGAGAGATAAGTATTGTGGATGTATTTTTCCACATGCAGTCATTCAAAACAAATCCCATGAGGGTATACACACATTCAGTGTTTTCACTCCCCTATAAAAATAGCTTACACATGGTCAATGCTTTGTATATGACCCCAGCATACAGGAAGTCACTAGAATCAAATGAGGAAGGTCCAGGGTTAACCAAACTCATATAGGAAATGTAATCCTAGTACCATTAATAATGCGTCTGATGGATTACCCATCTGGGAAATGTAGTCCCAAAGCCACTGTACATCCAGGAAGTACATCTGATGGCTCATGGACTTCTCTGTCAGTCAATGAGGAAATCACATCCAACCAACAAACACCATTCTGCTAGATTGCCAGTTTCCATCTGAATGTCCGGATTGTTTTAGAACAAACAGTTCAGCATTCTGCATGAAACCACTCCAGTTTGCCTAATGTGGTTTCATAACACACTGAGATTTTAATGCCTTAATTTAAGGAGGTTGGTCTTGCTGAAATAAAAATCTATTTTGCTAGATGAATACAGCTGTCGGTATAAACTCTCTATTCAGTCAGTTTATCTCCTGCTGAAGAAACAGGCACATATTTAAACAACGAAACAGCCACTAGAGAATAGAAAAGAAGGACTTGAATACTGCTGTTTGCTGTCTTTCTATTGTCAACATGCCACCAGAGCTTGTTTTTGTTCATACAGGCACTAATAATGTTACATTATGTTTGTGCAAACAGTTGGATAAACATTACAGTTTGTCTACCCATTTTTACAGTTATATCCTGTATAAACAAAACACAGCAGAGAGCACACACACACACTAATGGTAGCACATGGTAGCAGAACGCTTGATCCCTCACGAGTCCCCATTTCCCATGCCCTCTCATGTGTACGGAAGGCTTTCTGTGTAAGGGGTATGTGCGTCTCTTTCTATAAGGGGGTCTCTAGTATAAACAGAAAATGAAAATAACTAGACAGAAATTGAGACTAAAATACCACCCTCTTAAGACACCATCTGTATGTTGTTGTTGTAAGACTTTTGGACTTCTTACCACAATGTCAAATACTGTGTTCAAATTTAGAGGTGGACATGAAAACCTTCTTTGAAATGTTGCCACCTGCTGACAGAAGCTGACACCTACACTTTTACTAAACTCACAATTATTAATTCTTTTTTTATATGCAAATCCATTTGTATTTCCTATAGAGTAGTAGCAGTGGATGCACTACCACAACTTGTCAGGCAGTACAGCTTTTAATAGAGGCTACAAGTACAAACTCATGTTAAGTAATTTTTATTTACAAACAATACATTTTATGTCAGTTTCTTTATTAAAATGCCGTTGTTTCCACTGAGCCCCCGTATTTGCCACAAAGTGCCCCTGGTATGGTAGCCAGTGCAGACTTTTATTTTAGACTTTTTAGACTTATATTACCAAAACATGGTTTTCACCAGATGTGTCTAACTATTACTGTATAACACAGGTATTTCAAAAAGAAAACACATACTCTCCTTCGAATAAAGAACATTTCTAAAAAGCTGACAAGATGGAAAAAGAGAATACAACGAAAAAAATTAAGGTTTGCGCACACAGACATTTAGCATGTGATCATAATAATTTTGTATATATTAATTTCAGTCAAACAATTTAGAAGTGTATTTAATCACTGTGAAAAAAAACGTGTTGTATAACCCGTTTAATTTCTTACTGCGTAGCCCTTTCTCCCCTACAGTTCGGTCTTTAAAGACTGAAGGACAATTAAATAGAAACCCCTGTTTCTGTTAATGATATAGAATTTAGACGACATGCTATTCTCAGACCTCTGAAGAACTAGCAGACAGAAGGACGTATTTGTGGTGGTTCTGTGGTCATTGTATACTCGTGGGAGTGGTCGTGGTTAGCCTCTGCAAGGTTGTCCTCGAGAGGGCCGTTTCTTCCTCGATGTGTTGCAATGCATGCTGGTCACAGGAAGGCGGGGGGTCCAACTGAAAGGGAAAAACTAGAGTGACTGAGAGAGAGGCAGCTAAAGAAAGGCAGAGATAGACAAAGAGCCTTATTCACCTCTGAGCCTGAGGTAACAGCGGTCACAGTAGGGCTTGCGGTCTCTGATCCTGACCTGGGCTCCGTCCTCTGACTGTCCGAGAGGATGCCTGCAGTCCACACACTGGGGAGACAACATGTGGTCAGTGAGAGGATTAAACGTCCAGCCACACAGCCCAAAGCCGACCAGAGACCCTGCTAGTTGAACAACAGTGCCCTAGCCCGTCAGGAAGGGGAGGGGGGCGGGGAGGGACACACTGGAGAAGAAAAGATGGATATGTGCGGGAACAATGGAGGGGGGGGGGGGTCCCAAAAAAGGTGCACAGGAGTGGAAGTGTCTGCTGAGGCAGTGGAAGAAAAGAGTGGTTTAACCGAACGAGGCCAACACCCAGTAAGTACTCAGGCCCAGCCCCCGGCTCCAGGCCCTGAGACCCAGGCCCCTCACCTGAAAGCAAGCCAGGTGGAAGCAGAGTGCCAGGGCCTCGATGACCATGGCTGCCCCCCTGCCCAGTGACCGCTCACACATACAGCATGCCAGACTGCCACTCACCAACCTGCAGCCAAGGAGGCACACGTACGAGGAGGAGGGGGGGGGGGGGGGGGGGGGGGGGACACAGGAAATATCGTGCACACGTCGTATACCTTTTACTTACACACACACACAGGTGTGACGGCTGTAATCTCTGCAGGAATTAGTGGTTGTTAAGAAGGGGATGTACTCTATATACCCTCCACTGCACTGGTGAACATACACCAATGCACACACGCACACACACAGGAAAAGATGGAACAGAAACCGACAACCTTAGCAGCACAACTTGTGCTCTGATTGGCCCATACCTGGCAGCAGGCTGAATGCTGGGTTGTGATTGGCTATGGGGCTCCTCTCCAGGGGTGGGGGAGGTGCTGGGGGGGCGGGACCAGGGGGGGTGATGCTCTGATGACCCCGCCCCCAGACTGTAGCGGGAGGCAGATATCCTACTGGGTGTGGAGTAGCCAGCAGCTGAGTGTGGGCGGTTCTGATTGACCGTGGAGGAGATGGGAGTGGTGATGTCCAAGTCGTCCAGGGACTCGTATCTATGGAGACAGGAACAGCTCTTAAAAACTCATACCAGTTCACCCCCCTTCCTCCTCCACTTTTTTACCCCCCCCCCCCCTCCACACACACGCCTTCCCCAATCTCCCTACCTCCTCATGGGTGTCCCTACATAGATGGGTTCCTTGTAGATGCTGTTGCTGCTGCGCTGGCGGATCCAGCTATTGTCTGTGAGCAGCTGGGTCCTCTTCCTCATTTCCTCCAGGATGCGCTGCCTGTCCTGGTCCACGTGGGACGCCCCCCCCTGGCTGCACCTCTTTCGCCGCTCCTCCTGCCCTGCTCCTGCCAACCACCAAACACAGGCCAGCACTCAGGGGGGGGAATCCAATGAGGAGTTAAGGTGAGTTATGAGATGCGAGCGCAATTAGGGTTCCTCTGACCTTTTGTCTCCTGCTTATGAAGGTCATCCAACACTGGGGTGGACTTGGTCCTGAAACATTCCACACACACAGGAGAGAATTCACCAGTGGTTACAAAGAGCAGAGACAATCAACACAAACTGGTTCCCCAGACTCAGCAGAGAGACTGACCTGTCAGCAGCAGACAGCTTGGTGAAGCCATAGGAGGAGCCCCCTGACCTAGGGCGAGATAGTCAGGGGGGAGGGAGATAGTCAGGGGTGAGGGAAATAGGCAAGGGTGAGGGAGATAGGCAAGGGGGAGGGAGATAGGCAAGGGAGAGAGGGAGATGGACAGGGAGAGAGGGAAGGAGAGAGGACAGGGAGAGAGGGAAGGAGATAGGGATAGACAGGGAGAGAGGGATAGGGAGAGGGAGGGCCAGAAGAAAGGAGAGAGGCAAGGAAGGTGCAAGACAGGGCAAGAAGAGAGGCAGGAAAGGAGAGGGGCGAGGAGAGATGGAGGCAGAGCAGGAAGAGAGTCAGGGAGCGAGAGAGGCAAAGCACTTTACAAAACTCAAGGCAACGAGTAAACTCAATACGTGTACACTATAATATTCAAATAACAACACAAAGTAAAGCGGTTCAAAGCTTTTCGGACAGTTCAGTACTAGCTCCTCATCCTCACCAGTTATGCTGCTCACACAGTCCATCTCTCTCTTCTCCCTGCTTCTCTGGCTCTGACTTTGCCTCTTTCCACACATGTTCCTTTTGGACCTGGTCCAACTCTGTATTATTCTTGTGATTGGTCACACCATTGGTAGAGGGCGTGGGCTGGCTCAGATATGATTGGGAGATAGGCGCAGAGCCGGTTGTCCCTTTGGTCTGTTCTGGCTTCCTGTAGACCTCCCCACCTGCTTCTTGTTGAGCTTGATTCCACTCTGCCTCCATCCTCTCCTGGTCACGCCTGTACTTCTCCTACAAAACACACACACGAGAGTCAGGTGGTCACAAACAGCATTTTTATGTAGACGTGACTGTTTTGACAGGGGGAGGCCCGACCTGTAGGAGGCGCTCCTGCTCCTCCTGCCACCTCTCCTGTCTCCTGCGCTCCTCCTCTGGGTCCCAGGACCAGCTGCAGGGCATGGGGCTGATGGAGGGCACTTGCAGCTGGGGCCGGGGGTCATATTCACATTACTACACACACATGCACACATTTCTCGAAGAGATGTCTGCCTCTCGTTTGACTTACGTCTGATATAGCGGACTCCGAGCCCCCTGAAAGAGAGAGAGAGAGGAGCGCATGATTGACAGAAAAAAAAAAACATAAATACAAACCGATTTGGCGCGAGCAGTACGAATTTCCTCTTGTGTGTTTAAAAAAAATTAAGTCACTTGTGATGGACCATTTCTCAGTCAAAAGAAAGCACTGCACACCAATCGCAGTTGGGATATGACCCAGCCAGCACCAGCAAAGCTGCTCTCTGTGTAGTGCCTTATTTTCTTGATCACTGCATGCATGCATGCGCGCACACTCACACACACAGTAAATGATTACCACAGAGGTAGACCCAGGAGCTGACCCCAGATGACCCTGAAGGGAAAGGTTACACATCTCAGATAGACAGCAGACCAACATAATTCAACCAGGATTGTGGAGCTATAGCTGTGTGGAGAAAACGGTTTGATTTCGGATTGGACCTGCTAATTTTATGAACCCGTATCTGGATTATTATTCCACATACCCGGCCGTTTCTAAATTACAATGATCTGGCAAACTCGGAAGCAGCGGCGTGCCCCAGTACCAAGCCGGGAAACACTGCACCTGAGTTCACGCAGTTTTACCTTTCTGCTTAAAGAACTCTGCTCTCCTCTTCCTGTTTCTCAGAGTAATACGGTTCACCTCTAGATGAAGGAAGGAAGAGACGCGTCAGTGGAAATGGAGGGAGAGAGGAAGAGAAGGAGAAGGGTAGGTAGAGAGGGAAGGAGGTCGAGCTACAGATGAAAGGAGTGTCAGAAGGAAAAGAAGGTTGTCCGAAGACAGTAAGTTACCCTGTGAAGCGTCTGAATGTTACGTTCCTTTTATGGTCTGTAGTTACCTCGGCTACTGATGGGGACTGGGTCTTCATGGACATTCTTGACTTTAGATGCCGCCTCCTGGAATGAAGAGTGTAAACATAAGGAACGTGGAATGCAGAGACCCTGGAACACGAACCATATGGAACTTTCTACACGTGGAAACTCCGCCTGGGGATCCACGGTAAGATGTTTCTCTAATAACTGATCATCTAATACTCACGTCCCCTGAAGCAGGACTTCCACTGACCTGGATGGGTTTGGTCATAGCTGCTGTCTTGGAGACGTCAGCATCTTCTGACTGCTCATTTGCACACTGGTTGGGGCGACCAATCAGAGTGGGTGCTCCCGATGTCAGGTTGACGGTCTTATGACAGCTCTGATGCTGCGAGGCACCACTGGCCCAGTCTGGACCACAATACAGCACAACAGGACCGAGAAAACATCATCTCTGATTGACTGATCAACTCATTGGCTCAATTGGCGTTAGAACATGTTTCTATATCGGCTAGAGGAATCCGACGGCTGCGACATTCTAACGATAACGAGAACATGAAGCTCTGGTCAACGGCTCTCTCACCGTTGTTGCCGTAGCGACGTACGTCCATGGTGAGGCTACCAGTCTGCATGGCGGAGCTCATGGTGCCCTTCCACTGCTTGTAGCTCATCTGTGCCACCTTGTGCCCGCCCACCGCCACTATCTCATCACCCACTTGCAGTTGGCACTGCTCGGCAGGGCTACCTGAGGAAGGGAGTCAGATGGCTGAGCGGTTAGGGAATCGGGCTAGTAATCAGAAGGTTGCAGGTTCGATTCCCGTCCACGTCCTTGGGCAAGGGACTTCACCCTACTTGCCTTGGGGGGAATCTCCCTGAACTTACTGTAAGTTGCTCTGGATAAGGGCGTCTGCTAAATGACTAAATGTAATGGATAAGCGCGTCTGTTAAATGACTAAATGTAATTGTAATGTAAATGTAAGGGGCAACGTCACGGAGAGAGACGAGAGGTCAAGAAAAGGTCACTCCCGACACTGCAGACCAGATCCTTGACCCCAGTTTTAGTCAGAGATCTAGTGGGAGGTAGTCTGGTGTTGAGTGTGATGTGCCCTGGGAA
Source organism: Hypomesus transpacificus (assembly GCF_021917145.1). Taxonomy (NCBI): domain Eukaryota; kingdom Metazoa; phylum Chordata; class Actinopteri; order Osmeriformes; family Osmeridae; genus Hypomesus; species Hypomesus transpacificus. Next base: position 4,808,228 of record NC_061071.1, on the reverse strand, counting down.
GACACACTTCTCACATCTCCCTCGTCAAACATTCATGAACCTCTCATGCTTCGTGGCCACACACCTTCGCAGGACACACACAGGCAGACTCAAACATGCCCCACTGACACATGCTCAGAAACATAGGTAGTGACAGCACTCCCTTTGGAACATTTGCAGGGGGGGGTTCAGGGGAAGGGGCAGTGCCCCTGTGACAACAAGCTTGGACCCTTTGTAGACCCCCTAAATGTAAAGTATGAAATCATAAACGTGGTCTTTTGCCTGTTGATGCCCGCAATGCAGTGAAGGAAACGATATGACAACAATAATGAACCTCTACCACTAGTCAGGCACAGAGTTTAGACTCACTGTTCAACAGGTCACAAACAGTATGACTTGCATAACCTAAATTACTCTTTGAACAGTAGGAGCAACAAAACAATATCACACGTATGCCTTTAAATACCCTCTAATACTTTGCAAACCAACTGAATTCAATGGATTTCTAATCGAATAAGTAAACTCTCCAAGTCACCATCTTTGATCTCTGGATGAGGAGAAGAAAGCGTTCACTCTGTCACAGGCCTGGGGGTTGAGAGGAGGGGTCCAACTCACCTGGATGGACCAGTTGAACGTGCGCTCCTGTAGAGTCCCACTGTGTCTGGAAACCAAAGTCAGGTCTGCTGTTGGGTTTCAGGCTCAAGCTTACTCTCATGTCACTGTGACGACGCTGGGAGACACACACACACGCCGATCTGGTATCCTGTGCTTCCTGCCGGTAACTAAAACCCTCTGACATGATGATGGTCTAGGATGAGGTGAGAATCACACCAAAAAAAAACATCCAGACATTCTTATCTCTCTCTCCCTCAGGCATACGCTCTCTCATACATCTTTGGCATGTCAACGCCATCAATGAAGCCACACACCCCCCCCCCTCACCTGTGGAATGTGGGGCCTGTGTCCAGGTCTGGGGGTGTCTGGGCAAGGGAGAGCAGCATGACCACCACGTGTCTGGGTCTGGAAGTGGGTCTGGGGGTGAGCTTGGGCCTGGACGGGGCTCTGTGCTTCAGTACATGACACTTTGGCCTGAAGGGAGGCCAAAGTTCTTCTCTCCTCCTCTTCATACTTTCCATCTTCCTCGCTGTTGCTTCTCTGATTGTCGGCCGGCCAGGATTGACTTTGAGCCTGTCTGAGGGAGGAGGGGCTAGTCGGGGTTGGTGGTTGGTCTTTCTCTGCATTGAAAGTGACCGACTTACGGTTGACTACCTGCACGAAAAGAAGGAAAGGTTAAATCTCTTGAACAAAAGTGTTTGTGTGAGTGTGTGTGTGTGTGTTTGGCAGCGGTCACCATGAGCATGTTAAATTATTCATTAGAGATGCAAGGTGAGCAGAGAACACTGGGTAACACAGGCCCTTGCACAAGCGCACACACACAGTGTGCATAGTATTTAATGGGCCAATCAAATGTGGATAACTGACGGAAGCCAGGTAGGTAAGTAGTTAGTGTTCACAGAAGTGGCCACTGTGAAGGTCCAGTGTTGTGGAAGTCAGCTGAGGTCACGCGTTAAGCTATTTAGGCTTCAAAACACAACATACACACGCTAAATTTAAGGGAGTCAGATGGCTGAGTGGTAGGGAATCGGGCTACTAATCAGAAGGTCAATTTCCGGCTGTGCTAATTGACGTTATGTCCTTGGGCAAGGCACTTCACACTATTTGCCTCGGGGAATGTCCCTGTACTTACTGTAAGTCGCTCTGGATAAGAGTGTTTGCTAAATGACAATGTAAATGTAAAAATGTCTCAAACACACACACACACACACCTCACTCACCTTGAAGAGCCTGGGTAAGGTGGACACTAAAGAGGACTTGGTTCCGAAAGGCCTTGGTGTGACAACCACAGAGAGACGGCAGCTACCCTCTGACCTTCTAAACCCCCGGGGGAGAGTGGCAGATACTCTGGCCCCACCAAGATTGCCCTTGGCAGCCCCGGACCCCCTTGACCAGGACCCGGTCCTGGAGCTGTATCTGTACAGGCCGGCATCTGGCTCAGCCATGCCCCGTTCAGGCTGCTTATCCATGGGATGGTGGCCATTGAGCCTAGCCTCTTCCCAGGGTCTGGATCCACCCTGGGGTGGGTGGTTTTGGAGATGGAGGTTTGGTACATAGTCCCTAGTGGTGAGGTCCACTGACACAAGCAGCTGGGTATCAGCTGGGGGGTCCATGGTGGAGAACGACGACTGTGGGACAGCATGGTTGGCAGGGGTTGAACTGGTCCCATTGGAGAGCTTGGTTGTGGTTCTGGTCTGTTCTGGGAGAGCAGGTCCGCTCCAACCCGGCACAGATGTGCTCCTGTCCACCACTAGAGCCCGGTCCTGTTCCACAGTCAGGGAGGACAACTGGAAGTCCACAGCGGAAACGGGAGCTCCTCCAGCTCTGTCTGCTGCCAGGGAGACGGCGTGACTCCTCTCGTCCAGAGGAGAGGCCTCGGAGGGAAGCATGGTCGGGCTGGAAGGCCCCGGGGCCTGGAGGGTCAGGGGAGGGAAGGGGCTCTCGGTGGCGTAGCCACGGGACAGCACAGCTTGTGTCTGGGGTCTGAGCACAGCAGAGGGCTCCTGGCCTGTGGGGGAATCGAGGGGAGAGGAGGAGGAAGCTTGACGGCGTGAAGGCTGCTGGTCCCTGGAGGATGGAAGGATGAAAGGAAAAGGGAGGAGTAGGAGGAAAGATAAGAAAGGAGAGGGGAGGAAGGGGGATGGGGGTCAGATTACGGTGCTATCATCATGCATGAACGACAGCAGCAGGTACTCAGTCTGGGTTGAGACACACACGCACACAAAGATAAGGTGTCAAACAAGCCTGGTAGTGAAGTCACGATCACACTGAAGATGAATTAAGTATTTTTAATGCATTGGAGTTTATGTCATGCGAGTGTGTATCACACCTTTTCTCCTGCAGTCCGCCTAGTGACCTTGTGTCTGTGGGGCCACTCCCATTTGCCAGCTCACCAGTCACCTCCCTCTCCTGTACCTTCCTGCGCAGGTCAGAGGTGGTGCTCCTGCGACGATTCTTCCACTTGGTCAGATCCTAACACACAAACACAACCACACACCAGTACACAAAGCCATTGATTACCTTATGGCTTAACAGCTAAGTAAAATGGAACTTAGTAAGTATATTACTGGAATATAGTAAGTATTATAATATTCAAGAGTAGAAAAGATACAGTAGAGTACAGTTTGATAGAGTAGAGAAGAGTACAGTAGAGTAGGGTGCAGTAGAGTAGGGTGCAGTAGAGTAGGGTGCAGTAGAGTAGGGTTGGGCCTCACATCCTGCCACTTTGCCTCGCTGTCCTTCACTCTGATATCTGCTGCCATGTCAACATGCCCCTCGGACCCCTGGCGAACAGGCTGCTGGGTCCACTGCCTCACGACAATGTCACTCAGAGACTTGCTCCTGATTAGGTGAGGAGAGACTGATCACTACCATAACATTGGTTATCTGGTTATAGGGCGACTTGCTGATCACACATGGCAGTGTTATGACAGGCGAGGGCCCCCTTTATCTTAACTGTACCGTCATTATGATGGATTGAAAAATGCATGGAGAAACATCGCCCTCTTCTGGTCAGGTCATGACAAACACTGAAGTCAAACATGCTGTAAACAGCACAGCAAGCATAGGCATTGACACACAGCAACAATACCTTTAGATAAGTGAGCTGGCTGCAGTAGACATGAGATGAACAGCAGACATTATCATCAACATGACGGCAAGAACATAAAAGCACGGTACACAGCAGGGCCACATAGCATTTATACTTGCAGCATCACATCAGGCTGGGAGGGAGAGCAAGCAGCAAGCTGGGTCACAAGCCAGCCAGAGTGACTGGGGAGGGGGAGCCATGTAGGCTTAAGGCAGGGCACTATTCTTTTCCCCCCCCCCCCCCCACACACACACACAGAGAGTCAGAGGCAAAAAGTACACCATTCCCAACCATACACTTACAGATGCATTCCAGGTAATTATGCAACAAACATCAACACATTTCATATTGATTTGCTGTTGAAAACGACTTCTGGCAATCTTGTCCTGAAGACTGGAAAACAACCAAGCAACCACAACCATGCAGCAGCCATCACATTCAGGGAAAGGGTGGCGGGGGGTATAGGCAATGTCAACTTACCATATCCAACCAGGGTTGACCTGGGGGGGCCTACAGAACCAGAAAAACCAACCCAAAGTGTCACTGAATTACATATATCTAATAATGAAACCAAAATAACTGTCAATAGCACTAACAACGATTGAAAGAACCAGAGTCCAGAACTTTCCCTCATGCAGATGCCAACACATTTGAAAACAGAATTGTCCCAGACATATTGTTCCTGACAGAACAGTGTGGTTGACGCGTGATGACCCTGATCACACAATGGTGTGATCCGACATAAATCAGTCTTCTCCATCTCTGTCCCACACACACACACACACACACACACACACACACACACACACACACACACACACACACACACACACACACACACACACACACACACACTCATTACACAAACAGCTATTTCTTATGACAAGTATTTTATTAGCAGATTCAGTTATACAGATGCTTTGGTCCATCCTTAGCAAACACACAGCATGTTGCAGTATTTCGAGGTCTCTTTCGCACAGTGGTACACAGCGAAGTGAGCCTGCTCTAGAAGTGCGTATGTCATGTTAGTCTCAGTAGAACTATAGAAGAACAAGCATCTCTTTGTCAAGAAGCCCGAGGTATTTCAATAGCAGATAAACACGTGTGGAACCAAGAAGAGGCTGGAGATAAGGTTAATGACACACACAGAGAGAACAGATCTACAGGGAGAGAGCTGCATCTAGTTTGCATGATTCACAGAAACACAGCACAGGCTAGAGATTGTGACAGTACACAAAAGGTAGTTCAGGTGTGGTGTGGGAGGGTGGAGGAAGCAATGGAGGGGGGGTGGGACACAGGAGAGCTGAGCCAGGGGGTGATGTCACCATCATAGGAGCCCAAAATCTTCCTGCTAGAGACAGGGAGGTAGGGAAGTAGGAGAGAAAGAGAGTGAGAATGAATGGAAAGAAAGAAAGACAGAGAGAAAGACGGAAAGAAAGAAAATAAGTTACCACATGAGGGGAAACGCTAAAGAAAAAGGTGATGGGATCCCCAACTTCTCTCATCTCCAGCCTCCCCAACACTCTCAGCCCCCAAGCCCCATCGGAACCTCAGGCTCGGCCAAAGGCCATGGTGTACCTGGGTCTCCTATGAGACAGCAAGCCTAAATCTTCAGCCCCAAGTCCAGCCAACCAACAAAACTGCCATGAGGCCCTACAGGGTCTTCTCTGAGAAGCCCGCCTCCAACCCTTACCACCACCCAACTCTAGCTGAGAGCACTGCAACCCCAATGCCAAATAACTTCAAGTCAGCCCTATGCTCCAGTTCCCAAACTTCAAATCCAGCTACCCTGGAGCCAACTCCTTAACCCACGATATGCCGCCTTCCCCACCCAGGCCTAACCTGAGGCCAACCATCTTGCGGTACCAGGGTCTCCTCTGGGAGCCCAGCTTGATGCGGCCCACCCGAGTCTCCTCTTCGGGGGTCCAGTACTGGGGCAGGAAGCGGTCGAAGGCTGGGTTGCTGGAGGTCTGGTGCAGGCTTTGCTCCACCCTCCTGGTGTACAGGTCATCTAGGACGGGGTCCGCCTCCCCCAGCTCCCCTTCGGAGTCTTCGTCCTCGGAGTCTCTCTCACAGAGAGCCCGTAGGAGGATCTCCTCGTCCAAGGTTCGGTCCGTGTCGGAGCGTGGCGTGGGGATACATGACGGTGAGGGGGAGGGGCTTCTGCCCCGGAGACAGGTACACACCATACTTGGAGTCAAGCGCTATTTGCGATAAGCTACTTGAGGTGTGCTTGATTTCAATTACCCAGTGCAAAGAAACCTATGAAACGGTTCCAGAGTGCAACCTCTGTAAAGTAAATCAAATACACCTCAAATACTCCTAGGCAACGTAATCACCACACACACACACAGTGCAGTTCCAATCAGTGGCCACAGTAGCGTTAATGATGTAGACGGATCAAGCTTTCTCCTCTCTTTTACATAACAGGGTTAGCTCCAGCGGGGTAAGTAGGTCATCAACACTGCAGAGCATCAAAAACACTGACCTCCAGTCTGAACTGGTAGAGACCAAGGTTCGTCTGAGGGGGATCGTGACCTTCGCCCACCTCTGAGGGCTCTCCAAGGTCAACCGTCTGCCCCGCGCACTCATGGGAATACCAAAGTTTGTGGGAGGGGCGGGAGTGGGGAAGTGAAACCTGCGGCTGGCCCAATCATCAGTCACCAGGTCTGGTTCCGGCCTATCAGCATTGTCAGAGTCACTGTCGCTATGGTAATCATAAGCCCATTGGAGGAACTCGTTGACAGGTGGGAACTGCGAAAGGGGCTGGCTCAAAGGGGCATGGTCCTGTCTGGGTTTTGGTCAAGGTGGAAACAATCAGCAATCGGAATCTAAAACAACTAGTTCATGTGTACATTCTTAATGGTCAGGTTTTTTGTGTACAAGCAACAAGGCATTATGACAAATAAATATATATAGAAATGCCAAATCTGCAGAGAAAAAAAATTCTGCTACGTATCTCACCATGTAAGTAAGTCACAGCAAAGCCACAGCACATTTCATCACACCAACATGCTGAATACTGATGCTCACACGATGCCCTGGTAGCCTAGAGTCCAGCTGAGCCAAGCTAAGCTACAGAGCTGTTCAGTAACAACTATACTGGGAGAGAGACAGGGCCCCAAGATCCAGCACTTTCCATCATCACAAACAAGTTCAAAAGTAACTTGCTTGCTGTCCAGCATAGCATAAAAATACAAACTATGCGAGAGCATTTTCAGCTTCCTTAAAAAGTATGTACAACCTCTGATCTTTAAATACCTTGACGATTTGTAATTATATATGAAGCTTATACAGACGTATTATGGTTTCTGTACAATTATTTAAGCTTCTAGAACAATATTGTGCCTCAAGCTGGGATGTGTAAAAGCCAATGCCAGGCTGTGCTGGGAAAGTGTAAAGCTAGCAGGGTGACCATACCTGATGAGAGGGCTGGGGGGGGCCGCCCCCGCCGCTCTCCGGTCCTCCTCCTGCCCCAGCCGCTTCCTGCGCAGGGGTGCTGGGATGTACCCCCGATCTCGCTGGGCCACTGGGTCAGTGGGTCTGGGGATGCTCTCCATCCTGAAGCCCTGTTCTGCTCCTGCTTCGCTCCCACAACCTGGAGAGAAGGGAGTGGGGTGGAGAGACAAGGGCAGAGGCCCAGTGAGTAAGAGGGCAGGGAGAAAGAGAGAGAAGACGAAGGGATGAAGGGAGACTGAAAAGTAAAAGAGATCAGCATAACGGAATGAAGAACAAAAGGCAACAGGAAGAGAACCTGCAGAGATCCAGAGGAGGAGTGTGACGCACCCTGCCCCAGGGCCCAGTTCCAGTCCAGGGCCCATCCCTCCACACCCCCCTCTTACCCTCCACACCCCCATGTGGAACACGCCGGAATGTCTCACTGACGAAAGCGGAGCATGCAGGGCAAGGGTGCGTTCAGAAAAAAACACATTCTGGGTATGTCAGATGGCTAAAAGAGCATAGGCAGGACCAAGAGTGTTGCGGTGAAAGGTATCAGGGTTCCTGGGTACCGAGGTGCGTTCAGGAGACATTGGGCGTTCTCACCCTGACTGCTGGCCCTGGTGGTGCATGTCTCCAGGGAGTCCAGGCCATCCAAAGACTCTTCCCTCCAGTAGGCTGGATGTGGGAGCTGCTCCTTTTCTGGATACCAGGCCTCACTGTAACCACTGTCCCTCAAACCTGCCCCCACCCTGGGACCTGACGATTCCTCCAGAGCCTGAGGAGGAAGGCAGGAGAGAGGGAGGGAGAGAGAGAGAGACAGAGAGAGAGAGAGAGAGAGAGAGGGACAAAACGGAAAGACTGTAGATCAAGTGAACTGAATAGAAAATGACTGTTGAGGGTAGAGGATTGAGAGCAATCCTGGACTGACAGCTATGACAAAGCTACATACATACATACAGTATGCCAGCCGTACACGGATGCTGTGATTGGACAGAGCCATGACAGAACTACATACAGTTGGACATACCTTGGACAGAGCAATGCCCAGCAGGCCCTCGAAGGCCCTGAGGTTGAGTTGAGGCCCACTGTAGCAGGGGTCCACCTGGGCCTTCCTACCAAGCCAATAGATTGTGATCAGAACCTAAGAGAGAGAGGGGGAAGGAGGAAAAGGTGTAAGGATGTCATCTGAACATATGCATAGTTTCACGTAGCACAGAAACACAGAACAAAAGTGCTCACGTTCTTTAACCTTCTGTTGCTTTCGTCACGTCTGAAAGAAAGAGAAAGAGAGGGATGTTAGGAACTGCACACTTCTCATCGTGGCTCGGTTAAGATATAGCATACTGAGGCACAGACTGGTACCACACACTCGAATGTCAACATGAGTGTGTAAATAGCAGTCAGCAACCAAAGTCTCTCTCTCACACACCAACACACACACCAGGTAGTAGGGCTGCACGGTTATGGCCAAAATGATAATCACGATTATATTGATAAATATTGATCACATAGGCTAATTATACCATGCAGTTTGTCAGTGATAAAGTAAGCAAACAGTGCTTGATCGGCCATGACTGATGTCAACGCAGCAAACCAAGAGAGGCAGGAATGTCTGACTTTAAGGAACAGTTCATAATTCCTCCCCGACTGCAAGCGACAACTCTCGCTGGTCATTTCATGCAGGCGCAGCCAATGTTGAACACACCTATTGGTTTATGGAGCGCTAGATTGGCTTTGCAAAAAAAATTATGCATTTTAAATATCGCTCGATCACGCAAATTTGATTGTGGGAAGCCACAATTGTGATTACAATTTGATTAATTGTGCAGCCCTACCAGGTAGTCTTCCTATAAATAACCTTCCCAATCCCAACTCTCCTTGCTTTGACATCCTCCCAGTTCAGTAGGTAGTGAAGTTACCAGGCTGAACCCCAAAACTATGGTCCAACTGTTCTTAGTGACTTAGCATGTGTACTGTGAACAATATCTATTGTGCGTCTGGGCTCTGGTTACTGTATATAGTTATAAAGGGAACGAGGTGTGTGTGCATGTGCCTGCCTGTTCTAGGTTTCGTTTTTCTGTTTGGTTAAGTCACAAGATGACCTGTGTTTGAGTTTTCAGTTACATTTGCAAAACCACAGACTCACTTGGCATGGAAATCCAAATGACTGATGATAAATGTACACAGGACAAGTGGGATCTCCCGTTGTTATTAATACTGGGTCAAAGGGAGAATGCTGTGTGTGTGTGTGTGTGTGTGTGTGTGTGTATACCGAAGGTTGACACGAGTGGACAGGTCCTGCAGGTCACCAGGATGAAACAGCTGAGCCTCGTTCAGACCAAGTTTCCCACAAGCCCTCAGAAACACGTTGACATTGTCCTGCAAGGAGGAGGATAGGTTTAGATCAGTCATGCAGAAAAAAATCAGCCTGTCAGGAAACCACAGCAGAGCTGACTTCCTGGCAGACACAGGTACTCTGTGAGCTTGCACACAAACACATACTTACCAGTCCAGCAATGGGAGTAGACAGTCTGTTAACTCTCTTTATGACCCCAGGTTTCAACTGGTTGATCAGACTGAGAAATCAGAGAGGTGTAAAGAGACAGTATGTTGTGTTTGTTATTAGTAGTTTGGCTTTAAGATATTATGTTTTTGTTTGCTAAGTAAGGGTAAAATACTTGGGCAGCACGTCACTACACCTGCTTTAGTGTCCCTAGTATCAGGTCTGGTATAGTACTCACTCGCAGAGCAGGACCCCATCTTCTAGTGCACAGCGGAAGTTACTACTTCTAAATGATTTGTGTGTCACTTCCTGTGGAGACAGGAAAATGACATTCATAGTTGTCTGCTCCAATCAGATCCCAATTCTAACACCCTCTATTGGGTCCATCAGCCCCAGACACCTGGCTAACAATGTTAGACCCGACCCTCACTATAATGACCTCCAATTAGCATACCATCTCGTCTTTCACAGGAACACACAAACCATAGTGTCCACAGAAACATGGACACACACTATTGACTTCTACAGGAATAGACGCTCCTACTATTCCTTCCTTCATCCATCCATTCCTTCATCCAATGTTAACTGGAGTACGGGAGAGAAAGATAATTTGGGGGGGGAACAGCTAGTTAAGAGAGCATGACATGGGCCGGGTGCCAACCGGAATGCCAGGTCTTGGTAGGTTAACTTTGCACTGGGGTTCCATAACAGCCAGGGGTACTAATGACGCCGAAAGCGGCTTCCTGATTGAGGGCGATTCACACGGTCAGCTGAGCAGGTACGTGACGGGGTCACTTCAGTAACCAAGAGGAGGGACACATGGGGGGGTTGAGCAGGCCCCCATTGTTCATTCATAGTGAGGTGGACCAGTGTGTGTGTAGGGGGGTGGGGGGGCTAGAGAGAATGTGGGGTGAAAGGGGATGGGTCCCTCATCAGTGCGCTCCTCTCATTCTTTGATCTTCCCCTAGTCTCACAATTTACCTCTCCCCTTATCACTGGCTCACCCTAATTAGACCCCTTGCACAACTTGCATACACTCTCTGTGTTCTCTGTGAGGTTGTAATGCAGCTTTGCCCCTCCCCTTTGTCCACCAGAATAGTGCTACCAACTACCCCAGCTCTGAGAAGGCAATGAACAGCAGCCAATTCATAACTGAACGACTATGCAAAACAGAGTTTTCATGCTAGCATGCCGAAAAACACAGGAGGCCTACAGGACTTGTTTATCTGAGCTCATTTGCTAATGCAAAAAGTGCTTGTATCAGTACATAAGCTGTAAAACTAAGCAAACGCTTACTTTATTGGCACTACCAGCCATTTAAGTATTATCATGTTCTCAAAACACCCTTACCACATTGTTTGCCTGTGATGATGTAAGGGCTATCAAGTATAGCATGGACTCACTACAGCCAAGTGTGTGTGTGTGTGTGTGTGTGTGTGTGTGGGGGGGGGGGGTAAAATAATGTGTTTGCTACAAAAACTGTCCAATTTATTACCGACTTAACTGGCTGACTAAACATGTTCTGGACTGTGTCAATTAGTAAAAAGGTTAATAAGAAGGAATCAGGCAAAGTCTTTGGAATAGAGCAGCAAATCGTTTAGAATAGTAGATGTTGTAACGAGACTGACCTCCAGCCACCGCTGCGCCTCGCTGTAGGCATCTTCGCAGCTTACGGTGGTGTGCTCACGCCACTCCATCAGAAATCTGCCAAGGTGCCTGAAAGACAAACAAAATGAGTCGTTAAATAACGACTTAAAACATAGTATACTGCTGGTGATGTGATGAATGGTTTACCGGATAACTACACGGCCTCTCCACGCATTAACCCCTCTACAAACAATGTTGCCAACACAACGGCAAAAATGATTATGGCAGGCTATTATTCTCAACAAATGACACAGCTCACCTGTAACTGCAAGGTTCACCGGGAAAACTTTAGGAAATAAAACGTTCGTGCTCGCCCGTTAAAGCTTTCCCGTTAATTGACAGGTTTAACTCAACCACCTTTCGGTAACCAACTACTATATGATGCTCAACAAACTCCCTTCTTGGGTCTTGTGGGCGTTTCCGCTCCGCGAAGCACAAGACCGCTCTTCAGCCGCAATGTTCTCTTGTTTTGTGTCCCAATTTGAGGTGTAGGTTTCTCTTCCTGTTTAATTTAGTTTCCATGTGTTAATGCTTCACTTTCGTTTTCATAGTTAATCTCGTTGACAGACAGGTGACTTCAGTTAATTGTTTGCTTCATCACTTTTTGGTTTCATGAAAAGTGAATAATTTTTTGCTCTATTAATATTTCCAGCAGATGGCGCCACAGACCGTCAGAGTTCTCACGTTCATTGGCTAATCTCACTTCAAGGGTCTTGAGTGTCTTTATCAGCACAGACTGCACAGCCCACCACCTAGTTTACTTTACGTTATATTACTCATTACATAGCTTAGTTACTTGCATGGCAATTACACAGCTGAACTTCAAAATCTAGTTGGCATAATAAGAAAATGATAACATTGTTTTAGATGATGATCACGTTTTCTTTAGCCTACATGTTCCACGTACACAGTCTGCCTCGCTTCACAATAGTTTACATCTTGGAATAAATGAATGACCTCTAAATACATGTGGAAAGCGCAAAACTATTTTACAGCATTGCATAGCACAAAGGAATACAAAAGTTAATATAAACATAGCAAACACACCTTATGCTACTAATCATTTGCCTGAATATACCAAAGCATTGGCTATTTGTTATCTATCTTTAATTCCAGAAATCCGATATTATCACAGGTACTGTGATAATAACAACAACACAAGCTCTTCTCCTGCCTGGCCCCCCAATGGTGGAACCAGCTCCCCACCTCCATCAGGGACACCGACTGTCTCCCCACCTTCAAGAAAAGGCTCAAGACGCACTTGTTCCGGGAGTACAACGGCAATTAGGAATGCTTGGCTAGACCTGTTGTTAGTTTCCTCCAGGATCACAATGACTCTTATTGAGTGATTTGTTGCTCTTGTAGGTTAGTTATAACGAAGTTAAGTCTTGTACTCGCTGTGAAATATTTTACTATTGATTGTTCTTCCACAGGTACAGTCCTGCACTTTTTTGTGGTTCATGTTGTTTTAATTTGTAAACTTGTATAACTGCATGCTCTTATGGGTCTTCCCTTTTGGCACTTGTTTAGTTTTTTCACAATGTATGCTTCATGTTTTGGCTGCTTGCAATGTTTGGGACTACCTCGTTGTTATGATCAGTGACCTATGCTCTTTTGTAAAGCTCTCTCTTGGATGTCGCTTTGGATAAAAGCGTCTGCTAAAATGCATAAATGTGAATGTACCGTGCCCAATCTATATATGTCTGTTTCACTGGCATCTTAATCACCGACTGCATCGTGCATTTGAAACAGCGGGAGGGTCCATTTATTTATGCACTCGGGAATTTGCCACCACCCTCTTCATGCCGCCCTAGGCACCCTATGTCGCCTATAGCAAGGTGTTGGGACATCAGATGCACGCCTTCCACGCTGACATGGTACATAAACATGGCATAGGCTATATTTAGGAAAAACGTTTTTCAAACAGCCGCCCCAACAGCATCCCAGCATTGATCCTTCTCTCTGTTGTCCTTGTAAAATTGGTGCTGGGGGTCATACAACTCCCTGTGCTCTTCAACTTCGAAAATTAATTTGATGTCGTCCATCTCCTTGAATTTTTTCGCTCATATTCAAAATCGACTTGGGGGTTCTCTCTCGGTAGGCTATGTCTGCACAGGTGTGTGTTGTGTGCAACGTGTGACAACTCGTTTTTCTCAAAAAGCCGCACAAAAAACCTCCCTCAGTCAGACTGCACAGTGACTGCACTGCTACAGCTGACCCCTGACCTACTGCAGGTGCTGAGGGGGAAGAGACAGTGACATGGAACACTGTCTGGCCTTTGTTACACTGAGCTGAATATATCAGTGGTGTTCATATATTATCTAACCCAGTGGTTCTCAATCCTGGTCCTCAGGACCCCCTGCCCTGCATGTTTTAGACATTTCCCTGCTCCAACACACCTGAGTCAAATAAATGCTCCTGATAACGACCCATCCATTTGAATCAGGTGTGTTTGAGGAGGGAAACGTCTAAAACATGCAGGGCAGGGGGTCCCGAGGACCAGGATTGAGAACCACTGATCTAACCCACCCTCATGTCAAAGCACTCCTGAGAACGCTTCAACATGTAAAGTTGTTTATGATGTTGTTTATGATTAGCCAATATTCATTATTTAGCTGTTATAAAACTGAGTTTATTGACACTCATTCATTCAAACTCAGTGTTGTTACACTTTTATCCGAACTCAGTGCACGACATCATCACTACTGTTATTAACCTTGTCCTCTGTGACATAGTGTCTTGTTAATCCATTTTCTTCCTGTCCTTGTGGTCTTTGCTCCTCTTGTATGTTCTGCTGTCTCTGCAGCTCCGGGACTCTTTCTTTTCTCTCCGTTCTCCTCACGACTGCCAGTCTCTGCTTCTCCTGCCACTCCTTCTTTGTCATTGCATCTGATGGTTGTTTACAAGCCTGTCGTTGTCTGTCTTCCTCCTCCCATTTCTTCTCCAACGCTTTCATTTTCTTATCCTCTCTTCTTGCCCTATCTTCAACTAAATCTAATTGTGAATGAAATGTTTTTTGGAGACAACAGTTATATGCAGCTTTTACTTTCATGTCACACAACTTGACCAACTGAGTTTAATTCACTCTTCAAATCACTCTTACTCTCTCCTTCTCCTCGTCCTCCTCCCTCTCTTCCTAATTTTCTGCTTTCTTCCTACACCTTTTTCTCAAGCTCTTTCGGTCTCATCATTTCTGTCTCTTTCCATCCCCTGGCTCCTTTTTGTCCATCTCAACTCATCACTTTTCTCTTCTCTTTGCGTCCTTTCCGCCATTTGCATTTCCTCTCTCTGTCTCTCCTCCGTTAGTCTCTCCTTCTCTGATCTGTCCCCCTCCTCTGCATGCATTGGATCATCCATGTCTTCCTCAACGAGCCACGTCTAGCAGCACTGTTCAAGTTCTCTCTGCAGGGACTGTCTGTCTGGACTGGTCCTGTTCATTTTTATGCAGTCTTTTAATGTCTCACTATATCGTTTTCTTTAAGTCTTTCATATTTTTTTTGCAGGCCTTCTTTATGTCTTGCTTCCTTGCTCTCCCATTCTATCTGCCTCTTATCCATCTCCTGTCTCTCCTGCTTGTGCTGTCTTTCTGTCCCTCCCTTATTTCAAGATCACACGGCAGTTCTCTTTCAAGTCTTTCAATTATCCTCTGTCTGAAGGTCCTCTTGTGGTCTTTCTGTCATTTATTTTCTATTTATTTTGCTACCTCTCTCTCCTTCTTTTGGCGTTCCTGTTCTTGCAGTCTTTCCATCTTTCTCACTCTGATATTCTCAACTTCCCTTTTCAGTGCTTCTTTTTCTGTTGCACCCTCCATCACGTTTGGCACTACTGTCTATATTTTCTGTCTTTCAAGGTTCCTCTTAGATCCTCTTTCTGTCTTTTATCCTATCTCTTCCTTCAGTGGTCTGGGAGTGTTTATAGTCTTGTGAATGTTGTCCTTCATGACAACAGAACCCAAAACAACCATGACTCTGATCACCATCTTCATCTGGACTCTAGCTGTCTATATAGAGGGTAAGAAAGATCTATGACATTAAATGAATTAAATCATCTCAAATAACAGATGATTAAATTCTGCAATCCTGTCATATAATTAAAATGTTTCGGTACCATCCATCCATCATCTGCCGCTTTTCCGGGGGTCGGGTCGCGGGGGCAGCAACCTAAGCAGGGAGGCCCAGACTTCCCTCTCCCCGGCCACTTCCACCAGCTCTTCCTGGGGGACCCCGAGGCGTTCCCAGGCCAGCCGAGAGACATAGTCCCTCCAGCGTGTCCTGAGTCCTGAGGCCTCTTCCCAGTGGGACGTGGCCAGAACACCTCACCAGGGAGGCGTCCAGGAGGCATCCTGATCAGATGCCCGAGCCACCTCAGCTGGCTCCTCTTGACGCGGAGGAGCAGCGGTTCTACTCTGAGCCCCTCCCGGATGACCGAGCTCCTCACCCTATCTCTAAGGGAGAGCCCGGATACCCTGCGGAGAAAACTTATTTTGTCCGCTTGTATTCGCTATCTCGTTCTTTCGGTCACTACACACAGTTCGTGACATGAGGGACCATAGGACCATGTTTCGGTACAGTAATACTATTGTCATTTCGCCCATAGCGCAGAAGACAGATCACTGTGACTCAGAACTGTGAGAGGCTGTTATAGATCAGGTATCCCTTGTCTATTCTGGTACGTCCAGAGACTTGTAGAAGACATGAAGATGTAGGAGATAACTACTGTCAGAGTTGACTACCTTAACAGTGTCTGGGTGTTCACACAGTAATACAGAGCCGTACAAAAACCTCGCTCAGACAGACTACACAGTAACTGCACTGCTACAGCTGAGACCTACTGCAGGTTCTGAGGGGGAAAAGACAGTGAACTGCAACACTGACTGGCGTTTGTTACAATGAATTACTATGAGTACACCAGTTTTGTCAAAATATTAACTAACCCACCCTGATGTCAAAAAACTGCTGAAAACACCAGCAAATTAAGTTACAAATACCATAAAATTAATTTAAAAACTAAACAATGTCTATATTGCTGTTAAAACTGCTGTTATTACTGAACAGCAGGTAACTCATACTGAATATAACATTAAAGGATTAAAGGAGGGCCAACTGTGATGTGATATAAAAATTATTTTAAGTTTCAAAAATACCACAAACGTTATCAGTCTTCATAATAGTCACAGTACTGACACTGACCACTAGAGAGTGACAGAGACTATGGTTTTAGAGAAACAGCATCAAGTCACGCATCTCTTCAACTACAGTTTCTCTGTGGGTCCAGGAAAGCCTGTCTGTACAGAGAGGACACTTTGCATAGGCAGCACATGCTTCAGTGGTCTGGGAGTGTTTATAGTCCTGTGAGTTCAACACCTCCTAACTGAGAGCTTCTCCTTCATGACAACAGAACCCACAACAACCATGACTCTGATCACCATCTTCATCTGGACTCTAGCTGTCTATATAGAGGGTAAGAGAGATCTATGAAACACAATTTAGTCAAACAGCTCAAACGACGGATGTTTAAATTATGTTCTCCTGTTAATTGAGTAAAAAAATATGCTTTTGTATGGTAATAACACTCTCTTTTCACCCATAGAGTCCAGAGGACAGATCACTGTGACTCAGACTCCTGCAGTGAAAGCTGTTCTCCCAGAACAGACGTCTCTCTGCAGTGTAAAACCAGCAGTGATGTGTATGGAGATTGTTACAATGGTCAATCATGGGGTCACCAGTTTCTAGCGTGGTACCTCCAGAAACCTGGAAAACAACCCAGTCTCCTGATCCGCACTGTTAAAACGCTGCACACTGGGACTGCATCTAGATTCAGTGGCAGTGGATCTGGGAGTGACTTCACTCTGACCATCAGTGGAGTCCAGGCTGAAGATGCAGGAGATTACTACTGTCAGAGTTGGCACATTGGTAACGTGTTCACACAGTGATACAGAGCCGTACAAAAACCTCCCTCAGTCAGGCTGCACAGTGACTACACTGCTACAGCTGAGACCTACTGCAGGTGCTGAGAGGGAAGAGAAAGTGACATGGAACACTGACTGGCCTTTGTCACACTGAGCTGAATATATCAGTGGTGTTCATTGTAATATTTGTGTAAATAACCAGGCAGGAGACGGGAGTACAGTTTGTGTTGTTTAGTCAAACCACAAAACCCCGTGAACACTACAACCCTGCAAATAGTGCGCAGGTGCATTTCCTATTAGATGTCGTAACATAACAGTGCCATAATACAATACTGCTTGGCAACAGCATAGTAACCAAGATAATATATGTCAAACAACCCACCCTCATGTTAAAGCAGTCCTGAAAATGTTTAGGCTCATGACGTTTAAATATTAAATCACTTATAGAAGTACAAAACATAATTTTTTTATATATTTGTATGAAACATGTTTTCACTGACTCTTATTCAGACTTAATATTCATCAGAGACTATATATTCATCAGGCTGGTCGATATCCCTGATACTGAATAATTACTGGACAGTCATTTAAAAGGTATAACATGTTTTAAAAATACCACAATCATCCTAGTCAGCCTTCCTAATCATCATCATCATCATCCCTATCACGATCAATTACCTTTCTACCTCTGTCATCTGTCTCACTGAAACCTAATATCTGACATACACTTCGATTCTGTCATGACGTTTTCTACATCAGATGACAGTTCCTGTCAGAACTCTAACATGAAGACTTAAGAGGAAGTCACCACTTCCATTCCTGTGTTACATTCATCTCAGACAGGAGTTAGATGACTCACAAGCCCCCCCTCCTTTCCCCCCATATTAATGAAACCAGCCCCCCTCACACCTGGCCCAGGCCGGGGTATTTTAGACTCAACTGTTCAACTGTAGATTGGAGCTGTGGGAGTGAAACTGAAATTTGCATAGTCAGGGTGGCTGGTTCTGCTACTCCCAGAATAGAGCAGCACTGTCACCAGATGCTCACCTGGCCCCAGGAGATTAAGAAAAATTAACACTTAATTATAAGATTATAAGGGCCCTACAGATTAGGGACCCTTTTTCTCACTGCAGAATTCATTAATGTATTTAATAAATTAATTCAAATGTTATTCAGACTGAATCAGATTTGGTTGAGTCTGTCCATATTGGGTGAACATCACAATCTCATGTTATCATGGTGGTAAAAGGTAAGATCTCCTGCTATATGTTGTGTCATGATGACAGATACATATAAGTGATGAATGGAAGCTGATTGAAGTTTGGTCTGGATAATATCTACATTTCGTTACAGTTGTAGTTTCATTGAAACAGCAATGGTTGATAATGTATCATTCTTTGTATTACTTTCATTATTTGACAACAATTGCGTGTTGTAATTAGATATTTTCAATGTACAATCCGATTTTTTGATGCATACTGCAATCAATCAATCAATATTTTTATGAATAAAGTCAAAATTCAGCAGTTTCAAGTTCAACAAGAACTTGAAGAAAAGAAGATCTTTATTGTCCCATAAAATAACAACTTTCCAGCAACAAAGCAAAGCCAACTAACAGAGTGAATAGTGACCAAAAGCAGAACACGTCAACTTTAGCACTGATAAAACCTCAGTCTACAAACAGTAGCGACACGTGGACTCTAGCAAAGCTCCCTGTTAGTCTGCATGTGAGCCATCAGGGGGACACAGAATGGCTGAGCACAGAACAGAGTCCCAGCAGAGGAAGCAGCCCCTCTCCACAGGGCTGTGTGAGCCTGGGGCTACTCAGAACACTGCTCTCTCTTCAGGGTGTGAGTGACCGTAGGCTGGGAGCTCTGGTGGGCCTCACAGGTCACCTCCAGCACCCTGGCCCACTCCTGGGCAGTGAGAGTCAGGGTGCTGCTCCAGCTGTACTGGCCGTCCTTCTCCAGGAGCCCCCTGCTGGCCTCCTGGCTCTTCTTGCTGCTCCCGTCCACCTTCCAGCTGAGGGTCCAGTCTGAGGGGAAGCCCTTGTTGGCCAGACACATCAGCGTGGCCGTACTCTTACTGGACAGTTCCTCACTGGAGGGGGGCAGCACCGTCAGGGTGGGGGCATGGTTGCCTGGAGACAAACACAATACGTCAGATTCCACAACTACACAGCAGTTTAAGATTGTCTTTGATGGCAGAGATGAACTTCTGCTATTTCAACCAACGACTCAAACCCCTTAATGTTGACACCTTAGGATTCATTTGAAAACATCAATACATTTTCATAGTGTTATCAAACTGATTAATTTTATTTAAAACATGAACATGAGTTAGTATATTGATATATAAAGAAACAAATGAAGGTGTTCTTTCAGGAAATGACTATGGCCATTTCAGGTATAGTATGTAAGGTATAGTATATGTAATAAATTGAGCCTGGCAAAATTAGCAAATCTACAGTGTATTTCATGAATAGACAAAATAGATATTACCATAAGTATAGATATCAAAATGAAAGGGCTTACATAACCAAAAAACACGTCAAATCGTGTTCGATGATTAGAAAATCTACCCGTGAACAAACGTCTTTAACTTGAAGCAAGAACACAAACTTTGTGACCAAGCTATTTAAAAAATTCAACAGAAAGTAGATAAATTAAGAAAAAAAATTGATCTCTAAGGTTGTAATGGTCTACCCATGCTGGTAATTGTATTTTATTTTTAGTGAATAGAAATGAACACTGAAAAAAAGAATAACCTTGACATGTCTATAAAACTCAAAAACACTCAAAAAGCTTCATCTATTTAAGTTAAGTTTTTAACTTACTTCCAACATCCAGTCTGGTACCGCCACCAAATGTGTACCACAGTGATACAAACCCTATTACTGCCCGTACAAAAACCTCCCTCCTATTGCTGCTGAATTCACAGCTTCTTTAGACTTTAATTAAGTTGTTTAAAAAGCAAGAATACTTCCAGAGGGATTCATTTTAATGGCTACTTTAGTGAATAAGGAAAAAACATTCGAACAATTTTTAATGAAAAATTCTGAAACGCGATGATTCTGAATTTTCATCATTGTTTTGTTTATCTGAGAAGTGACAGTTGATTTAAAGATATATTTTTAAGTCAAACAAAGATAAGATTCAATCTTTTTCAGATACTTACTTCCAACATCCAGTCTGGTGCCTCCACCAAAAGTCCTCCACAGTGATTGACTCTGGTTAAGTCGCCGTACAAAAACCTCTGTGTGTTGTGATGCTGCAGCTCTACCAGAGCACACAGCTGCTGTCTGCTACAACCTGGACTCACAAAACACTGCACTGTACTACAGCATACTACACAATCCTGCACTACACTCTCTTCAACAGCAGCTGAGGTTCTGTCTCCAACATCATGTGAGTTGGGTCTTTCTTGTATTCCTACTCCATGTTTCAGGACCTACTCTGGTGAACCTCTCATGTGTCGTCCTCACCAGAGTCCATGACAACAGAAGAGCCAGTCTCCAGCCTTAGACCCACTGTTAGTTTTCCTCCATATTGTCCACAGCCTAGAGAGCAGCTAGGACTGTGATCCATGTTGTATATTCCTTTATTCTACATGATGATCCCAGACTTAATAGTGGGGGTGAAGTCACAGAGGACAGACTCCACTAACAGATAATCCCAGCAGCTGTAGTCGACACAAGTGTTCACTGACTGATTTGAGGAACTTAGTCCAAGCATGAGTGAACTGGCTGCTGATAGCAGACATCACCACATGTGGAAGATGACCTCTGCTTATAGTTGTCAGAATGACAGAAATGTCAACAATGTTATAGGCAGAAGGTTATTGGCATTCTGAATGTGAGGATGCTGTTCATTGACTACAGCTCAGCATTCAACACTATCATCCCCTCCAGACTGGTCTCCAAGCTTGTGGACCTGGGACTAAGCACCTCCCTATGCAAGTGGACCTTCCACTTCCTGACGGGGACGCCACAGGTGGTAAGAATCGGTGACCGCACCTCATCCGTACTGATCACCATCACAGGCACCCCCCAGGGCTTCGTGCTCAGCTCAGCCCTCTCCCGTTCTCCTTGTTTACTCACGACTTTGCGGCAACGCACAGCTCCAACCTCCTTGTTAAGTTTGCTGACAACACAACCTTCGTGGGCCTCATTTGTGATAGTGTAGAGTCAGCCTACAGAGAGGAGGTTGATACCCTTACATCACTGTGCCAGGACACAAACCTCTTTCTCAACGTCAGCAAGACTAAGGAGATGATTGTGGACTATAGGAGGCGGCAGGAGGAAGAGCATGCACCACCTTCACATCAATGGATCCAAAGTGGAAAAGGTCATCTGCTTCAGGTTCCTCGGGGTGAACATCAGCAATGACCTCAACTGGTCTGCTCACACGGACGAGGTGGTCAAAGTAGCCCGGAAACGCCTCTTCTACTCGAGGAGACGAAGTTTGGCATGGACTCAGTCATCCTCACTAACTTTTACAGATGCACTATAGAGAGCAAACTGACTGGTTGCATCACAGTGTGGTGTGGGAGCTGCACAGACAGGGGCAACAAGGCCGTACGTTGTGTGGTTCGGTCTTCTGAGTTCATCATTGGCAGTCTTAGAGTGTTTATATGTGAGTTCAACGCTTCATGACTGAGAGCTGCATCAGAACCCACAACAATCGTGACTTTGATTATAAGCATTGTGTGGATCCTAACTCTTTTCATTCAGGGTAAGAAGTCAATGACATTCCTAAAAAACTTGTTTAAGTATACTGTACATGTGATGTCAGATGCATGTCTTTTCAAAGTCAAAACATTTTAAATGTTGTCATGTTCAACATTGTGTTTAACAAGCTCTACATTGTCTCTTTTGTACAATCCAGAGGACAGATTACTGTGGCTCAGACTCCTGCAGTGACAGTTGTTGTCCCAGGACAGACAGTCTCTCTGCAGTGTACCCCCCAGTAGAGGGCGTAGTAGGCCTGTGTAAGTCCTCTGCCCTCTTACACATGTTTCAGACTTGACTTAGTTCTATTTAAATGACACAAGTCTTCCAGCTTGATACAGTGAGCAGACAGTAGAGACTGAAAGTACATGATGGGTTAAGATGTTGATATGTGCGGCAACCCCACTGGCAAGGGGAGACTGAGGTCCCTTGGTGCCTTCAGCACCAGACACACCACCTCCACCCAGCACCCAAGCTCTCCAAGTTCAGCACCAGACACACCACCTCCAACCAGCACCCAAGCTCTCCAAGTTCAGCACCCCTTATGTTTCCTCTCCTCAGCTCATTGAGGAACAGTGAAGCTGCACCTCATTCCCTCAACAGCCTCTCAGCCTACAAAAGCAGAGACACAGCAGGACAGAGGGAGAGAGCACGACCTGAGGGAGGACAGACGGGTGACAGGTGGAGTGCGGCACCAAGGAACGAAGACTGACCTGGATTGAGGCTACAAAAGGAGCAAGAACAGAGAATGGGATTAAAAATAATTACCATACAAACTCTTACACATGATCTACTATGACCTTGTTGATACAAGCCTAACTAAAACACCTTACTATCATTGTATCAATATGATTAACAAGCTTCAAAATAACTTACTTGAAGTTCTTTAGGAGTACTGACACAGATTTTGTCATTTACTTTGAACAGCATTTGATTTGTTAAGTCTGCCTCTTTACTTACAGGATTTGTTCTGTGCTCAGCTTGTTCTCTATCCTGCTCATTTATAACATGTAGACTAACAGGAATCTTTGCTAGAATCCCTTTGTCACTGTCAACAGTGGAATCTGAAAAGCACTTATACTTGTTCAGTATTCATTTGTGGAATGTGGCATAGTGAGTGTTTGCGTTTGTGATATAATGAGTGGTTTGTGTTTGTGGTATAATGAGTGTTTGAGCCCTATATATAATTCCAATGGTCTGTGTGTTTGTGCCACCAACTTTATCACGGGCACTTTGCACCAATCTCTTGAACTACAAGAGACTGTGGGTCCAAAAAAGCCTATCTGCACAGAGAGGACACTTTGCATAGGCAGCACATGCTTCAGTGGTCTGGGAGTGTTTATAGTCCTGTGAGTTTAACACCTCATGACTGAGAGCTGTCCTTCATGACAACAGAACCCACAACAACCATGACTCTGATCACCATCTTCATCTGGACTCTAGCTGTCTACGTACAGGGTAAGAGAGATCTATGAAACACAATTTATTCAAACAGCTCAAACGACGGATGATTAAATTATGTTCTGTTAATTGAGTTAAAATAGATGCTTTTGTATGGTAATAACGTTCTCTTTTCACCTATAGAGTCCAGAGGACAGATCACTGTCACTCAGACTCCTGCAGTGAAAGCTGTTCTCCCAGAACAGACAGTCTCTCTGCAGTGTAAAACCAGCAGTGATGTGTATGGAAATTGTCACAATGGTCAATCATGGGGTCACCAGTGTCTAGCGTGGTACCTCCAGAAACCTGGAGAACAACCCAGTCTCCTGATCCACACTGTTAAAACGCTCCACACTGGGACTGCATCTAGATTCAGTGGCAGTGGATCTGGAAGTGACTTCACTCTGACCATCAGTGGAGTCCAGGCTGGAGATGCAGGAGATTACTACTGTCAGAGTTTCCACTACCCTAACAGTGTCTGGGTGTTCACACAGTGATATAGAGCCGTACAGAAACCTCCCTCAGTCAGACTGCACAGTGACTGCACTGCTACAGCTGAGACCTACTGCAGGTGCTGAGAGGGAGGAGAAAGTGACATGGAACACTGACTGGCCTTTGTCACACTGAGCTGAATATATCAGTGGTGTTCATTGTAATATTTGTGTAAATAACCAGGCAGGAGATGGGAGTACAGTTTGTGCTGTTTAGTCAAACCACAAAACCCCGTGAACACTACAACCCCGCAAATAGTGCGCAGGTGCATTTCCTATTAGATATCGTAACATAACAGTGCCGTAATACATTACTGCTTGGCAACAGCATAGTAACCAAAATAATGTATGTCAAACAACCCACCCTCATGTCAAAGCAGTCCTGAAAATGTTTAGGCTCATGACGTTTAGATATTAAATCACTTATAGAAGTACAAAACATAACTTTTATATATATTTGTATGAAACATGTCTTCACTGACTCTCTTAATCAAACTAAATGTTCATCAGAGACTATTATATAGAGGGGTGCACATAAGTGGTATGCGGGTACGCATGCGCGACAAAAATCAGGAATGCGTAATGCCACTTGTATTACTATGCGCCTTTGCGTACTTGACTGATATCATCTAACCTTACAACATGACATGTTGGTTGTCAACTATTGTCAGAGATGTCCAAAAAGCAACAGACATTCAGCAGCTTCCTTGGCGTTTCGCAATCTACAAAGAAACGCCAAAAGGAGCCACAGCCGAAAAATATATTTCTTTCGGAAGTGGCTCCAAGATGTGCAGTGGCTTGAAGCTAACGATGAGCGCACTGAAATGTGGTGCAACATTTCTGCTGCTCAAATCCATATCTACCAGACCAAACAGTTAAATTTGATAAAGGCTCAAATAATTTTAACCATCCTTTATTTGACACACATGAAAATAGTAAGGAGCACACGAATGTGGCGCAAGCCATCGCTAATAAACAAGCTAGCCAAGAAGAAATGTCCAGTCGTCCACTTGCCAGATGGCAAAAAAAGCTCTGTTTAATATTTTTCTCCTCGCCTTCCTTAAACCTAAACACGCACATCCCATGTCTTCCTATTCTGAATATATTCCTTTACTGAAGCGGCTAGGAGTAAATGTCGGAGGTGCATATGTCAAGTGTACTGTAATGTTTTAGTGTAAATGCCATGTGTATTATGTGCTGGACTTAAGTGTTGAATGTGTCTGTATTGGGGGCGTTGCTATGGCCTACAAAGGCTGCTGAAAAGCTAATTGCCAATTACCGGGCAATTGTCTAATTGCCAAATACCGGGCAATTAGCTTGATGGGAAGGGAGTGGTGTAGTGTGTGGGGATAGGTCCGTTCCCTGTATAAGAGAGGACAGTGGATGAACGGGGGGCAGGAGATTGACACGACGGATGGGAGCGCTAGCAATTTGACAGCTCTGGCGACAAGGGATTGAGAAGGGACCCTGGAGAGGCTCCGGACGTGGTGCCTGGTCTGGCGTCGAGGCTGACGGTCAATCTGCTCTACGTTCGCCTTGCGAAGGGAAGTCCATTACTCCACCTCACTGTGCTTCTGTCCCACTAGCTCGGTCTGTTGAAGGGTGTGAGGTTGCCTAAGTGGTCTGTCCTGCACTTCCGTTCTCTGCAGCTTGGGGGAGTCCTCGAGGTGGGCGGAGCGGCGCGTCACCAGGGCCATTACGGAGGCTTTCGCAACGGAAAGCGGTGCGCAGATCAGGGTCAGCGCTGGAGCGGGCGAAGGCGTGTGTCGGCCGTACTGGACAGTGACAGCACGCTTCACCGGCGGTATCCAGCACAAGGCTGCTGCATAAACTGCCTGTTTCATTGTTTTTAATACTGGTCGGTGGGGGACCGACCGACCAATACCAATTTATAATTGTCAGTACTGCAGGCCTCCCTGGGAAAGTCTATTCAGGGGTCCTGGAGAGGAGGGTCCGTCGGATTGTCGAACCTCGGATTCAGGAGGAGCAATGTGGTTTTTGTCCTGGCCGTGGAACAGTGGACCAGCTTTATACCCTCCGCGGAGTCCTGGAGGGTACATGGGAGTTCGCCCAACCAGTCTACACATGTTTTGTGGATTTGGAAAAGGCGTTCGACCGTGTCCCTCGGGGACTCATGTGGGGGGTTCTCCGAGAGTACGGGGTACCGGATTCCCTGATCGGGGCTGTCCGGTCCCTGTTTGCCGGTGCCAGAGTTTGGTCCGCATTGCCGGTAGTAAGTCGAACTTGTTTCCGGTGAGGGTTGGACTCCGCCAGGGCTGCCCTATATCACCGATTCTGTTCATTACCTATATGGACAGAATTTCTAGGCGCAGCCAGGGTGTTGAGGGGGTCCGGTTTGGTGACCTCAGGATCGGGTCGCTGCTTTTTGCGGATGATGTGGTCCTGTTGGCTTCATCGGGCCGTGACCTTCAGCTCTCACTGGAGCGGTTCGCAACCGAATGTGAAGCGGCTGGGATGCGAATCAGCACCTCCAAATCTGAGGCCATGGTAATCGACCGGAAAAGGGTGGAGTGCCATCTCCGGGTCGGGGAGGAGATCCTGAACCAAGCGGAGGAGTTCAAGTATCTCGAGGTCTTGTTCACGAGTGAGGGAAGAATGGAGCGCGAGGTCGACAGGCGGATCGGTGCGGCGTCCGCAGTGATGCGGGCTCTGCATCGGTCCGTCGTGTTGAAGGAGCTGAGTCGAAAGGCGAAGCTCTCTATTTACCAGTCGATCTACGTTCCTACCCTCACCTATGGTCACGAACTATGGGTAGTGACCGAAAGAACGAGATCGCGAATACAAGTGGCCGAAATTAGCTTTCTCTGCAGGGTGTCCGGGCTCTCCCTTAGAGATAGGGTGAGAAGCTCGGTCATCTGGGAGGGGCTCAGAGTTGAACCGCTGCTCCTCTGCGTCGAGAGGAGCCAGCTGAGGTGGCTCGGGCATCTGATTAGGATGCCTCCTGGACGCCTCCCTGGTGAGGTGTTCCGGGCACGTCTCACTGGGAAGAGGCCCCGGGGAAGACCCAGGACACGCTGGAGGGACTATGTCTCTCGGCTGGCCTGGGAACGCCTCGGGGTCCCCCAGGAAGAGCTGGTGGAAGTGGCCGGGGGGAGGGAAGTCTGGGCCTCCCTGCTTAGGTCGCTGCCCCCGCGACCCGATCCCCGGACAAGCGGCAGATGACGGACGGACGGAGTACTGCAGGCTGTTGGAGAGGACAAGGGACTGTTAGGCGTGGCAGCAGGGCCCTCCATGGTCAGCTATTGCCCAGCCCAAGACTACTCCCCTCTTGGTAGTGACTTTGCTGTGATTTTGTGGTGACTTTGCTGTGACTTTGCTGTGCTCTGCTGTGGCTTTGTTGTGGGTCCTTAAGTACCTTGCTGTGGGGTGAAATTGTTCTGTGGGGGGGCTCGCGGGTCAAAGCATAGCTGGCCAGTAAGGGGGGGTCTATGTCCAGCACCTAGTGGGGTCCCAAATACAACTCTTCTGTGCCACAGTCCTGCCTTGTGTAAAAATAGACTTGTAAAAACATACTCTGTTTCTGGGTATTGTCTGTGACCTGGGAGGATCTGGTGCTTGAGCGTGCTGCTAGGCGCGACACATATCATTCACGTTAAGGGGGCACGGATTTTGCAGAGCATCGCTCACACAATCAGCGGGGAATTACGAGCCAAATTGCAGTCTGCTGAATTTGAGGCTGCGTACCAAACACCATCTCCTGGTACTCACCTGATTAACTCACTGAAAAAATTGTGCACCCCTGATTATATACTCATCAGGCTGGTCGATATCCCTGATACTGAATAATTACTGGACAGTCAATTAAAAAGTATAACATATTTTAAAAATACCACAATCATCCTAGTCAGCCTTCCTAATCATCATCATAATCATCATCCCTATCACGATCAACTACCTTTCTACCTCTGTCATCTGTCTCACTGAAACCTAATATCTGACATACACTTCGATTCTGTCATGACGTTTTCTACATCAGATGACAGTTCCTGTCAGAACTCTAACATGAAGACTTGAGAGAAAGTCACCACTTCCATTCCTGTGTTACATTCATCTCAGACAGGAGTTAGATGACTCATAAGCCCCCTCTCCTCTCCCCGCATATTAATGAAACCAGCCCCCCTCACACCTGGCCCAGGCCGGGGTATTTTAGACTCAACTGTTCAACTGTAGATGGAACTGTGGGAGTGAAACTGAGATTTGCATAGTCAGGGTGACTGGTTCTGCCACTCCCAAAATAGAGCAGCACTGTCACCAGATGCTCATATGGCCCCAGGAGATTAAGATAGATTATCACTTAATCATAAGATTATAAGGGTCCTACAGATTAAGGACCCTTTTTCTCACTGCAGAATTAATTAATGTATTTCATCAATGAAATCAAATGTTATTCAGACTGAATCAGATTTGGTTGAGTCTGTCCATAATGGGTGAGCACCACAATCTCATGTTATCAGGGTGGTAAAAGGTAAGCTCTCCTGCTATATGTTGTGTCATGATGACAGATACATATAAGTGATGAATGGAAGCTGATTGAAGTTTGGTCTGGATAATATCTACATTTAGTTACAGTTGTAGTTTCATTGAAACAGCAATGGTTGATAATGTATCATTCTTTGTATTACTTTCATTATTTGACAACAATTGCGTGTTGTAATTAGATATTTTCAATGTACAATCCGATTTGTTGATGCATACTGCAATCAATCAATCAATATTTTTATGAATAAAGTCAAAATTCAGCAGTTTCAAGTTCAACAAGAAATCTTTATTGTCCCATAAAATAACAACATTCCAGCAACAAAGCAAAGCCAACTAACAGAGTGAATAGTGACCAAAAGCAGCAACTTTAGCACTGATAAAACCTCAGTCTACAAACAGTAGCGACACGTGGACTCTAGCAAAGCTCCCTGTTAGTCTGCATGTGAGCCATCTGGGGGACAGAGAATGGCTGAGCACAGAACAGAGTCCCAGCAGAGGAAGCAGCCCCTCTCCACAGGGCTGTGTGAGCCTGGGGCTACTCAGAACACTGCTCTCTCTTCAGGGTGTGAGTGACCGTAGGCTGGGAGCTCTGGTGGGCCTCACAGGTCACCTCCAGCACGCTGGCCCACTCCTGGGCAGTGAGAGTCAGGGTGCTGCTCCAGCTGTACTGGCCGTCCTTCTCCAGGAGCCCCCTGCTGGCCTCCTGGCTCTTCTTGCTGCTCCCGTCCACCTTCCAGCTGAGGGTCCAGTCTGAGGGGAAGCCCTTGTTGGCCAGACACATCAGCGTGGCTGTACTCTTACTGGACAGTTCCTCACTGGAGGGGGGCAGCACCGTCAGGGTGGGGGCACGGTTGCCTGGAGACAAACACTTTACGTCAGATTCCACAACTACACCGCGGTTTAAGAGATTGTCTTTGATGGCAGAGATGAACTTCTGCTATTTCAACCACCGACTCAAACCACTTAATGTTGACACCTTAGGATTCATTTGAAAACTTCAATACATTTTCATAGTGTTATCAAACATTAATTTAATTTAAAACATGAACATGAGTTAGTATATTGAATGAGTATAAGAAGTAGAGTATGAGCATAAGAAAACAAATAAAGGTGTTCTTTCAGGAAATGACTATGGTCATTTCAGGTATAGGATGTTATAAATTGAGCCTGGCAAGTGTCAAAATCTACGGTGTATTTCATGTACAGACAAAATAGATATTAACATAGGTATAGATATCAAAATGAAAGGGCTTACATAACCAAAAACCACATGTCAAATCGTGTTAGATGATTTGAAAATCCACCCTTGAACAAACGGCTTTAACATGAAGCAAAAACACAAACTTTGTGATCAAGCTATTTAAAAGGTTCGACCGAAAATAGATCAATGAAAAAAGAGAAATGATCTCTAAAGTTAGAATGATCTAAACTTACTGGTTTCATTTTTTTTATTTGTATTAAATAGAAGTGAACACTGAAAAAAAAGAATCTCAACATGTCCATAAAAAAGCAGACACTCAAAAAGTTACATCTGTTTAAATAAAGTTTTTCACTTACTTCCAACATCCAGTCTGGTACCACCACCAAATGTGTACCACAGTGATACAATCCCTATCACTGCCCGTACAAAAACCTCACTCCTATTGCTGCTGAATTCACAGCTTCTTTAGACTTTAGTTAATTTGTTTAAAAAGCAAGAATACTTCCAGAGTGATTCATTTTAATTGCTACTTCAGTGAATGAGGAAATATTATTATTTTCAATGAAAAATTATGAAATGCAATTATTCAGAATTTTCAATTTTTATTTTTATTTTTATCTAAGAAGTGACAGTTTATATGAATATATTTTAAGTCAAACAAAGAGAAGATTCAATCTTTATCAAATACTTACTTCCAACATCCAGTCTTGTGCCTCCACCAAAAGTCCACCACAGTGATTGACTCTGGTTAAGTCGCCGTACAAAAACCTCTGTGTGTTGAGATGCTGCAGCTCTACCAGAGCATACAGCTGCTGTCTGCTACAACCTGGACTCACAAAACACTGCACTGTAGTACAGCATACTACACAATCCTGCACTACACTCTCTTCAACAGCAGCAGAGGTTCTGTCTCCAACATCATGTGAGTTGGGTCTTTCTTGTATTCCTACTCCATGTTTCATCTACTCTGGTGAACCTCTCATGTGTCGTCCTCATCAGAGTCCATGACAACAGAAGAGCCAGTCTCCAGCCTTAGATCCACTGTTAGTATTCCTCCATATTGTCCAGAGGCCAGAGAGCAGCTGGGACAGTGATCCATATTGTATATTCCTTTATTCTACATGCTGATCCCAGACTTAACAGTGGGGGTGAAGTCACGGAGGACAGACTCTACTAGCAGAGAATCCCAGCAGCTGTAGTCGACACAAATGTTCACTGACTGATTTAAGGAACTTAGTCCAAGCATGAGTGAACTGGCTGCTGATAGCAGACATCACCACATGTGGAAGATGACCTCTGCTTATGGTCAGAATGATATAAATTTCAACAATGTTTTAGACAGAAGGTTATTGACATCATGATGATCTGACTGTCCTTCAATTTCTCAAAACATTTAGGAATGATCCACTTAAAATACATTGGACATTAATTACAAAGCACTCTTTTTATTCTCATTCAAAGATATTAATTTGTACAAATGTTTTCATGGTTACATTTAATATCCATATAGACGTACTTAACACCATTGGGGAGAAGGACATCATTATGTTAAAATCTCCAGGGAACATCCCCAGTAACTGAAATAGATACTGGACTTATTTGCATACTGAATGTATGAGCTTCAGTAGTCTGGGAGTGTTTATATGTGAGTTCAACGTTTCATGACTGAGAGCTGTATCATCAGAACCCACAACAATCATGACTGATTATCAGCATTGTGTGGATCGTAACTCTTTTCATTCAGGGTAAGAAGTCAATGACATTCCTCACAAATGTGTTTACATTTACAGTACATGTGAGTCAGATGCATGTCTATTCAAAGTCAAAACATTTTAAATGTTGTCATGTTCAACATTGTGTTTAACAAGCTCTACATTGTCTCTTTTGTAGAGTCCAGAGGACAGATCACTGTGGCTCAGACTCCTGCAGTGACAGTTGTTCTCCCAGGACAGACAGTCTCTCTGCAGAGTACCCCCTAGTAGAGGGCGTAGTAGGCCTGTTTAAGTCCTCTGCCCTCTTACACATGTTTCAGACTTGACTTAGTTTTATTTAAATGACACAAGGCTTCCAGCTTGATACAGTGAGCAGACAGTAGAGACTGACAGTACATGATGGGTTAAGATGTTGATATGTGCGGCAACCCCACTGGCAAGGGGAGACTGAGGTCCCTTGGTGCCTTCAGCACCAGACACACCACCTCCACCCAGCACCCAAGCTCTCCATATTCAGCACCAGACACACCACCTCCACCCAGCACCCAAGCTCTCCAAGTTCAGCAACCCTTATGTTTCCCCTCCTCAGCTCATTGAGGAACAGTGAAGCTGCACCTCATTCCCTCAACAGCCTCTCTGCCTACAAAAGCAGAGACACAGCAGGACAGAGGGAGAGAGCACGACCTGAGGGAGGACAGACGGGTGACAGGTGGAGTGCGGCACCAAGGAACGAAGACTGACCTGTTCTTGTCAGTGTACTCTGCAGAGTAAAGGCATCGCCAGGGTGACTAGCTGAAAAAGATTGCTTTAATCACGGTGAGCCAGAGGGACCCACAGTGCATGGACAACCTTGTAAAGGCTACTGATGCATGTGGTGCCACTAAAGCTTTGGTGAATGCCGGGAGGCCAAAGAGGCCAGTGAGAGGACCGCCAGCCACAGAAGGCAAAGACGGAGGCGGTGAGAGAGTGTCTGAGACCAACCACGCTCAGGATAAGAGCGTCTGCTAAATGACTAAATGTAAATGCAAATGCTTCATCCCTAATTATAATACCATAGCAACCCCACTAACAAACCTGACCAAGGACTCTAAGCCAGTACGGGTGATATGGACGGACGCTACAGAAAGGGCTTTTACTACCCTGAAATCCTTGTTGTGTACAAACCCTCTGTTGAGAATGCCTGACTTTAAAGGCCTTTTTACCGTGTTTCCAGATGCCTCAGAAACTGGGATAGGGGCGGTGCTGTCGCAGGGTGAGGGAGGGGAGGCGCATCCCGTTGTGTATATCAGTCTCTAGCTTTCCAACAGAGAATGGAAGTAAGCCACCGTGGAATGGGAAGCCTTTAAGCTATTAAATGGGCACTGGAATACTTGAGGTACTACCTTTTAGGAAGGAGTTTCCGCCTAGCCACGGACCACGTGGATGGCGGAACAGAAGGACTCCAACAGTAGGGTTACAAGGTGGTAGCTGGCACTACAGGCCTTTTGACAAGTTTGACGTTGTACATAAACCAGGAAGGTTGCTTGGGAATGCGGACGCGCTGTCTCGCTGTGAACGTTGGGGGCACGGCTGGTGCAAGACCCTCTCGGTCTGACTTGTTGGGGGGCTTATGTAAGAGGGCAGAGGACTTATATAGGCCTACTACACCCTCTACTGGGTGGCAAGGCAACGTAAAAGCCAGGGTGACTAGCTGAAAAGGATTGCACTAATCACTGTTTGTACCCCGAAGGTCTGGATTGAGGCTACAAAAGGAGCAAGAACAGAGAATGGGATTAAAACTATTACCATACAAACGCTCACACATGATCTACTATGACCTTGTTGATACAGGAAACAAGCCTAACTAAAACATCTTACTATCATTGTATCAATATGATTAACAAGCTTCAAAATAACTTACTTGAAGTTCTTAAGGAGTACTGACACAGATTTTGTCATTTACTTTGAACAGCATATGATTTGTTAAGTCTGCCTCTTTACTTACAGGATTTGTTCTGTGCTCAGCTTGTTCTCTATCCTGGGGGGTATTCCAGGTAGCGGGTTTAACAAACTCTGAGATAAACCCTGAACTCTGAGTTGAGTTACTCTAACATGGGAAACTCTGAAAATTCGGTTCCAGAAAAGCTGATATGAATTTGTTATCTCAACTCGGAGTAGGCTACGTCAACTCAGAGTTAAGCGCGGGCATTAGAACTATTGAAAGCCAACATCAATGGAGCTCCGATTCTAGGATCCACCATGGCACACGGCGAAAAAAACTTTGCATACTCCACCAAACTTCAGATACAAGTTTTATTTTGTGTTTATGGTCGAGCACATATTCCAGGAAAAAAGCAACACGGCTGTAGCAGCGTATACAAGTGGCGTGGGAGGCAATTGCTGCCGAGTCAATGCATACATTTGAAGGCAATAGCCAGCCATAAATTGAAAATGTTTCCCCACTGTTTGTTAATATTACAGGAGAAAAAGTGTTCAATGTTTTATTAATGTAAAACATACTACGAACCGGTAACGCATATTTTGCTTAGGCTATAGGCTCTACTCTTGTGATTGTAGCCTCGACGTCACCTTAGTTTTAATCATATTCGACATGATACTAAGTAAATATCAATTGGTGCCTATTTCAATTTGTAGTAGCAGTTTCCCCCAACAGAATGTTTTTCATCAAAAGATGATGATGATGATGATGATGATGATGATGATGATGATGATGATGATGATGATGATGATGATGATTAAGATGATTAAGATGATTAAGATGATTAAGATGATTAAGATGACGAAGAGACATTGACTGCTGCCGCAGAAATGGATGCAGAGAATTATGTATGTAGCTACTGGTAGTTCTCTCAACATCTACTTTTATTTACAGGCTTGTACGGAATTGTCAGTTACACTAACATTGTGAGAATAATTAATATTAAAAAAACGATTTGCACATTCTGATCCTGTTGAACAGAGCATGGATGCTGTATACAGTGAGATGTTCATTTAATGGCAAGTGAATTTTGCATGTTGAACTGTGAAATGTAGCTAATGTAATCTCATGAATACTCAGTTACAAGTAAATGAGTTGTACAAATTGCACCTCGTGAAGAAAGTGCCAAAAACTGACCAAGAGATGGTGTAGGCCTACTTAAAGTAGAAGAATAAAGGCTAATCTCCAAAAAGATTTACTGGAACACCAGTTACGGGAGGATGCATGGTCACAGGTGATGTTAATTGTAGGAACAATAACCTACATTAATATTAATTGTTGAATTTGCTGAATTTCAATTTTGACCAGGAGATGTTGTACATAGGGCAGAAGAATAAAGGCTGATCTTGTAAGGCTATCCACCTGCCCCCACCTCTCATATGGTAAAATATGGAGTTACTGGATGGAGTCTCAACTTGATGGCTCTCACATCTTTGTAACTTACTGTAGCATTGCTAGACATGTTGATAAGTAAGGGTCAAGATTCTGGTGTGATTGTAGTTGTTCTTGGGTATAAAAGGAATTGTGAAGCATTGTTCTGTGGATTCTTGATCTCCTGAGACCTTCTCCACAGCTCTGGCTTGGCCTAGGCCTACTCCTTCTTCCTCACCTCATGCTTTCTATCTCTGGTTTACAATAATCATGGTAGAGTAGGCATAAGAGTTAACTTAATTGATTGCATTCATTTGCAATATGATAAAATGATAATATTATTTAACCTTAATTTGACCATTCTTACTCTGATTTAACCCAAAGAGTCAAATACCTGTAATTCCATTGGTATTGGCATTATTTGGTTAATGTTAATACACTGTTCAGTTTCCCATCTTCCTTCAAACCATAGGGGAATTAGTTTAGGTTGTTTGGCCAATATATTGACCCCCAACAATGTTGAAATAGATTTGCTGAAATAACAGTTACAGGACGGTAGCCTACATCATGTAAATTGTAGGAATCATATGAATCATGTAAATTGTAGGAACAATAGCCGATAGAAATAGGCTACTCATTGTTGGATTTCTATTTGTAGGCAATAAAGAAGACCAAATATAATTTCAATTAATTTTCTTTATTTCAGTGGCAAAAGGTATTTCGTCCATTCTGAGTGCAAATCCACGGCGAGTAACACTATCGATGAAGACCCAAGGGCTGAGAATGTTGCTAAAATAAATTACAGATTGTGACAGGAAACGGTGACGTTAATTTAGGTATTTATCAGGGAATTAAAGTACATCAAACCGCAGTCTTAAAATCGTCTCCCGGCGTATAACTAAGCGAATTACATTTTGTTTGAGATCGCTCGGCTGAACCAGGAAATGATATGCCGTGTCTGCTAACCCTATCAGGCTAAGAAAGTGGGGGCGGATCGGTTGAAAGCAGAGTTCGGCATGGAAAACCTGCTAGCGAGCAGGTTAGTTTCAAGGAGTAAGTTACCATGGAAACTTACCAAAAGGTTTCGTTACCTCTCTTTCTGGAACGTGGAACTCGGAGTATGCCTCTTTTCAGGGTTAAACAACTCAAAGTTTTCATTAAACCCGCTACTTGGAATACCCCCCTGCTCATTTATAACATGATGTAGACTAACAGGAATCTTTGCTAGAATCCCTTTGTCACTGTCAACAGTGGAATCTGAAAAGCACTTATACTTGTTCAGTATTCATTTGTGGAATGTGGCATAGTGAGTGTTTGCGTTTGTGATATAATGAGTGGTTTGTGTTTCTGGTATAATGGGTGTTTGAGCCCTATATATAATTCCAATGGTCTATGTGTTTGTGCCGCCAACTTTATTACGGGCACTTTGCACCAGTCTCTTGAACTACAAGAGACTGTGGGTCCAAAAAAGCCTGTCTGCACAGAGAGGACACTTTGCATAGGCAGCACATGCTTCAGTGGTCTGGGAGTGTTTATAGTCCTGTGAGTTTAACACCTCCTGACTGAGAGCTTCTCCTTCATGACAACAGAACCCACAACAACCATGACTCTGATCACCCTCTTCATCTGGACTCTAGCTGTCTACATACAGGGTAAGAGAGATCTATGAAACACCATTTATTCAAACAGCTCAAACGACGGATGATTAAATTATGTTCTGTTAATTGAGTTAAAATAGATGCTTTTGTATGGTAATAACGTTCTTTTTTCACCTATAGAGTCCAGAGGACAGATCACTGTCACTCAGACTCCTGCAGTGAAAGCTGTTCTCCCAGGACAGTCCGTCTCTCTGCAGTGTAAAACCAGCAGTGATGTGCATGGAAATTGTTACAATGGTCAATCATGGGGTCACCAGTGTCTAGCGTGGTACCTCCAGAAACCTGGAGAACAACCCAGTCTCCTGATCCGCACTGTTAAAACGCTGCACACTGGGACTGCATCTAGATTCAGTGGCAGTGGATCTGGGAGTGACTTCACTCTGACCATCAGTGAAGTCCAGGCTGAAGATGCAGGAGATTACTACTGTCAGAGTTTACACTACCCGAACAGTGTGTACGTGTTCACACAGTGATACAGAGCCGTGCAAAAACCTCCCCTCGTCAGATTGCACAGTGACTGCATTGCTACAGCTGGGACCTACTGCAGGTGCTGAAAGGGAAGAGACAGTCACATGGAACACTGACTGGCCTTGGTTACACTGAGCTAAATATGTCAGTGATGTTCATATGTCAACTAACCCACCCTCATGTCAAAGCAGTCCTGAAAACCTTTTAGCTCATAATGTTTAAATATGAAATGACTCAAGAACAAAACATCATCTTTATATATTTGTTTAAAACATGTCTTCACTGGCTCATTCATTCAGACTTACTAGTGTTCATCAGGCTGATCAACATTCCTGGCACTGAAAAAGTACTGGAAGTATAATGTGTTCCAAAAATACCACAATCATCCTAGTCAGCCTTCTTAATTATTATCCCTGTCATGATCATCTACCTTTTTGCCTCTGTCATCTGTCTCACTCAAACTTTAAAATCTGGCATCCCCACACACTTCAGCTGGTCCAGACAACATACCTGTTTGTGTACTGAAGGACAGTGCAGAGGAGCTCAAAGATGTCCTCACAGACATCTTCAACACCTCTCAGTCAGGTTGTTGTTACCACGTGCTTCAAAGCCACTAACATTATTCCTGTGACAAAGAAGTCACCTCCATCATGCTTCAATGACTACTGCCCTGTTGCACTGACCTCCGTTAGTATGAAGTGCTTTGAGTGGCTAGTCATGCGGCACATCAAATCCATCTTCCCACCCTGCCTGGACCCTCTTCAGTTTGTCATATGGGACAAACTGCTCCACTGATGATGCAACATCATCTGCCCTCCACCCAGTCCCACACACCTGGACCTTAAGGGGTTGTATGTGAGAATGCTGTTCATGGATTTTCGTTCAGCATTCAACACCATCATCCCTCAGCAGATAATCTTGAAACTGGATCGGCTTAGAGTGAACACATATCTCTGTAATTGGCTGCTGGACTTCTTTATTGGTAGATCACAAGCAGTGCGGGTCGGCACCAACACATCCAGCACCATCATGCTGACCCAAGGGGTCCACCAAGGATGTGTGCTCAGCTCCCAGCTCAGTGGGACTAATCAGCAACAACTACGAGACAAACTGCATGAAGGAGGCAAGCCTCCTGGCCAAGTGGTGTAAGAACAAGAATAACATCCTCTGTCTTTCTGTGGAGAAAACGAAGGAGATGGTCATCAACTTCAGTAGAGGCCCCAACAAGTACCCACCACTGACCATCAACTGCGCTGCTGTCGAGAGGGTCAGCAGTGCAACATTTCTGGGAGAGTACATGACTGAGAACCTCCCCTGGACAACCAACACCACATCGCTAGCTAGGAAGGATCACCAACGACTTTTCTTCCTCCACAAACTGAAGAGAGCGAGAGCCCCGGCACCTCCAGTATCAGGTGCACATTCTACCGGGGCACCATTGAAAGCATCCTGACCAGCTGCATCACTGTATGGAACTGAAGCTGCACTGCATGCAACAGGAAGACCAAGCAGTGTATAGTGAATGCAGCCAGCAGGATCACTGGTGCCCCATTCCCCCACCCCCCCCCCCCCCCCCCCCCCCCCCCCCCCCCCACTCTCGGACATCTACAACACCCGTCTCACCCTATAGCAAACAGCATCACTGCTGATGCAACCCATCCCTCCCACACCCTGTTGGATGGCCTCCTGCCATCTGGGAGAAGGTACCGGGCCAGATTCACACATCAGGTTGTGAGGATGCTGAACTCTCTCCCCACTCTCCCACTCCTCTTCCTTGCTCCGGGAGTCAGATGGCTGAGAGGTGAGGGAGTCGGACTAGTAATCAGAAGGTTGCCGGATCGATTCCCCGCCAAGCCAAATGACGTTGTGTCCTTGGGCAAGGCACTTCACCCTACTTGCCTCGGGGGGAATGTCCCTGTACTTACTGTATGTCGCTCTGGATAAGAGTGTCTGCTAAATGACTAAATGTAAATATATAAATGTATAATGCTCCCATAAATCCCTCCATACGCACTCTTGAACTCTTTACTTCCCTCCCCCATCTACAGCACCAGCCACTTTACACAATAAAAGACAATATACCATCTGTTGTACATGTTGTACATAATTCTCTAATACATACATAATTCATCTGTACATCTTGTCTTTTAACATTTCTACATACGTATTGTTTTTTAAAATATTTTTTAAATATTGTATGTCTGCCTTTTTATATTCAAACACCGTGGGTCTGAGGGAAACTTAATTTTGATTCCTCTGTGTTTCGTGTTCATATGGCAGAATTGACAAAAATGTTAGTTCAAGTTCAAGTTGACTCTGGAACATGTGCATATAGAGGGTGTTGTTTGTGTAGTGAGCAGTGTTTATAGCCATGCCTGTCCAATGCTCGTCAGTCACTGGATCAGAACCTCTAGACAGTCATGTCTTTCAGCTTCCTGTCCATCGTACTACTTGCCATGCTCTTTTAATAGGATCTTACTGAACTCATTAAAACTGATTCAAAAAGTGTGGAATTCCCTTTCTAGCATCAAATGAAACCCAGAATACGTAGTTGGTTTGGGCGAATGTTTACAACGTCAGGCTCCGAGCCTGATTAACATTCGGATCAATAAGCAATCTCAAAAATAGTAACGATAAAAAAATAATACGATCCCTTTTCGTAATCATAATACCCCTCGAGAAATGTTCACTGCAGTCAAAGCAGGCTGCATCCGGCCCTGCCAGCTAACATCACAAACCTCACCAAAGAGAAGCAGTTGCAGCCATCATAATAGGGGCGAGTTAATTAAATGTTTGACCAAATATAGCAGGCACATCCTTAAGTTGATAATTATGCACGACCCCAAATTATTTTATAAATATCCAAATGGCCCTTGGCAGAAAAAA
Organism: Hypomesus transpacificus; assembly: GCF_021917145.1. NCBI lineage: Eukaryota > Metazoa > Chordata > Actinopteri > Osmeriformes > Osmeridae > Hypomesus > Hypomesus transpacificus. The sequence goes on along the minus strand of NC_061071.1, from coordinate 4,768,610 downwards.
GGTTCCCCACCCCTGATGTAGACTAACCAGAAGCTTTGCAAGAGTCCCCTTGTCACTGTCAATAGTTGAATCTGAAAAACACTTGTTCTACATTCATTTGTGGAGTGTGGTATAAGGAGTCTTTGAGACATTGATTTCATGATTTAAAGGAGAACAGCTTTCACTGCAGGAGTCTGAGTTACAGTGTTCTGTCTTCTGGACTCTGTAAACCCACTCACACACTGAAGTACCCACACTGACCACTAGAGAGAGACAGACAGAGAGTGTGGCTACTTTTCATTTGTGGAGTGTGGTATAAGGAGTCTGATGTAGACTAACAGGAATCTTTGATACATTGACTTAATAATTTAAAGAACAGCTTTCACTGCAGGAGTCTGAGTCACAGTGTTCTGGACCCACTCACACTCTGAAGTACCCATACTGACCACTAGAGAGAGACATGCTGTGGTTTTTGAGACATCAAGCCTCAGTTCACATATCTCTTCAACTACAGTTTCTCTGTGGGTCCAAGAAAGTCTGTCTGTACAGAGAGGACACTTTGCATAGGCAGCACATGCTTCAGTGGTCTGGGAGTGTTTATAGTCCTGTGAGTTTAACACCTCCTGACTGAGAGCTGTCTTTCATGACAACAGAACCCACAACAACCATGACTCTGATCACCATCTTCATCTGGACTCTAGCTGTGTACATACAGGGTAAGAAAGATCTATGAAACACAATTTATTCAAACAGCTCAAACGACGGACGATTAAATTATGTTCCATTAATTGAGTTAAAATAGATGCTTTTGTATGGTAACAACGTTCTCTTTTCACCCATAGAGTCCAGAGGACAGATCACTGTGACTCAGACTCCTGCAGTGAAAGCTGTTCTCCCAGGACAGTCTATCTCTGCAGTGTAAAACCAGCAGTGATGTGTATGGAAATTGTTACAATGGTCAATCATGGGGTCACCAGTGTCTAGCGTGGTACCTCCAGAAACCTGGAAAACAACCTAGTCTCCTGATCCACACTGTTAGAACGCTCCACACTGGGACTGCATCTAGATTCAGTGGCAGTGGATCTGGGAGTGACTTCACTCTGACCATCAGTGGAGTCCAGGCTGGAGATGCAGGAGATTACTACTGTCAGAGTTTCCACTACCCTAACAGTGTCTGGGTGTTCACACAGTGATATAGAGCCGTACAGAAACCTCCCTCAGTCAGACTGCACAGTGACTGCACTGCTACAGCTGAGACCTACTGCAGGTGCTGAGAGGGAAGAGACAGTGACATGGTACACTGACTGGCCTTTGTTACACTGAGCTGAATATATCAGTGGTGTTCATTGTAATATTTGTGTAAATAACCAGGCAGTACAGTTTGTGCTGTTTAGTCAAACCACAAAACCCCGTGAACACTACAACCCCGCAAATAGTGCGCAGGTGCATTTCCTATTAGATGTCGTAACATAACAGTGCCATAATACAATACTGCTTGGCAACAGCATAGTAACCAAGATAATATATTTCAAACAACCCACCCTCATGTCAAAGCAGTCCTGAAAATGTTTAGGCTCATGACGTTTAGATATTAAATCACTTATAGAAGTACAAAACATAATTTTTATATATATTTGTATGAAACATGTCTTCACTGACTCTCTTATTCAGACTTAATGTTCATCAGAGACTATATATTCATCAGGCTGGTCGATATCCCTGATACTGAATAATTACTGGACAGTCATTTAAAAGGTATAACATGTTTTAAAAATACCACAATCATCCTAGTCAGCCTTCCTAATCATCATCATAATCATCATCCCTATCACGATCAACTACCTTTCTACCTCTGTCATCTGTCTCACTGAAACCTAATATCTGACATACACTTCGATTCTGTCATGACGTTTTCTACATCAGATGACAGTTCCTGTCAGAACTCTAACATGAAGACTTGAGAGAAAGTCACCACTTCCATTCCTGTGTTACATTCATCTCAGACAGGAGTTAGATGACTCATAAGCCCCCTCTCCTCTCCCCGCATATTAATGAAACCAGCCCCCCTCACACCTGGCCCAGGCCGGGGTATTTTAGACTCAACTGTTCAACTGTAGATGGAACTGTGGGAGTGAAACTGAGATTTGCATAGTCAAGGTGGCTGGTTCTGCTACTCCCAAAATAGAGCAGCACTGTCACCAGATGCTCACCTGGCCCTAGGAGATTAAGAAAGATTATCACTTAATTATAAGATTATAAGGGTCTTACAGATTAAGGACCCTTTGTCTCACTGCAGAATTAATTAATGCATTTAATAAATGAATTCAAATGTTATTCAGACTGAATCAGATTTAGTTGAGTCTGTCCATAATGGGTGAACACCACAATCCCATGTTTTCATGGTGGTAAAAGGTAAGCTCTCCTGCTATATGTTGTGTCATGATGACAGATACATATAAGTGATGAATGGAAGCTGATTGAAGTTTGGTCTGGATAATATCTACATTTAGTGAAACAGCAATGGTTGATAATGTATCATTCTTTGTATTACTTTCATTATCTGACAACAATTGCGTGTTGTAATTAGATATTTTCAATGTACAATCCGATTTTTTGATGCATACTGCAATCAATCAATCAACATTTTTATGAATAAAGTCAAAATTCAGCAGTTTCAAGTTCAACAAGAAATCTTTATTGTCCCATAAAATAACAACATTCCAGCAACAAAGCAAAGCCAACTAACAGAGTGAATAGTGACCAAAAGCACAACACGTCAACTTTAGCACTGATAAAACCTCAGTCTACAAACAGTAGCGACACGTGGACTCTAGCAAAGCTCCCTGTTAGTCTGCATGTGAGCCATCAGGGGGACAGAGAATGGCTGAGCACAGAACAGAGTCCCAGCAGAGGAAGCAGCCCCTCTCCACAGGGCTGTGTGAGCCTGGGGCTACTCAGAACACTGCTCTCTCTTCAGGGTGTGAGTGACCGTAGGCTGGGAGCTCTGGTGGGCCTCACAGGTCACCTCCAGCACGCTGGCCCACTCCTGGGCAGTGAGAGTCAGGGTGCTGCTCCAGCTGTACTGGCCGTCCTTCTCCAGGAGCCCCCTGCTGGCCTCCTGGCTCTTCTTGCTGCTCCCGTCCACCTTCCAGCTGAGGGTCCAGTCTGAGGGGAAGCCCTTGTTGGCCAGACACATCAGCGTGGCTGTACTCTTACTGGACAGTTCCTCACTGGAGGGGGGCAGCACCGTCAGGGTGGGGGCACGGTTGCCTGGAGACAAACACTTTACGTCAGATTCCACAACTACACAGCGGTTTAAGAGATTGTCTTTGATGGCAGAGATAGACTTTTTCTGTTTTTTCAACCAACGACACAAACCGCTTAATGTTGACACCTAAGGATTTATTTGAAAACTTCCATAAATTTTCATAGTGTTATCAAACAGATTCATTTAATTTAAAACATGAACATGAGTTAGTATATTGATATATGAGAAAACAAATTACGGTCTTCTTTCAGGAAATGACTATGTTCATTTTTAGGTATAGGATGTAATAAATTGAGCCTGGCAAAATCTACAGTGTACTTCATGAATAGACAAAATAGAAATTGAGTATAGATATAAAAATGAAAGGGCTTACATATACAAAAACCACATGTCAAATAATGTTAGATGATTAGAAAATCCACCCATGAACAAACGGCTTTAACATGAAAAAAGAATACAAACTTTGTGATCAAGCTATTTAAACGATTCAACCAAAAGTAGATCAATGAAGAAGAAAAAAAAGATCTTTAAGGTTGTAACGGTCTACCCATGCTGGTTCAATGTTTTAATTTTTAGTAAATAGAAGTGAACACTGAAGAAAAAAAAAATCTCGACATGTCTATAAAAAAGCAGACACTCAAAAGGTTACATTTATTTAAGTAAAGTTTTTCACTTACTTCCAACATCCAGTCTGGTACCACCACCAAATGTGTTCCACAGTGATACAATCCCTATCACTGCCCGTACAAAAACCTCCCTCCTATTGCTGCTGACTTTACAGTTACTTTAGACTTTAGTAAAGTTGATTAAAAAAGCAAGAATACTTCCAGAGTGATTCATTTCAATAGCTTCTTTAGTGAATAATTAAAAAACCTTAGAGTGTTACATTCATTTTCAAAGAAAATTTCAGAAACACAAGGATTCTGAATTTTCTTTTCTTTTTTCTGAGAAGTGACAGTTGATATAAAGATATTTTAAATCAAACAAAGAGAAGATTGAATCTTTTTCAGATACTTACTTCCAACATCCAGTCTTGTGCCTCCCCCAAAAGTCCACCACAGTGATTGACTCTGGTTAAGTCGCCGTACAAAAACCTCTGTGTGTGATGCTGCAGCTCTACCAGAGCACACAGCTGCTGTCTGCTACAACCTGGACTCACAAAACACTGCACTGTACTACAGCATACTACACAATTCTGCACTACACTCTCTTCAACAGCAGCAGAGGTTCTTTCTCCAACATAATGTGAGGTTGGTCTTTCTTGTATTCCTACTCCTTGATTCAGGACCTACTCTGGTCAACCTCTCATGTGTCGCCCTCACCAGAGTCCATGACAACAGAAGAGCCAGTGTCCAGCATCAGATCAACAGTTAGTATTCCTCCATATTGTCCACAGGCTAGAGAGCAATTAGGACAGTGATCCATATTGTATATTCCTTTATTCTACATGCTGATCCCAGACTTAACAGTGGGGGTGAAGTCACAGAGGACAGACTCCACTAGCAGAGAATCCCAGCAGCTGTAGTTGACACAAGTGTTCACTGACTGATTTGAGGAACTTAGTCCAAGCATGAGTGAACTGGCTGCTGATAGCAGACATCACCACATGTGGAAGATGACCTCTGCTGATAGTCTGGTCAGAATGACAGAAATTTCAACAATGTTTTAGACAGAAGGTTATTGACATCATGAAGGACTGACTGTCCTTCAACTTCTCAAAACATTTAGGAATGATCCACTTTCAATACATTAGACATGAATTACATTTACATTTAGTAATTTAGCAGATTACAATTACAAAGCACTCTTTGTATTCTTATTCAAAGATATGAATTTGTACAAATGTTTTCATGGTTACATTTAATATCCATATAGATGGATACTTAACACCATTGTGGAGAGGGACATAGTTAAGTTCAGATCTCCAGGCAACACCCCCGTAACTGAAAGAGATACTGGACTTATTTGCATACAGAATGTATGTGCTTCAGTAGTCTGGGAGTGTTTATATGTGAGTTCAACGCTTCATGACTGAGAGCTGTTCTTCATATTATCAGAACCCACAACAACCATGTCTTTGATTATCAGAGTGGTGTGGATCCTAACTCTTTTCATTCAGGGTAAGAAGTCAATGACATTCCTAACAAAGGTGTTTAAGTATACTGTACATGTGAGTCAGATGCATGTATTTTCAAAATCAAAATGTTGTCATGTTCAACATTGTGTTTAACAAGCTCTACATTGTCTCTTTTGCAGAGTCCAGAGGACAGATCACTGTGACTCAGACTCCTGTAGCAAAAGCTGTTCTCCCAGGACAGACAGTCTCTGTGCAGTGTAAAACCAGCAGTAATGTAGTCACAGGCTGTTATAGATCAGGTAACCCTTGTCTATCCTGGTATAACCAGAGACCTGGAGAACAACCCAGACTGTTGATTAAAGCAGGCGACATCATCCACACTGGGACTCCATCTAGATTCAGTGGCAGTGGATCTGGGAGTGACTTCACTCTGACCATCAGTGGAGTCCAGGCTGGAGATGCAGGAGATTACTACTGTCAGAGTTGGCACAGTAGTGGAGTGTTCACACAGTGATACAGAGCCGTACAAAAACCTCCCCTTAGTCAGACTGCACAGTGACTGCACTGCTACAGCTGAGACCTACTGCAGGTGCTGAGAGGGAAGAGAAAGTGACATGGAACACTGACTGGCCTTTGTCACACTGAGCTGAATATATCAGTGGTGTTCATATGTTATCTAACCCACCCTCATGTCAAAGCACTCCTGAGAACACTTCAACATGTAAAGTTGTTTATTATGTTGTTTATGATTATCCAAAATTCATTATTTAGCTTGTTATAAAACCTGTTCTTATTGACACTCATTCATTCAGACTCAGTGTTGTTTCACTTGTATCCGAACTCAGTGCACAACATCATCACTGCTGTTATTAACCTTCTCCTTTGTGACATTGTGTCTTGTTTCTCCATCCTTTTCCTGTCCTTGTGTGTCTTTGCTCCTCTTTTATGTTCTGCTGTCTCTGCAGCTCCGGGACTCTTTCTTTTCTCTCCGTTCTCCTCACGACTGCCAGTCTCTGCTTCTCCTGCCACTCCTTCTCTGTCATTGCATCTGACGGTTGTTCACAAGCCTGTCATTGTCTGTCTTCCTCCTCCCATTTCTTCTCCAACGCTTTCATTTTCTGCTTTTTGGAGACATTAGTTATATGCAGCTTTTACTTTCATGTCATACAACTTGACCAGCTGGTGATGAAGAAAATTATGTCACCCTGCTGAAATGATGGAGATGGGTTACACTTATGGAACTAGTTAATTGAAAAGTGAATGTCTCAGTTATTCCTACAGGAGCTGTAGAAAGACAAACCATGGGGGCCAAACTAATACTGACGTGTTCTATGGTATGAAGTTATTGAATTTTGAGTTTTTATATGGAGGTTTGTATAGATTTAACCTTTGTATTTGTTCATGTTTGGTCAATAATGTTACAATTTACAGAGTGAAGTGTCACGTTTTCCTTTGAAACAAGTTTGTGTTTATTGCATGAAAAGGGAATGAACAGTTAAAAAGGATATGGTAAGAGCCTGGTAACACCATGGAAACAAACACGGCTTCCTTTTACAGTCCAGTTTCAGATTACTTACTGAGTACATAGCCATGTTTTACTTGGTATCACCTTGGAACTTATATTACAAGTTCATACTAAGGGTAACATTGACAAAGTGGTATTCGCTTACAAAGAATACGGTAAGAGCCCGGTAACACCATGGTAACAAACACGGCTTCCTTTTACAGTCCAGTTTCAGATTACTTACTGAGTACATAGCCATGTTTTACCTGGTATCGCCTTGGAACTTATATTACAAGTTCATACTAAGGGTAACATTGACAAAATCGTATACGCTCACAAAGAATTTGGTAAGAACCTGGTAACACCATGGTAACAAACACGGCTTCCTTTTACAGTCCAGTTTCAGATTACTTACTGAGTACATAGCCATGTTTTACCTGGTATCGCCTTGGAACTTAAAGTACAAGTTCATACTAAGGGTAACATTGACAAAGTGGTATTCGCTCACAAAGAATATGGTAAGAACCTGGTAACACCATGGAAACAAACACGGCTTCCTTTTACAGTCCAGTTTCAGTTTACTTACTAAGAACATAACCATGTTTTACTTGGTATCGCCTTGGAACTTATATTACAAGTTTATACTAAGGGTAACATTGACAAAGTGGTATTCGCTTACAAAGAATACGGTAAGAGCCCGGTAACACCATGGTAACAAACACGGCTTCCTTTTACAGTCCAGTTTCAGATTACTTACTGAGTACATAGCCATGTTTTACCTGGTATCGCCTTGGAACGAATAGTACAAGTTTATACTAAGGGTAACAATGACAAATTGGTATTCGCTTACAAAGAATATGGTAAGAACCTGGTAACACCATGGAAACAAACACGGCTTCCTTTTACAGTCCAGTTTCAGATTACTTACTGAGTAAATAGTCCAAACATGCGCAGGAACATACGCAGTATCCAAGAAGATTTACCATGATAGTAGAGGAAAACTCTTCCCGCGGAGGTAGGTAGGCTATACCAGCCAAGTAAATGAGGCCATCATCGATAAATGTATCTGAAAAGGTATTTTATTGGAAAGTACTATCTTATATTCTCATTAGACGTGGACTGTTACCGACATTAACCTTAGGTAACTGCAGGGTAATAGTAGAGTATTTTTTTCGTAATTCTGCTGGAGCTTGGCCGTCTTTACCTACTTAGTAGCAGTGGTATTTACCCAATAACACATTATAATTTACCATATACATCTCCTGTAGATACCAACTCACTACCAGCGGTATTTAAATAGTAATATTTATAGGTTTCCAGGTAAATACTAAGTTTTGTCTTCTGTCTTTACCTAATTAGGACCAGTGAAAATTACCCAGTAATAACCAGCACGTTAGTAAATAGTTAATGGGTAAATATTTCGAACTATCTCTGTATTTACCACCTTGGTACCAATCGGTAATACCCAATAATACACAAAACATACCCAGTAATGACCAGCAAGTTAGTATTTAGTTAATGGGTAAATACTTCGAATTATCTAGGTATTCACCATCTTGGTACCAATCGGTAATACCCAATAATACACAAAACATTCCCTTTACTTTCTATGTAAATACCCAGTACTTAGGGGACTGTAAAAGGAAGGGTTACCAAATCATACAAACGGCTCTACCTCTCCCTCTTCCAGCTCCTCAGCTATCTCAAAACCTTGATGTTTCTCTCACTTTTTTTATTACTGGGGCAGAAAAAGGCTGCAATGTCCCTTACTTGTTTCATGATGACTACTAGAAGAAGAAAAACAACGTGTAAAAAAACAAAAACAAATCAGTCAGGTCAGGGGGGCCACAGGGGGGCCAGGGACATTTTTACAGGGGCACTGGCCCCTGTAGGCCTCCGTGTAGAATCGCCCCTGTGTACACAGTACATTTACGAATATTATGTTTAGAGCTTTTACAACATTTTGTCAGACGCCTTCTTAAGTTTCAACTGATATTTTGTTGCAGCTGACAGTAATATAAATGTTCAGACGCAGAGCAGACTAGTTAACAATATAACCATCTTGCAAATAGTTTAATCATATTCAATTTACTTCTTTATTTATTGAGTGAGAAGGGAGGGAGGGTGTGTGTGTGTGTCTGTGTGTGTGTGGTAGATAGGACTTTTGCTTACTCAAACGTGTTCTAAGGGGAGAAAGGAAATTGATTGGTTTACTTAATTCCCCTCCCCTCCTCTGTTTCCGATTTTTTTTTCTTACCTACACTGGCCCTAATATGCCATTGTAAAACTTCATCCCAAAGTTTTATTGAGAAATACAGTTTCACATTACAAGTTGTAAATTACTCATTTTACACGTCTGTGTCCCAATAGCCCCGCCTTGTTCATATTAGGCGCTAAGTGATCATTCATTCAGACACATTTTTTCTTCTTTCATCAATATTTCAGAATAAAAATTACTCTCCCTGTCATCAATTCCCCGAAATGTGTTTTGATATCTGACGGGGTATTTATTTGAGTTCTTGTGAGAATTTCCCCCCGACATGCTCCGCAGCGCTCACAAGCCCCCCCGCGCCCCTCCCTTCCCCTCCTCTGCCTCCACATAGTGCTCATACAGTGCTGAGCGCCAGGCCAAACGGCTGCAGCCTACTTGTTCTCTGACCCGCAGCATCAGACAAACAGGAAATGACAGTGTTTGTGCAATCTCTCGACGTGAGCGAGAGAGCGCGAGAGAGCGCGAGAGAGCGCGAGAGAGCGCGAGAGAGCGCGAGAGAGCGCGAGAGAGCGCGAGAGAGCGCGAGAGAGCGCGAGCACGCGAGAGAGTGCGCGCGAGAGAGCACGAGCAAGAGAGCGCGAGAGAGCGCGAGCGAGAGAGCGGGAGCGAGAGAGCGGGAGCGAGCACGAGAGAGCGAGCGCGAGAGCGGGAGAGAGTGGGAGCGAGCGCGAGAGAGCGGGAGAGAGCGCGAGCGAGCGGGAGAGAGCGCGAGAGAGCGGGAGAGAGCGCGAGAGAGCGCGAGAGAGCGCGAGAGCGCGAGAGAGCGCGAGAGCGCGAGAGAGCGGGAGAGCGAGAGGGAGAGAGCGCGAGCAAGAGAGTGCGAGAGGGAGAGAGCGCGAGAAGGAGAGAGCGCGAGAAAGAGAGCACGCGAGAGAGAGAGCGCGAGAGAGAGAGCGTGAGAGAGCGAGCGCGAGAGAGAGAGTGCGAGAGAGAGAGCGCAAGAGAGAGCGAGAGTGAGCGAGAGAGAGAGCGCGAGGGAGAGAGGGCAACAGAGAGAGAGAGAGAGCCAGAGAGAGCGAGCGAAAGAGCGCGAGAGAGCTCGAGCGCACGAGAGAGCACGAGCGCGCGAGAGAGCACGAGCGCGCGAGAGAGCACGAGCGAGCGCGAGAGAGCGCGAGCGAGAGAGGGCGAGCGAGAGAGTGGGAGCGAGCGCGAGAGAGCACGAGCGCGCAAGAGCGATGTAATGTTTTCAGCGGCGTTAATGTTGTGGTTAATTTATCACCAAACAACGTTGAGGGATCGCACAAACACTGTCATTACCTGTTTGTCTGATGCTGCGGGTCAGAGAAGAAGTAGGCTGCAGCCGTTTGGCCTGGCGCTCTGCACTGCATGAGCACTAAGTGGAGGAGAAGGAGGGAGGAGGGAGGGGCGCGGGGGGGCTTGTGAGCATGTCGGGGCGAAATTCTCACAATTACTCAAATAAATGCCCCATCAGATATCAAAACACATTTGGGGGGAATTGCTGACGTCTTGAACCTGCCTCTCCTTCAATTTCGTTGGTTGAATCTGTAAACCAATCATTTTCCTTTTTGCCCTCAGAACATGTTGGAGTAAGCAAATCTCCTATCTGGTGTGTGTATGTGTGTGGTGGGGGGGTTGTGTGGGGGTGAGGTGTGGGGGTGTGTGTGGTGGGGGGGTTGTGTGGGGGGTTGTTGCATTGAGCAAGGGAGGATTCTATTCTTCCTCTTGAAGATGTTGCACAGGCCTTTCCTGAAGGAGGAAAAGGCCTTTGCGAACACGGAGCGTTTGGTAGATTCCTCCTGGAGCTGGGAGCCTGCATCTGACTGGGACCCAGGTGGACACACCGTGTTGGGGGACACAGCTGAACACAGGAGGTAAGATTTCAATGAGCTTCTGTTTGTGTGTGTGTGAATGTCTATGCAATTAATGTGTACTTATTAGACACTGTCCAGGGGCCAGTTGCATAATCTTAGTTTAACACTAGTCTTAGCCTTAGGCTGTCTTACAGTAAATTGTCAGGTTCGACTAGTCTAACTAAGCCTGTCTGTTGCATAAATAGTAAGATTGACTTAATTTGAAGTAAAAAAAGAAAATTGCCACCTCTCCCTTGGCTAAACCTTGCGGTAAGGGCTGAGTTGCTATGCCGATGATCTATTAGTAGGATTTTAGGATAATTTATTACGAAAGGAATTAAGTGTGTTAGGCCTATTTGTAACTTCATAAAACGTTGACTTGGTTCTGCTTGGCGCAGAATAAAATTGAATTTTATTAAACGAGTAAGTAGATGACAACTCACTTTGTTGACGCTAGCGCCAGTCAGACAGTCTTACATTTAGTCATTTAGCAGACGCTCTTATCCAGTCACTACGTCTCCAGTCTTAAGTTAGTCACTGATAGTAATGCTTTATGCAACAGGTAAATTGAAGAGTGTCTATGGAAAGTCGGACATAAAGTTACATTTAAGTCTAAAACTAGGTTTATTTTTATGCAACTGGCCCCAGTATCTATACCAGTGGACTTACAGATGAAGTCCTTGTGTGAAGACGTCTGTGGGATCTCAGATTGGCCATCCTTAGTCTTCCTGTAATTCTACATTACAGAAATTAAACCAGTTAGGCAGAAGTACTAAATATGCTCTAACTCATTTAAAGACGGTTTCAAACAATACAACTGGCAAATAACAAAACAAAGTTTATGTAGGAAGATGATAAAAATCTGTTTTTAAAGTGAAACATAAATCTCGGTATTAATAACTACATTCTGCTTTTACCTTGAAACCGAAATGCTTGGAAAACGTATTTTTCCATTTCTTCTTCTCCTTCTTACAGAGAGCACTCACGTCCTCTTCCTGTTCCACTGTGGAGGACTGACAGAGAGCCCTCACTTCCTCTTCCAGTTCCACTGTGGAGGACTGACAGAGAGCCCTCACTTCCTCTTCCAGTTCCACTGTGGAGGACTGACAGAGAGCCCTCACTTCCTCTTCCAGTTCCACTGTGGAGGACTGACAGAGAGCCCTCACTTCCTCTTCCTGTTCCACTGTGGAGGACTGACAGAGGGCCCTCACTTCCTCTTCCAGTTCCACTGTGGAGGACTGACAGAGAGCCCTCACTTCCTCTTCTTGTTCCACTGTGGAGGACTGACAGAGAGCCCTCACTTCCTCTTCCTGTTCCATTGTGGAGGACTGACAGAGGGCCCTCACTTCTTCTTCCTGTTCCACTGTGGAGGATTGACAGAGAGCCCTCACTTCCTCTTCCTGTTTCACTGTGGAGGACTGACAGAGAGCCCTCACGTCCTCTTCCAGTTCCACTGTGGAGGACTGACAGAGAGCCCTCACTTCCTCTTCCTGTGCCACTGTGGAGGACTGACAGAGAGCCCTCACTTCCTCTTCCTGTTCCACTGTGAAGGACTGACAAAGGGCCCTCATTTCCTCTTCCTGTTCCACTGTGGAGGACTGACGGAGGGCCCTCACTTCCTCTTCCTGTTCCACTATGGAGGATTGACAGAGAGCCCTCACTTCCTCTTCCTGTTCCACTGTGGAGGACTGACAGAGGGCCCTCGCTTCCTCTTCCAGTTCCACTGTGGAGGACCGACAGAGGGCCCTCACTTCCTCTTTCTGTTCCACTGTAGAGGACTGACAGAAGGCCCTACCATGGTTACCTTGGTGCTCAATCAGCACCGAGTCTGAGAAGCTGCTCTCCCCAGCCTGGGTGTGAAGCTGCAGCAGCTTGTCGTATTCAGTCATGAGGGTGTTGAGCTGGTCCTGGAGGCTTATGGACAAGTCCCTGAGCGTGGCTAGTTCGAGCCAGGGATTTGGGGAGGCTATCAGATCATCTGACTTCACACTGAGCGAGTCGACCACTGGACTTACGGTCTCGCTGCTTTCATCTACGGACTTCTCCGGAAGGTCATTGTCGTCTCCCATGTCGATACTCGTGCATCTCACAATCGGACAACTGTTGACAACGACTTTGCCGTCGATCGGGGTACCGGGCAGTGTGACCTGTTCAAACTCAAAGGCCTTTGAGCTTTGGGCAGTAGAAGATTTGAAGTGGACTTTGCGAGCTGCTGGCTTCAGTACGTGAAGTGTCTGAGGTGGTCGTTCCTCCGTGCAGCTCTCCAGAGAGGCAGTGACGGAGGCTCTCTCGCTTCCCTCCGAAACCTCTCCTTCCATTTCTTCATTTCCTTCCGGCTCTTCTTTGCTGGAAATGAAAACAACATATTTTCCCTGGGCACACAGAACTCCCCACATAAGACAGGCGCAAAGCTGCTTTTCAGCAACACTGAAAACAAACGTGAAGTCATCTTGTCATTAAATGTCATATTTTTACCAGTCTTCAAAGAACACATTCTTTCATGTGTCTTACTTCCCTCCTTACTTATAAGCGAACACTATATGAGTTCATCATTATTCATCCTGACTGTATACAGTCTTCCCCTAGCCTTCGTCCCTCTTTCCCTTATTCCTGCTCACATCATCACAAGTCTCTTTGACCATCTCCTTGTCTCCTCATCCATGGCCCTGGTGCGCGCTGTGTCATACTCAACACGTCTACGAAGGACCTGGTAATCTCGAGAGACCTTTCGCAGTAGCCCGCGTAGTCCACATTGGATGGCCTTCATGCCCAGTGACTTGTGACAGTCAGGCATGGCAGAAGACTTCTACAAGACAGGAACACATTGTAGATCTGTGATATCTAGACTCAGTCTTGTTGACTACAGTTGTGTAGTCAACAAGAGGTGGGGTGGCTACCTCTATGATTTATGACAAAAATCTATGTTTTACGTGGTGAGTAAGGGGTTTGAAAATGCCTTTGAGGAAACCAAATCCACATGAGCTCCCAAGACTCAACCAAACCACAACTTTGGAGAAAGGCACTCACTAATACTATGCACGGGCACTCAGTCAGTTTAAGAATTCTTTGTACTCCGAGTTTCTTCTCCAATATTTCCTGTCTCCCAGCCCTGTAGTGGTCCTGCTTGTTCAACAGCCTGAGAGAGAGAGAAAGAGAAAGAAAGAAAGAGTTGCTTTCATGTCACTGGATGTAAACATTGTGTAAACACAGTCTGCCTTACTAGCACACTCACAGAAGGACAGGTTTCCTTATCACATGACGGTGTCTGAGTGTTTCCCTGAAGACTTTTGTGCTCTGCCGAAGCCGAAAGCCTTCGGCAGAGTCCACCACAAACACCAGGGCATGGCACCGGGGGTAATAGTCTTCCCACAGGGGCCTGAGACCAGGATCCCCGGGGAGGTCCAGCAGGGTCACCTGGTAGCCTGCCACAGGCATCTTTACCCCAGAGACACCGGAAGAGTCCATCTCTACCCCAGACACACCAGCCGAGGCTCTCTGTCTCTGCTCTGCTGGTGTGCGACCTGCAGGACAAACCCAAAAGTCAGTCAGCACTGGTGCTGTTTACACATGCTGGAGGGGACTGTCACACAGTTTACTAACCTGTAATCATTTGGAGCAAAGACGTCTTTCCTGCTCGATCAAGTCCAACCACTAACAAAGTGACTTTCTTCTTTTGACACAACCTAAACAATTTATAAAAGAAAAAAGTGATGTATATAATATGTCTAAATAGTGAAATTAAACACATTTGGGAATTATTATTGACCAATCAAGCTCTCCAACGTTCCTCACCCCATTATCGATCGAGGCCGTTTCTTCTGTTAATTTGTTAAAGAAGATTTTGCTGCCGCAACGATCGAAAGTAACTCATTGATATCACACCTCATATTGCATGTATACCAAACTGCAGCTAACTTTGACATTTAAATTCATAAACAAGCTTTCAAACCATAAGTGTAGGATAGTAGATAGTAGAATAGTCTTCTCTACTGTTGGAGAAGACTATTTTACGGGAGTACAATGGTACTTGGAATGATTGGCTGGACCTGATGTTAGTTTCCTCCAGGATCACAATGATTCTTATTGAGAGACTTGTTGCTCTTGTTGCTTAATTGTAACTGACTTAAAATTATTGTACTGGCTGTGAAATATATTATTGTTGCTTGCTTTTTCCACAGGTACCATCTTGCACTTTTGAGGTTCATGCTGTTTAATTGTAACTTGTCTAACTATATGCTCTTATGGTTCTTCCCTTTGGGACTTATTTGGTTTTCACAATGTATGCTTCATGTTTGCAACATGCTTCTGCTTGATGCGCTTCCTGTTGGGCCATTTGGGCCGGAGATTCTTCTCTAGGGTAGGTAGTCGTTCTGATCTTTCTACCCATGAGGAGCTCCGCCGGGCTGGGCCCTGTAGTTGAGCATGGTGTTGACCTGTAGCACTTTAGAGCAAGCCACGTGTCATCTTATCTAAGGATCTTCTTGGCTGTTTGCACTGGTCTCTCTGCATGACCATTGCCGTGAGGGTTATGTGGACTGGAGGTCATGTGCTTAAAGTCCAACTGTCTTGCCAGCTCCTGGAACTCCACAGTAGAAAACTGTGGCCCATTGTCACTGCCAATTTTGTCCGCAATTCCAAAGTGGGCAAACGTTGGCCTCAGCTCCTGGATAACCAGGGCACTTGTTGTGGTGGGTAGGTGCAGTAACTCTATGAAACTTAAATAATAGTCTGATATGACCAGATCATTCTGATTGTTGTGTTCACACAGGTCCAGTGCAACCCTCTTCCATGGCTGATGAAGGCAGAGGTGTTGAGATTAAAGGCTCCTTCTGCTGTGCCCACATGACATGACTGCCTCTTTTATATCAGAAGAGATTCCTGGCCACTATACTGAGGCATTGGCCCTTTCCCTGAACTTTGTCATGTACCCTTCATGTATTCTTTTAAGAATGTCATCTCTAAAGGAATGTGGTACAACCATGCGGCTTCCCCTGGTGACAATACTATCATACTCGAACAGTTCACCTCTGTGGTACCAGTGGCTTGTGATCTGTCAGACGTTTAGACTCTTTCTCGATCTGTGCGTATCGGGTCACCGCCTCCGTGAGTCTCAATAAGCTCTGTGCCATTATCTCAATGCCTCATAGTGGTGTTGTAGTAGTTGATTGTTTTTTGAAATTTCGCTAATGTTGTTGGGTGGTGCACCCGTGGGCCACCGTAGTAATCCCTTACTTTACTTGTGATTCGAAAAACGTAATCGGATTACAGTTTAAAGCGTTACTTCTAACGTGCCAAATACTTCTAACATAAATACATAATTTACACACTAGAGATTTTGATTATTTATAGAATATGATAGATAGATTGATTGTCATTCGACAGTACAGAGTAAATGCACATAAGAACGATATGTTGTTCTACTAGCTCTTAGTGCTCTAACTAAAAGTAAAAACAAAACAGTACTCTTGTGCGGAGTGAATAAAAATGAAGGCAGATAAATACCATATTATAAAATATAAATATTGCACATAATAAATATGGGTATTGTACATATAAAAAAGACAGCATATACATACAAAATACCTTGCAAACAGCGGCATACAAGACCTAACTGGACCAATATGGCATACAGGTTTGTTATATAGCCTATATATTTTTTATGGCATTTAATGTCTAATATTAATAGTAGCTATAATATAATACTATTATAATATCAATATGTTTAATCGCAATTCAGTTCCACTTGAAGGTACAAATGCTGTGACAACGTTTTTTACTTAGGCTATCTACGTTTTCGTCAAATGTGACGAGAGCTAGCCGGTTGATAATGGGATACGCTAAACTTGAATGTAGTAGCTTTCATCTAGCAATGAAAGCTAGGACAGCATCTCCTTACCTGTCAGGTAGACTGCTGCACCCGGCTCCCATCGTGCTAGGCTGGGCCTGTAGATCAAGCAAGTTGTAGATGGGTAGGGATCTTAGAGATATCAGCAACCAGCAACCTTGACAGGTCAAGGCCTGTCTTGTGCTTTAGGTCTTCTTTAATCCATGTTCCACCGATGAATCGTCCATCAGAAAGTCAAATCGAGTTTCAAAACGATATTGATCTCCGACGCTGAACTGACAGAATGTATAGACTTGAGAGCCATTATGACGTCATAGAACACGTCGATCCAGACTGGTGAATCGCAGGACAGGCTTTATGACATCATAGTAAATGAGCTTGTTTTGACGGAACAGGACGAGCGTGTGGTGTACCTGCTGGCTGAATACACTGGGGATATAACTACAGCCTACATATATTACACACACCTTGATACTAACTGATGGATGGATGGACAATTAAACACTGTAGATTTCTCCCTTTACAGGTTTTTTCTATTGCTTTGGCTCATTTCACGAAACAGAAATTACATTCTCAAAACAACACGTGCAAACCTCCAAAGCACTGGGCACATGTTTACAACAGATTCAGATTCGAATTTCTCATTCCTTTCTTAAAATTGCTATTGTATTAGCACATCCTTGATTATATTCTACCTAGAATGTATTCATAGCTAGCATGTGTTTCCTTAGCATTCCTGTTCATTACACTACCCGTAGACGTAGATATGTCACAAAGTATATTCGGACAACTTCTAACCTTCACTACCTATCCAGTTCTTCTCCACCTGCCCTGTCTCTTTCCTTAGGGCTCTGGAACTGCCAGTCTGCTGTGAACAAGGCAGACTTCATCCCGGCGTTTGCATCCCATGCTTCTCTTCATGCCCTTGCGCTGACTGAGACATGGATCCGCCCAGAGAACACTGCAACTCCAGCTGCTCTCTCCGTCAAGCACTCCTTCACTCACTCACCCCGCTCAACCGGGCGGGGTGGTGGGACAGGGTTGCTTCTTTCCCCACATATTAAATACACATCCACACCACTCTCTGTTACTGCCAAATCATTTGAACACCATTATGTGATGCTAACTAATCCTATCAAAGCATGCTTAATTGTTCTTTATCGCCCACCAGGACCGCTAGCCGACTTTGTGGAGGAGCTGGACATGCTCCTCAGCGTCCTTCCGGATGATGGAACCCCCCTGATAGTCCTTGGGGACTTCAACATCCACCTCCAAGGAATGCAGGCTGTCGACTTCTTGTCTCTCCTGACCTCCTTCGACCTGACGCTGCTGAGTACACCGGCGACCCACAAGGCAGGCAAACAGCTAGACCTCGTCCTGACACGTAACTGTATCACTGACTTAACCTCTGTAACCCCACTGCACATCTCTGATCACTACTTTATCCAATTCACTGTCTCTCTCCCTCCAACCCCTCCTACCTCCCCTCCCCTCGTAACTTTCCGGCGCAACCTCCGCTCGCTATCCCCCTCCCACTTCTCCTCTATTGTAACATCCTCCCTCCCTCCCATTGACAAGTTCTCGTCCCACCCCACTAACACTGCCACCGACACCTTGCTAACCACTTTAACTGCATCACTTGACTCTCTCTGTCCCCTGTCTACCAGGCCTGCACGATCTTCTCCCCCCTGCCCGTGGCTTACGGATGTTATTCGTGAAGAACGGTCCACCCTTCGAGCAGCTGAGAGGAGATGGCGCAAGTCCAAAGACGGTCTGGACCTTGATAAGTATCACTCCCTCCTCAAATCCTTCTCTTCTCACATAACTGGTGCCAAAACCCTCTACTTTCTTAACAAAATTAACTCCGCTTCAAACCCCCACAAACTTTTCTCTACCTTCTCCACCCTTCTTAACCCACCTCCCCCACCCCCTCCCTCCACCCTGACAGCAGACGACTTCTCCTCCTTCTTTGAGAAAAAAGTCGCCGACATTAGCAGTCGGTTCCCTAAACCCACCCTTCCTACCCCCTCACCCTCCATTACTGACCCAACTAAATGTCTAAACTCCTTCTCTCCCCTGTCCGAGGCAGAGCTCTCTGACCTCATTCTCTCTCATCGCCCCACCTCCTGTCCCCTTGATCCTGTCCCCTCCCCTCTCTTTCAAACCATCTCCCCCTCTATCATAACTTTTCTGCTCCATGTTCTAAACTCCTCTCTTACCTCTGGCACCTTCCCCTCTGCCTTCAAACAGGCCAGAGTTACCCCTTTACTCAAAAAACCCTCCCTTAACCCTGCCGTCCTCCAGAACTACAGACCGGTATCATTGTTGCCCTTCTTTTCTAAAACAATTGAACGTGCTGTATCTAACCAACTGTCTAACTTCCTTTCTGAGAACAACCTGCTCGACCCCAACCAATCGGGCTTCAAGACCGGCCACTCCACAGAGACTGCCCTCCTTTCAGTCACCACTGCCCTCCAGTCTGCCAGAGCGGCTTCCAGGTCATCCGTCATCATTCTGCTGGACCTTTCTGCGGCGTTTGATACGGTTAACCACCAGATCCTGCTCTCCAGACTTTCTGAGATGGGCATCACTGGCACTGCACTCCAGTGGATCTCATCCTACCTGTCGGGAAGATCCTACCAGGTCTCCTGGGGAGGCAAACTGTCAGGCCCACGCCAGCTCTCCACTGGTGTCCCACAGGGCTCCGTCCTTGGTCCCCTCCTCTTCTCTCTGTACACCACCTCACTTGGACCAATCATCACCTCCCATGGCTTCTCCTACCACTGCTACGCTGACGACACGCAGCTGTACCTGTCATTCCCTCCGACCGATCCGGGGATCTCAGCTAGGATTGAGGCCTGCCTCGCAGACATCTCCGCCTGGATGACTGAGCACCACCTCCAGCTGAACCTTGCCAAAACGGAACTTCTTATCATCCCGGCCAAACCCTCCATCTCCCATGACTTCTCAATCACCCTGGGATCTGCGACGGTGACCCCCTCATCCTCTGCCAGGAACCTTGGGGTTACCATGGATGACGAGCTCTCCCTCACGGCCCACATTGCTGCGGTCTCCCGGTCGTGTAGATTCACCCTCTACAACATCCGGAAGATCAGGAGATACCTGTCTGAGCACTCCACCCAGCTGCTTGTCCAAGCACTTGTCCTCTCCAAGTTGGACTACTGCAACTCGCTGCTCGCCGGTCTCCCATCATGCGCAACCCGCCCTCTTCAGAGAATTCAGAATGCAGCGGCCCGTCTGGTCTACAATCTACCCAGACGCTCCCACGTTACCCCGCTCCTCATCTCCCTCCACTGGCTACCCATAACGGCCCGCATCAGATTCAAGACCCTGGTACTGACCTTCCGAGCAGTGAACGGGACTGCGCCCGACTACATCAAGTCTCTCCTGCAGCCTTACACCCCCACCCGCCACCTACGGTCTTCTTCAGACAACCGCCTGGTGGTCCCACCTCTCAAGACCGCCCGGTCCCAGCACAAGCTCTTCTCCTGCCTGGCACCCCAGTGGTGGAATCAACTCCCCACCTCCATCAGAGACACGGACTGTCTCTCCACCTTCAAGAGAAGGCTCAAGACGCACTTGTTCCGGGAGTACAATGGTACTTAGGAATGGTTTGCTGAACCCAATGCTAGTTTCCTCAAGGTTCACAATGACTCTTGCTTAGACTGTTGCTCTTGTTGGTTAGTGGTAGCTGATTTAAACTGTTGTATTCTTTTTTTTTAGTTAATCCTATTTTTATTGCTTTCCTACAGGTACACCTGCACTTAAAGATTAATGTTGTGTAATTTTAACTTGTTTAACTACATGCTCTTATGGTTTCTTCCCTTTAGCACTATTTTTTGGTTGTTCACAATATGTACTTCTTGTTTTTGACTACCCGCAATGCTGTGGGGCTATCTTGTTGTTATTATCAGTGACCTATGCACTTTGTGAAGCTCTCTCTTGGAAGTCGCTTTGGATAAAAGCGTCTGCTAAATGAATAAATGTAAATGTAATTGCCTACAGTTGGAACACATTTCAAATGATTTAGCACATCTTAAGTACAATTGCCTTCAGTTAGGCCAATTACAAATTGAACATATCTTGCTGGTCTAAACTGACTGTTGTTTCTCAGTCAAGTGGTTATTCTCTGCAAAACATATTGGCATAATTTCTTTGTGTACATCATCACCTGCACAACAGATCACTCCACTGTCAAAATCTTTCAGGCACATAATACCATGAAAAACATCATGGTATATACTGTATAATGGATTTCTTGGATCATCTGCTTACAGTCATTGTCAGGTGCAACTAGAACTTTACTAAACAAGGGGACACATCCAATCACCAATCACATACTAAGATGAGTTAGCTGACAGGAGCTATCCAGGAGTATAAATGCTTCCTACAAATATATAGAGCTTGTCCCAGTCCAACTCGGGGGCAACATCACCATGTGTGCTGCCATATCAGAGAATGCTGTGGTCACCCACATTCCAGTCTTGGCCCATACAATACCCAGAAGCTCCTGGTGTTCTTGGACCGGCTGTGCTCCGATCTTATCCCTCTACATGAGAGGGGTTTGGTAGGGCCTCTCACTTGCTTACATTTGTCATTGTGTGGGACAATTTAAGCTTCCACTGTGGCCCACTCATCAATTCACTGCCTATCCAAGAATGCTGATGGTGCTCTTATCACCTTACTCCCCATTCCTCAATTGTATAGAGGAGTTTTTTTCTGCATGGAGGTGGAGGGTCTATGAGCATCGGGCTCAAAACCAGAGGTCCCTGCTCCAGGCATTGGATGCTGCTTGTGATGATGTCACAGCAGATCAGTGTAGGGGATGGTTGCGGCATGCACAACAATTCTCCCCCTGTTGCATCGCAAGGGAGAACATCAGATGTGATGTCGATTAAATCTGTGGCCAGACAGACAGGAGCGCGAGGATGAGCAGGAGAGAGGACGACAACTAGTGAAACTCCAGCTTTGCTTTACTTTCTTACTGTATATGTTGTTAGTGTAGGTTATACATAATGTTAGTTTTGATGTGCTTATTGTATGACAGTATATTGTGCTGTACACATTTCCTGTTACAGTAACCACAATGTATGGCAATTACAATAACAATTTCCATGGCAGTATCAGTGCAATATGTGATGTGAAACCTTGTAGGCTACTCTTGAGTTCATACATTTTCAACAACGAGATAGCCACAAAATCCCACAAATCCCTCAATAACAGTCATTGTTTCCCTGGAGGAAAACAACATGTGGTCCAGCAAATCATTCCTGAGTACCGTTGTACTCCCGGAACAAGTGCGTCTTTAGCCTTTCTTGAAGATGGAGAGACAGTCAGTATCTCTGATGGAGGTGGGTAGGTGATTACATCATTTGGGGGCCAGACAGGAAAAGAGCTTGGGTTGGGAGCAGGCGCTATTGAGAGTTGAGACCACCAGACGGTTGTCACAAGTAAGTAAGTAGACTTTATTTATATAGCACATTTCATACAAGAATTGCAGCTCAAGGTGCTTTACATAAAACCAACAAAAACACAAAAATACAAGTGATAAAAGTAATAGATCTAAAACATATAACAAACCAGACAAGCCGCACTCTATCTGCGGTCTCTCGAATCCATCTTAGACCCGAGCTGCCTCGTGCAGTTTCCAAACATATAACAAGCCAGACAAGCCGCACTCAGCAGTATCAGCAGTATCTCGAATCCGTCTTAGAACCGAGCTGCCACTTGCACTTTGATAAACATCCAGCCTTCACAGAGCTGAGCTTTGATGGAAAGCTTTGGAACCATAGAGAGTTGAATAGATGAATGGCTTGTAAAATGAGGTCATGAACAAGAACTTTTGTGAACTGCATTCGTAAGGCACTGTTGCCATGGAGATTGCAGGTAACATTTCGGGAACTGGGCTAATCACTGATGACACTGTCATTTTGGCACCCTGTCATTTTATTTGCATTTGAAATAACTGACAACGTTCTATTGAGAGCAAAATCAAGTGGTGGTTCTTAGCTCCTCCAGCATGTCTAGACTGACTTTCAAAGACGGAGACGGGCAGAAACGTGATGGCCAGTGACGTAGAATGGCTGTGATGGCCGTCTGACAAACACTACTACTCTGTACTGCTCAACAGGCCTTGATAATCAAATGTCTGGCTGCCAAGGCTGACTCAGGCAAGTCCGTGTGTGTGGGTGTGTTTTTTCCGTCCGTGTGTGTGGGCCTGTGCGTGTCTGTCCATGTGTGTGTGTATATGTCCGTCTGTGTGTGCGTGTGTATGTCCGTCTGTGTGTGTGTGTCCGTATGTGTGCGTGGGTCTGTGCGTGTGTCACTTTCCCATCACCACGGTCCAGTCACAGTCTGACACAGGGAATTCCTAGTTACGCCACATGACAAGACGATGCACCTCTTATCTGCTGTGTGGATGACCTCTCCATTACAGCAGGTTATTAGTCTCAGAGTGAAGCTCCTTTCCTATCCCAAAGTTGGTTGTAGTGGTGGCAACAATGGAGACAAAATCATATCTGCTGAATACACAGACACTCCAACTCTCAACTTCCTCTCTCTCGAAACTTGTTTGTCTATTTTGAAAGCTCCTGCTTCCTTTTGGCCTCTCTTCTGTTTCTCATTCCTCTTGATTTGCAGGGCTGGCTTACAGAGATGGCAAGAATTATTTTGAGACCTCATAATTCCACATTTTGGTGTGATTCCTAAAAAACAGGAAGGGAGGAAGAAGAAAAAAGAGCAAGGCACAATATGTTTTCCTGCCGTTTCTCAAAAGTAGAAAATAGAATAAAATAAATAAAATAACCTACCCACATAATGGGACCGTGCTAGTTTAGCCTAGTACCAGCAGGCTAGCAACTAAAAAGTGATATTAACTGGTAATAAGTAGGCCTATATGATCCCTTGGATAGCAATATGGCTATCCCTGTAATCTCGACCAATGTCAGCAGTCAACTAAGCATGGTTAGTGTCTGTATTAAATTGATGAATTACTGTGCAGGAAAAATAGCACCCTGAAGGACAAACCATATTGCTCAAGAGTGGTGGCTTTACTTGTCTATCATACGCAGTGCTGCGTGCATAGTCTTCAAGTAGTGTAGCGAAGCGGCTGTGTTGCTTATGTTTACGGGCAATCCTCTGGTCGGCAAATACTTCACAGCAACTCAAACCAACCATACAAGCAGTGGTAGTTCTACACCAATTTTAATGGGGGGGGGCAAGCCCCCCTTACCCCCCCAGTAAAATTGGTGTAGAACTGCCACTGCTTGTGCCAGTGTTTAATCAGAGGGGCACATAAAAAAACGGAAACAAATTATATTTAAACGTTAAACACTTTAATGTGTCTCACTTTTTCTCTAAATTTTTTTATTTACTGGGGCAAAGAAAGGCTGCAATGTCCCTCACTTGTTTCATGATGACTAAACGAAGAAAAAAAAACGAGTAAAAAAATAAAATACAATTCAGTCAGCTCAGGGGGGCCACAGGGGGGGCCAGGGACATTTTTACAGGGGCACTGGCACCCCTAGGCCCCGTGTAGAATCGCCCCTACATGCATCAGTACATTTACGAATATTATGTTAGGAGCTTTTGCAACATTTTGTTAGACGCCTTATTAAGTTTCAACTGATCTTTTGTTGCAGCTGACAGTAATATATATGTTCAGACACAGAGCAGACTAGTTAACAATATAACCATCTTGCAAATAGTTTGATCATATTCAAATGACTTCTTTATTTATTGAGTGAGAAGGGAGGGAGTGTGTGTGTCTGTGTCTGTGTGTGTGTGTGGTAAATAGGAGTTTTGCTTACTCAAACATGTACTAAAGGGAGAAAGTAAAATTATTGGTTTACTTAATTGCTTTTTTCTTGCAAATGTACAACATTTTGTACATTTAATATGCCATTGTAAAACTTCACATCATGCCAAAGTTTTATTGAGAAATACAGTTTCACATTACAAGTTGTAAATTACTCATATTACAAGCACGTCTCTGTGACAATCAGTGGCGTGTTCAGGGAGTGGCCTAGGGTGGCACGGGCCACCCCTGAAATCTGATTGGCCACCTCAGTATCTTAAAATATGATTGGCTATATGCCCAGTCAGAGGCGGGCCACCCCTTGTGCCACCCCTATCAAAAATGTCTGGACACGCCCCTGGTCACAATAGCCCCACCCTGTTTGCATTAGGCGCTAAGTGATCATTCAATATTTAAGAATTAAAATGACTCTCTCTGTCATCAATTCGCCCAAATGTTTTTGATATCTGACGGGGCATTTATTTGAGTTATTGTGAGAATTTCGCCCCGACATGCTCCGCGGCGCTCACAAGCCCCCGCCGCGCCCCTCCCTTCCCCTCCTGCTCCTCCACTTAGTGCTCATGCAGTGCAGAACACCAGGTCAAACGGCTCTAGTCTACTTCTTCTCTGACCCACAGCATCAGACAAACAGGTAATGACAGTGTTTGTGCAATCCCTTGACGTTGTTTGGTGATAAATTAACCACAACATTAGTGCCGCTGAAAACATTACATCGCTCTCGCGTGCTCGTGCTCTCTCGCACGTCTGTGTGTCTGTCTGTGTGTGTGTCTGTCTGTCTGTGTGTGTGTCTGTGTGTGTCTGTGTGTGTGTGTGTCAAGCAGTGACAAACAGGGCAGCTTTAGTAACAGTAACACTACTAGCTAAAATAGTAATAATTTGTGGCAACTGCAAACCCTATTCTTTTTTCTGTGAATTTTCTATGAAAATCATTCAGAACACGATCATCGAAATTTCTTCCTGTATATTGTCCACCATGTCTCGACAGATTTTGCAAGATTACTTGTGTTAACAGTCGGGACACTGGTTGGAAATCTGTTTGTGTGTGGTGCGCTGTCTTTGTCAATTAATGGCACACCACACACTGTAGGAGCAAAACGGTTAAATCTAGCATTTTTTGTCTTCATGTGTGTGGTCTCTTACAATTTGAAGATCTTATAAGATCCCAAAAATTGTTTAGTGTGCCCATTATTAGAGGAGGCAGGGAGTGCTTCCCTTGGATCATCCACTCCGCCAAAGTCAATCTACATGTCCATGTCATGTAACAATTAATGCTCAAATCTAATCAATCAATCAATCACTTTATTTATAAAGCACAATTAAACACAACTTCCGTTGACCAATGTGCTATACAGATTACTAAAATAGGAACACAACATGATAAGACACAGACAAACAGAATAACCGCATCAACATTCATTTTTATAAAACAAATCAAATAAAAAGGTATTTAACCTTTTAACCACTTTACCTCAAGTCTTGGAGCAGCAATAAAGAATGCTCTTATAGTCTGAAGTCTCGATCTAGGAACTACTGGTATTACAGTAAGAGGCCTAGGTTTGCAGATTTCAAAGCTCTTGTACGTCGATTTTGGGCCCCATAGCAAAAATTCAAAGTCCCCCCCACCGCGGCACAAATCGCACATATTATTTGAATATTGTCTACAACTTACATGCAGGCTGAGGTAAGCTACTCACTGTTTCCAACTATCCACCATCCAGTACAGACAGTATATATATATTTTTACTTTTATTTCATTATCATCATTATGTGAGAAAATAATTAGTTTGAGTTTCTGTCAATAATAAATATTTATTTTCCTTTTTTGTTATGGTAAAAAGAGCAAGAGCGGTAACCCAATGTTGCTCACCTTCTTCACTCGGACAGGGAGGAGGGGTGTTGTTAAGGGGAGACTGGGGTGCTGCTGCTGCTGACTCATCTGTTGTTAAGTCTGTTAAAAGGGGCAGGAGTCGGGACAATGATTTAATCTGAATATCTTGATAAATGTTGATAAATGCACTGATTTAATGTTGATGAAATGTAGGCTAACACTGTACCCAGCTAACAAAATGACGTCCCCAGGATGTCCCTTGTTAGCTGGGTACCTAGATAGCTTATATGGACATTAAACCAACAGGTTAATACCACTCACAAAACTGAGTTACTGATTGAAACACTCTCTTTTGTCTATCCTCTCTTTTTTCTCTGATTTTTTCCGAAACCCTGATTTGTGTTAAGGGCCTGACATTCTAGCGACTAGAGCATCTACTGACTGCAACTGAACACCGTCACCGATAAGTGCGGTAAGGCAGGAACAAACCATTTTAAGAAGATACAGGGGGATGGTCGGTCAATATGGATGTGTACTTTTTGGTCAATAGGGATATTTAACAGTTCAGTCAAGAAACTCACGTGATTGATTTCACCATTTATTCATACACATGACAAACATTGGCGGAATGGATGTACATGGGGAAGCGCTCCCTGCCTTCACTGCAGCATGCATGACATGAGGCAGGGAGCAACAAGTTAAATCCCCCACGGGGAGAACAGATAAACCACATGGGGGAGAAGGGGATGGTGGTGGGTGGCAGCAGCGCGGAACACAAGGGTAATCGAGGACGGGTGTGCGTGCATGTGTGCGACTTTATAGCGCCGCCTATCAAGCTGAGCCTATGGGCTGAGAACACGGCGATGGGTGATATGGCGCGCGCTGCCTGAGTTCCATACCTGAACTAGCTCCATGCCTGAAGAAACTCACGTGATTGATTTCACCATTTATTCATACACATGACAAATGGTTTAACATTGGCGGAATGGATGTACATGGGGAAGCGCTCCCTGCCTTCACTGCAGCATGCATGACATGAGGCAGGGAGCAACAAGTTAAATCCCCAAAACACCGACACTCCGCCAGTCTATACTATGTGTAGAGCAGAGCGTCGCGCCTCCTGAGCCTCAGGAGGACCACATGACATCCCACCGTTACTAGCAACAAAACTATGTGTGAGACAAATCAGCGGTGCATCCGCTGTTCCCAGGGCATCTGGACCGACGTCCTCATGTAGACACTGGATTCTGACAGCGACGTAGCGCATCAGAGGTAGTCTGTGGATCACCACGGCTGCATGGAGATCCGAAGACATACTACCTTTGCAATGTATGAAGCCACCCAACCACAGGATACATGCGGACCACATTGGTCACCGGAGGTCTCAGACCCGCTCAGCTTGAGCGACCTGCTCAGCTTGAGCGATCTGATCTTCTCGAGCTCCTGCTCGGCTGCTTCTCGAGCTCCTGCTCGGCTGCTTCTCGAGCTCCTGCTCGGCTGCTTCTCGGGCTCCTGCTCGAGCGCCTGCTCAGCTTGGAGGCCTGCTCAGCTTGAGCGCCTTCTCGGTTTCCTGAGCGCCTGTTTCCTAAGCGCCTGCTCGGTTTCCTGAGCGCCTGCTCAGCTTCCTGAGCGCCTGCTCAGCTTCCTGAGCGCCTGCTCAGCTTGAGTGCTTTCTCGAGCGCCTGCTCGGTTTCCTGAGCGCCTGCTCAGCTTCTTGAGCACCTGCTCAGATTGAGCGCCTTCGAGCGCCTGCTCAGCTTGAGCGCTTTCTCGAGCGCCTGCTCGGTTTCCTGAGCGCCTGCTCGGCTTCCTGAGCGCCTGCTCGGCTTCTTGAGCGCCTGCTCGGCTTCTTGAGCGCCTGCTCGGCTTCTTGAGCGCCTGCTCGGCTTGAGCGCTTTCTCGAGCGCCTGCTCAGCTTGAGCGCTTTCTCGAGCGCCTGCTCAGCTTGAGCGCTTTCTCGAGCGCCTGCTCAGCTTGAGCGCTTTCTCGAGCGCCTGCTCAGCTTGAGCGCCTGCTCAGCTTGAGCGCCTGCTCAGCTTGAGCGCCTGCTCAGCTTGGAGGCCTGCTCAGCTTGAGCGCCTTCGAGCGCCTGCTCAGCTTGAGCGCTTCCTCGGTTTCCTGAGCGCCTGCTCAGCTTCCTGAGCGCCTGCTCAGCTTCTTGAGCGCCTGCTCAGATTGAGCGCTTTCTCGAGCGCCTGCTCGGCTTGAGTGCCTGCTCAGCTTGAGCGCCTGCTCAGCTTGAGCGCCTGCTCAGCTTGAAGGCCTGCTCAGCTTGAGCGCCTTCGAGCGCCTGCTCAGCTTGAGCGCCTGCTCGGTTTCCTGAGCGCCTGCTCGAGCGCCTTCTCGAGCACCTTCTCGAGCGCCTGCTCGGTTTCCTGAGCGCCTGCTCGGTTTCCGGAGCGCCTGCTCGGCTTCCGGAGCGCCTGCTCGGCTTCCTGCTCGGCTTCCTGAGCGCCTGCTCGGCTTCTCCCGAGCGCCTGCTCGGCTTCCCCCGAGCGCCTGCTCGGCTTCCCCCGAGCGCCTGCTCGGCTTCTTCTTGGAGGCCTTCTCGAGCGCCTGCTCGGTTTCCTAAGCGCCTGCTCGGCTTCTTCTTGAGCGCCTGCCAGGCTTCTTCTTGAGCGCCTGCCAGGCTTCTTCTTGAGCGCCTGCCAGGCTTCTTCCTGAGCGCCTGCTCGGCTGCTCGTTCTAGAGTGGATAGTTGCAGAGCGTTATCCAATGCAAGCCTCTTGTGTACCGGCTGCAAGCATCGCCCGACACTGTCCCGGTCTCTGTTTTCGAGCGCTCATGAATTCTGCGCTTCCACGACGTCCAGCGTGGACGTGGACACCAGAAGCAGCCGCCCTGATCCGGAAGGAATTTGCCGTATACGGCTCCGGGGACAGGCCATAGCACTCGCACAGAACTTAGTGGAGTTGCGTGCGCCACGATCTGGTCGTGGCCTTGCCGGCTGCGTCACTGGTAAACAGGGGCTCATCAGGTGTCGCCCGGGGCGGTACAGCAGGTACTAGCGCATGAAGGAGAAGGGACAAAAGGTAGTTAGTGTGGACCATCACAGTGGGGGTACCCTTACACCGCAGAACCCGAGAACACTATCGAGCAGGGTGTCGACTTAGCACGAAGCACCCCTGTCTCAGTGGTAGTTTGTGCAGTAAAGGTGGAGTGTTAGGAAGACGGTTGTCTGCTTTCAGCCCGCTGCTTCCGTGCACCGCTCAGTACAAGACGGGGAGACGGGCTCCCCAGAAGGCTGCATGATGAAGGATCCGCACACCGAACGTACAGCTGGACACCTGCCACCAATGCTTTGTTGGACACGGTTGCAGCTTGCGGGTCTCGAAACGGTGCACCCTGCAAAGGGCACAGCACAGACATGTTTATAGGCAGAGGGCTTGCAGAGAACGCATCAAGGTATGTATAAGAATATCGAACTAGGCAGGGGTTGACGGTATTCACTTGCCCTTTGACGAGGGCACAGATCGGGGAGGCGTCCCTGCAGGCTACCTGCAGCATGCAGATACCTATTGCAATCAGTATAGCTGGCTTCATGCGGACCGTCTCACAAGCTTCTCGGTTCATCATTATCGTTACTCATTTTCTGACACTGTTTACATCAGACACACGTTCAGCATAGTCAGTACACATTGGTATATCTACAGGTGTAACCGGGGCAGGGTATTCTTCTCTGCCTTGAGAAAACGCAGCTCAATGCTTCAATTGAACATGTTCCTCTTGGGATGTCGCAAGACAACATGCAGATAGGCTACAGTATTAGGGGACCGCTACGGCCTGCATAAAGCATCCAAAACAGCATGTCATGGGGCTTTACATGCGTCTCTCTTAAGTAAGAGACAGAACCAGTATGGTATATGGAATTGCAGCAGGATTAGCATAGTGTATTCTTTCCTTTACAAGTCGCATCCTAGTAAACTATTACTGCTAATAACAGACAACGTTTGCCGTCTCCATTGTTAGGCTAAATCTCACTAGGACGATAGAACGTCATCAAACGCGAGCGAGTAGATTGGATCTGCTCCACGATTCTAACAATCAATTTAAACGGCGCGAATACAGCAAGCACTTCTGTTCGGCTCGGTCAAGCAGTGACAAACAGGGCGGCTTAGTAACAGTTACAGTACTAATGGCTAGCAGCTACCTAGCGAACTCTGGCTGCTTCTTTGAATGCGGGTTTGTGCAGCAAAGCCTTAGGCCGAATCCCAATACTCCCCCTTACCCCTTACCCTTACCCCTTCCCCTTAACTTACCCCTTCCCCTTGGCCCTCGAAAGTAAGGGGTAAGGGCTACATAGCCCTAGGAAATGGGACGCCACTTGGTTACAGGTACGTCATCTAGCACGTATCGATATCTACAAAGCAAGTAGCGTTATGCACTGATATTAAACAAAATTCGCTGCTAATGGAGTTTACTTAGAACTGTAGACATGCTAGTCAAAGAAATGCGGGACTGTTGTGCAATTCAGAACTGTAACATTAACGTACCAAACTAGCGATTTTTAGAAACATTTCAATTAGGAAAATGGTTGCAAATATATATGTTCATGACTGTATATAACACAAAACAAGACTGTCATAATTTTTTTATCAATTAATTAAGCCGATAATATAACATTTATCGGACTCTGGATGATTTTGGTCGCCATTGTTGCCCGTCGCGCAGTTTTCACATAGCCCTAGGTTTCAAGTAAGCTCCCGATCTTACTTGGTTTTAAGGGGTGTATACCCCTTAGTCCGAATCCCAATACTCCCCCTCACCCCTTCCCCTCACCCCTTCCCCTTCCCCTCACCCCTTCCCCTTAGTTTTGCGCGTTCCCGTGAGAGCTAGTGGTGTCCCAATACTCTTTTGGAGCTAGGGGAAGGGCTAAGACTAAGGGGTATACTTTGGTTTCCATTTTTTTTTTTTCTTTTTTTTCCATTTTATTCTGGCCCCAAATACCATTATATACATTTAAACGATTCTTTATGCATCGTCCTATTATTCAATTGTACAACAATGTGGCAACTAGGCATACATATGCATATACACACATTTCAAATTACGATTGTAATTATTAAAAAAATATAACA
The DNA here is from genome assembly GCF_021917145.1 of Hypomesus transpacificus. NCBI lineage: Eukaryota > Metazoa > Chordata > Actinopteri > Osmeriformes > Osmeridae > Hypomesus > Hypomesus transpacificus. Next base: position 4,737,108 of record NC_061071.1, on the reverse strand, counting down.
GCGTTATAACTAATATATAGCAAAAGCCATCAAACACAAAAGACACAAGTAGCAAGTAGGCGTTAACTCTCGTGACGTCGAGATCTAGCAAGGAAGCCCACTGCAAGGCTAACCCGCCAAAACTACCACCCGCGCGTTCCTTTCAACTTCCATATACAGATTATTACATTTTACAACTTTTAATCATCACATTTTTACATTGGTCATACTTCCTCTATATGTAATCTGAATCCTACTATAAATTCATTAACATTTGTGAATTTATGAACATTCTTGTTGAAACGGCCGGCGCACTGCTTCGAAGTTTGCAGTAAATCACCGATCCTAACTAAACAACAAAATACTCCTCCGTTAATTCTATTCACTACACACACATCGCTAACACCCCACAGTATCATTTCACCAAAACATTCAATGAGTATTTAGCTGGGTGACCAACCTGTGGTTGAAAAAAAAAGATAGAAGTCGTGTGAAGACAGTTAGCAAACTGTGCATAATTTGGTTTCCATTTTATTCTGCCACAGATTTGCTGGTCACCAAAGCTTCTAGCCTTACACTTCACTCTACACTCTCACAACATCTAATGCACTTATGGAGGCTGACAATTGCAGTTGACAATTTGTAAACGTATGTTTAAAAAAATTAAGGGGGTGCCAAGATTTCATTTATTAAACACTTAATATTCAACCCGCTACACTCTCCCCTACTTTTATGAATTGTCTCCTGACATCTACGCTTTGAAGAAAAGAGAATAGAAAAGATAGAAGTTGTGTGAAGACAGTTTGCAAACTGTGCATACTTTAGTTTTCATTTTATTCTGGCGCATATTTGCTGGTCACCAAAGCTGCCCTTGCCGAGGGCAAAGCACACCCAATTATTTACTGGTGTGGGTAGCCTCCATAGACACCTGAAGAGTGAGTTTAACCAATTTGTGTGTATAAGAAAGTGCGTGTGAGTGCTGATCGCTGCTACAGACCTGGACCCTATGCAAACTGCATAGGGTCCAGGGTGGGGGGCAGCGGGGCAGCGGGGCAGCGGGGCAGCGGGGCAGCGGGGCAGCGGGGCAGCGGGGCAGCGGGGCGCAGATGAATGATTTGACTAGCCGCTCAAAGCACTCAATAACACCCATTGGAAATGCCAGTCCTAGAAATTAATGACTGCATCTTTTGTTATGAACTGCATCATTTCAACATATTTGTGAAATAATAAAACACAATGCCTGCCTTTTCCCTCCCACATGAACAACATAGGCCTACTTATGTAAAATGTGCTGGTTTTGGATTGTGTTGGACGGTTTAGCATCTATAGCTCCAAGAGGAAAGTTTAGTAGTTTTATTACAAATAATTGAAAGCTTAATGTATGCCAGTAGTGCTTCAAAGTATTGGGTGGTATAGTCTCATACATTTTCGTGCGTATGTTACTCGTGTGTACCTGCTACACGGAGCAGGTACACACTACCTGCTACTCGGAGCAGGTACACACGATGGCGTAGTTCTACCAACCCCGTGGCTGGCTCGGGGTGCATCTGCCAATTTAGTGGAATTTAATCTGACTTAAACCAGTCCCACACTGATTATCTAGCCTATGTTGTTTTCAGTAGGCGGTCACAGCCTGATAATTAAATTGTTCAATCGAGTTGTTTGGTGATATCAGTTTCATATTCAAGATTCCCGGTCCCTAAATATGACGCGGAGCCTGAACGGAGGTACGAATATGAATGTCTGTTGAATCTCGAATATGAAACTGATTTCACCTTAGTGTGTTCGCTGGGCTGTGTGTGTGCACGCTAGACGGCACGTTCAAATGTATTTGACATCGTGGTTGGCTCGGGGTGCGTGTTACAATGTATTACAATCAGTGGCGATTTCTTTAAGACTGCAAGGGAAGCTCAGGTTCCCCTGCAATAAAAAAAAAATGTATGGTCAAATATTTAGGCCTACTTTTGACCATTCTCAGAATCATCTACATATATCAGCAGGTCGACTGACTGATTTCCTTCTCATACATCCCCGTAGCGTCACAGTGTATTTCCCTGTTGAAGCCTGTTGGCAACCCTATGTCCCCCCCGGGATTCCCGCCCATGATTATCAATGAGAAAATAGATGCGTTCGACATGACCCGACTTCATGCGGCGCCGCAGCCGGCTGCAGGCGGCCGACTTGAAAAAGTGCATTCTGGTTAGACTTTTTGTCCGACTTGAGACGGCGCCGAGGACACGTCACTGTGACGTCGCCATCAAAGTACCTTGAGATCGATTCGAGAACTGCCGACTGTGTAGCCGAGCGCATTTTCTCAAGAGCAACTGCACGGGTTCAAGTGACGACACAGCTATTTTATGATTGGCCAGACTCACACAACTTTGACGCGTATTTTGGAATATTCGGACACCTTCAGTTTCGCCAACACTTAAAAAAAGTTTAATTGAATAAAAAATGTGTTGAAGAAAAGGTTTTAGTCAGCCTCTTTACCTCCGGAAAGACTAAGTAAAATTATAAATAAAGTAAAGTAAGCAAACAGCGCTTGATCGGCCATGACTGACATCAACGCAGCAAACCACGAGAAGCTGGAATGTCCGACTTCACAGAGCCGTTTTCAACTCCTCCCCGCCTGCAAGCGGCTACTCTCGCCGGTCGTTGCATGCAGCCGCAGTCCAAGTCGAACGCACCTAATAACTGTGCTGTCAATAAAAAAGGTCGCTCAAAGTACAACGGTTCGGGATTCCGAGAAGTCAGGTGTCATGTGAACATGCTTTACACGAAACTGGGGCGTTTTCAGTGACACGCAACAACAGGTGAGGCTTTATAACAAACAGCGTCAGCTTAAGTGTTATCATTTTTGCTGAAGCTTTGCACTGGGCTCTGATCTCAATATTCTCCACGACTTCACTCCAGTAGTCTCAATCTTCCGGCGTCAAGCTTTTTGCCAAAGGTAGGTTGCAATTACATAAACTACACAGGTAAAAAAAAAAAAATCAGCGTACTACTTGTGCTGGTGGTGTGTTAAATAGTTTGCATGGAATTTAACCCTCCTATTATGTTTGGGGTCAATTTGACCCCATTCAATGTTTAACTTCTCTAAATAAATGATTGACATTTTTATTTGCTTCATATTTAATGACTTTTACTTATTTAATGGGGACAACTGAGTAAACACAAAATTAACGGGATGACATGTTTTCAATTTCCTGTACGCATAAGTGTTGTTTGGGGTCAATTTAATCCCAGGCTGTTTTAATTGTATAAAATATATAAGAACTATTCCTGATAACAGAAATCGTTTTTTATTCCAAATGTTATAGATAACAACTATATGTACTTAGAAATAATATGAAGCCATAAAACACCAGAAGGATATCTCTTTCCAATTTGATGGTGATATGCATATTTCTTCACAGTCGCGTAACATGTATTCTGGTTGTATAACGGGGGTGGGTGGGGGTATTGTTTTATTTAAAGGGATATTTAGGTAGTCAAAAAACAAACCTCATGTACCTGACATATAAAAAATAAAAAAATGTGTTGGAGGTTTAAATTGCTGGTCAAATTGACCCCAAGCATAAAAACTGTTAGTAAATTCGAAGGTAATAGGAGGGTTAAAATGTAATTATCAGTCTGTCTTTTGTAACGAACAGTTGTCTTGTCTCATTAAAAAAAATGTTGCTAAATAAGAAAAGGATTGGACTACATTGTGTTGCAGGCTTACCCACTGTGAAGCCTACAGAATGTCCTTTTTCTCTTAACCATTTATTCAACACTTGTGTGGTTTTATATAGAGAACTGGATACTGGAACGATGGAGAAGAGTAGAGCTCAGCCACCCAAGAACAGTAAGAAAAATTACCTTCACCACAGCTTTAAGTTGCAATATATGTGTAAAGACGTTTTGCAGTCTTTCTAAGTTTTACACAGGAAAATGTTTCAGTCCTTGTGCTATTGGTTGGGGACTTCCCACAGTGGCCAATCCTCTCACTGTCACATGCAAGTACTCATCGCCAACAACCTAACCTTACAAATACAACAACTGCCCAACACTAGATGATGAGCAGCAGGGTACAACACCAATGCACAACTGACAGCCTCATGGCTGAAGCACAGCTGTTGGTCTTTCCAGCCTAGTACACATTTTTGTACACAAAATGAAACTCACATCAGTCATTTTAGTGCACGACATGAATCATTCATTTTGTTTTCTGTGCATGAAAGAATGTACTATCTTCATAATTTTGTGGCCGCAAAGCTCACATGTTTGTGTTTCTTGTGGACAAAAGGCATAGCAGTGTTACATGGTTTCATGATAAATGACTCTTATCTTCCGAATAAAGGTACCCCCCGGACAAATCCTCAAAATCTAATAAAGTCCCCCCCCGGAATAAAAGTACCCCCCGAAAAATTGCCAAATCAGCACGCAAACTGTGTCCATATGCGATCAAAATGTGTTCCTATCAGTGTAGGTGTGCATCTTTTACTGTCACTTGCAATCACGAATAGAAATGGACAGCAAATACACCATTGCTAGGAAAAAACTTCAACACTTCAAATACATAATAATTATTAGAAATGTTCTAAAAAAGAGGCTGTTACAAATATATGGTAGTACTTTTCCTCAAAAACTTACAGTCAACATGACTGCAACATAACATGAAAACTACTGGACATACTTAGTTATTACAAAGTAAAAAAAGAGGCTGTCTAGTTACAAACATACATGTACTACTACTATCACTTTTCCTTAAACAGCTTACAGTCAACATGACAACCACTACCAAATAAAGCATTGCTAGGAAAATACTTCAATGCCTGTAGCTTGGAAATACATAGTTACAAATCTGTCAAATAACAAACATGCCATGACTACTGGTATACTATGGAGGATTATAGGGGCCAAAACTAAATAAATAAATATTATAACACAAAGCTTAAATAAATGACTAATTATATAATGTAATGCCTAATTGACAGACAAAATATATAAATTACTAATTAAATGAGACACTAATATATAAATGTTACATGTATTTGTGTGTATATATATATATATTTACGTTTTAATGTGTTCACATTTATTTATTTATCCTTACATTTATTTATTTATCCTTACATTTATTTATCCTTACATTTATCCACGGTGTAACTTACTGCAGCAAAATAAATCCGTCGTCCCACGTCACCAAGTCAGGGGGCGGGTTCAAGCCACTGATTGGTGGTTCAACTTGAATCGACTGCTTTTGACTATTCCAAGATGGCAGCACCTTGTGCGTATTCAATGAATGAAATATTGAATGCTACAGTGGTCGAAATGTTGGCGGTAGCTGAAGAGATGGAGGCACCTGCCAATTTCCTTCTTTTTTCACATCATATTTAGAGCTTCGTTGAAATTATAGGAATTATATTGTCCCTAACTGACACAGACATCAATGAAAATGTGTTCACAATCCTCAGCGAGATGATACAGCATAGGGGTTGGCAAATCGATCTCAAGACCGACAGTCGAAACCAACGTTGGTATCAATAGCCTGATTGATAGCGTGATAAGATCGATACTTAAGTTTAATTCCACACTGAGTATACAACTCCCTTTACATCATAATTGCAAACACTGTCTAACTTTGCTCAAACTCACTTTGCCCCTCCCCTGCTAGGCTGAGATGTTGCCGTGTACGTGCAGTAACACGACTCAGCTGATCAAAAATGATCCAAAGACTCGTAGAAAGACCGAGTCGGGAAAGGAACGAATCGTTCGTTTCCTCTAGCTACAGAGCCTATGCAGGTCACGTGAAAAATGATCCAAAGACTCGTAGAAAGACCGAGTCGGGAAATGAACGAATCACTCGTTGAGAGGACTCGTTACTCCCGAGTCCTTATAAGGATTCGTTCAAAATGAACGAATCGTTCACGAACGACACATCACTACCCAACGGAGAGTTCTCAGACTCATATTCTGACTAGAATTATGAGTATGACAACGTCAGGCTAATCATTCTACACCGCCTAATATCAATTTAGCGGTTTGCACAAACTCATAGCCGAGCTACCTCTGGAAAAGTTATCTAGTATAATTATATCAAGCACACAGAACTGAGTGATGAACTGCTGGCAGCGGTGGATGGTCCAGGTGCAACCGGAGGATGAACGGCCGGAGGGGCGATGCTCGGTACGGCTCCGCGCTGCAAGAGAAGCCGTGTGTTTGTGAACCCCGTCTGTCTCTGGTCCATGTTAAAACTGTCCGCCGTGAAATGGTCAGTGCAGAGGCGGCTGTTGGAGTTTATCCAAAGCTTTCCATGAGCGTGGCTCTTCACAAAATGTATCCACCTATTTTTCCTTTCATTATCAATAGGGAACTTCACACTAGCATTACTCTCCTCATGTTGATGTTTACTAGGACTAGCTGTTATAACTAGTCATTTCTCGCATATGTTGCATCGATTTGTTCTAACCTGTCTTCGACGATGATCTGGAGATCCAATTGTTTGATATTGCTGGTAGCTTGAGTTCAGACTGCCAGGCCATTTGTGGTCTTAGAGTGCCATCTTGTGGTATAGTAATGTAACAGCATTAGCAATTCTGTTTATTGCATAAAAGTGAACCACATATTATAAATGATTCATAATTGATATCGTTAGCCTCATAGCATAATTGCCCAAGTCATATTTCAATGTTTTTGGAAAATAAGAAAAAACTAATTATTTTGAAATCACATTGTTAGTTTTTATTGATATTATAACAGTACATTTATCCAGATGTGTGAACAAGTATACAAAAAGAAAAAGATCCATTATCAATTCCCTAACAAATAAAAGTGACTTAGGCAGAATATGCCATGACTTACGCATTTTTTCTCTTACATATAAATGCAAACATAACATCACAAAAGTAGTTTTACTCTCCTAAATATAACTAGATGTTACAAGATGTGTAACTTGTCAACCCTAACCAAGTTGTTTCTTTATGTCTAACCTTAACCACTGTTTTCCTTTTCCACCCTTAATCGAAGTTCCACTCAGGTGCTGTGCACACTCATTTTCACACTGTCTATTGATGAGGGAGGTTGTCATAGTACTGGTGGGCCACTCTTGGTAGCACTGGTTTCATTGCCTGCAAGTCATTGAATTTCCTGAGAGTAATTGGCAATTGGGCAGGAAAGAGTGGGACCCAGTGGAAGGGTTCTTCGGGGGTTGTTGATTCGCTGAGGCAGGTCCTCCCATTCAGACTCAAAATCCAACTTGTACCGGATTTGACCATCAGCCAAGTACTGGAGAGCCCGGAGGCCATGGACTGTGGGGTCACCAACTTTTTTACCTGGTCGAATATTGGTGACATAGGCCCCAGATAACTTCATGAAGTCATTGTGGTATAGCTGAGTCACCTTGTATGGGGATGGATGCATTCGTGCGGTCTCAAAGATGACAATGTAATCACGTGGAGTGTGAATATCTTTGACGATGCGCCGCTCAATGAGGCTATGCATGGAGTCACACTCCATTTGTGTGTGCCCAGCAACCAGAAACTTTTGCTCTATGATGACACCATGCTTCATAGCCAGATGAAGGTAGGTATTGCTGATGGCACAACACCGATTTTGATATCCACAGCCATCACTCCAGACAATGACTTTCTCAATGTTTACATTGGCCTCCAGGATTGATTCAAAGTGTTTGGACTGCAGATGGGCAAAGACCTCACTGCTGAGGGAGCCTTCATGCTCTTCCCAAGCATAACAGTATCCATATTTGTTGTTCATGTTGAAGCAAGTAAAGTTATGCATCTGTAATTTAGTTTTGTAATACATTGTACTTGCTTTTGTCTGGGGGCACAGAAGAACGCATTAAAGGTCCATTGTCCAAACTGAAAGTTTGTCACTGGATTCCATTTTATCCTTAGCTTTTTCAGCTTGAGCCTGAGCCTTTAATTTCAAGTGAGTAGTAAGGGTATCCTGATCTGTATTTCCTACCTTGGCGCTGACACATACATCACACTGGTCTTTTTTTGGTATGAACACAGAGTAATTCTGCTCACTGAATACTTTTCGAAAGTATGTCTCACTCACAGCACGTACTCCATTTTCACCAGCAGCTTTCTGATATTCCTTGTGAAGATCACTTAGAACTGTTTCCGGCTCCAGGAACTTCTTATCCTGATAGGAGGGAACCTGACGGCAGTAATGGGATGGGACTGTAGGCAGTCCAGAGAGCCATTCTTTCAGGAAGGTCTGGTCAACATCTGATATGGGCACATGTGGGCCAATCTTGTTGATCTTGGGTTGACATGGATCCGTTTTGGATTTCATGTCCACCATTAACCATGATCCGATGGTTCTGGGGGCGATGCCAAGTGTTGAACAGAAAATATTTTTACACACAGGTAGTTTACATCTATCTGCCAGTTGCAGGTGGTATAATAGGGACGTTGTTCTCCTTGATGCAACACCACCTTTCTTCTGTTTTATGGGCACATTTTCGACTAGAGTCTGGATATACAGCTTGCGTGTCTCCCAGGAGGGCATGGACCAGAAATTGTTGAAGATATCTGTTCTCTCCTCTTCAGTCAGTAGTTCACTAATTCGTTTCTTTGACTTCAAGCAGTGATGTGATGTGCAGGGTGGGCCCATGGTCTTTGGTGGTCTCTCCTGTCCCATTGTATTATTGTAACTCTCCCCCTTAAGACGCTTCTCCTTTATCACCTCTCGCTTCCACATATCTGGCCTTGGGCGCCTATGACGTTGAACAGCAGAAGTTTCAAGTACATCTCCTGCATTTCCTTCACTGTGTTGAGCTGTGTCTGTATCACTACCATCTGGGCTGTCATCTTTCTCAGGTCTATAGTCCTCATCCAAGACAGTGTCATCTAATTCAATATTTGATAATAAATCAAGATCTGATTCAGCTATGGAGGCTTTACTGGCTGTTTCGTCTTCTATCTGTTGCCCCATGTCTACTTCATTGCCTTCTTTCTCAGGTCTACTCTCATCTAGATCCTCTAACTCCACTGCATAGTTATCAACTTTATTTCCTGACAATTAAGAAGAAAAGGAAGTGCTATTGAGTATTTTAACACAGTAAACCATGTTAAATTCATAGGTTCACTGTAAAACTAATCTAAATCTTACCAAATATTTCTTATGTCTAGTCAAAATGTCTAATTTCTCAAACTAATCTATTTGCCCTTAAAATAAGAAGTAAATGCTTGAAAAAATACTTCACTTGCCTAATATTGCCTAAATGTCTTTTTTATGGTGATGTTTCTTAAGTGTAAAGATTTGTTCTGAGGTAATATTTTGCTAGTGTTGGCTAGCTACTTCATCATATCTTGTAGCAAAAAATGTGATTTCAAGTTTAAATACACAGTTTATAATATGTTTGATTGACTGAAATTACATTTAGTGTCTAGAAAATTGAAGAACTGAACTTGAATATGAACTCTTACCAGATGAAAACGAATCAAACAGAAGATCTAATACAGCACTTCTGGACAGCCGTCTTCTCATGTTTTCTGCCATTTTGTTTGTATCAAAACTGCCTAAGTCAAAGAGATGACTAAAGCAGATAGTGTTTTTGGATTCTAATAAGTGTTGTGATTGGCTAAGGACTTAAGCAGAAAGGCAGGATGATGCAGCAGTGGTAGGACGGTAAAGTTAAGCAGATATCACAATTTGGCCAAAAAATGACTTAAGCAATTATGCTATGAGGCTAACGATATGTAATTATGTATTTTGTTCAGATATGCATATATTTACGTATACTGGTACATATAGCTAATTATGTATATTTATGTTATATTCTGTATTTCGTTTATTCTACAGAAACCACACAAACATGTACAAATACTTCTCGTAATGTATGGTTATTCTACTGCAAGCACCAAATGCAGTTGTTTAACCTGCTGGAGGTTAAACATCAATAAACCTGTTTCTACTACACCTGAAGCTTGTGGCTACTCTCTTACCGGAGTACGTAGTCAGCTAAGGGCAAACCAGCGTGTAACGCATACGGACTTCACACCCTGGGAACAGCACAAATATTCCACGGGTGAACCTATACAGAGGGTGAGTCTCCGACGAGGGCAACTCTTCCAGTTGGCACGGCTAGTTAAAGGCTGGTTGGGGTTGGCCCAATCAGTAGCCGAAGTGTTAGAGACTATTGCAATCGACAAGTGTTTGAGGGAGCTACCAACGAGTTTGCTCAGAACGGTGAGCCAGAGTGACCCACAGTGCATGGACAACCTTGTAAAGGCTATTGACGCATGTGGTGCCACCAAAGCTTTGGTGAATGCTGGGAGGCAAGAGAGGACAGCGAGAAGACCGCCAGCCACAGAAGGCAAAGACAGAGGCGGTGAGACAGTGGCCGAGACCAACCACAAAGAATGCAGTTCGCGCCTTCCTAGGACTGACAGGGTATTATAGACGCTTCATCCCTTATTATTATTATTATTAATTATGCTACCATAGCAACCCCACTAACAGACCTGATCAAGGACTTTAAGCCAGTACGGAAGGTATGGACGGCCGCTACGGAAGGGGCTTTTACTACCCTGAAATCGGAGCGGTGCTGTCGCAGGGTGAGGGAGAGGAGGTGCATCCCGTCGTGTATATCAGTCTCAAGCTTTCCAACAGAGAACGGAAGTATGCCACCGTGGAATGGGAAGCCTTTAAGCTATTAAATGGACACTGGAATACTTGAGGTACCTTTTAGGAAGGAGTTTTCGCCTAGTCACGGACCACACCCCCCTAAAGTGGATGGCGGGACAGAGGGACTACAACAGGATGGTTACAAGGTGGTTTCTGGCACTGCAGGCCTTTTGACAAGTTTGACGTTGTACATAAACCAGGAAAGTTGCATTGGAATGTGGACACGCTGTCTCGCTGTGACCGTGACCGGCACAAGACCCTCTAGGTCTGAATTGTTGGGGGGGGTCATGTAAGAGGGCAGAGGACTTATACAGGCCTACTATGCCCTCTACTGGGGGGCAAGGCAGAGTAAAAGCCAGGGTGACCAGCTGAAAAGGATTGCACTAATCACTGTTTGTACCCTGAAGGTCCGGATTGAGGCTACAAAAGGAGGAAGAGAATAACGGAGAAGGGGGTGAGGGGATGGAACTGTTAATACATGTATCCCCAGGAATTGATGTGTATATTGAATGAAGAATACAAGGAGCACCACAATATCGTTTTTTCTTTATTTCGAGCCTTGTCTCTGGTTTCTTTTATTAATATACCGTCACTGTTGTGCCGTAATATAGTGGGATGAAAACTATTACCATACAAACACTCACACATGATCTATGACCTTGTTGGTACAGGAAACACGCCTTACGAAAACATCTTCATATCATTGTATCAATATGATTAACAAGCTTCAGGATGTGCTTTTCAAAATGACTTACTTGAAGTTCCTAAGTTCTTGCTTCATTTGTGGAATGTGGCATAATGAGTGTTTGCGTTTGATATAATGAGTGGTTTGTGGTATAATTAGTGTAGTAATGAACCAGTCTCCTGAACTATAGTTTTTCTGTGTCTGTACAGAGAGGACACTTTGCATAAGCAGCGCATGCTTCAGTGTAGCTTCACTAACCCTAACCCTAACACTTCAGTCTGGAACTTCATCTAGATTCAGTGGTACAGGATCACAGAGTGACTACTTTGACCATCAGTAAAGTCCAGGCTCAAGATGCAGGAGATTACTACTGTCAGAGTTACCACAGTGGTGTAGTGTTCACACAGTGATACAGAGCCGTACAAAAACCTCCCTCAGTCAGACTGCAAAGTGACTGCACTGCTACAGCTGGGACCTACTGCAGGTGTTGAGAGGGAAGAGACAGTCACATGGAACACTGACTGGCCTTTGTTACACTGAGCTCAATATGTCAGTGATGTTCATATGTCAACTAATCCACCCTCATGTCAAATCAGTCCTGAAAACCTTTTAGCTCATAATGTTTAAATATGAAATGACTCAAGAACAAAACATCTTTATATATTTGTTTAAAACATGTCTTCACTAGCTCATTCATTCAGACTTAATAGTGTTCATCAGGCTGATCAACATCCCTGGCACTGAAAAAGTACTGGACAGTATTTTAAAAAGTATAACGTGTTCTAAAAATACCACAATCATCCTAGTCAGTCTTCTTAATTTTCATCCCTGTCATGATCATCTACCTTTCTGCCTCTGTCATCTGTCTCACTCAAACTTTAAAATCTGGCATCCCCACACACTTCAGCTGGTCCAGACAACATACCTGGTTGTGTACTGAAGGACAGTGCAGAGGAGCTCAAAGATGTCCTCACAGACATCTTCAACACCTCTCAGTCAGGTTGTTGTTACCACGTGCTTCAAAGCCACTAACATTATTCCTGTGACAAAGAAGTCACCTCCATTATGCTTCAATGACTACTACCCTGTTGCATTGACCTCCATTAGTATCAAGTGCTTTGAGTGGCTATTCATGAGGCACATCAAATCTATCTTCCCAACCTGCCTGGACCCTCTTCAATTTGGGTATGGGACAAACTGCTCCACTGATGATCCACCATCATCTGCCCTCGACAAGCCCCACACACCTGGACCTTAAAGGGTCATATGTGAGCATGCTGTTCATAGATTTTCGTTCAGCATTCAACACCATCATCCCTCAGCAGCTACCCTGGAAACTGGACCGGCTTGGAGTGAACATTTGGCTGCTGGACTTCTTCACTGGGAGACCACAAGCAATACAGGTCGGCACCAAAACATCCAGCACCATCATGCTGACACAGGGATCCACCAAGGATGTGTGCTCAGCCCCCTGCTCTTCACCCTGCTGACACATGACCGCATGCCGAGGTACAGCACCTCATCAAGTTTGCAGATGACATAACTGTAGTGGGGCTCATTAGCAACAACTACGAGAAAAACTACAGGAAGGAGGTGAGCCTACTGGCCAAGTGGTGTAAGAATAACAACCTCTCTATGTGGAGAAAATGAAGGAGATGGTCATCAACTTCAGTAGAGGCCCCACCAAGCACCCACCACTGACCATCAACTGCGCTGCTGTCGAGAGTGTCAGCAGTGCAACATTTCGGGGAGAGCACATGACTGAGGACCTCCCCTGGACAACCAAAACCACATCGCTAGACTTTGAAGGATTACCGACGACTTTACTTCCTCCACAAACTGAAGAGAGCGAGAGCCCCGGCACCTCCAGTATTAGGTGCACATTCTACCGGGGCACCATAGAAAGCATCCTGACCAGCTGCATCACTGTATGGCACTGAAGCTGCACTGCATGCAACAGGAAGACTCTGCAACGTATAGTGAATGCAGCCAGCAGGATCACTGGTGCCCCAATCCCACCCCCCCTTCCCTCTCGGACATCTACAATACCCGTCTCACCCTATAGCAATCAGCCTCACTGATGATGCAACCCATCCCTCCCTTCTCTTGATTTGTATTTCTTCTTTCTCAATAAGAATCTGATGCTTGTTCATCTCAGGGTGTGCAGACATCCTGATGACCCAGAGTTCTGCTTCGGTGTCAGTCTAGCCTGGAGGTTCTGCCACTCTCAGCTGCAAAGCCAGCAGTAACATCAATGATGATCTAGCCTGGTACCATCACAAACCTGGACAAGCTCCCAAATTCATCATCAGCTTTAATGAGGCTTTTACATCAGGCAGATATCATGGCACCGGATATGACATTGGTTTCACATCGACCATTAATAACGTCAAGGCTGAGGATGCAGGAAATGACTACTGTCAGCAGATTACTACTGTAGCTTTACCGTTCACACAGTGAAATACATCATACAAAAACCTCCCCAACCCTTGAGGAATCACTACTGTCTCCTCACTGTCTCATGTATCAAGCCTCATGTCATTTAAATAGAACTAAGTCATGTAGCGGACCGTACATTGTACAGGATGAGGGAGAGGTGAACAGAGCAATGCAGACTCCAAATTGCAAAAATAAATAGCTTTATTAAAGTACAAAAGATAGTGTTGTCCGTATAAAGGTCCTGACCCCTAACCATCCAGCCCAACTAAACACACCTCATTAAAATAGACCATGTTTGTTCCCTAACAGCAACCCCAACTATCATAGTCCAGAGTTAATATGACTCCTCACTTCTGTGGTTTCTCTACCAACAATGAGGGCAGGGGAAATGTGGTGACCACTGAACTGGGGAAAGAGGGAGGTCGAGAACTGAGGCGTGAGTTAGGAGCAGTGTTCCGATTAAAGCATCAAATACCCTTTTGTCTGCTAAACTGCTGCACCAGTTAACACTCACTGATACTGTAACTGCCAGTTGTTCCTTTGTATTCTCTAATCCTGATGTCTTCTCTCTGTCACCCCTCCACACCTCTCCTGTGGTGTGGGGGGTTGAGCTGTCAACATCTGCCTGGTCGCCGGTCTGCCAACGTTGGAGTTAGTCGCCAAGTGGACATCGGTCTCCTTTGACGGACAACAGGGAGTTCTTGGTCCCTATCTGTCCATCTACATGGCTGTCCTGTAAAGCATGTGATAACATTTGCAAACTCTGAGTACTGAGTTGAACTTTGGATGCCTGTACTCCTGAAGCATGACTATGTTTAGCCTGTGTTCTGCACCTCTCTTTCACCAACAATCTCTGGAGGAGGGGATCCTTCACCAAATTGTTCCTCCCAAGGTTTCTTTTTTTTTGTCTTGCTTGATAGTTCGGGTTGGTTGAGGGGCAGTTATATGGGCATATGTGAAGCCCTCTGTGACATAGCTTGTTAAAAGAACTATACTACATTTTTTGGATCCATTTCATAGCTAATAATTTCTCTCTGTCTCCAGCGCCAGTTCATCAGGGAGTTCCTGAGTCGTCAGGAGCAGGGGGGGATCCCCTCTGACTTCAGTATCCACCTCATGCCTAATGCCAGGACTGCCTTCCTGAGCAGGTGGGTAGAGTCACACTGATCACCTTCACCAGAGGTCACTTGGTAGAATTATTGACTATTAAACCAAGGCCGTAATCATAGTACATATTGGGTGGGACAACACACTCAAATCTGGTCAAAATGTTCCCCCCAATATATTGATATAAAAATAGAAACAGGCAACCACGCACGCTGTCCGAAATGATCATTAAAAGAAAATTGTTCCCCCTAATGTTGACTTCATGGCTACGGCCTTGTATTACACTCACAAAAAAACTCTCACACACACTGAAACTGACACAAAGTGGCTATATATGGCTAATAATACTTGTTGTACATATGAGAAAATGTCATTAACATGTAGTAAATTAAAGAATCTTTAAAAAATGAATTTAAATTGAAGCAAAGTACAATCAAAGAAAACAGCACCTGAAAGCACAATAACACTCCTATTGCACTTACTATCTTATTTATTATCTCATTATCATCTGCCGTGAATAGTAATGCCATCAGATTTCTCCGGCCACACAAGGGTGAGATGGTAGCTAATGTGGATGACAGCTACTACAGAGCACTGAGTTGAAACTCTGAATATCTGAGTTTCAACATATATTTGCAAATGTTATTCTTAACTCTTGATCTATGACTATGTTTAGCCTATGGTCTGCACTCTGCACCTCTCGGTCACCAACCGTCTCTAGAGGAGGGGATCCCTTGCCGAATTGCTCTTCCCAAGGGTTTCTTCCTGTTTTTTTCTTTTTCCATTACTTTTCCTGGGAGTTTTTCTTTAAGGATTTAGCTTGGCAGAGGAGCAGTTCTATGAGCATATGTCAAGTCAAATCAAATGTATTTGTATTGCCCTTTTTACACGCAAGCATGTCACAGAGGGCTGTGACACGTGATGCCCTCTCATCAGTGTATCTTTCTACGCTCAATAAGGAGGATCAATGTACATTATGAAAGTAATCCAGTCATCTAATGATGTTTGTGTACGCAGGTGCATATGGCAAATGATATAAACAATTGGAAATTATACTTGCTTAATTCGTATTATTTCTTACAGAGCATGTTTGATTTAGTTTACCCCTAATACATTAACGTAAACATGTACTAACATGTACTTAAGAGACACAGTCTTCTCAGCTCCCCTCTGTAATCCCTGTAGACACATGTTGGAGCAGCAACAAGTAGCTCCAGTACCATCATTACGTTTTCCGATGATATGACAGTGGTGGGTCTGATCACCGACAACAATGAATCCGCCTACAAAGATGAGGTGAACACTATGACACGCTGGTGTCAGGAGCACATCCTCTCCCTCACCACCAGTAAGCCCAAAGGGCTTGCGGTGGACTTCAGGAGAAAAGACAGAGAACACAGACCCATCATCATCAATGGGGCATCGGTGGAGAGTCAACATCTTCAAGTTCCTTGCTGTCCACATCCATGAGGAACTCACAAGGTCCGTTCGCACCGAGGCCATTGTGAAGAAGGCACACCAGCGCCTCTTCTTCCTGAGACGGTGGAGGAAGTATGGAATGAATCGTCACATCTTCACACGGTTCTACACCAGCACTGTGGAGAACATCCTAACTGACTGAATCACTGCCTGGTATGGCAACAGCTCTGCCCTCAACTACAAAGCCCTGCAAAGAGTTTTGCGAACTACCAGACACATCATTGTAGGGGTTTTCATTATTGGCCAAACAACCACAATTATTCCCTTATGGTTTCAAGGAAGAGGGGAAACTAAACAGTGTATTAACATCAACCCAATTATGCCAATACCTATGGAACTATAGTTGTTTGAGTCTATGGGTTCAATAAGAGCAAGCCCACCTTAATATCTTTGCCGTCCAATCACTGATTTTATTTCTGCAAAACTGGGGGGTTACTGGCGTACTGGAGTCAGATGGCTGAGTGGTTAGGGAATCGGGCTACTAATCAGAAGGTTGCCGGTTCAATTCCGGCCATGCAAAATTACGTTGAGTCCATGGGCAAGGCACGTCACCCTACTGCCTCGGGGGAATGTCCCTGTACTTAATGTCTGCTAAATGACTAAATGTAAAATTTAATGTAAATGTACTGGGGTGAATAATACATGTATTGTCATCCATCTTTAGCCTAAGAGGAGCCAGACAGGATGCCATGAGAGATATTCTAAAGTGTTAGATGTACTGCTTCAAATTGAAAACTGAGACGATATTTCGAGTGAAGGCACGTTTCTTAATATATGTTGTCAATACTGTCAATTAAAAGTCGAAACGTTTTACTTACGAAGCCTTTGTTTGAAGGAGCAAGTTATATCAGGAAGAAATTTGATGACTTCGACGTTCATGACAGGCAGCTACTGACAGTAGTACTGTACTGAGGAGAAGACCTCAGGAGATGAAGAATCCAATAAACTGTTCTTCACAATTTCCTTTATATCCATGAACAACCAATCAGACCACATCTTGACCCTTACTCTGATCAACATATGACTAGCAATGCTACAGTAAATTACACAATGTGGTATGAGACCCATCAAGTAAAGAGACTCCGTACAACAATTCCAGATTTTTGGCATACGAGTGGTGACACCCAGACTTACAATCCTCCCTCTGGACAGAAAGCAAAAGCTGCAGTGTTCATCGTGTGATAACCTGCACCCACAGGAGAGAGGAACTTAATTGTAGACAGGTAAGCATTGTGACTGTATTGATCATGGCTGTTTGCTCACAGGATCACTTGGAAGAACCATTGTCTATATTGTGTGAAATGACGATGCCAAGTGATTGATGACGTTCAATGCTTCAGACGTCACAAACTGGTTCAAAGTTGTGGCGCACTTCTAAACCTTAGAAGAGGGAAATAAACCAGTGCTTGTCATCTTAATAGGAGGCGAACACTTCATTGGCAGAAGCGCAAACAGTTATTAATAGAGTACATAGTTATTATTAGTGGACGATTAGAGAATTATCATTAGCAGACGAGAAGTAGGTTATATTAGCATAAGAGTATAGTTCAGCAGCAGAAGAGTAGTAGCCTACAGTTGAAAATTATTAGCAGAAGAGCATAAAGTAAAAGACGATAGAGTATGGATGCTACCGGAGTAAGAAAGCGATTCCCCTGAACCCTGTTATGGTACACTGCCTTTTTATATTGCACAAGCACACCCCCACTGTCCCCACAAGTATTCCCCCGATTCACAATACATATCACAAATGTAAGGAATGAGACAGCTATATAAGCAGAGTGGTTGCGTAAGCTACCACTCTGTATCAGCTGTCATTTAATACTTCCATACACTTAAGCATTCTACCGCCCTTATACTGTTTGCAGAACATTACAAAGTGTGGTGTAGACCAGTACATCACAGTAAAACATATTTATTGTATGAAAATTACACAGTTCTCAAATACACATGTATGGTTTTAATGAATTAACACGATAATTAGACCATCACGTAGCCTTACAAAAATGAACGACATTGAATAATTAACGAGGCTAAGTACCGCCAGAAACTACTGGTACATCGCATTCAGTTGGTTTAAACGGCTGCCATAATTTTAGCTGACCACTAGATGTCACTGTGCTCTCCAATTTCAATGCGCCAATAGTTCGGCTCTTTGGTTCGGAGCAATCCGGAAGAAACCACCAAAGCTTCACAAGGCATCGTTCGCCCATCCCTAGCATTTTTCTGCTACTTAAGTCCTTGTCCTTTTGCAGAACACACTTGAAATAAAACACTTGGTTAACAATGAAAATTGTAAAGTTTGGAGTGGTCTGGAGTCTACCTGAGAGTCAGATTGGATACAAATGGAACTTGGTGAAAGTGTCCTGAAACATTAGAGGAAATAAGGATATAGTTTAACAGTCCTGCCTCTTGATAGATGAGAGGTACACAAACATAACATCTAGCATAGAATAAAATATCAATTATAGCAAAACAGTGTTCTTGGGTCCAAAATAAACAAATGAAATTACCTGTCCAAAATAAAAGCAGCAACCATGGCGTCAGTTTTTATATCCTTTGACTCCCGCAGTTGCCTCCAGCGAGGAAAATGAACGCCTATGTTGATTAAGTTTTTAGACTGCTGTTGATCCAGACGTTTTTTATATTTGTTGATGTTTGTAAAACAGTATTTGCATTTATTTGTGGTTCAGGAGGAACAAAAAGTTGCTGCGGTTTGCCCTCCATTGTCACATTTGCTCTGCACAATAACAAGGAACCCGTATTAATGACGAGTGATTGTCCATGCAAACATGTTGCACGGCGGTGTGCAAATATAGATTGATAGACAAGGAAGGACATCCTATCGTTACATTCGGGCCAAATGCAATGATTTGTTGATATTTATCAGGATGTGAAGAGACCAACTAGTATAACACAAATAAATCTGGAAGCGGATTCACATCCAAGCTTTAAGTCCACTCAGGTTCATTCTTTCAAAGATCATCTATTTGGTTGTAGTTTACTTTCTCTGACACACACACACGTTTGTGCCTTCACAGCCAGCAAGCAAAGTCTATAATTATGACTACCTGTCAGACACAAAAGGTATGGACAGAAGTAGCAGGTTAACAGTGGTATCCATCTTTAATGGCACCGCATGACCTTTGAAAAGGTACAAATAGAACAAAAATAGACATTCTATACATATGCAATGCCAGGGTTATAACTCAGATAGGTAGATATTTATTGACCCCACCGCTTTTTAATTGTCCAATTCCATAGCCATTTACTGCCAGGCCACAGTCCACGTCACATTTGAATGACAAGTGTCATGCAGCTCTGTTATTCCGTTATTCACCATAGCAGGCTTGCCGTTTTCATGATCTCTTTGCAATTGCCTTGAAATGTCTAGTAGGCCATGTGACAGTCTCTCGAACTGTCAGGCTGTGTGAGGTAAAGAGGTCTGGTGGGCTGGTTTGTCTAGGAGGTGATGGACACCATGTTGTTGGGGCTGAGGATCTCAATCCAGTAACCGTCGGGGTCCTGAATGAAAGCCAAGCCTTTCATTTTACCTGGCAGAGAGAAATGGAGTAGACAAGAGTAAGAGAGAGTCAAAGAGCGAGAGAGCGTAAACTCTTCACCAACACAATGCTCAGACTGAAAGATTCCCTCCTTTGTTGACAACAGGTCATACTATGAACCTATTGAGAAATGCTTAGCATCAAGCAACCTGAAATGATGCATGTTGTGTACTGCATTAGTCAACTAATAGTGATACTTTCTGCTACCTGGTTGAACTATACATTGAACTGGTTTTGCAGCTAGAGATAAAGCCTAGTATTTGACTAAATAATATTGCAATGCAAATGTTCAATTACAAAAAGTATTCTACTCAATATAATAATGGTTGATCTGTGTTTTTATTTGATTTTTTGCAACAAAGAATCTGAAAATAAATTGTATAATCTTGTAGACTCATATGCTGTGCATGTTCCTGAATTCTAGGATTTGAAGTGTCTCACTTCTAACTGTGCCCCAGAATTCAAATAACCTTTATTCTGTACTTTCTATATGCATTATTCTGCTTTGGATAAAAGCATCAAGTCTGTGAATGAAAATGTTAGTTTGTGGTTCAGGACTGAGAAAGACAGACGAATTACCATCGTCAGGCTTCTTTACGAAGGTGACTCCCTGCTCCTGGAACAGCTTGCAGGCAGCGTACACGTCGGGCACCGCAATTCCGATGTGTCCAAAACCACGGGGGTCCGAATTACCATTGTGGTATGCCTGTCCGTCGTCATTCTCAGAGCCCCAGTTACTAGAGAAAGGAAAGAGGAAGGGGAGAGGGAAGAAAAAGAAGACAGCAGATTAGTTAGAGGGCTTGAGATGCTCCCCAAATTGTGATCTAAAAATATGTTTGAGAGCATTTGTGCAAGTGAAGATAATTGGTAGGGTATTTATATATATTTAGTCATTTAGAAGACAATATTATCCAGAGCGTATGGTGCAACCTCTATTTTAATTTCTTAGCACAGCCTGCTGTGAGCTGATACAGTGACTGATCCACCGTTCTATTCAACATTACATAACCAATTCAACTTCATCTTTAAATTCTAAACTTTAAATCAGATTAGAGATAATTTGGTTAATTTCAGAGCCGTAGAAAAAGACAGTTGCGACACTCCCATAGACTTCCATTGTAATCGAAGTATGCGGAAGTAATGCGAGTCAAGTAAAACGGCCGACCCATAGTTCCAAATGTTGTTTAGCTCCGAAGCACGTTAGATGGTAAATTAATCAAATCACTTCAATATTTCAACACATTACTGGACCTCATCAATTTAGTAAATAGTGGTATTTCATATAGCCAGCTTTAGTGTACGTTTATTGTAACATAATAACTTGTTAGACTAGACTAGTTTGTGTTTGTAAATCTGAGTATAAACCGCACTGGAATATATGCCACACTTGATAAGGGAACAACAATACCACGCAATGCACGATTATAGGCACCATGCCACACTTCGAAAACGAAAGTATGTAAGTGCGTTATGCAAGTTTTCTATTGCCCTGGATTTAAATAATATTTACCTTTAGATGCGTGAGTTCTAAATATTTTTATTTCCGAAAAATACGGTACATTTTATTTTCCCATAGGACTCTATTCATTATTTTCTGACGTTGTAGGGCTGCCTGAAACCTGAAGTCTGAGTTATACGTTTTCTTAACTCTTCCCTCAGGTCTTCATCACTGGCTCACATCGACAATGACTCTTGGCTCACTTGGACACTGAATTGGCTCATTGGCTCCTGGTATGCCACTTTCAATCTCCTCACAGTCTTGTCCTCGCTTCCCTCACTTTCCTTTTCTCAGACTGATTGGTGCATCCAAATGCTGCAGCCAACCATTATTCGCTATCTCCGTTGTCTTCTGGGATCAAATGAAGTGCAGGAGCTTAATAATTGTACATTTTATACTGTATTTCAACCACTATAATGATGTTTGTGTGTGTATGTCTAGTCTGAGGTTTGTGAAAAACAGACATCTAGTCAGTTATTCTCAAACTATGGTATGCGTGTCCCCTTCTAGTAGTACGCGGAGGAGTCTCTGAAATATTTAAATACCTTAACCATGATATCATTGAAATGTGATTTCAGTATGTTTTGCCTTTCCTATAATATTTATTTTTCGAAACAAAAATAAATGTTGGCACGCGCTACTACCTGACTGTTCCCGGGTAGTGGCGCATGCAAACATCCACAAAGGTTACTGCGTGGCCTAGCCAGCCTCCAGACCTTATTCCCATTGAAACTATGTGGAGGGAGCTGAAGGTTCGAGTTGCCAAACGTCAGCCTCAAAACCTTAATGACTTGGAGAAGATCTGCAAAGAGGAGTGGGACAAAATCCCTCCTGAGATGTGTGCAAATCTGGGGGCCAACTACAAGAAACGTTTGACCTCCGTGATTGCCAACAAGGGTTTGGCCACCAATAATCATGTTTTGCAGAGGGGTCAAATACTTATATCGTTAAAATGCAAATCAATTTATAACAATTTTGACATGCGTTTTTCTATATTTGTTTTGTTCTGTCTCTCACTGTTCAAAGAAACCTACCATTAAAATTATAGACTGAATTTCTTGGCAAACATACGAAACTAGCAGGGGTTCTCCCAAAAACTCCCTCACTGTACATGAACCACGTGATTGTGTGTCGGTAAGATCAAGGAGTGTCGCAACTCTCTTTTTCAATGGCTCTGGTTAATATTAGCCGTCGTCATTCCTTGTAACTGCACTCCGTTGTCAAGTGACAGGGAGTTAATTAGCGCGCAAAATAAAACTATAACATAATTTGTTGTTGTTGTGGTGATCCTTAATATTCAGTGGGTGCAGCTAACTTTTTAACATTTGGAGCACAAAGTGCCACCAAGTAAAAACGTTAATTTCAAGTCCTGAGTAAGAATGTGTCTTGATGGCCTGACTTCCAAGTCTGTAAACCAGAGTTTTTGATGCATCAAACCAGCATAAATAATAATATTGTTAAACCAATCCCATCCCTTACTGTGTGAGCTCGATGGTGGCTCTTCTGGAGAAGGTCCAAGCAGTCTTCTCCTTCACATCCGCAGGGATCTCTTTCTTATCCTCATAGCCCAGAAAGAACAGAGAGAAGCGCATGGAAGGGAAATCAAACTTCTGCAGTAGCCTGGAGACAGGAAGTAACAGGAAGAGCTGAACGACGTCACCAATAATTATTAATAATTGTTTATGTTTTACTAATATACTTTTATAGTGTTACACTTATTCAGAGAATTCGCCTCTGGTTTAATGGTAAACATAGGTTGCCGGTTTCATACCCACCTCCAAAGGGTGCTACTTACGTCATCCCCAGGATCCGGGTGTAGAAGTCCAAGGATTTGACCGGATCTTTCACCCTCAGCATGGTCTGCTGCATCATAAAATCCTGGAAC
The DNA here is from genome assembly GCF_021917145.1 of Hypomesus transpacificus. Classification (NCBI taxonomy): domain Eukaryota; kingdom Metazoa; phylum Chordata; class Actinopteri; order Osmeriformes; family Osmeridae; genus Hypomesus; species Hypomesus transpacificus. The sequence continues at coordinate 4,713,835 of NC_061071.1, read as the reverse complement.
CACACAGATCAGTCACCAAAACAGCAATTTCTAATCATGTGAATCAATATTTCGCATATCTTCTTGATTCAGACCAGATCTAGAGCAAGACATTGTTTATGTTATAAATGTCCATTAGTTTTTTTTGCTCCAACTTGAATGTACCACTGTATTGTTGAGTGGAAAAGCATCTGGTCAAGGCTACATACTCAGGCAAGCATCAGTAATATTGGGATAATGCGAGAGTTGGAGGGACAGGGTCTTTCTCTTGCTCTCTGGCCTACTGGCCATGTAGTTTAACACACACAGAGACTCACTGTCTGTGTCACAGAGGGTGTGCAGCGGGAGGAGTGAGTACAAGTGCATGATATTAAGAAAGAAAATAGACATCCCTGACGGTAACTGTTGAGTCATCTATGTCTGTGAGAGGAGTAATTTCCTGCTGTCCTTTCCTCTCCAACTTCAGAGTTGGCAGGGCTTATCAAGCGAGCCTCCTACCGAAGTCCAAACTAAATGTCACTTGTGCTGAGTAACTGTACCAGTACCAACAAGCAGAGCAACTAGTTTACACAGTAGAGTCCATGCCGACATCCCCAACGTTTGCATTAATCGTGACAACAGCTAAAAGCTGGTAGCGGTAATACCCTCACTATGGTCTCACTTTTGCTATTCTTACCTGGCTAGCTAATATTTAGCTGCTCTGGTTTAGCTACTCGGGCTAGTCAGCTAGCTTGCTTTTAACGATGCACTTATGAACGGACACTGAAGTACAACTGGAATTCGAAGTTATGCTAGCGTGGCAGTAGCAGGCCCATCTGCTCGGCAGCCGACTCGTTCATTAAATGTACAGTAGCTAGTCTAATAGTTAGCTACAAAATCTAATGACTTACTTTGGTAATGGCGTTTCCATCTATGCAAGCTGCAGCAACCGCTTCGTCTGACAATCCCTGATCGGTCATTTTGCGGGGGCTAACAGAGAGACAAGGTATGTCCCTTCTATGCGGCTAGGTAGGCACAAAACCAAAGTGCAGCAAGGGAGGAACGACCAAACAAATTTTGACAGTACGCTCAGATATGGAGAGGCGTCGGCCTACGGCTGTCTGTGCTAGAGAGGCTTGAATTTGCAGTGGGAGGAGTTGGGTAGGATTGTGTAACGATTATTTGCAAGCAGGGTCGGAGGTCTGTGCAAGTCGATGTGCCATAATAAACTGCAATATAATGATTCTTGAGACCTACAGCACAGCTACAGCCCAACAAAGTAGGACAAAATAAGAATTAACACGATCACTATAATCAAACCGGACAAAATTGTTTTAGCCAATTTAGCATGTTCTACCAACTTGTATGCCTACTTAGCATTCAAAATCAAAAGGCAAAGTGAAAAAGTAACTGAAAAAAAAGTTACCAAGGATTAGCGTAGTGTACGTTTAAAGTTTAATTTGTCTGAGCACAAGTTTACATATATATATATATATACCCCATATATATGCAACCAGTTTGGTCCCATTTCAAGAATCAGTCCACATTTAATTTGAATTTATTAGCTCCTTTTTGGAAAACATCTATGATGGTGTTAACGATTTAATCCACGGTCCACATTTTTCTTCAAAACACTAAATATAATCAACCATATTTTACCAATCACACAAATGGCAATTTCAAATACCCTTTATTTGTAGACAAGTTCAGCAATTCACAGGAAAAAGCCATGAGGAATTCAACAGTACAGCATATTAACATATACAGTAATTAATGATATTACATAATTACATGTTTGGAGAATTCCTATGAGTTAGGTGGATTCAGATGAAGTAGATACAGTCCCTATTACCCAGTGCACCCCACCCATCAGTCAAACGGTTGTCATAGTAAACTAAAGGGGTTGTTACAACAGGCACTGAGAGCATCAAGTTTCATACACAGATAAAGCCAAGGCCCCAAAATCAATGGATAATCTCCCTTGATGTACAATTCTGTTTTAGGTCCCAATCTAAATAACGCAGACACCTTCCAACCATTTCTCTGATAAAATCTTGACTAAAAACGCAAACAAATTAAAAGATCCGTGACACTCCAACCACCAATCCACCTACACCGGAGCAGTAATTTCTCCAAGGAAGACTGAAGGGAAAAGAGGAAGGACAGAGATGATTGAATATGACCTGGGCCTAGTGCTCTACCTTATTTGTGTCAGGGAAACTTTGTGTTTGTGTCCTTCTGAAGGTCCTGAGATATTTAGAAGGGGATAGGGTTAAAGTGGTTGAGGCTACAGGTCAGATCACCAGTTATAAAAATTGAGGACAGTAAGTTACCCCAGTCTCTCTGGCAAGCTATAAACGTTTACTGCTTGCTAGAGAGACCGGGTGATTATTTAATTGCAGTGACTAACGAACACAGGGAAAAGTAAATTGAGTCGAGTGCGACAATTATTTTTTTCTCATTAGTGAGTCCCAATAGCCTCTAGTGGATTTCTTCCCTGGCTTCCTCTCATTCACCAGAAACAGAAAACAAAAATCTATAAAAGCTAATATTTACTTTTATTTTCCCATAAATCTTGTGCTGATGAAAACAAGACACCCCGACACTGACTCCCTTCTGTATCAACATCCATATAAAATAACTAAACCAATAGGATAGAAGTGGAAAGTACACCACAAGAGCCTATTGAGATCATCCATCCATTCATTCTCTCTCCTCCACCTCAGTAGCTGCGTCCAAAAAGGGTGTAGTACTTTGCGGGCTCCTTGCCGCTGACGCAGGTCTGTTCAGGCTGCAGGGTCCTCAGGGGATTGAAGGGGATACACAGGCTCTTTGCTCCCATTGAGGGGGCCCCAGGCTCAAGGTCTTGGTCCCTGGAGGAAAGTGGGGGGCAAGAGACAGAGGAGGAGAGAGAAGGGGAGGAAGTTGGGGAAGATAGAGGATCGTGGATGATGGATGAGAGACAGGCAGGTGCTCATTACACATGATCTTATCTCAGGGTTCCCCCACAGCACTTTTCAGTTAAGGCGGCAACACACGCCTGCTGCCTTAACTACGTTGTTGCCTTAACTACGTCGCGATTAAAAGTAAAGATGAAAACAGGCGTTGAGTAAGTAGGGGATTTAAACCTTTTTAGGGGCATATACTGCACATACAGGTACACTTGGTGTTGTTCTCTGTGACTTACTTAGCTGTGGTCTTCTTAATCCAGTCCTCACACTCAATACCTCCACAGAAGGGGATTTGGACAATCTACAGAGATGGAAAGAAAATGTCAACTCCATCTCACAGATGTTCTGGAGTACTTCAAGAGAGATGATCAGCAATAATATCAACCTACTAAAACTAGTAATTAACTGGTTAATACATACATTATACAGCCACATCCTACCCCCAAAATTTATCAATTAGTCAAATCCATTAGTAGCTAAATGAGTTACAGCATGTATAGCGCGTGTTCCTCCTTTACTCTCTCTACTCACCCTGCCCTGGTCCAGGTCCTTCTGGAACTGTTCCATTGTGTCTGCTACCACCATGTGCTGCTTCAGGTCAGCTGATGCCCTGGGACACACAGACACAAGAGATGCACGGTTTCACAGAAAGACACACTAGTGTTTAACAGGTAACGTGTATGTATATAGTACATTCGATGAGTGCGTGTTTGTAAATTAATGTATATGGTGTGTGGGTGTAATTAACTTAAACCTCCATGAGCGAGTCTTTAAGTATATTTGAATGTTTATTACCGTTTTATTTGCATTTTTCTCTTATTCCATTTTATTTGAGCTTATCATAGATGTAATATATGTTCCTAGTACTTAACCTTTCCAATCTGGCTTCCGCTCCAAACACAACACAGAAACCTCCCTGCTGAAAAACACCAAGAACATGTTGGCTTTGGCTTCCTAAGCATCCTTAGGAATGCTTCTTCCGAAGGATACTTCTTACATACTTCTAATTGCTCCGATCTTAGCACCGCATTTGATACCATCGACCATTCCATCCTTCCCACAAGCATGCAGTACTCCCTTGGCCTTACCGGCAACCCCCTCTCCTGGCTTAACTAAAATCTAGTCCTCAATACATTTCCATAAACAACTGCAAATTCCCCACCACCCTAGTCACCCATGGTGTCCCCTGGGGGTTCAGGTCTTGGTCCCCTCCTTTTCATCCTGGACAGATCCTCTGCCGTCATGGCCTCTGTTTCCACAGCTAGGCTAATCATTTAAATACTTTTTATTTCTAGAGCGCCTTTCAAGAAACCCAAGGACACTTACCCTGCTGACCCTTCCTCCAAAACCATCAGCTCTGCTTCCTACTCCACCCTCACCACCTGCCTTGCAGAGATGAATTCATAGATGCAACGGAACTCTCTCAAACTCAACTGCAATACATCTAAAATCTCCATCATCTGCTCCTTCTGCTGTTCCAAACAGACAGTCTCACTAAACATGGCTTCATGGTCACCCCCTCCACCCAGGTCCTCCACCTTGGAATCATCCTTGACCCACACCTTCTAGTTCATACCTAATGTCAACCAGGTCACACAAACTGCCTTCTTTCACCCCAGGAACATTACCAACCTCAGGCCCTCCCTGTCTGACAGAAACACTCATTCATGCCCTCATAACTTCCAGACTTGATTACTCAGGGTATATGCAGGAATCCTGAAGTGAATTTCAATACTTTTTAAAGACCATCTCAAAATATTTTAAGACCTCATCGCCACTTCAAGTTCTAATCTGCAACAAACCTTAAACTTAATAAACAGTTAGTAGTTTGCAAATAAATCTATAGAGCACAACCATACAACATGGAAGAAACTAAATAATAAATTAAAGAATAAAAGGCAAGGTTAATAGAAATATTTGAATGTTTGAGTTCAGTGAGCGGTGATTCACCGCGGTATTGAGACACCAGATAACCTCTGCGCACATCGTTGATGTGCCACCCATAGTCACCCTGATGTCGGCAGACGATGGGGCAGAGGTCGCTGTCGTAGCTGTTTTGACAAGTTCCGCTGTTGTGTTGGGAAGTGGTGTCGTTGGTGGAGCACAGAAACTGGCAATGGACAGCTGCGGCTGCTCTCTGTGGCCAACGGTGGCCTTGACAGCGTTGATGCCCATCGAAGCTACGCTAATCTTCTTTTTACAATATGTACAGTAGGCTAAGCCTGTTTTCAGGGACAGGCTTCAGCCATTGTATAAACTCATCTTTCTCCAACCAGGAGTCAGCAAATGTACATTTCCCCATTTCGGAGTCTGTTTCGCGACATGTGGAGGGCGACACATCACGTGCATTTCGCAAAATACGTGACTCGCTGACCAAGCACGTCGTTGTTTATAATAGTCATGGGGAGGAAAATAAATATATTAATGCATACTTTTTGGAGTCAAACTCTTTGGACAAAGCTTGAACAAAATTTAATACCTCATAAAATCGGGGATAAAGAGTTTTTAATACCTTTTAAGGGCCTTTCCCTAAATTGGTTTATCAACTTTTAAAACTTTAAAACCCTGCGGATACCCTGTTACTGCAAAAACATTCTCTGCAGTTCACCTGACAACATCCTCAATAAACTTCAATACATCAAGAACTCTGCTGCCCGTTTGCTCACCCTCACCTGCTGCAGAGATCACATCACATCACCCGTCCTCCACAACCTCCACTGGCTCCCAGTTGGATATAGGATACACTAAAATATTTCTCACCACCTATCAAGTTAAAAACAGCCTCCCTTCCTCTCCCATCTCCTCCTCCACCGCGCCTTACCCAATGGCTTACCCCAGGTCTGCAGATGCAATTAGACTACAGGCGACAGGGCCTTCCAAGTTGCTGCACCCTCCCTCTGGAACACCCTCCCCAACCATATCCAACAGGCAAACACCACCACCCTTCTTCCCTTCCTTCCATTTTCACATTCAATGGACAAAAGTGCTGCTGCGGGGGTGAATATAGTCTTATTTTCACTGTCAAATCCAGAGGTTCTACCAGATAAGTACAATCTGACCACCTAGTAGCCAAACTGTATCAAGCATTCAAAGTTTGAGCCACAGCTAGAATCTACAGCACATGTAATGAATAGGTGTAATACCTAAAAAGGTATTGACTGCATTGGTGTCCTTTGTCCTAATGTATGTACAAACACTCGTGTGCTAGCGAGATGGTTAAATATGAATGCTTTTGATGCATTTTCTGATTTTCTATTCTATTTTGTCAGGTCAGAAAGGTGCAAAAGTAGTAGTCGACTAGACAGCTACATTAAAAGTACTCCCAGAAGTTTGGCAGGATGGTACATGACAGTATTCAGACATGACCTGCTAAATACAGGTACGAAAATAAAATAAGTATGAGACAGCTGGCTAAATATAGTTCCATCTCAGCTGCAACAGGCAGCTTGGCAGTGTGGAGGGGACAGCGTTACGTGCACCCATAGGTGTTGTGAATTCACATAAAGCTTCTTGTGTGTGGTGTGCCCTACCGAGTGTACAGGTTGTTCTGGATCTCCTCCAGCAGCAGGGGGAGCCTCTTCTCTGTCTCGGACTCAGGCATGGTGATCTTCTCCCCAGTGTCTCTCCTCACCGCCACGCACTGCTGCTGCTTCATGTCCTTAGGACCCACCTCAAGTCGGATAGGCACACCCTGAGACAGTAGAAGGAAGGAAGGAAGGAAGGAATGAAGGAGTGAGTGAGTGAGAGAGAGAGAGAGAGAGAGAGAGAGATAGTAGAGGGAAGGAGGAGTGGAGAGAGGGAGAGATGGGAGTAGAGTGAAGATAGAACGCATTCACAGAGGGAGAAACATGGATGGACGGCGGACAGAAAAACATATTTAAGGATGAACGATGAAGGGGGAAATTAATCACGGAAGAAACCTAGAGCAAAGAAGTACTCTTCCTAGGTGATCTCTGTTCTAACTGATATTTTTCAGAAGGTTACTCTTACAGTATTTTAAACCAGGGCTTGTGTTTGGCCTGAGCCAAGTTATCAGTTGAGTGTGGTGCCTTTCTAGCCCACGTTTTTTTTACCTTGAGCTCCCAGTGGTTGAACTTCCAACCAGGGGAGTAGTTATCCCTGACATCGGCCTTGACGCGGATTTGGGCCTGCTGTAGACGAGCCAGGTACTTGGAACACTGGGCCAAGAGAGCCTCCTTCTCAGCCTCGGGGAGGGAGGCTGTGAGGCCACACGGGATAATGATGATCTGGAAGAGGTGGGAGAGAAAACGTGTACAACACCATAAAAGGATGTGTGTGTGTCGGTGCACATGCATGTTTTTCTGTGTGTGAGATATGTCTCAGTTGAAAAGGCCACGTGTGTGTGTGTGTGGGGAGGGGGGGGGGGGGGGGGGGGGGGGGGGGAGATACCTGCAGACATGCTACCCTTGGTGGCAGAACCAGACCCATGTTGTCTCCGTGGACCATGGTCAGAACGCCAATGGTCCTTGTGGTGATCCCCCAGGAGTTCTGGAAGGCCAGCTGCTTCTCCCCGGGCTTCTTAGGATCTTCAAACACAATGTCAAACATGCGGGAAAAGTTCTGACCCAGGTGATGGGAGGTGGCACCCTGAGAGGAGGAAAAGAAGATGACAAGCAAGGAGGACAAAGGAGAAAAATGATACGTCGTTAATAATGAATTGGGAGACTATGGGGATGTACAGTATAGCTGTGGGATTCGACCCGCTGTCCCTCCTGGGGATGTTACCTGGATGGCTCTGCCGCTTGCTGAGATAAAGGCCTCCACAGTGGTGGTGTAGTCTCCGCCTGCAAACTTCTCCTTCTCTGTCTTTCTGCCTTTCACTACTGGGATGGCCATCAGCTCCTCGTACACCCTTGCATACAGGTCCAGGATCTGTAACACCTGGGAGGGGGGGAAACATTAGGTGACGTGAGTATAGGGTGCGTACACACAGAAGCAGCAAAGTAAAGAGATAAAAGAAAAGAGGCAAACACAAAATGGTGGGTAATTAGCATCCAGCTAGCCAGCTGTACCTCCTCGGCTGCCTCCTCCTTGGTGGCGAATGCTGTGTGTCCCTCCTGCCACAAGAACTCCCTGGTCCTCAGGAAGGGTTGGGGGTGTTTGAACTCCCACCTCTGGAGAAAGGAGAAAACACGTGTCAGAATGTGGGGGGAAATATGAACCTTTGTATTAATCACAGCTTGCTTCAAACATTGTGTCCTCTCTGTAAGAGGTTGAGTGTAGAGAGCAGGCAGGAAGTAGAGCAGGTACTGACCACCACGTTGCACCACTGATTCAGCTTGATGGGCAGGTCTCTGTGGGACTGGACCCACTTGGCATAGGCTGGGTACATGGCTGCAGGGGACAAAGGCTGGATGAGGGTCTGTAATCAAGAGTGGTGTGTGTGACAGACAGAGACAGAGACAGAGAGAGAGAGAGAGAGAGAGAGAGAGTCTGACCTGTCTCGCTGGTAGGTCGGACAGCGATGGGCTCAGCTAGCTCGGTTTTTCCTGACCGTGTTACCCAGGCAACCTGTAAATAGTGTTAAAAAACAAAACAAAAATCATTGAGAAAGCGTTGAGTAAAGTTCTAAACACACACACTCAAACTCTCTCACAACCTCCTCCTCACCTCAGGTGCAAAGTCCTCAATGTGGGACTTCTCCTTCTCAAGAGCGGCCTGGGAGACAAACATGGGGAAGTAGCAGTTCTCCACACCCAGCTTCTTGATCTCACGATCAAAGAACTCTTTAATGGCCTCCCAGATGGAGAAGGACCAGGGTCTCAGCACGTAGCAGCCAGACACGTCATAGTACTCGATCATCTCAGCCTTGGTGATCACCTGCATAACAGTGAGGGGTCAGATGGGGCCGAGAGGTCAGGGGTGAAAGGTCAAGAAGTAGATGACAGGTGAGAAGGAGATGGTTCAGGGATTGGATGAAGGGTAAAAGGTCAGGGGCTTGGTTGAAACACCAAGAAGTTCTGAAAAGTGAGGCCGTAAGTGAGATACATACATACCTGAGAGTACCAGTCTGCCAAGTTCTCTTCCTTCTTAGCCTCCAGACCCAACCTAGAGGAAGAGAGAGAGCAAGCACAATGTTAGTCTAGAATAGCATTTATAACCCATGGTCCTATCCTTTCCTCAATTTCCTCACATTCACTAGTGTCTCACCTGGTTTGTTTCTTGGGTGCCTGGCCCTCTCCTGCTCCTCCTCCTACCAATGCCTCCTTCCCCTGACTGGGCTTGTCTCCCTTCCCCTTCTTCCCTCCTCCTCCCTGCTTCTCGGTCTTGTTTTCACGCTCTTTGCGGTTCTTGTCCTCGGCACCAGGTGTGCCAGTGGTCGACAGTGGTTTGTAGTCCTCACCAGTAAGGGCTTTGTACTGGTTCTTTAAGGACAGAAGGGTCTTCACCGCCTCATCCACCTGGTCCTGTGTATGTGTGTTTGTGAGTGTGTGTGGGGGAGGGCAAAGGCTGTCAACAATTCATTTGTAGTCAGTTATCAGATTTGTTTTAATTTCACCCCCAGTAAAGGTCAGCTTGCAACATAGCCCTCCACTGTACCTTGGGAGCCTTCTCTGATTTCAGCTTCCTCACTAGCTCCCCCTGTTGGGAAACCTGGGAGAACAACTCCTTGCACTGGGGAGAGGGGCCTTGTGCGGACTGGGTGGGACTAGCCTCAGCAGGGGCTGCTGGAGCTTGTAGTCCAGGTTTGTAGTCATGTCCTGTTTGCTGTTTGTACTCTGCTTTGAGAGCCAGAAGCTGTTTCACTGCCGCCTCCACCTGGTCCTGAGAGAAGAAGGGAGGAAGTGAGAAAGGGCGAGAGATAGAAAGGATAAGTCATCTGGGACAGAGTAGTATAACCAGAAAGGCGATATGTAAAAAATGTTGTCTCTTTCTGCTCTCTGGTATGTTTACACTTTAATCCTGTTCCTGAAGAGCTATCCTTCTGAAGTTTTTACTCAGATGCCACTTAGAAATAACCTATTTAAGCTTGTCAAAACACCTAACTATTAGAATCAATTTGGCTAGATTATAGTTGGAGCTGATAACAGCAGGACTGAATGTCTCCAGGGACAGGGTTGTATAAAGGTAGTATACTGGGCTGTACTGGGGCCTCACTTTGGAAGCTTTCTCTGCTTTCAGCTTCCTCACTAGCTCCCCCTGTTGAGACACACGCTCATAGATGTCCAAGCCTGCTGCAGGGGCAGGGGCAGTTTGGACAGGGGCAGATTTAAGGGCAGAAGTAGGGGCAGCTCCAGGCTTGTAGTCCTGGCCAGTGGCCTGCTTGTACTCTGCCTTCAGAGCTAGCAGCAGCTTTACTGCTGCATCAACCTGGTCCTGGGTGGAGAGAGAGAGGAGGGGGATGGAGGGAAGGATAGGAGAGGAGGGAGAATGAAAGGAAAAGGAGAGAAAGACAAAAAGAGAAGATGAAAGTGGAAATGTAGGAAAAAACAAGGAAGATGTTAATAGAACGAGGAGTATCGATGGAGGAGTAGGAGGCCAGAGAAGAAGAAAATACAGTTAAGAATATTAGAGAACAATTAAGAATTTGGGTTCGAAAGCCATAGACTGGGGCCTCACTTTGGGAGCTTTCTCTGCCTTCAACTTCCTCACTAGCTCCCCCTGTTGAGACACACGCTCATAGAGGTCCAAGCCTGCTGCAGGGGCAGGGGCAGTTTGGACAGGGGCAGATTTAGGTGCAGAAGTAAGGGCAGCTACAGGCTTGTAGTCCTGGCCAGTGGCCTGCTTGTACTCTGCCTTCAGGGCTAGCAGAAGCTTTATTGCTGCATCAACCTGGTCCTGGGTGGAGAGAGAGAGGAGGGGGATGGAGGGAAGGAAAGGAGAGGAGGGAGAATGAAAGGAAGAGGAGAGAAAGACAAAAAGAGAAGATGAAAGTGGAAATGTAGGAAAAAACAAGGAAGATGTTAATAGAACGAGGAGTATCGATGGAGGAGTAGGAGGCCAGAGAAGAAGAAAATACAGTTAAGAAAAGAACAATTAAGAATTTGGGTTTTAAAGCCATAGACTGGGGCCTCACTTTGGAAACTTTCTCTGCTTTCAGCTTCCTCACTAGCTCCCCCTGTTGAGACACACGCTCATAGATGTCCAAGCCTGCTGCAGGAGCAGTTTGGACAGGGGCAGATTTAGGTGCAGGGGCAGAAGTAAGGGCAGCTCCAGGCTTGTAGTCCTGGCCAGTGGCCTGCTTGTACTCTGCCTTCAGAGCTAGCAGCAGCTTTACTGCTGCATCAACCTGGTCCTGGGTGGAGAGAGAGAGGAGGGGGATGGAGGGGAAGACCGAGAAGAGGAAGATGGAGAGAAAATGAAAGATGAGGATGAAAAAAAGAATGTTGGAAATAGGAGAAAAAAAGAGCAGAGAAAACGTACAGAGCAGAAGTAGCATAGGGAAGAATTGCATTGAGAACGTGAGTATTTATACAACTGTAGAACTGTGAAATATTGAGCCAGGTAGCGATTTATGAAGAAAGGAACATAAAGAGAAGGAAACAGAAGAGACAAGAGGAAGGATTGGGGGGGGGGGGGGGGAGTCATAGAAAAGTCCTAAGGAACACGGATGGGATGTACAGATCATAGGGTGGCAGACTATTCTACCCCCATGCTACCATAGCCTGCCTGCCTGCCTTTCCTCTCCTCACCTTCGGGGCTTTCTCGGTCTTCAGCTTCCTGACCAGGTCCCCTTGCTGAGTCACCCTCTCATACAGGTCTGTGGACCCTGAGACTGGGGGGGCCTGCACAGGAGCTGGAACTGGGGTTGAGCTGGTGGCTGGGGGGGCCATCCCTGGTTTGTACTCCTGGCCAGTCAGCTGTTTGAACTCTGCTTTGAGAGCTAGCAACTGCTTGACTGCAGCATCCACTTGGTCCTATGGGGGTGGGAATGGTCATGTTGGAATGGTTAGAGTTATAATATATAAATTAGAGTAACATCCGTTTACCTCTGGTAAGGTGCAAAATAATCCATACAAATCAAAGAAAGTGCTACCTTAGGAGCCTTCTCAGCCTTTAGCTTCCTGACTAGCTCCGCCTGCTCGACCACACAAGCAAATGGACAGGAGACTGAGTTTGAGGGAGGGGTGGGTGGGGCGGGGCTGGAGCTGGGAGGAGCAGCCATGCCAGGCTTGTAGTCCTGGCCTGTCTGCTGCTTGAACAGGGCCTGTTCATTGAGAGTTGAGAAAAAGTAGAAGAGATAGAGACAGAGACTTTAGTGTACTGGTCACTTAAGATGAGAACTGAAACAAAGGAAAACCCATCAAGAAATTAATTAACCAGTCTACATAATATTTCCAAATCAAGATCAACAGCAGTATTGAATTCCGTTCATCTGTTGACCTTGAGAGTGAGAAGCTGCTGTACGGCCTTGTCCACCTCCTCCTTGGGGGCCTTGGCCGCCTTGAGGAGACGAACGGCCTCGCCCTGGGCAGCAACGCTGGAAAACACATCTCCCCCTGGGGCTGGGGCTGGCTTGGATTTGGAAACAGGCTATGGGAGGAGATAGAGAAATAAAAATAGATATGGAGATATAGAAGTGGATCTGTATATGAAGACAATCATACAGACCAATGTGGAAAGAAGACTATACAAATATTATATTATAGAAATTGAGAAAGACAGAACGAATTTAACCAGAAAGAAAATCATTCCTAAACAATTAGCAGCAAGAGGTGATGTCCCAGGTAGATGTCTCCAGTGTGCAGTATTAGTGACAGGGTCTGGAACGTACTGTGGAGGAGACCTGGCCCTTGGTCTTGTCCTTGGAGCCAGCCGTGGGCATCTCCTTGGTGTGTCCATCAGGAATGTAGAATAGCACACAGGGGCTCTCCTTACAGCTGTGGGGACTGGAGCGAGCAACAACCAACAGAACAAACACAGACACACACCAGACATTCTGTATTACAACCCCAATCTAAAAGAGGTTGGGACATTGTGTAAAATAAAATAAAAGAATACAATGACTTGCATATCTCATAAACCCATGTGTTATTCACTATAGAACATAGAAAACATTTAAAATGTTTAAACTGATGAAATGTACAATTTTAAGGAAAAAATACAGTAATTTAGAATTTGATGGCAGCAACAGGTCTCAAAAAAATTGGGACAAGGCCATGTTCACCACTGTGTGGCTTTTCCTCTTCTTTTAACAACAGTCTGTATATGTCTGGGTACAGGGCCGGCGCAAGCACCTTTGCCGCCCTAGGCAAGATGTTTCAACACACACCCCCCCCCCCCCCCGCCTCGGCGCCCTCTGCTGGTGGTGCGGGACGGTTAATTAATGGACACACTTCGGAATTTTGCGCCCCCCTCTTCATGGCGCCCTAGGCGGCTGCCTAATTCGCCTATAGCAAATGCCGGGCTTGTCTGGGTACTGAGGAGACCAGTCGGAGACCAGCTGTGGGAGAGGAATGTTGTCCCTTTTGTGTCTGATACAGGATTCTTGGTGCTCAACGGTCCTGGTTCTTCTTCATAATTTTTGTTTCATGATCCACCAAATGTTTTTAACTGCAGGCAGGCCAGTTCAGCGACTTTTCTTTTACCAAACCATGCAGTTGTAACAGATGCAGGGTGTGGTTTAACATTGCGCAATTCCCTGAACTCGCAGCAGTATGACGAAACTGGCATTTTCAGCGCAACATTTCATAAACCTTTGCTGTATAGTGCTTGTGTATTACATTTGTGTTAAATATTATGGAGGATTATAGGGGCCAAAACTAAATAAATAAATGGATAAATAAATAATTATATAACACAAAGCTTAAATAAATGACACAAAATATATAAATGTTACATGTATTTGTGTGTGTATATGTGTTTACGTTTTCATGTGTTTACATTTATTTATTTATACTTACATTTATTTATTTATACTTACATTTATCCACGGTGAAACTTGCTGCAGCAAAATAAATCTGTCGTCCCCCCGTCACCAAGTCAGGGGGCGGGTCAAAGCCTCTGATTGGTGAATGAACAGTATTACACACCAGGCAGGCTCAACCAGTCGATCAAGCTCTCTTCAATCTAGAGGGATCCTCTATCGCCTCACTCTACAGCTGCTAGGGGTGTGCGACACTGCACGATGTGGTATAGATTCGATACCAAGGAGTAAATACAGGGCCAGTATTGCCAATACCGATACTTTGGGCTTAGAAAAGCAGTGGAGGGGCAAAGTGAGTTTGAGCGAAGTTAGACGGTGTTTGCACAACCACTATGATGTAAAGGGAGTTGTGTACTCAGTGTGGAATGAAACTTAAGTATCGATCTTATCACGCTATCAATCAGGCTATTGATACCAACGTTGGTATCGATAGTTGCCGGGTTTCCTAACCCGGCCACTGTCGGTCTTAAGATCGATATGCCCACCCCTATGCTGCATCATCTCGCTGAGGATCATGAACACATTTTCATTGATGTCTGTGTCAGTTAGGGCCAATATCATTCTTATAATTTCAGCGAAGCTCTCAATATGATGTAAAAAAGAAGTGAACTGGCAGGTGCCTCCATCTCTTCAGCTTCCGCCAACATTTCGACCACTGTAGCATTCAATATTTCATTCATTGAATCCGCAAAAGGTGCTGCCATCTTGGAATAGTCAAAAGCAGTCAATTCAAGTTGAACCACCAATCAGAGATTTTAACCCGCCCCCTGACTTGGTGACGTGGGACGACGGATTTATTTTGCTGCAGCGAGTTCCACCGTGGATAAATGTAAGGATAAATACATAAATGTAAGGATAAATAAATATATGTAAGGATAAATAAATAAATGTAAGTATAAATAAATAAATGTGAACACATTAAAACGTAAATATATATATATACACACAAATACATGTAACATTTATATACTTAGTGTCTCATTTAATTTGTAATGTATATATTTTGTCTGTCAATTAGGCATTACATTATATAATTAGTCATTTATTTAAGCTTTGTGTTATAATATTTATTTAGTTTTGGCCCCTATAATCCTCCATAAAATATAGGCTCAATAGCTCATAACATGTGTTTGTCATTTCACTCATTTTGATAAGATGATGTTATAATGCAGCAACGAGTGTCTGCACTGCGATGCTAGCTGGGTTATCGAAAAGTCGGAGCAAATTTACAAATCCCGTTTAGTCGTTTTCAGCAACTACACTGCCCACTTCTCATCACGTTTTAATTCAGATGTTGATTTACACTTACCGTTTAGCTGAAATATGAATTGTAAAAACATACAACAATGGCAATCAAAGGATTCTGTTCGTCTTGTTGGTCACGGTAACCAACAACCCCTGACGCAAGCGGTTCTTAATTGATTCCCACTCAAGCCCAGCTCCGATGTGGTGCTACTTGCGAACCACTTTCCCTGGTTCGAAGCCGGTTCAAGAAATACGTTTATTTATGGTAACACTTATTTTTTCCAGCCTTTTAGTGCCCTTCTATTTTCCAGAAAATGGTACAATAAATAAGTTTAAACATTTGATGTTTTCAATGATCTATTGTGAATGGCATGAGAACTTTTTTGGAATTGGGGTTGTAGATCACATCTATTTTCTTATCTATCCTACGAAAGTGTAGCTTGGAAGACACCTTGTCCCCACCTCTTATATCCTAAATTAAGTTTTACTTTAGGTTTCACACATTTCATTGTTTGTTTTCTGTTGCATTGGTCTGGGTGTTTATTTTTCACAGATGATGGTTGGGTATTAAAGGGAATGTGGACCATTGTTCTCTCTTCAGACTTCATCTTCTTATATTTTCACGCGTCATTACACCTTTGGCCATAAACTCTGGCTTCCCTATCATTTACAATATGCATGCTTACATGACACAATCCTCCATTTTGTAACATGTTGATTAAATTAATTTGCAATGTTAAAACGTCATCTTCATTCGACTTCACTTTGACCAGTCCTGCTCTAAATGAACCCATCGCGTCAAATATATAACATATTTTATACCAGAGATGGAAATTAGCACCCGCCACCAGCCAAATGCGGGTGATTTTGTGTTGTGGCGGGTAAACTCGCTTCACCTACCGGCCACCGTGGCAAGTAAATCCAATTATTACACGGCTGTTCTTAAAGCTGTAGAATCCCCCATTCACTTGAATGGGGCTTCCCAACGCTTTGCAGGTCAATTATTTTCAATAACAGACCGTTGCAATGTATTACTGACCATAGACATGTATATACAGTGCCCTCCAAAAGTATTGGAACAGTGAGGCCAATTCCTTTATTTTTGCTGTAGACTGAAAACATTTGGGCTTGACATCAAACGATGAATGTGAAACCAGAGATCAACGTTTCAGCTTTTATTTCCAGGTATTTACATCAGGATCTGATGCACAAATTAGAAAATATCACCTTTTTGTTCGAACCCACCCATTTGTCACGTGAGCAAAAGTATTGGAACATGTGACTGACAGGTGTGTTTTGTTGCCCAGGTGTGTCCTATTACATACATTATTCAATCAATAAATACCACTGAATGTCTACACTCAGGTTCAGATTGGGTAAGATAGGTTTTGTCTATGCAGACTGTATTCAGAGGTGAAAACAACATGAAAACCAGAGCGCTGTCTTTGGGTGAAAAACAAGCAATTGTGAGTCTTAGAGAAGATGGAAAATCAATCAGAGCCATTGCAGAAACATTGGCCATAGCCAGTACAACCATTTGGAATGTCCTGAAGAAGAAGAAAACTACTGGTGTACTAAGTAACAGACGTCGAACAGGTAGACCAAGGAAAACATCAGCAGTTGATGACAGAAACATTGTGAGAGCTGTAAAGAAAGACCCTAAAACAACTGTTAGTGAGATCAGCAACAACCTCCAGATGGCAGGAGTGAAGGTATCACTATCTACTGTTCGCAGAAGACTTCATGAACAAAAGTACAAGGGCTACACCAGAAGATGCAAACCACTCATTAGCAAGAAGAATAGGAAGGCCAGGCTGGAATTTGCCAAAAAGTACAGAGATGAACCTCAAAAATTCTAGGACAAAGTTTTATGGACTGATGAGACAAAGATTAACTTTTACCAAAGTGATGGAAAGGCTAAAGTTTGGAGAAAGAAAGGAACTGCTCATGATCCCAAACACACAAGCTCATCTGTGAAACACGGTGGAGGTAATGTCATGGCTTGGGCTTGCATGGCTTCTTCTGGGACGGGCTCATTAATCTTCATTGAGGATGTAACACATGATGGCAGCAGCAAAATGAACTCGGAAGTCTACAGAAACATTTTGTCTGCCAATTTAAGGAAAGATGCAACCAAACTGATTGGCAGAGCCTTCATCATGCAGCAAGATAACGACCCAAAACACACTGCCAAAACAACAAAGGAGTTCATCAGGGGCAAGAAATGGAAGGTATTAGACTGGCCAAGTCAATCTCCAGACTTAAACCCTATAGAGCATGCATTTTACCTGCTTAAGAGGAGACTGAAGGGAGGAACCCCACAAAACAAACAACAACTGAAAGAGGCTGCAGTGAAAGCCTGGGAAAGCATCAAAAAGGAAGAATGCAAAAGTTTGGTGACGTCAATGGGTCACAGACTTGCTGCAGTTATTGAAAGCAAAGGATTTGCAACTAAATATTAAGTCTTATTCACTTAAATATGTTTTAAGTATATCTGTTCCAATACTTTTGATCACATGACAAATGGGTGGATTCAAACAAAATGTGATATTTTCTTAGTTGTGCATCAGATCCTGATGTAAATACCTGGAAATAAAAGCTGAAACGTTGATCTCTGGTCTCACGTTCATTATTTGATGTCAAGCCCAAATGTTTTCAGTCTACAGCAAAAATAAAGGAATTCGCCTCACTGTTCCAATACTTTTGGAGGGCACTGTATGTCTATGTTACTGACCGCTGTCAAGAGAAGTGGCCTTTTGCCTCGGATTCACGTCTTTCGTAACAATCCGCAAGTAGTCCGGTAACTTTTCAACCCCAGCGTACTCCGTTGCTTAGCGACATCAGCTGATTTGAAGCCTAAAGAATGTTCAACGTCTTTGGTGAACTATTTCTCTGCTGATCAACACTAGGAATGGTAACATATAAATTGTAAAAAGACACTGTGTTCAGTAATTTTTTGGGAAGTAGCCGTGTAATAAGCGGCATAATGTATAGAACGCCGTTGTCATTATCGGGAAAATAAGCCCCTTCAGAGCGAAGCTACACCCCTCTGCTTAGCGTCGGGGTGCGGTGCGTCTTGTCGTGGAAGAACAACGCTCAGGAAAGCACCTCTGAAACCTCAGAATCTGATTCTGATGAGCAGAAGTAAATTGTACTGGGAGTGGGGAGGATGGGTGGAAGAATGTTAGTGTATTGTTTAATCTGCCCTACTCATTTAATGATATGTAAAGCAGTTCGTGGTTTGTGTTTGTATAAGAAAGAAAGAGAAAATTTCAGTGTTTCATTGAGACTTGAGATTAAATAAACTGCTTAAGTATTCTAGATCTTGTAGTATAAATGTTCACATGCAGTTACACATTGTCGGTTAAAAACAAGAAAGTGGCTGGTAAAAACATTGAGTGGCTGGTAGATTTTGAAATCCACCAGCCACAGTGGCCGGTGGACATTTTTTTTTATTTCCATCCCTGTTTTATAAGTATCCATATTCTGTCTAGTTTACGTCTCTTCCATGTGTGTGCACACGCTCAAGCTGAGCATTCTTAAGTGATGGACTAACCTGACTTGTTCATAGGGCTGGTCACAGATGTAAAAGCCCCGCCTCTGTAGCTGAATGATGTCTCCCTTCTTCAGGCTCTTCAGGCAGGGATCTCCCAGCATCTTCTCCTCCAGCTGGGAGGGAGGGGAGGAAGAAAGAGGGAAGGGTGGGTAAAAAAGGAGTGATAAAATCATGATCCAGATATTGGGGGGGGACATTGAATCAATAACCATCAATTGACACCGCTGTACCTTGCTGTGGTGGTTAATGTAGGCCTTGAAGTCATCATCCTTCCCCAGGACAGGCTTGGTGATGAGGTGTTGGTAGTTGACGCACACGGTGGGGAGTAGAGGGGCGCGGTCTGCCTCGGCCAGCCAGGTGATCTTGGTGGTCTTCTTGTAGTCACGGTTTTCCAGGTCCAAACGGGCCTCCATGGACGACACCTTATCACTCGCGTCTCTGGAGAGCAGTTCAACAAATTCAGTCTCCCCAACTATACTTATCCCCCCCCCCCCTTTAACCCCTGATCACCTTCAATCACAAATTGTTTGTACCTTAATCTGTATATATAGCCCATCAGCAGACATGCAGTTGACAGTTTGATTTCACAGTCTTACTTGTGGATCTTGGTGATGACAATGTTGCCCCAGTTGATGAAGGTGACCGTCTCCCCCTCGTGGAAGGTCTCGGCGTCTGCCCCCTCCACCAGCACCTTGGGCCCATACCACACCTCCTTCATCCCCACCTCAGTATTCTGGGAGACGCACACAGAGAAAGAGACACACATACAGAAGAATGTAATTTTGTAAAGACAACTCCAGAATAATTGGCACCCCTGGTAAAGATTAATAAAGTTTTGTCACCCAAAAATGTAATTTAGCTTAAAGGGGTCATATACTGATTTTATAGGGTATTTCACACTCTTTATTAGGGTCTCCGAATAGGGTATGTAACATTGGTTGGCCTGAAAATGGCCCGTGTGCTGTTCTATGCACCCTAATGCAAACCTGTGAAACAGCCCTATAATGAAACAAGGTTTTCTCCCTTTTATGGTATGCTCATGAATATTTAGATAAGCTGCGCGCTGATTGGTTGGTTTACAACTAGCAAAACTGTTCATTTTACCCACCAAACTGTCGTTATTAAACTATGACAAGGTAAACTGTCTTGCATTCAATGACCTCTTTAATGTCACAATCCAACCTTCAATTGAACATTTTTGGATAAAGAAAATAATTATTATAACAACAGCTATATAATAACATAATAATTGTTGAATATTTATCAGAGATGGGTACCTTGGGGTGTCTTGCCACTTCCTTCATCTCTTCCTGGGCCTCTGGGATGGAGACAGGAACCACATAGGACCCTGATAGTGCTGTGTATCTGGGGGCCACTGGATCAACCACCTACACACAGCGACACACAGACACACAGACGGTTTCATTATTGTTACTTACAGCCATGCATAAAAAATCTGCTCAAATGACAATCCACAGCTAAAGGCTTACGGTTCCCTCCCTCTCTCCAGCTCTAGTTGTCCAAGCTCGTCTACAGAGCCTGTAACATTGTACGTTCTGCTTTCCTTAAGTTACAGAAGTACACACTGCCAGGGGTGAGAGTGGAGGTGGGATGACAGACTGAGGTATAGAAGATGGACAGAAATGTTGAGAGATAAAGAGAAGTGACAGGAGAGAAAGAGACAGAAATAAAAAAGGAGACAGACACAAAGAGAAAGAGACAGAAAGATAGACAGAGAACAGTGAAGGATTCTTCATTGACACTGCAGCTAAATGACTGTAGGCTGTATGAGGACAAGAAGAGGAAGAGTAAGACAGGTAGAGAGAGAGAAGAAGAGAATTGGAAGCACACTGAAGTAGGGATGAAGGGAGGACAGGATGAGAGAGGGAAGGGAAAGAGGAGGAGGAGTACCTTGATACAGCTAATTGGCAGCTTGGAAACAGAAAAGTGAGATGCAGTTTAATGTCAAACACAGGAGAGGTCAGAGGTCAGGAGCCAAGACACACAAGATCAGACAGGATGGAAGAACATCTACATCACTTCCTCCCCTACGTATAGTTCGTCCCACCCCCTGACTAGGGTGGTGCTTTTTGATGACATCACCAAGCCAGATACAGCCAGATGCGTGGAGAGATTAATGAATGGCACTGACAGACAAAAGGGGTTGACATGAAACTGCAAAGAAAGGTGGGAAGGACAAAGAAGGTGGGAGAGAGGAAAGGGAAGGAGAGAGGGAGGAAGGTAGAGGAATTACAGCAGGAGGGGAAGCAGGGAAGGATAGTGCATAGGGATGCACCAAATTATTTGTCAGAAAGAGAGGTCGAAAATAGGACGAAATTGTGAACCATGAATATCTGCTCAGATTTTACTATCGTTTGATCTAGGCATTATCACAGGACTGAAGTCAAGTTAGTTTCATTTTGGGTATTTGACAGATATTCCATATTAGTTTTCCTTACGTCAGCAGCAGTTGGGACCATCAAGTTACAAGTTGTTTATTAAAAAATCTATAGCTATTTATCCATTCCGCTTAAAACTTTCAAAAGTTAACTTTCTACCTGACCCAATTACAATCACACTTTTTGGGGTTTGTGAATTTTCATCTCACAAATTTGTATATAAATATACAAATTTCCATAGCTCCTAGGTCATGTGACCTACTGATCTCAAACTATTTTCAGATTATCAGTGAATAAGCCTTATATCAGTGGTCACCAACCTTTTTAGGCCAAAGATCACCGACCTTTGCCTTGGTGACCCGAAGATCTACCTATTGAGGCGTTGAGAGACAGAACAGACTCCAGACTGAACTTACAACTTAACTTTATATTTGGCCTTATTGTAATTGAATGAAATCAAACACTTTGTGAACAATATGAACAAGAAAAAACACTTTTGCAATGAGCAGGCTGGATATGAACGGTTTTATTTATAAACTGAAGTTACAACACAACACTGACAAATTTCTCATGTGACAAGTCAGTGTGATGGCTGTGACTGAACACTGTCTGTGAGTGCCTTGTAGTTTGGCTCATAAGCAGAGACAGCCAGTCTGAGGCAGTCTGTGAGGTGTCTGTCAGTAAGCCGGCTCCTGTACTTGGATTTGGTGATTTTCATCTGTGAAAATGCCATTTCACAGAGGTAGGTCGATCCAAAGTAGGCACTCACTTTTAGTGCACATGCACTGAGGAGAGGAAACTTCTCTCGGCTGACAAGTCCCCAAAAGTCACTGTCCCTTGACCTGGCTTTCAGCTCAATGTCATTTTGCAAATCAAGCATCTCCATGTCCACTCCACTTGGCAAAGCAAATGCTTTCTCGAATTGGTCTGCAACCTCCTCTGTATTAATAGGCAGGAATGGGTTTGAAAGAAATGCAGCAATATCCTTCATGATTTCTAACTCACCAAAACGTCGACTGAACTCCGCTGCCAGTTTGTCCAGGTGCACACAGTACTGCTCAGGGTGAAAGTCAGAAGAGTCTTTGATGGACTGTGACATTTTTTCCAGGTTTGTAAAGTGTGTCAGCGTCCCTTTCCTCAGATTCGTGGTCCAGACACAGAGTTTGGCCTTGAACGCATTCACTGCGCTGATCATGTGGAGGAGGTGCCGGTCTTTTCCCTGGAGTTCGTGGTTGAGCGAGTTCAGTTTTCCGGTTAGGTCCGTCAGAAACCCCAGGTCCAGTAGCCACGCATCCGTTGAAAGTTCCTCGTGCTCCTCGTTCCTTTTCGACAGAAACGTCTTAATCTCAGGCAGCAAGTCAACAAATCGCTGCAGCACTTTTCCGCGACTCAACCACCTGACATCAGCATGCAGAAGCAGGTCTACATACGCCGAATCGAGCTCATCCAATAACGCCTTGAATAAGCGATGCTGAAGCGCTTTTGCTCGAATCGAGTTTACCACTTTGACCACCAGTGACATGACATGAGAAAAGTCCACGACTTTCCCAGCCAAGGCTTGCTGATGAATCACACAGTGATACTTCATGAAGTCGGGGAAATCCGGATCATTACGGCACAGTGCTATAAAACCAGCGTGCACACCGCACATTGCCGGTGCCCCATCGGTAGTGATTGCCACCAGTTTCTGAATGGGGATGTTCTTTTCACGGACATAGCTTTTAAAAACGTTGTAAATATCCTCACCTCTCGTTCTCTCTTTTAATTGGAGAAGAGTGAGGAAGTCCTCCTTTGTTGTAAAGTCCTGGAAAGCCATTCTGACAAATACAACAAGCTGAGCCGTGTCCATTACATCCAGCGATTCATCAAACTGCAGTGAAAAATATTCACAGAGTGACAAGTCCTCCAACACCTGTTGACCAACGTTATCCGACAGTAACTCGATCCTTCGTGTCACTGTTGTAGGACCAAGAGGCACAGCACGGAATGCAGCTTTTATGTCCTCTTTGTTTTTGAAGGTGCTGCAAACAGTCTCTGCGGTGACGGTCAATAGTTCCTTAAACAAATCCCCATCTGTAAAAGGTCTCTTGTGTTTAGCCAAAATGTGGCTAATACGAAATGATGCCTCAGTTGCAGCCTTACTTTGAGACGTAGGTTGTGAGAAAAGCGACTGTTGAGCCTTCAACTCCACTTTCAGCTCCTGAACTTTTTTGGCGCGGATTGCGCTCTTTGGTGGATAGCAGTCTTTGAATTTCGGATGGTTAGTGTTGTGGTGCCGCTCCAAATTCCCTCGCTTAGACAGTGCCTGTGGCTGGTGGCACAACATACACACACTCTTGTCTTTTACCAAGGTAAAGATGAATTCCTCCTCCCATTCATGATGGAAACTGTAGTTTTTCGCCCTCTTTCGTGGTGCCTCTGCCATGCTTGCTAACACTATGTGGACAACACGGCCGGGTAAATAAACAAACCAACGGCAACCACGCCCACAGGTATCTTGGGATAGCAGGTCTCTCAAAGGTCGTCTTCGGGAAAAAACGCCCATTTATTCTGTCGGTGAATTGCTTTGCAAACACGCACAGGCCAATATGCAAATCCAGGTACAAGAGAACGCGCGTTCAGTTTAAGAATCCTCCGCGTTCATGAATTAGTCGGAGATCAGTATTTCTGAAATTATTTTGGAGATCGACAGGGAAAGTCTCCGAGATCGACACGTCGATCGCGATCGACAGGTTGGCGACCTCTGCCTTATATAATACACACCCATTCGATCAATTTTCATCTCAGTTGATTTAGCATAAATATTTCAAACAAAGGCGATCATCAGTGGTGTGGAAATACTTCAATGTCCTCGGAAGAAATTTCAAGAGGGGGTATGGTAATATTAAAAAGTCTTATATTAATACATTTTTAAAAATAATATATTTTTTTATTTATTATATGGCAACGACAGTACGAGCGTTCTGATTGGCTAATGGGTAGTCATGTCAGCCGTGTATTGACCGCCGGTCTGATATGGATCCTTATTGCCCTCAGACGTCATCTTCAAAATGAGCGTTGAGGAAATTCAGAAGAAACAAAAATTGAAAGTGATGATGAAGACTAGAAACTATAATTTGAATCACTTGTGTTGTTACTTTACTGTAAGTTAAAGCCAATTTAGCTGAGCCGTGTTGTCCGTTTTCGATTGATCATTGGAACTTGAAGTTAGCGAGTAATTTGTTGCTACGCAACACCTGAAACACATTGTGTTTTCTATTAGCCTAACAATTACCATTTCTTTACATTTACAAAATGAAAGGAGAGAAAAATGCCATATAATAAACAACTTACTAAACTTGACCGTTCGGTCATCGCTCGGTCGATACGTTAAAGCCTCAGTTTGATATTTCCCGGCATGACCTCACTCTCGGTTAGTAAGTAGTTAATAAAGTCACTTTCGGCTAAGTGCATCCAGAATTTTTTTGTTTGTTTCTGGCCCAGAATTTATTTAGGTGCATCCCTAATAGTGGTATGTGGAGGTTAACTAAAATGATTGTGCACTGTTAGTGGTGTAAGCAAAGCACTGGGTGAACAGCATGTTTAATTCAGTCCTACAGGAGCATGAACTGCATGACAATTAGTGGGATGAAAGGGATTTTGTGTGTGTTTCTAGGCTTGCTTATGTGTGTATTTTCTGCTTGCATTTGTGTGTGTGTATGTGTCTGTGTTTTTCCCCAAGAACTCAGTTAAGGGCAATCAAATGCATATGAGAATCCATTAGTGCTGGAAGGGAAAAAAGGAATAGAAAATGGAGCTGGAACCAACTACGAAAGAGAATTTAGAGAACGAAGACAAAAGAGGAATAGCAAGAGCTAGAAAAGTTAGTGGTTAGACGGAGCGGCAGAGAGAAAGAGAGAAGGGGGGGAAACCATGCAAGCTGTACATCTTATGCCCTGCCTCTTTGTATAAACAGGATGCAGAAAGTCTGTAGGTTTTCACTCTACACTAACCATAAGAAAGGAAGACATGAAAAAGATGGAGGAAGAAAAAGAGGAGAGGAGAACATACCTTTTTGTTGAAAGCCCAGATCTTATCCCACTCCATGTTGACTACTGATCTGGATCCACCCTGGAGGGAGGGAAAAGAGTAGAAAACATACACACTTTAATACTATGGAACGTCAAATGACTTTAGTCTCACTCCTGATGGGCTACCAGGTGCAAAGTTCACAGTCAGGCACACACACGTACACACCTGGGCTGCAATGAACTGTTTGAGGCCCTCGACAGTCATGCCCCTGCGGAGGACTCCTCTAACGGTGGGGAACCGGGGGTCGTCCCTAGAGATCAAACAAGGTCAGCATCACTCTTCATCATTATCATCGTCAAAAATAATAACGACATGTTGACTGTGTTATTTATTCCCTCCATCCATCCCTTCTTCCTCCATCCAATTCTCTTTTCTTCCCTCCGTCCAGCCGTTTCCTTCTATCTCCATCCAGGCATCCCTGCCTCCCTCCCCTTTGAGTTCTTTCCTGACCTACCCTCCCTCTCTAAATGTATTTATCCACTTCACCATCCCATCAACCCCTCCCTCTCCTCTCATTCCATCCCTCCCTCCGCCCCCAGCAGCTCCCATGCTTTCCTCACCATCCGTCCACGTAGCCTTGGTCCACGAACCAGGTGAGCTTCCTCTTGGAGAGCACGGTGTTGTTGAGGTTGAGCCTGGCGTACTCCCAGATGTGGGGTTTCCTGATGCCCAGGGCGTCGATCATCCAGTAGAACTGGTCGTCTCTGTCGTGATACTCCGTGGTCCTCAGGGCATGGGTCACCCCCTCCACGCTGTCCACAATCGGGCACGCAAAGTCGTAGGTGGGGTACACTCTAGAGAAAGGGGAGAAGGGTTATAATCAAAATTATACATCCTACACATCCCTTATAGCCTGCCTTTCACTTGCACATCCCTGCACAAACTGTACGACTTATTATCTATTTAAGTAACAGTCATTAGAATTTTTTTTTTATATATTCTTCATTAGTATTTGGTTTTGGATCTTATTGTCAATTTTATATTGTTTTACTTTTTACTTTTATTCTAATTATCTACCTCCTAACCCCTCCACCCCACCCTCACCCATCCCCTATCCTCCCACCCCACGCTCACCTCCCCACCTCACCTGTAGGTGCTTCCTGTACGGGGGTGGGGGGTGTTCTTGCAGCGGTACAGAGTGGGGTCCCTCATGCAGCCATTGTTGGAAGACATGTCGATCTTGGCCCTCATGCAGCATTTCTGTCCAGACTCTGTCCCTGCCTTCATCTCCTCCCACATCTTCAAGTTCTGCTCCACCGCTGGGGAAATGGGGGAGAGGAGGGGGAGAGGGGGGGTAAGGGGTGAAGTTTGGGGATGAGAAGAGAGGAAGGTGTGTGTGGGAATATGGATCCTTTAGACCAGCCATCTCAAGATTCTGGCCCGCAGGCCACTTCCGGCCCCCCTCCCCACAGCCTGCTACATAATGCCAAAAATATGATATAAATAAAAAATAAAAATAAAAAATGTATATTTGTAAAAAAGAAAATTACATTCCGCGACCGGAAGTGGACCGTCAGTTTGAGATCCATGCTTTAGACAATCATTTTGCGCCACAGGATTCTATACACACCTCGCCCCCACCTTTCTCTCTCTCTCAAATACCTTGATCGGTTCCTCCCTCTTTCTCACACACTTTCTTATTCCATCTCCTGCAAACACAGTCTCTTGCCCTCACAAACAGCCACACGCCGTCGCCCCCCCTGTTTACAATTGCTGCGGTGTTTGGACTCCACACGCTGCTCCCTCTCCTGCTTCATCTGCTCCGGGGCCGTGTCATCTATGTAGGCCTTGCCCTCCTTCAGCAGCTTCTCTGCCATGTTTTGGATCTTCGGGAAATGGTCGCTGGTGTAGGTGAACTGGTCTGGCTTGATCTGGAGCTGGGACACATCCTCCAGGATTACCTGGAAGAAAGGAAGGAAGGGAGGTTAAAAAGGGAGAAGAGAGGACAGAAAGAATGAAAGGAGGAAGAAAGACACATTTAGACCCTGCACAAACTGGTATCTTTAGTCGTGATAAACATCTACAGGAAATCAAGAGTCCGCGTTTCTGTCCATGCACCACCTTCTCAAAGTCCTCCTTCTCCTTCTCGGGGTTGGTATCGTCAAAGCGCATGATGAGTTTGCCTTTGAAGGTGACCTGGTAGTGCTGGTTGAGCAGGGCTGCCTTAGCATGGCCAATGTGTAAGTATCTGAGACAGAACATAGAGTGGAGAACATAATATATAGCAGACTCTAAAAAGATTATCATACATATTATATAAAGAAAATGATATTTTCTATTGTATTTTGTATTTATTTTTTACTCTGATTGTGAGTGTGCACATGCAAACTGCAGTAGCGCCTCACCCACTGGCCTCTGGGGGAAAACGAACCACCACCTTGCCCATCTCAGCTCCAGGCAGTTCCACAAACTTCCCCAGGTCCTGCTTTTTTTCCTTCTCCTCCGACTGGGCAACACACAGCAAGGAGGAGGTCGGGGGGGGAGGGGGAGTTCATTCACTGACTATTGACTTCACTGAGTATTAACTCTGCATCAACAGAACTCCTACGACAAGTAGGAGATTACAACTAGTCCTAGACTACATGAGTACTTTTTAGTTATTTTAAGTGGAACTGAAAGGTTATGTTCCACAGGGCTCCAGACTAACATTTTACAGGAGCACTTTAGCCCCCAATTTAAATTATATGGGGCACAGGCAGAAAATGTTGGGGCGCATACACCTTAAATCAACCTGCAACGCAATTTTTCCATATTTTCCCCATTTTAATATAAATAACATATGGGTTTATGAGATTTGCAAATCATTGTATTCCGTTGTTTTATTTAATTTCACACTACGGCCAAACTTTTGGGAAATTGGGGTTGTAAAAAAACAAAGCTGTGTGCTAAAAGGGAGAAGTGTGCCAACCTCCCGTCTTTCCAACTCCTACAGGAGCATGTGCAAATAACTTTTACATTTCTCTTCAAAATGCTTTCTAATTGCACAGTAGTATTTGCTTGCTGTGAGCTGATACAGTGACTGGTCCACCTTTCTATCTAACGTTGCACAGCCAATTAAACTTAAAGGTCCAATGACATGAAAACTTCACTTTAGGAGGTTATTTAACATTAATATTAGTTCCCCTAGTCTGCCTTTGGTCCCCCAGTGGCTAGAAATGTTCATAGGTGTTAACCAAGCCCTGGGTATTCTTCTCCACCTTTGAGAAAATGAAAGCTCAAACGTCTGTTTTGAAAATCCTCTCCTTCTGACATCACAAGGAGGAATACACACACTGTAACGCGAGTGTTGTACACTACTTAGTTATTTGGATAACCGTTCTGCTGTTGGTGTTATGGCGCCCACGATATCCGCTTTTCCCCGCATTTAAATTACTATGTGTGTGCACCTCGATCAGCCTCGATCACTGTCATCTGATAACCAGGGTGATCAGATGACAATGGGCAAATTCGAGGCATCTTACAGTAACGGGGCTACAAGCCATTGCGATACATCCACTGTAAACATTAGTG
The DNA here is from genome assembly GCF_021917145.1 of Hypomesus transpacificus. Taxonomy (NCBI): domain Eukaryota; kingdom Metazoa; phylum Chordata; class Actinopteri; order Osmeriformes; family Osmeridae; genus Hypomesus; species Hypomesus transpacificus. The sequence continues at coordinate 4,685,257 of NC_061071.1, read as the reverse complement.
CATGGTGCCGCCTCTTTCCTCCTTATTAGCATTCAAGGCAACAGACACTGAAACAGCTTGTTTTAAGGAAAGCTCATTGTGGGACTGCTCGTAGTGGCTGTAATTCAGCACCAAGGCTGAATTTGGGGAAAGAGACTTCAATTACAGTATTAGGGGACCACTAAGGCCTATATAAAAGCATCCAAAAACAGCATGTCATGTGACCTTTAATCGTTAGATTATTAACTTTAATTTAAGAATTTAAATTTAAGAATGGTTAATATTAGCCGTCAATCACTTCCTGTGTGAAACACCTGAGCGAGACACACAAATGTAGATGACGTTACCCACGCAGTTGAATAATCACTTGCGGACCCTTCCCCCTCACACACGTTGGTTACATCTGTCAGACTCGTTCCCTCCTCGTTTTTCACATGAAAAAAAAAATTAAAGCCCTGTCCCAACTAAACTCTCAAATCAGGGATTTGTATCTACAGTCGTATGCAAAAGTTTAGGCACCCCTCTAAGGCTGCATGATAATTTCCTGTCTTCACCTAAAAATATAAATATAATATTGTAATATTCCTTTTCTAGTTAACACTGAGTGCTGGGGTGTTTTCCAGACAAAGATATTTGGTGTAGCAGTATTTAGTTGTGTGAAATTAAATCAAATGTGAAAAAAAAGGCTGTGCAAAAGTTTGGGCACCCTTATCATTTATTTGATTTGAATACCGCTGCCTACTAAATGCTGATTAACTGCAACACAGTTAGTCTGATTAACTCGTTAAGCCTTCAATTACATAAAAAGGTGCATTCAATCATTAGAAAAGGTATTTAAGTTGGCCAATTGCAAGTTGTGCTTCTCTTTGATTCTCCTCTAAACAGTGGCAAAATTGGGGCATCAAAACAGCTATCAAATGATCTAAAAACAAAAATTGTTCAGCAGTATGGTTTAGGGGAAGGCTACAAAAATTTATCCCGGAGGTTTCAGCTATCAGTTTCCACTGTGAGGAATGTCATTAAGAAATGGAAGGCAACAGGCACTAGCGATGGGCGAACGATGCCTTGTGAAGCTTTGGTGGTTTCTTCCGGATTGTGCCGGCCCAAAGAGCCGAACTATCGGCGCATTGAAAATGAACAGCGTCATCTAGCAGCCGTTTAAACTGGCTGAATGAGGCGTAGTGTTGTCTCCGACAGTAGCGTTAGACTACCCTTCGTTATTCTATATTTAATTAAGGCTACATGTGTTCATTTTGATCTGATATTAGTGCTCACACATTAAAATGTTGTGATACATCCGTAGGCCTTTAGAATTATGTCATTTTCTCACAGTAAAAGTTTAGGAATATCGTAAGAGGGTCCCTGCACTGGGGCGCGAACTCGGGATCCAAGATTTGCATTTACAATATGTTGTCGTCCAACGCTTTAACCAACTACACCACCGAAAACATTGTTTCTTGTTAATGCGGGTGGACGGAGTTTATACGATATGGTCTTTATATCAATTAAACTAGATAACACCGATCTTTTCTTAACATTTGTGATATGTAGGTCTATTGTGAACTGGGGGAACTTTATTTTTACAAATTATTATTACTGTTGACAATGTTGACGAATCATCAACATTTGTTTTCTGGGCACTGTATAGACCTACCTAGTCCTATCATGTTACGTTTCATTTCAATAAAATAACACAACACAAATGCACGGATTTATAATTATTACTATACGGATTTGGCTAAATAATAATGACTGATGGAAGAAACTCTAGCGATGCCTGGTGCTGCTTCTCTGACAATGTGAGATTTGTCTTTAACAAGAAGCGGTGGCTTCGTTCCTTCCATGGCTCTGGTTCAGAAGAGCGGCAAAACTTCGAACCAGTTCGTGACGCTTGAAGCATTGAACGTCATCTGTCACGTGGTTTCGTAATTTGATACAAGCTCCAAAACACTTTTTCGAAACTGTGCGTATTGGTTTTGCGACACAAGCATCGATGCGTCAGTGCCATACGTCCCATCCCTAACAGGCACAGTTATTGTTAAGGCCAGAATTGGCAGGCCAGGAAAAATAACTAATAGGCAAAGGCGAAGAATGGTCAGAATGGTCAAGGACAACCCTCAGACCACCTCCAAAGACCTGCAAGGTCATCTTGCTGCAGATGGTGTCACTGGCTGTGTCTACTACCGCGCACTTTATGAAGTACACTGCAATACAGTGCCCTGCAAAACAGTGCACTTACATATTCAGTGCACTCTGTCGCTGATAAGTGCTGTCTCAAATGGAACACTGCTACGTTAAACACTTGGTGGAAGTGACCACACCCGCAAAACCTGCCAAAATTAACGCGCTTCTCCACTTAAGTGGAAAAAGCTGCCGAAAGGGCTCCTCCTTTTCCACTACGTAGCTAAGATGGCGCCCGTTTAGGGCGAGTAGTGTCCATCGTTGTACACTGTTTTTTTGGACCGTTTGCAGTGCGCCATCCTGGTACTTTCAGTGCACTGAATTATTCTGGTTTTGTGAGTGAAGCGCCCTAAGCACTGAAAGTCAGTGCTCGAAGTGCACAAGTGCGCGGTAGTAGACACAGCTACTGTGCATTGCTCGACCATTCAGCGCACATTGCACAGAGAACAGCTGTATGGGAGAGTGATGCGGAAGAAGCCTTTTCTGCACACGCGCCACGAACAGGCTCGCTTGAGGTTTGCCAAACTACATTTGAACAAGCCAGGCTCATTTCGGAACAAAGTGCTGTGGACTGATGAGACAAAGATAGAGTTATTCGGTCACAACAAGATGCGTTACGTATGGAGGCAAAAGAACACAGCATTCCTAGAAAAACACTTGCTGCCCACAGTAAAATTTGGTGGGCGGTCCGTCATGCTGTGGGGCTGTGTGGCTAGTGCAGGAACTGGGAATCTAGTTAAAGTTGAAGGTTGCATGGATTCAACTCAGTACCAGCAAATTCTGGACAATAATGTTCAAGAATCTGTAACAAAGCTGAAGTTACGGCGGAGTTGGGTGTTCCAGCAGGACAACGACCCGAAACATTGCTCCAAATCCACTAAGGCATTTATGCAGAGGAACAACTACAATGTTCTGGAATGGCCATCCCAGTCCCCTGACTTGAATATAATTGAAAATCTATGGGGTGACTTGAAGCGGGCTGTCCACGCTAGGCACCCATCAAACCTTACTGAACTGGAGATGTATTGGAAGAATGGTGCAAATTACCTCAATCCAGAATCCAGACACTCATCAGAGGCTATAAGAAGCGTCTAGAAGCTGTTATTTTTGCAAAAGGAGGCTCTACTAAATAGGGATGTCACGAGAACCGATACTTACGGTACCTTCCGATGCTAAAATAACAAAACACCGACGATGCCCATTTTTTTGAAGCACCGTAAGTACCGTGAGCGCCGATGCCAGATGTTAGCATCGGTGCTGCGCCTTCAGGAGTGTTCCAGTCGACGTTTACATTAAGAAAAACAAGATAACAACTGCTGCTTTAGCGATCGCCCCGCTTCGACTTGTTGACAAGAAAGGCAAAAACAGTAGTTTGCGTTTGAGGCAGATGACCGTGGCGTTATAATTAATCCGCAGAAGCCATTATGCAAAAAATGCTACCGCAGTCTTCAGACCAAGGGGGAATACTTCCAATTTAGCTAAGCACCTGAAAGATCGTCATCTGGATTTGTTTGTGGAGAATTCAAGGCAAGTTCTGATTCAGTTCCAGAAGAGGCGCAGCACCGATGCTAACATCTGGCATCATACAAAATAAATCAATGTTCGTTCTGAATACATCAACAGAATGCTCTTTTTCTGTTTGTTTAATCTGTCAAACTAAAATACACGTTACATGATGTTTGAGATGGTGGGCACGTGTGTTACAATGGCTTATGTACATAGTTTAGGTTAGCTGTAGTTTTAACGTTAGCCCATAGCTTAGAAGGTAAACTCATGTCATGTTCATCTTGTTAGCTGAATGGCTTAATTGCACTTTATTATGTTGTGCTATGCTCTATTGCACATGTTTTGTATGTCTTTGTAGGACATTTTGCTATTTTTCAAATATTTTAAAGAAGTTCATGGTTCAAGTAGCCTACATGGAATCTTAGACAATCCTCTTTTTTTTTACCATGGTATCGAAATTGGCATAGAGAATCGTGTTATTTTAATGGTATTGGCACCGACTACTGAATTTTTGGTATCGTGACACCCCTACTACTAAATATGAATGTGATTTTTCTGTTGGGGTGTATATTTTTTTGCAAGTGTCTAATTCTCTTATGATGCGTATGGCATATTTTCTGTTTATCAAATAAACCTTATTTCACTGCTAAAATATCACTGTCCATGACGTATGTGTATATATATGACAAAGACGTTCCTCATCCAAATGCCCAACAATTTATAGATGAAAGTAATGGAGATTATCAGGGTTGCCCAAACTTTTGCATAAGACTGTATATCTAGGGAGATATTCCTTTCTTTTTACAGCTAAATGGATCTTTACTGAATGAACTCGGGGGGGTGGGGGGGGGAAATAGTGTACTCACAGAGCTGCATGTGGGGGGCTTGCTGCTGGCCCACTTGTTTCCCACAGAGGAAAAAGGCTCCTGAGATCCCAGGAAGTAGAACCAGCGTCTCACATGAGAGAAGGACTTAACCTGGCTCTGCCACTCAGCATTCCCTTAAAGAGGGAGGGCGCAGAAAGAGAAAAGGAGAGAAAGCGCATGAGCTGTCGAGACAGCCCTTTTGCCGTTGTGATGCAGCACTGTTTAAATATAAAAACGCAAACACATCTACACAGACCTTTAAGTGATGCCCATACACTCAGGTCTGCCAGGGTGAGGCTGTGCCCCACCAGGAAGGTCCGCAGCGCCAAGGCCTTGTCCAGCTCAGCCAGGGCTACTGCTAGCCTAGACTGACCACAAACACGGCTAGCACCGAACTGCAGCCAGTGGTCCACCTGAACACAAACACAGACACAAACAGGCAGGCATTAGAACACTCTTGCATGGAAATTTGTGGAAATCCTAATACTGTACTATGCTTGTATAGTGCTTTTATAGATAGGCTACTAGGCATGTAAGCCATAACCTTGAACTTGATGGTAGAGAAGGAAGTTTCTGATAGTCTACACTAGACAGTTACCTCAGTGTGCTCCATTATGTTGGAGCCATACAGGCCCATGCTGGGAGCTGCACGGGCCAGGTAGCGCATGATGGAGTTAGCATCACTGAACTGGACTAAACTGGAGAGATGGAAGGGAGAGAAGGAGAGGGGGGTGGGGGGTTCCATTAGCCCTCTCAAAGCAAACCCTCAGCCAGCTGCTAATCAATTGGAAGATGCTACCTACAGAGGATCACACTACCAGGAGAAACTTTTTTTTGTTTTTTATGAATCCACTCACTCTGAAATATGGAGTTTGGTCTCTTTGCCCTCTGCCACAGACACGTTCATGATGCTTTTGACATGCTCAGCTGTCAACAGTGCCCCTGCAGGGTAGGAGGGGAGCAACACCTCTATCAAGTGTCAACCAACATGTCACAACACCCTGCACACATGCCTTCCAGGCAGCGCCATTTATTGGCTGTGTGTAAGTGTGTGTGTGTGTGTGTGTGTGGGGGGTGGTTGTGTGGGGGGAGGGGGGGGGGGGGGGGGGGGGGGGGGGGGGGGGGGGGGGGGAGAAGTGTGTACCAGTAAATACAAAAGACATAGGGTTACATTTGACTTCAATATTAACAACAAAACTTTTTTAAGGATATCTACACGTGAAAGGGACAGACGTTTTCACAACTTATGTAGGGATGTATGAAAACTGATCAAACTTGTTGGGCGAGTAAATTGTTGTTGAGGAAGGGTTTCGTTTAGCTTTTTGTAATAGCTAGCCTAGCACAGAACATCAAGTACTAAGGTAAAACACTTAGGTAGTCATAACCAGAGCCATAGAAAATTTTCTATGGCTCTGGTCATAACTAACTGGTACTTTCACGTTGCTTGCATCAGCCAGTTGTAGCAGGAAGATACACACGATGGTGCTGTTTCACATGCTTTACCTCGCTAATTAAGCTAGCCACACGCAATGTTGGAGCTATCGGGCTAGCCGGCAAGCCTTTTCGTTAAACATTGATTCCTGTGTTTTGATACCCACCATTTTAAGTAACTAATTCATCCGTTAAAATAGACAGCATCCACCAATTTTCTTAAAGTGAGTGCTGAAATTGCATATTTGTTTTACTGCCTGCGAGCAAGCTTCGGCAACTCTGACTTACAGCAAATGTGCCACGATGGCAAGCTAGGCTAATGACAGTCAGTAGGTGATGTTATTGAATTGAGATCGAAACGTTTTTACATGCATAGACATCAATTTGACATATACAGTCATTAATAACCATACTCACCTATAGGAGGGTTGCTAGAGTTTACGGTAAGATTACACGCCATGTTTTCTCCTCCCTATGAGTTTGCCAAGGCTCTCGAAAAGATCCAAACCCCTTACCAGCGCTTCAGACTGGCTTCTACCACACCGCTTTTGGTTCTTCTTCGTAGTCTAGTTCTTTACATTGTGTAAGCGCTCAGGGATGTGCTACTAGCTCAACATCGCCACCGTTATGATATTCTGTATGGCAAGCAGTTTTACAATCAGTGGCCGAGAGTTAACAATATGTGGGGTAGCCTACACCAACTTCCCAAGCCTTCTTTGTTTCACGTTGTTGTTTCAACTTTTTTGTAAATATGTTGTAACTATAGCTAACATTTTATCGTAATAGCCTATAACAGTTACTATAATGGATTTCGATTTAGTTTAATCCCTTTGGTATTAAGAAGGATGAAATTGATGGTAAACTGTTTGGCTAATCTGCAGGGACACAATGTTTCTAAACCCAATAAAGGAGGAAGAGGTGAAGTTAGTTTCATATTCGACATTCGACATTCGTCTCACATTCGGAAGTCGCTACTTTGCAGCGCCGAGTTAGGGACCGGGTGAAAATTACCCATACAATTTTGAAAAATGATGACATTTATAATATTTGTATGACTATAAAACCTCAAACAAACAGCAGAGCATTCCAACAATGTCTGGCCTACTTCCACACCCTTTACTTTTTCAATAATGTTTTTAAAGAAATTATAGAAAATCGCTAATCTCGAAAATAGCATGAAATCCTTGCTAATCTCAATATCTTTTCCAAACTTGGGTCAAAAAATCTCAAATACACACCAGATTATTCTAATAGTGTCTTGCCTACTTCCACACCCTTTACTTTTACAATAATGTTTTAAAAAAAATGATAGAAAATCGCTAATCTCTGAAAATAGCATGAAATCATTGATAATCTCAATAACTTTTTCAAACTTGGGTCAAAAAATCTCGAATATACACCAGATTATTCTAATAGTGTCTGGCCTACTTCCACACCCTTTACTTTTTCAAAAAAACATTAAATAAAATGATAAAAAATCGCTAATCTCTGAAAATAGCATGAAATCATTGATAATCTCAATAACTTTTTCAAACTTGGGTCAAAAAATCTCGAATATACACCATATTATTCTAATAGTGTCTGGCCTACTTCCACACCCTTTACTTTTTCAAAAATGTTTTTAAAAAAATGATAGAAAATCGCTAATCTTTGAAAATAGCATGAAATCCTTGCTAATCTCAATATCTTTTCCAAACTTGGGTCAAAAAATCTCAAATACACACCAGATTATTCTAATAGTGTCTGGCCTACTTCCACACCCTTTACTTTTTCAATAAAACATTTTAAAAAATGATAGAAAATCGCAAATCTCTGAAAATAGCATGAAATCCTTGCTAATCACAATATCTTTTCCAGACTTGGGTCAAAAAATCTCAAATATACACCATATTATTCTAATAGTGTCTTGCCTACTTCCACACCCTTTACTTTTACAATAATGTTTTAAAAAAAATGATAGTAAATCGCTAATCTCTGAAAATAGCATGAAATCCTTGCTAATCTCAATATCTTTTCCAGACTTGGGTCAAAAAATCTCGAATATACACCCGATTATTCTAATAGTGTCTGTCCTTCTTCCACACCCTTTACTTTTTTAATAAAACCTTTTAAAAAATGATAGAAAATCGCTAATCTCTGAAAATAGCATGAAATCCTTGCTAATCTCAATATCTTTTCCAGACTTGGGTCAAAAAATCTCGAATATACACCAGATTATTCTAATAGTGTCTGGCCTACTTCCACACCCTTTACTTTTTCAATAATGTTTTTAAAAAAATGATAGAAAATCGCTAATCTCTGAAAATAGCATGAAATCATTGATAATCTCAATAACATTTTCAAACTTGGGTCAAAAAATCTCAAATATACACCATATTATTCTAATAGTGTCTTGCCTACTTCCACACCCTTTACTTTTACAATAATGTTTTTAAAAAAATGATAGAAAATCGCTAATCTCTGAAAATAGCATGAAATCATTGATAATCTCAATAACTTTTTCAAACTTGGGTCAAAAAATCTCGAATATACACCAGATTATTCTAATAGTGTCTGGCCTACTTCCACACCCTTTACTTTTTCAAAAAAACATTAAATAAAATGATAAAAAATCGCTAATCTCTGAAAATAGCATGAAATCATTGATAATCTCAATAACTTTTTCAAACTTGTTTAAAAAATCTCTAATATACACCTGATTATTCTAATAGTGTCTGGCCTACTTCCACACCCTTTACTTTTTCAATAATGTGTTTTAAAAAATGATATAAAATCGCTAAACTCTGAAAATAGCATGAAATCCTTGCAAATCTCAATACATTTTCCAGACTTGTTGAGAAAAATCTCAAATACACACCAGATTATTCTAATAGTGTCTGGCATACTTCCACACCCTTTACTTTTTCAATAATGTGTTTTAAAAATGATAGAAAATCGCTAAACTCTGAAAATAGCATGAAATCCCTCTGAAATTTTATAGAAGACGAGTAATCATGTCATACAGGAAGACAGGACACAATCCACCACAACGGATCAATTGACAGTCTCAGCTGTCAAGTCTTAGAGAGAGAGAGAGAGAGAGAGAGAGAGAGAGAGAGAGAGAGAGAGAGAGAGAGAGAGAGAGAGAGAGAGAGAGAGAGAGACAGACAGACAGAGAGCGCGAATTAGAGAGAGAGGTATGTGTAAGATTACTCTGATGTAACCCCTTGACACACCCCATCACTTTGAGTGTCTGCCTGTCAGAAAAATTGAAGATGTATCTTTTTTTATTCTGTATAAAATGATACTGTGTTCAGCATTCCTTGTGTGGAAAGAGAGGCCTACTCCCAAACCTGGAATAGATGGAGACGCAAACTCTGGTGACCATTTGCTTGACACCTATATGGTCAACTAGGGTTGATGACGCAAACACTCACACACACGCGCGCAAGGTCTATGCAAGGGAGCCAATGAAAGAAGAGTTATGAAGAAATTGGGATTTCCTATGTGCTTACATTATTCACTTATCAATAGAACTAGTCATTGGATACTAGTTAGTAAGTTCTCATGTAAACTTGCTATTAATAAGAGTAGATTGTGTCTATGTGTTAGGATTAATAGATGTTCGGGGTCAGGAGAAAGTACTGGCTAAACGTTCCTTGTCATGACTACAATTAGAGCTCCATATGAACTCTCTAGTCTGAGAGTTGTCATGGTGTTGGGAGCAGTGAATCTCTTTCTCTGAGACTGTCGTAACGTCAATACTGTCTGACTGTCACAATCTATGTTTACATTCTTGTGCCCTATAAAAGATGGTCCTCCGGCTTTCAGAGCTGAGAGAGACATGATTGAGACCTAAGCCTGGTGTTGTGTTGTCATTTATTGTCAGAGATCTGGTTCTTTGTTTGGCAAAACTCATTGCCACAACTTGTGCCACTGTGTTTAAATGCACGCTTAAGATAAAAAAGACACAGGCAATGAAAATAAGCAAAGGCTGTAATCATAATATATATGGGGTTCCATAAAAGTTATTGATTGAGATTAGTGAAGATTTCATGCTATTTTCAGAGATTAGCGATTTATTTTCTATCATTTTTTTAAATGTTTTATTGAAAAAGTAAAGGGTGTGGAAGTAGGCCAGACACTATTAGAATAATCAGGTGTATATTCGAGATTTTTTGAAACAAGTTTGAAAAAGTTATTGAGATTATCAAAGATTTCATGCTATTTTCAGAGATTAGCGATTTTCTATCATTTTTTTTAAGGTTTTATTAAAAAAGTAAAGGGTGTGGAAGTAGGACAGACACTATTAGAATAATCGGGTGTATATTTGAGATTTTTTGACCCAAGTCTGGAAAAGATATTGAGATTAGCAAGGGTTTCATGCTATTTTCAGAGATAAGCGATTTTCTATCATTTTTTAAAAAACATTATTGAAAAAGTAAAGAGTGTGGAAGTAGGCCAGACACTATTATAATAATCAGGTGTATATTAGAGATTTTTTGACCCAAAAATATTGAGATTAGCAAGGATTTCATGCTATTTTCAGAGATTTGCGATTTACTATCATTTTTTAAAAAGAATTATTGAAAAAGTAAAGGGTGTGGAAGTAGGCAAAACACTATTCTAATAATCAGGTGTATATTTGAGATTTTTTGAAACAAGTTTGAAAAAGTTATTGAGATTATCAACGATTTCATGCTATTTTCAGAGATTAGCGATTTTCTATCATTTTTTTAAATGTTTTATTGAAAAAGTAAAGGGTGTGGAAGTAGGCCAGACACTATTAGAATAATCTTGTGTATATTCGAGATTTTTTGACCCAAGTTTGAAAAAGTTATTGAGATTATCAATGATTTCATGCTATTTTCAGAGATTAGTGATTTTCTATCATTTTTTTAAATGTTTTATTGAAAAAGTAAAGGGTGTGGAAGTAGGCCAGACACTATTAGAATAATCTGGTGTATATTCGAGATTTTTTGACCCAAGTTTGAAAAGGTTATTGAGATTATCAATGATTTCATGCTATTTTCAGAGATTAGCGATTTTCTATCATTTTTTTTAAATGTTTTATTGAAAAAGTAAAGGGTGTGGAAGTAGGCCAGACACTATTAGAATAATCTGGTGTATATTCGAGATTTTTTGACCCAAGTTTGAAAAAGTTATTGAGATTATCAATGATTTCATGCTATTTTCAGAGATTAGCGATTTTCTATTATTTTTTTAAATGTTTTATTGAAAAAGTAAAGGGTGTGGAAGTAGGCCAGACACTATTAGAATAATCTGGTGTGTATTTGAGATTTTTTGTCCCAAGTTTGAAAAAGTTATTGAGATTAGCAAGGATTTCATGCTATTTTCAGAGATTAGCGATTTTCTATCATTTTTTAAAATGTTTTATTGAAAAAGTAAAGGGTTTGGAAGTAGGCCAGACATTGTTGGAATGTTCTGCTGTTTGTTTGAGGTTTTATAGTCATACAAATATTATAAATGTCATCATTTTTCAAAATTGTATGGGTAATTTTCACCCGGTCCCTAACTCGGCGCTGCAAAGTAGCGTCTTCCGAATGTGAGACGAATGTCGAATGTCGAATATGAAACTAACTTCACCTCGCTATAAAGGAGTGCGTGGTACGACGGAGCATCAGGGAGACAAAAGGGGGGACAATTGACAATTGGGAGACAACAAGGGGAAAATAATTAGATATTTTATTTAGTTTTTGCATGTCGAGATTAGAGTCAATGACGCGAATAAAGTCTTAATACTTTTTCCTGAATCAAGTCGAAATGTCGAAAATAAAGTCAACATGACGAGAATAAAGTTGAAATAGGGCCTACCATTCCGAGAACAAAGTCAACACGTCGAGAAAAACTTGAAATTTCAAGAATAAGTCGGATTTTTTAGAATAAACCAGCTATTCTTCTACAAATTGCCTTGTGAAGGCCGAAGGAAGTGTAATTTCACGAGTTATATTATACTTCAGAATTATTTTTATTAACAAGGACATTCTTTTCAATTTGAGAGATAAGTAGGGCTTTAAAGAGACCACACAAAGTTGGAGGTGGCCGTATTCCTGCAAAATGAAATAGCTAGCTAGAAATGGACATATGCAAAGGGTATCGATGGTTAAGGCCGAAATATAGGTTACTACTCTGACGACTCCGTTACGGACAGACAGACAAACGGAGTCGGACGGATTCGTTGTAAAGTATTTCGAAGGCTGTGGGTGCTGAAAACAATTCCCGCAGGGGCGGTTCTACCGGGGTGGCATGGGGTGGCAACTGCCACCCTAAAATTAGCCTTGCCACCCCAGCTGCCACCCCAGTTGGCAGCTTTGAAAACAAAGAAAAGTTGTGGCTCATCAGACATTTGCAAGAGCGAATTTCTAATATCCCACTGCAAGTGAATGCAGCACTAGACGATTCCGACCACCCTCCCCACTCCGCCCAGCCGGACATTTGCGACAGCAAATTTCTAATAACCAAGCCCAAACTAAATCTGCAGTTTTTATTTTTTACATTTTCTGCAGTTATTCAGACTGAAAATCTGCGGAATTCCGATAGCCTTCCTGTTCTCCTGAATATATGTCGGAGCGACCGACATGTTCCACAACAGTTTGACGCAGAATATGGTCGATTGAATGCAGACTTTGCTAAAAAGTATTGATCCATCCTCATAAACATCGCCTGAAAACGCCCTGTCTATTGCTGTAATTTTGCTTGATAAGTGTTGCTGTGTCAATTCTTCACGGCTGAATCTTGGCATATTTGACTAAAATTTTAACAGTCTAACATGCACGTTACTGTATCAGTTTCGGGGTTGACAGACTTCCTTTGATTGCTATCATAGTCACAGACCTGGTGGCAATGGGCTCTGATTACAAGTTAAATATTTAGAAAGAATAGAGACGCAATATGAGTTAACAAGTTTATTTAATTTTTGCCTCAGACAAATGCAATCTATTTGAAATTCCGTGGGTTTTCGTTGAAATTCTGCGCTCGTGAATTACGTTTGGGCTAAATATCCCACTGCAAGTGAATGCAGCACCAAATGACTCCAACCACCCTCCCCACTCCGCCGAGTCGGACATTTGCGAGAGACCGAGGTGAAATCAGTTTTATATTCGAGATTCAACAGACATTATGTGCGTTCGACATGGACTGCGGCATGAAACGACCGGCGAGAGTAGCCGCTTGCAGTCGGGGAGGAGTTGAAAACGGCTCTGTGAAGTCGGACATTCCAGCTTCTCGTGGTTTGCTGCGTTGATGTCAGTCATGGCTGATCAAGCGCTGTTTGCTTACTTTACTTTATTTATAATTAAACTTGGTCTTTCCGTTAGTGAAGAGGCTGACTAAAACCCTTTTCTTCAACACATTATTTATTCAATTAAACTTTTTTGAGCGTTGGCGAAACTGAAGGTGTCAGAATATTACAAAACACGCGTCAAAGTTGTCGTGTGTGAGTCTGGCCAATCATGAAATAGCTGTGTAGTCACTTGAACCCGTGCAGTTGCTCTTGAGAAAATGCGCTCGGCTACACAGCCTGCAGTTCTCGAATCGATCTCACGGTACGTTGATGGCGATGTAACAGTGACGTATCCTCGGTGCCGTCTCAAGTCTGACAAAAAGTCTAACCAGAATTCACTGTTTCATGTCAGCCGCCTGCAGCCGCCTGCAGCCGGCTGCAGCGCCGCATGAAGTCGGGTCATGTCGAACGCACCTAACATTAGGGGGGACGATTTTTTGTAATTATAATTTTCGGACAGCGTGCGTGGTTGCCTGTCGTAGCGTAGCACTTTTTTTTTTTATATCAATATATTGGGGGGGACATTTAGACCAGATTTGAATATGGGGGGGATGTGTCCCCCCCAATATGTATTATGATTACGGCCTTGCTGCATAGAATATATTTTCTTTTAGAAAAAATGCATTTGTGAATCTAAGCGCGTCAGGAAAGTAAAAAAAATCCACACACAAATGCAGGGATTTGTAACTCGTGTACGGCAGGATGCAAATAAATGTAATGGGGTCAAAGATGTTGAATCACAAAATACATTTGTGAATCGCGTTCAGGGGCGCCGCCAGGAATTTTGGGCCCCATGAAAATGAAAATATATTTCTATAATTTTTGATGATTTCTATTAGATTTCAATTTTTTGGGTCCCCTGTCAGTCAGGGGCCCTTAGAATTGTCCTAGCTTCCCCCCCTATACGGCGCCCCTTTACATTTGTTTGTGAATTATGAAACAAATTCAACTCCATATGTGGCCCTAATGATCCGTCGTAGTCAACCTCAGTCCAAGTAAGATGAGGTGTTTCCATTCAAACAGTCATCAAGAGTATGTGAAGTCCTTCAGTCAGATTTTATGGTAGTCGCTAGCCTGGCTGCCAGCCCAACTTATCCCCGCCATAGAGTTAATATAACTAGAGTAAGCTACTTTTGTCTTCCAAAATGGCGTCCCCATTCATTTTTATGAAAAGTGCTCAGTGGTGCAGTGAGGCAAGCGAGATCGCGAGACTGGACGCGGCCATCTTTCCACTTCCGTGTCTTCCTGTCTAACTTTAAACAGTGGCTCTTTTTTTCCCTAGCTCCGAGAGCTCATGTAAATCGGCTATCGGCCAATGTGAACTTTTGTGCTCATGCCCTGTTAGTATCCGCCAGCACATTTGCAGGCAACTTTCATTGACTAAGCAAATAAATGGGTTGCTAGTTTACCCATTTCGGATTGGTTTCAAACTTAGCAAAAATCTGGAAAAATTATTGGGGGATATAGTTTTAAAAATGTTGAATGGAGTTAATAGAATAAAAACGACCGGAAGAGTCGGAAACCTAACCGTACATGCAATACCACCTACATCCACCGGGGCCGTTACTTCAAGCCGAGGGGCGAGGGGTGGGGGCTTGATCCCCGTCCACAAAAAAAATTGTTCGGGAAGTTGGGTCTGGAGGGGCTCGATTTAGGAAAAACTATATCGGACCAATTAAATTGTCAGGGCGGGCTTTATACGATGATGGACAGATGATCAACAGTAACGTAATCTACAACGTCACCAAAGAGCGCCTGGGTTGAATTCGTTTTCAACAAACAACATATTACCAGAATGGTTCTGAACTGGTTGCAGTTCCCCTCAAGTTCCAAATGAGGGCGCTAACGGTCGAGTGCAGAATTAATCTATGAAGGTCTATGGAGCTATACCCCTCAAAATCCACTTTTCTCAGGATATAATTTTTTGTCTAGTAATTTGAATTCTGAAATCGAAAGGGGAGGCAAAAAAAATACACACCACTGGGTGTTAGATTTTTTTTAAAGTCGCCTTTCTGTTCTAAAAAGCCTTTTAAAATGGCATTGACGTCACACACGTCCTACGACCAGAGCTACTGCTTGACGGCAAGCTCTGGTTACTTCCACTTTACTCTCGAGGTATCGACAACACAGCTGACAGGTTAGGCTCTCCCTGTCAATAACCATGCTAGAAATAGTTTTGGCTTGCTAATGTTGTTGCTAATGTTGCTAATGCTCTGACATTCTGGTTCTGCTTTGGATGCCATCAAGCGGGATCTCTGGTCGTAGTCAGTCCTTCACTAACCAATCAGCATTCGTTAGCAGAATGCTAGCGTGTTATGGGCCACAACGACTTACCATGTAAGAAATCGAAAGGACATAAGTACTCCTTCATTCAACTTTTGACCTGTAATCTATGTTGAACATGCAAAAACTACAATCAAATCTGAGATTTATCAACAACAATCAGGCGAAAGAGACAAATTTAGCCGTTTAGCTCCATAGACTCCCATTCATTTTGCACTCGACCGCGATCACTCCCAGTGGAACTCTGGTGGAACTGCAACAAAATTCGGTACAATGGGGCTTAATAGGGAGTGGGCAGGCTCTCCTTAAACAGGCTCTGATATTACGTTGCTCTGATTGGTTGTAGATCTATCCAATTGAGCAAAGAGGCATTTGTTTTACGAGCTTGGATGACACACGCTCCATAGTCACAGCCCAATGGAGAGTTCTCAGACTCATATTCTGACTAGAATTATGAGTATGACAGCCGTACCTGTCAACATTGGAGTACCAAAATCCGGGAGATTAAAAAAAATTCTAGGCAAACTAGGTAGTAGCCTAGCATACATTTTTTGGAAGGGACTTCTGATCTACACTCCAGAGCAGAAGGTGGCGGTAATGCACCGATAAACTGGATGCCAACCGCCGTAAAACAAGAACACGAAGGAGAGTTGGTGGTGGCTGCACACATAGATGGCTGCACATCTCTGATCAAAACACGAGTATCCTGCTCTCGTTATACGCAGAAGTATGTTATATTAAAAGTTTTCCTGTCCAAAATACCCCATACTAATCAACCTATTGTACACTCAGAGCGTCCTGAATTGGTTGCATTTATTGTTCTAATTTTGCGAGTGTGCCCGTTAAAAGAGGAGCGCTTTCATCTGCAGGATTGCAGTGAGTATTTCCCGCCACACCACCCATTTTCAGATTTTATTCATTAAAACGGCTTGCTCTTAAGTTATTTGCCAAGCCGCCTTCCAAAGTGGCACGTTGACCATGGTCTTCGCCAGTTAGTATGTGTTAGCCTGAAGTTCTGTGCGCACAAAAAAATATACTTCATCCACTCACGGACTGAGTGGGCGTGTCTTCTGGAATTGGGCCACGCATCCAGCCTGTTTGAAGTACTTTAGATTCAGTGCCTCAGCAGTATGTTTATTAAGATCCATGATGTTTATATAAATTATATATGGAGCGCTGTAATGTTAGCCAGTGGAGCACAGTTCCAGCCCTGACCACGACGATTGTAGTACAGCGAGTTGAACAGCCCATAAACTTAATTTTAATTTTGTATTTCCTCTAAAGTACCCCTCCCTCCTGATCCCCTGAACCAGATATGTCAAAGGTAAGCTTGCATGGCAAGTGGTCCCTCTCCAGCAGTGATGATGATAATGATGAAGATTCAAAACCCACAAACAGTAATTCACCTGGACAGACCAAAACTCACAACTCTAACTCCATCACCAATCAGCTTAATCCCTACCTCGTTTCCGAACCGGTATCAGGCTCGGACCCTGACCCAGCACTAGTAGAGGAGGTGAAACCAGAACCAGTTCCAGTTCAGGTCCGGCCTACCTCCTCTATCTCTCCCTCTATTGGCTCTGAGGCTAGACATGTAGCCCAGGTCAGCCAATTGAACCCTGTGAAACATGGACGCCCCCCATCTTTGGCTGGCAAGAGGAAGAAGGAGGCAGATGATTCTGGCTGGGCCCTCTCCGACAGCGATGATGATGATGATGCAGAGAAGCCGAAAGCTTTGACTTCAGGCCTGAAAGACCCTCCAAAGAAGTCGACTCTGGGCCCAACCCCGAACCCCAAGAGGGTGAAGGTTGAAAACGACCGGCCTCCTAGCCCCCACGGGCGGACATACTACATCGATGAGCCAGACGATTTCTTTGAGACCAGCTTTCCTCCTGCTAATGACACATACCGCTTCTACCTCAACAAAGTCACAGGGCTAGATAAGAGATACAACACTGGGGCTCTGCACATCAAAGGTCAGTCCC
Organism: Hypomesus transpacificus; assembly: GCF_021917145.1. NCBI lineage: Eukaryota > Metazoa > Chordata > Actinopteri > Osmeriformes > Osmeridae > Hypomesus > Hypomesus transpacificus. The sequence goes on along the minus strand of NC_061071.1, from coordinate 4,667,744 downwards.
ATAACCACATGCAGCTACAAACTTAGAACATAACCATGCAAATGATTATGAGATATAGCTACAAATATATTTATACGTTAATGTTGAGCTCCTGCCCAAATCCAGCACCATTGTATCGGTGAAGACTATTGTAAGTATTACAGAGCAAGGACAAAAAACAGTATTGTGGACTGATACCTACAGTATGGCATGTCTAACTAAGTGTAATGTGTAATGTCTATCTAGCCTTCTGTCTGTGATGTTCATCTTTCTTCAACTCGTGTCCTTATTCAGAGATCCTCTCGCCATTATTTGGAACCCTGAAGGAATCTGTCCAGGTAGGGCTACGTTACAAAGCTGCACACTGTGCCTATATAACTTGTTTAGTGTGGGTTCACTGTATAACTGATTATTGTATCTTGTCATGTTACCTGCTGTATAAATGACTCCTGACTTCTGTTTAGTTCAACTACTGTTTTGACATCGCATGGATGGTCCAGCAGTACCCACCAGAGTTTCGGTAAGGAACCCTTCTTGAAATTAATGAAGAGCCTGTGATTGGGTTGATGATAAGGGAGATTTTCTGATCTGACATTGGAGTGTGTGTCTGTGTCCAGAGACAAGCCTGTCCTGATTGTCCATGGGGACAAGAGAGAGGCCAAAGCTCGTCTCCTCCAGCAGGCCCAGCCCTATACACACGTCCACTTCTGTCAGGTACCTTCAACAGTTAGAACTTGGAACACACCAACATTTTAGGCTACATTATAACCATCTGTTTAAGACTTTTAAAATATACTGATTCCACAGTCCACAAGGTGTTGGCCTATTGATTGTTATGTGGTTTAGCAGGGTTTGCTAGTTTAAGATAGAAATACTCAAGTTATAATAAAGTCTCTTGGGGCACCACCTCAAAATTTGTTTCAAGGGGCTGAGGAAACCTTGTTTGATAATAGCCTTCGTAATAATTAGTCTATCATCTTAAGTAATGAATTTGTTCTAAGTGTAGAGCAGATCAAATAACATGAGGCATCAGAATACACTAGTTACAATTAAACACAATGATTTATTGGAATAAATTGAAATATAATAAACAGTAATGGAAATATGTTATTGGCTTTAGTAAGAGTTTGATGGGCTAACACACGAAACAAAACATACAATGGGTCAGATAGAAAGAGCAGGAAGTGGGAGGAGAAAGAATCTTAGGCCTTTCAGTCTTTCCCACAGATTAGAAAGCAATTTGTGGCGGGGGGGGGGGGGGGGGGGACGTTACTCAGAACTTTTTTTTTTAATTAAACATATGTATTAGCTATGTTGGATGCTGTCCTTCTCTCCTACTCTTTCTTCAAAGCTTAAAGAATCTATCTCTTTCTCTCCCTGACCCTGTGTTTATGCTTGAGCAGCACTGGTTGAAGCCTGAAAATATTGTAAAATGTAGGCATAAATGCAGGTAGCAACGCTAGTGCTAGCGTTAAATAACTATTTAGCTGGTTGGCTCCATGACGACGGTTAAGGAGGGCTTGTGAGACTGCTCACAAAAAGAACGATGGGGAACCCACTTGTCTAGCAGATAAAGACATGTTCGTAGGTACCTAGCGAAAAGTAACGTAATGTTTCCTAGACCTAGCTACGGTACTAATGTTGAAGGCTAGCTGATATCACATTGCGTCGTTGCGAGACGCGTGAGGGACAGACACTCAGGGATAGCAGGGAAAGGAAATGCATCTGAACGAGTACGCTATATGTGGCGGCCAGTGTTGATTCTGTGGCGCACCGCCACAAATTAGTCTATGTGTGGGAAACACTGCCTTTGTCCAATAACAGGAATGTCTAGTGGTAAACTAACGGTAGTTAGTTTTATGTCTAGGTCTAATCAAAACACACAATGGCCGGGTTTCCAGATTCGTTAAGAAGCTCTTAACGCTAAGATCTTCTTAGGAACGTTCTAAGAGCACTGTAGGCTCTTAGAACGTTCCTAAGAAGAACTGTTGGAATAGATAAAATAGATAAAATAGACAGAATTATTTTATTTAGCTTCCTATGTTGTTCCCACAGTTGACCACTAGAGGACACCATTGTTTTTTCCATTACATTTTGATGCCCCCATTCAGGGGTGACTAACCAGTCCAGCATAAAGAGCCCCCCAAAAAAACGCACCATAGCAAAGAGCCACACATGCGTGCTCGCACTACAACAGCGGTTTACAGATCTAATGACAGTCATAGTACAAAGCATAATAGTTTTTATACGACCGCACAGGGCCTTGCGCCACTGGGGGCCTTGCGCCTGCCTGGTTTGCAATCACAACAAAGTTTGTTTATTTTTTCCTACTTTCAATATTTTTTTATTCCTCATCTTGGCTTGATGTAGCCTGGCTCTGCCCTCCTACGTATTTCCGCTCAATTTTCATTTATCTTCTGTACTAGGTTTGGGATTTTGGTTATGCGGAAAACACTTCTGTATTCGGTAAAACAGGTCTCATCACTTCGGGATCTGTTCTCTATGCTGACATGGTGCTGTTTTACCCAGGATACCTCCAGTTTCCAATTTTAAATCTTGGTTAATTCTGCACCAAAAAGGTAAAGGAGGGCAGCCTTTGGAAGAAAAAGCGATTCCCCATTGATCTCTGGAATTTAGATTTGGGTCGTGTTAGTCTTATTTGAGTGAGAACGGCTCGCCCAGTGACCCATAGACTTACTGTAGGCGGCAGCCATGTCTTGTTTGCGTCATGTCACAAATAAAATAATTTGACATTTCGGTCAATTTTACACCAAAAAGGTTGAGGAGGGCAGCTTTCAAGAGATATGGGAATTCTGCATTTAGCCAGGCGGTAGGATTTATTTTGTGATTTGTGTAAAACTTGCAATCTGAGTGAGACTGCGTCCGCCGGTACTAGGCTGGCTACATTGTTTTGACATTAGCCAGAGTCAGACTCAAGTCGTTCACTGGCAGTGTGTTCACAGTGTTGTCTTTCACTCCATTCTATACCAAAAATTTCAGGGCCGACTGCTTTTTATAGATACGAGCCTGCTGAAGATAGCCAGGGTCTCTGATTTCTCAATGCGAGTTTGTTTAATTCGTCATTCGCCTGGCTGAGAAAACAACCTCTGTTAGCCAGGTTAGTTTTGCCCGTTTTAGGCATTTAATGGTCTCCGACAGTCAGAATCACTGTTTACAGGCAAAGGTCGTGGTGGTCCTTGGAGACCATTAAGGAGCTAAATATACTATTGCCAGAGCCTGGAATCAAACCAGTGTTTTGAGTGATTTTGCATGGGTCTCCGGACATTTCACACTGAGGTACGTAGTAAAAATCACTGTTCGGATTTTCCCGCATCTGGTACTTAACCAGTTTAGATAAATACATGGTCTTCACAGTTAAATAATTTAAAATGCCCAAAATCCTCATAATAACAATGTTATTGTTGATTGTGTGAACTAGCTGGGTTTGCCGTTGGGTTAGCACAGCAGCGGAACTGGTGAGACCTGTTTTCCGGTTTAGTCATGTGACGTTCGACATATACCCCATTAATATATAAGTCTAATGATTCTTGCGCGTGCATCACATGTATGTCAATAAGCAGGCCCTCTCATGTTAAGTTCGCACAGGGCCTCGCAACCCCCCTGCGACGGCTCTGTGTGGTTTGTTTAAAGGCAGATATTGCTTTTCCGTAAAAAAAAAAAACGGACACATGGGAACACCCTCCTCTACGGGGAACGAGCTTTCCGAGAGCCCTCGGAGAGTTTGACGTGCACCTCCTGAATTTTCTAACTACCCGTCGTAATTTTGGATAGTTACGGATACCCCCTTGGTTGTGATTAGTTAGACAGTTAAAAACCGTTGCGCCACCCACTCTTCTGGCGGTGAATTGTTTTCAGCACTCACAGCCTACTGCGAACCATAAACAAAGTCTATCCGTCCTGATCCGTCCGTATCCGTCAGCCCGCCCATCCGTAAACGTGTCGGAGAAGCATATTGTGGCCTTCAGTCTTAAACAATGATGTTGAAACTATGATGTTACCAACCGACGCGATACGAAATGCGAAAGGGTCCATATATATATATACATATACAGTATATATTTGTTTTATTCCTCCAGCCGCTCAGTAATAGCCTCACAGAAGCAAGCAAAGAGCGGTTCGCCACCCATGCCCTAGTTGCATGTTGGGTCTTCCTTCCCCTTGCAGTCCCTGTGCCAATTTCATACGCATTTATCTCTTCTCCCCTCTTATGCTGCTGATTTCTCCTCTTCCTCACGTCTGATCCTGTAAGCTGTGACATCTAAATAAAACGATCAATTAAGGACTTGCGTTTGAAGTGAAATGTTATTTTCCTAATCAATCTTACTGAGACAGAGACACTGCAGCTGTACTGCCAAGAGCATGACCCTAATAAGACACCATAGAGCTGAGTTCAAGTGGATTTATTTGTTTTTTAACAGGCCAAACTGGATATTGCTTTTGGAACACACCACACGTAAGTGTTCCATTTATTCTCCTAGATTTAGAGCCTTTTATGTATTACATTTGTAACATCTCTGTCTCACTCTTTTCACACAGCCATGCTCTCTTTCATAAAATTAAATAGACTTAACCACAAGTAGGATTTAGCTTTTCAGTTGGTACATTTGTACGTTTGTTTTCGTTGTTATTGTTGTTTGTTTTCCATTTAATCCTGTTTTGTCAGTTTATTCTAGGCAGCTGATCGTCAGTTGAGAGTAACTAGTAAGATTATTCTGTTTCATAAATAAATCCTAGCCCGTCAGTTGCTACCCAGTTATGTTTGCTCGTCAATACACAAGAAGTGTAAACCCATGCCAACTAGAGATATGAATATGTTATCACATACATCCTGTAGGTCTCTCCATTCAAACCCCCACCCTCAAACTCAGGTCTTTATCTCCTCCACACACTCCACATGTTTTAATCTCTCCCACCCTTAGAAGGCTGATATAAAAACCCCACACACACACCTGAGCCAACCCTCAGTAGTTAATTCTGGACTCTAACATCACATCTTGTTGACGTATAAAAAAAAAAAAAAATTAAGTTGTAAAAATAATAATATGTTTGGCCATTTAGAGCATGTAAGTATGTTATCTGAATATTGTAGGGTTAAATAGGTAAAAATATTTTAAGTAAGAAAGTGTATTATTATGTGGTTGAATGTTATGAGGTAATTCCTCCATGGTTGTTTTGGACCAAGGGGTTGTACCGTGGGGGTTATGTGTTGTCCTGACACACACAGTGTGTTTTTGTCGTTGCAGGAAGATGATGTTGTTGTGGTATGAGGAAGGTTTCAGGGTTGTCATCCTCACCTCCAACCTCATCAGAGCAGACTGGTACCAGAAGACACAGGGGTGAGGCTTTTTGAAGCCATCTTCATCATTATTTTCATTATTTATAACTTTTTGGGTGTGCTTGCCTTTGCCTTAATGCAAAAAAAGAGGAGACAATGGGCAGCTGGGGCAGCCACAAGCACACCCTCACAATTTCCCCAGAAATTGTACCCTCTATAGGTTTTATTTAATAAATTTTAATAAAATGTATTAATCATCTCCTAAAACAATCTCACAAAGAGAGTCGTACAACCATAATCAAAAACAAAAGAGATAACCCACAACGGGCACAAAACAAAAGGCCACCCTTATTATTTATGTCTTTATCACCGACATTATCTTTACCATCATCTTCATGTACAGTGTTTCTGTGTCTTGATGCCAGGATGTGGATGAGCCCCCTCTATCCACAGTTACCGGCTGGGAGCCCAGAGACATCGGGAGAGTCACCCACCATGTTCAAACGTGACCTACAGGAGTACCTGTCGGCCTATCATGCCCCTGAACTCTCTGATTGGCTGCAGAGGATCAAGACGCATGACCTATCAGAGACCAGGTGAGACAAGGACCCTGGGTAAGAAACATGCACTGGCCTATAGTCACTGCCAGTACTAAATGTGTTATATGGACTCATGATGCTGCCTGACACATTTTCTCAGTTGTCAATCTCATCTTTCTCCACCTCCTCATCTTCTCCCTCTTCCTCTTCTCCGATTTCCTCTTCATCCCCCTCATGTTGTTCTTTTGCCTCCTCTTCCTCAGAGTGTACCTGATTGGCTCGACTCCAGGCAGATATTTGGGATCAGACATGGACAGGTGGGGTCACCTCAGGCTAAGAAAGGTACTAACAGGCTTTCTGACTCCTTTCTCTCTTTCTTTTCTTGTTTCCAACTTTTTTCTCTTATTCTCCCTGTGTCTCTCTTCTTCTCTCTTCTGCTCTCTGTGGCTGCATGGCGCTCCGGCACTTTCACTGGCCTCAATGTTCAACGAAGCCCTCGTTATAATCCGTCAGTCCATCTGTCTACCACCTGTGACAGTCCATTGCAGCAGAGTTGATCACATCTCACCTCTTATTCTTCTGACCTCTTTTCTGCCCTCCTTTCCTCCCTCTATCCTTCTCCATGCTTCCCTCCCTCCATCCTTTCTTCCCTCCATCCTTCCCTCCTGCCTTTTTACGCCCCTTTCCTAGCTACTGCATGAACACACACAACCCATCCCCAGTGAAGAAAAGTGGCCTGTCATCGGTCAGTTCTCCAGCATCGGCTCTATGGGATTGGACAAGACCAAATGGTTGGCGGGGGAATTCCAGCGCACCCTGACCACCTTGGGCAAGTCGTCGCACAGGCCTGATCCACCTGTTCACTTGGTATGTTCTTATTAAATCTTGCTTCCAATTGCAAAATATTTTTTGAGAGAAAAAAATATAAGAATATAATGTTCAGTTAGCTAGCTCTGATTTGGATGTGCAAATATACACAGGAGAATATCCATTGATATTTCTGTGAAAATCTAGACATGTTGCGCTTTTTATATTTGTTTAACAACATTTGTAGGCCTATTATTCATATAGTCTACTACACTATAAAACTACAAAAATGAAACAAAGTTGATGTCAAATTATGAGATGGAAATAAATACGAGGGAGGGATATAGCCTAACCTACAATTTCTATTTCTGGGAAAATTGTTAAGTTTACTTGCAAGCCGCCCCATTTGTGCGTAGTGTCCGACCGTGCTGCTATCAACTACAAAATTGACGTGAACACTGCTGAAACAGCTACACACACAAAACACACACAGCTAGCTAACTCCTACGTTCATCAAGACTCAGTTGTTTTCTGACATATTAGAACCTCAAAGCTGGAGTTGCCAGAGGATTGTCCGTGGCAACAGCTATACGCTCTAATCCTCAACATCCATCCATTCATTTGTATTGGTAATATTTTGCCACAAAATATCTGGGAGCTCTAGTTTGATCAATTTTGCCTTTTTGGTGTCCCACTCTGCCTTTTTTGTTACATTTTGTCAAGCAATCATTTAATGGAGGCAGTAGCCTAGGCGTTTGGGCTTTATATTTCATCTCCCCAACCCTATTTCCTGATGCCCAGTGGAGGTGGATAGATGCAGTAGCGCCCCTAGAAAGGTTTTGTGGGCACTGGAAATCTTGGGGTGGCACACAAAAATCTAAAGCCATGACTGACTTTCAGGAATTCTATTATGCTGTTGTAGTATATTGTGTAGTTGAAAACTATGTCAATATGAGTGTTAAAAATCCTGTAAAGTGAAATTGAAAAGGAGTTTTAAGTTCTTCATACCACAGAAGAATGTGTTGTTAACTACCCATCCAAATTGTAATGGAAAATAAATTAGGCTTTGAAATCGTTAGAAAATCAGCAGTCTTCTCTGCTTGAGACTGGGGGGGCATGTTGCCTCAAAGAGCTGAATCTCCGGCCCTCGAATGTATTGAATTTAGCAACCACAGCAACACAATCAATCGACAAGCTAAATCAATTGCAGATATCAGAACAGACCTACCTGCAGTCTCTGAGTGTTTTATGTATTAATTACTTTGTCTTTGCATTGTACCAGCTGAGTAACAGAATGCAACCGTCTGTGATTGTAGATATGTCGCTGTGACGTAGATCAGTCCGGTTTTGGCTCCGCCTATACAAAACCTGAGCTGAAAACGAAAGAGTAACTGTCTAACTCCACATTTCAGTGCAACAAAGTGTTCACACTTTGCACATGCTTTCAGGAACTAATTTCAGACGTATATAATGTACTGAGAAGCAAATCATTTAATTTACTTTACAGGATCTTTAAGGAATCGCATGCATCATATGAGATATGTTTCTTATTTTACAATTAATGTTACTATTTATCTGATGTGGAGGGGGAAAAAAGGAGAAAATTCCAGATGATATGTGACTTGAGAGAAGGAGGAGGGCATTGGGGGGCCCAGCGACTCACAGTATAGATGGAAAGATGATCCAGGATCAGATCCTGCTGTGTCATCTTCCTTTAAAGGAATAAGCAATCCCAGATCTGCTGGTACGAAGCCCAGGTATTACAATGTTCCTTTAAGTGTATTTTTATGATATCAAAGCAAAAATAAGTTTGAGGTTCGGTAACTAGACCAATTTTTCAGGCCTGTGAAGATCTAAGAACCAAAAGGAGTAGTTTGTTTCTATGTAGATCTATGATGCACAGGTAGTACTTAAATATGTAAGGAGCAGAGGTGAGATAATCACAGAGATCTAAGGATCAAATCTAGCCCTGCCCATTGCTCCAGTCAGCAGCATATAGCTAAAAGAATGGGAGGGGTCACAGCTTTCCATTTGGAGGGTATTGCCCCCCATGGACCTTACCCGAAGCCCAGTCTAGCCTCTCAGTCAGTGTGAATACCACATGTTGGTTTTCATTGTCTAGTCGTGAGGTGATTGACTGAGGCTAGCTATAACTTCATCAGAATAGAGCAGTTTAGGGCTCCTGGGTGACTCACATGTAGGCTATGGCCTTACTGCAGGGGCCCAGGATCGAATCCAGCCCGGGCAATTCCCTGCAAGTACTCGCCTCGCCTCTCTTTTATGTTTCCTGTCGATCTTCACTATCTCTTGGCACAAAAAAAAGCAGAAATGCCCAATAAAGTTAAAAATAAATAAATAGAATAGGAGTTGCTGTCTCCCGTTTCCCCTCCTCCCTCAGCCGTACATATGGATGTAAATAGATGTCGTGTTTGCATGATTGTTCCTATCATATACAGTAGATGCATGCCTGTGTATATTAAAAAAATATATATCTTTGTGTTTCACCAAGCATCATTTGCATGTAATTTTTGTTTCTGTAGTTAGTTGCTGTCAGCTCTGGGTTGTCATTATGCAAAAGCTCACCAATCCATGCTTTCTAATCACAATAATAGTTGGGCATCAAATTGCTAGCAAACAAGCAATAGACCACATCAAATCAGTCCACATAATGGAACATTCTCTTTTACTTTCTTCCCCTCATGCCCCTTCGTTGGTTGTTTGGTTTGGTGTTCTTCTCTGCATCAACGTCACTGTTTTTAAAAGTTTATTCCTGGTGGATAAGGATGCATTATCTGTGTCATTGATTATTTAAGCAATATAGTACGAGTGCGAGTGGGGTTGGTAAGGGATATTCCCACGGGTGGTGTTCGGCCGTAGCCACGAGGCCGGAGGCCTATTCGTTGCCTATTCCGTAGGCAACAACATCATCTGGGATGAATCTCTTTGTAAATGTCACTGTGTCACGCAGAGACAACCCCCCCGCCACTTAGCCTAACCCCTCAGACAGACCGAGAGAGAGAGAGACAAACTGCAAGGGCAGTAATGCAGCAAGGCAGGCCATTTTATTAAAAGACAAAAAGACAATTGTGCAGGCAACAAAGGACGGCTGCGGCTTCACCAAACACAGTGGTGTATGTGTGTGGTAGTAATAATATAGTTAATAAAAACACTGTGAAGAATATCAGCATATGCACAAGCTTTAACAATGAGATAATACGTATCTGAAGTATAAGTAGTAGAGCTGTGCCAAATGGCATTGTAAACCTAAGGCAGTAGTGGAAAAGAAAGACATTAAAGAGGGGAGATAGATGAGAGAGATCTCGGTGTGAATGTTGGTAGGTGAGAAAAGTGTGTGTGTGTGTAGGGTTCAGGGGGGCTCAGCTTGGTAGTGTGTGAGTAAGTAAGTAGTTTATTGGGAGCCGCAAGAGCCTCTTCCCTCTTTTACACAGAGATCCTGCAATATTGCCGTATAGAAGACCTGTCTATATGCCGGCTTTGCTTGTTTACACAGAACCAAACAAAGCCGGCATAATATCACCCTGTGGGTGCTTTTACGATGTTGCATGACGGCATTCTGCGTAAAAAGGGACTACGTAAGTGTTTTTGCCAGCGTGTGTAGTTCCACAATGACCCCCCTTTCTGTTGTCGGTCCCTTTTACACGACTGCGAGGCGGCATTATGCCGCAAAATCCCAGCTTTAACAGACTGTGTAAAATAGGCTACTGTGTTACACGTCTGGGGGTGGAATTGACAAACAGGTTGGGTTGATGTATAAAGGTGTGTGTAGATGTCTGACTGCCCTGCTTTGTGTGATCCCCAGGTATACCCTTCAGTGGAGGATGTGAGGAACAGTCTGGAAGGCTACCCGGGTGATAGGCCTTTCTGATTCTCCGTTACTCTCTGTCGCTTTCTCTGTTTATTGCTTTCTCTCTGTTTCTCTCTTTCACTAACTATTATGAACCTCTACAACTACCTATAGAGTAGTACCGTATTTTTCGGAAATAAAGCTGTGGCTTGTACCCTGATTTTACAGTTGGTTGTATGGCTTACAGTGCGTGTCCACTGTAGCGACGCAATGCGAGCGACAACATGTTTTCCACTCATTTTCAATGGAGCCAGGCGAATCGCTTGCTTGGTGCCAGCGGCGTAGCCTCGGGTAGTCCTGGGTAGGCACAGGCCTGCCCAATTTGTTCTAAGGCCTACAGAAAAACGAAAATATCTCCGAAAAATTATGTACCGGGCGCACATCGCAAAGTAAATAAGAACAAAAAACTGAAAAGATCCATATCCATATTTTTCTAGGCCTACCCAAAAATATTATTCTGCCTACTCCCCTGCTTGGTGCATTGAGGGTAGCAACGCGATTCAAGTTGAGAGTTTCTCAACTTTATGCCAATGAGGAGCGATTTTCGCTAGTGATGGCCAATCGGAGTGTTCTTGTTTCTCGTAATGTAGCAACTATGGGAAACATTTCTAGCTTTCAGTTTTAAAGCTGGAGGAGAAACTAATCGCTTGTGTGACTGCATATCCAGTCCTGTATGATACCTATGCAGTGGCATAACGACATCTCTGACGTTGATAACAAACCAAACCGTTTAAAAATCGGTTAAAAATTGAGCAAGTTATGGTCATTTAAAAAGTACATGTAGCATCAACACAATTTTATGGGTGAGCGAGTTGACTGTAGCAAGATGGCCAGCATGTGCGGACGTTCTAGACCGGGCACTTGTGCCCTAAGCACTGACTTTCAGTGCTTGGGGCGCTTCACTCACAAAACAAAACAGTGTACAACGATGGACACTACTCGCCCTAGACGGGCGCCATATTGGCTACGTAGCGGAAAAGGAGGAGCCCTTTTGGCAGCTTTTTCCACTTGAGTGGAGAAGCGTGTTCGTTTTGGCAGGTTTTGCAGGTGTCGCGAGCAGATTTGCGTCCATCACTTCCACCAAGTGTTTAACGTAAGTGTTCCATTTGAGACAGCACTTATCAGTGACGGAGTGTACTGAATATGTAAGTGCACTGTTTTGCAGTGCACTGTATTGCAGTGTGCTTTGTAAAGTGCGCGGTAGTAGACACAGCCCTAGTCTTTATATATATAAAAAGCTGCCGAAAGGGCTCCTCCTCTTCTGCTACGTAGCCAAGATTGCATCCGTTAAGGGCGACTGTTTTTTCGGACCGTTTGCAGTGCGCCATCCGGGTACTTTCAATGCACTGAATTCTGCTGGTTTTGTGAGTGTAAGCGCCCTAAGCACTGAAAGTCAGTGCTTGAAGTGCACAAGTGCGCGGTAGTAGACACAGCTCCAGTGAAATTGTATATACAGCTAGCAAACTAACGCTGGCATCGCTAGAATAACGACATTGGCTAATTCAACGTAGTGTAACCAAGCTGTTTGTACGTTCGTTTTCGATATAAATGTATATGGTCGTGTGGACAATGAGACACGGACGCGGTCTCTTTTCACTATTTTTTTTATTTATTTTTCTCTCTTTTCACAACATGTATTTTACTACTGCTCGTCTTGACATCGCCATTCGAACAGCCCTTACTGACTTCACGTAATGCTCACGGCAACTCCCGAGGAACAAAACACCCTTGTCCGTTGAACATAGAAAGTAGGTCTAATCTCGGTGCACTTTCATCGATCCATAAAAAGCAACTAATGCGATATGATACGATTCACCCCTAATTCGATGCGGTGCGATTCGACACAATGCGATTCAATGAGATGCGATGCAAAATAATAATAATTAATAATATTAATATGGTGTACATAATGATTTATTTCTTTGTCAGACAGCAAATCATCAATTAACTAAACAAGTGAAAGTTTTACTTCACATATTGAACAAAGTCACTGACCAAAGATAAAATAACATTAGACCTGGACCTTGCCTTAAACTAGTCCTTCTTTCCTGTTGTATGTGTTCTCTGAATGTAAAAAAGGGTTAACTATTACTGGCAGTCACAAGCTGCTGTAAACACTGTCATAACACCACACATTAAATTGAAGTCATACGTCTTACTTTAAGGTTTTTCCCAATCTCTTGTCTTACTTTGTCGTACACAACAGGGATTTGTTTCTCAGAGAATGCTTCCTATTCTTGTACCGGTGGAGCTAACCACTGACTGTAGCCATAGCTGAATCAGAGGGGGGGAGGCAGACGTCTCCACACAAATACCATGTAGCCTCTTCAGGTGACTATCTAAATTAGCCGTGCTGCCTGTGTACTTAATAGCAGCACAACATATCTTGCCAATTGCATGGCTCTATTTCCCATCTTTCTTGTAAAATCCAAAGTGTTGCCAAACCTTGGATTTATTGCAATTCGTAGGAACGTGTAACTCTTCCTCCGCCATGATAGCACTCGCCCAAACACGCCTCCAACTCACGCGAAATTTAGCCGAGAGACTTGAGGAGAATCGGCCACTGACAGCAGTAAAGATGAGAGCGCGCTTAAGAAACAGTTCTATCTAAAATTAATGGTAACAAATCATTCACATTTCTAAATACTAAAGATGTTTGCCTACACACGATTCTATATAAATACATCGGATTATACCAATTCAAAAATGTAGAACCGATGCATCACAATTTCATCCCACATTGTATCCGGTGCACACTTTTTTGATTCAGGCAATCGCATCGTGAGCTTTTATGCCGATGCACCGATGCAAACCGGTGAGTCTTTCCACCTCTAATAGAAAGGTCTGCTACAGTAGGCCATCAGGATTTGCAAGGTAGCTAAACGTACTATATCTTAAATAATTTTGATGACGTAACAATGGATTTTGCCACTAAATGAGTGAATTGGCTTTGTTTCTGGACATACTATCCACAACCGAAGTGTGTTACACAATGCTATAAGATCGCCTATACTGGTACTGTCAGGCCAAACAGTGTCCTAGGGCCAAATAGTGTCCTACCTGACGTCACAATGCCGTCGGTCGCTATCCCGACCTTAAATTCCTGAGATATACCAGTTTATTCTACTCTACTATTTAAAGTTTTCACTCGTTTGACATTCCCGAGACAGCAACGCGCGCAGGTAGAATACTATACATGTTGCCTTCCCGGTCTGTTTAAATTGATGCTAAATAAGATTTTTTTTTGTTGATGAAAACAACTAGCTAGCTAGCACCAGCTATCAAACGAGTGAAAACTTTAAATAGTAGAGTAGAATAAACTGGTTTAAATAAGCCTAAATACAAAACTTCCTACCTAGTAATAAATATATTTTCTTTCCGTAAAGGCCTGTAGAAGAACAATCAACAGTAAAATATTTCACAGCGAGTACAAGAGTTCAAGAGTTAACTTCGTTATAACTAACCTACAAGAGCAACGAGTCTCTCAATAAGAGTCATTGTGATCCTGGATCACAGGATCCAATCAAGCATTCCTAAGTGCCGTTGTACTCCCGGAACAAGTGGGTCTTGAGCCTTTTCTTGAAGGTGGGGAGACAGTCAGTGTCCCTGATGGAGGTGGGGAGCTGGTTCCGCCATTGGGGGGCCAGCAGGAGAAGAGCTTGTGTTGGGACCGGGCGGTCTTGAGCGGTGGGACCACCAGGCGGTTGTCTGAAGAACGCCGTAGGTGACGGGTGGGGGTGTAAGGCTGCAGGAGAGACTTGATGTAGTCGGGTGCAGTCCCGTTCACTGCTCGGAAGGTCAGTACCAGGGTCTTGAATCTGATATGGGCCCGCGTTGATGGGTAGCCAGTGGAGAGAGATGAGGAGCGGGGTAACATGGGAGCGTCTGGGTAGATTGTAGACCAGGCAGGCCGCTGCGTTCTGAATCCTCTGAAGAGGGCGGGTTGCACATGCTGGGAGACCAGCGAGCAGCGAGTTGCAGTTGCAATTGTTTTTTATAGAAAATGCGGCTTATTTTCCGAAAAATATGGTAAAAAGCCTAAATAAATCGCTCTTTTAAAACTTAAGTTTAGTAACCCCATTAAAATGCAGTATACAGGATTTCTTCAGGGGTGCTCTAACATGTTGTTCTTCCTACAGCGGGGGGCTCTCTACCCTACAGCATCCAGACGGCTCAGAAACAGCTCTGGCTCCACTCTTACTTCCAGTAAGACCAGCTATATGCACTCTGCAAAAAAACTACCACTTAGACTGATTGTTGTTTCATGTACCGTGTTGTTTGTGTTGGCAGCCGTTGGCAAGCTGAGGCATCAGGGCGGAGTCACGCCATGCCACACATCAAAACCTACATGAGGGCATCACCAGACTTCACACAGCTAGCTTGGTTCCTAGTCACAAGGTGTGTGTCCACATATCCCCCCATGAGTGAGTTAAACAGATAAAGTGATATTGTGCTCATTCGTCTAGCTCTGTCAGAGGAGTATTGGATGTGGAGCCTAGTTGTCAACATGCTTTACCCACAACTTCTAGCTGAGAACCTGCTATGGTCTGGCTCTCTTTTGCTCTTCCTCCTTCTCCCACCCCCCCTTTTTCTCCTCTCTTGCTGTCTGTTAGCTCATCATATACTGTCAACCATGAGACTGTCTGTCCGAGAGATACCTGTTACTTCACACCTTTTCTTGCAGTTGGGTTTCCCAGCAGCTGATTTGATTATCCCAGTTCTGTTATGATACAGGGTTGGTGTGTGTGTGTTCCATCTCTCCAGTGCTAACCTGTCCAAAGCTGCCTGGGGTGCCTTAGAGAAGAACAACACTCAGATTATGGTGCGCTCCTATGAGCTGGGAGTACTGTACCTTCCCTCTGCCTTTGTAAGTACACAGTTTACAGTACACAGTCTCATACACACACAAACATGAACAGCCTTATAAACAGGGCACACAGTTACATATGCACATACGTCACATGTGTGGTGTACAGGGTCTTTTGTGTCATTCTCAGGATAGCACTAGTGTCATTTTCCCTTGTTGTTGAGGTAGGCCATAGAATTACCTCAAAAGTTGCTTAGCAACAGTCTTGCTGTTTTTCTTTTTTTCCCCAGATCTGTAGATGGTTTATGGAATAGTTGATCACTTTCTCTCTTTATTCCTCCCTTTCTCAGTTTCTTTCGCTTTCTCCATTCCTCTTTATCTTTATTTCTCTACTTTGGTTATTGTTTAGAAAACTAGAGAACTGTACAGGTCATTTGTTTGTTTCCCCAATGGTTGTCATCTTTGATGACTACTTCATAAAGATGATATATAGGACAAACGTGTGTTCTCTGGGATATTACTGCTGTTTGAAGGGACTAATGGATTGATCGAAGAGCTACTTAAAAGTACAGCTTGACTTCATTAAACTGCCTTGCTGCGCCAACCTGTTCTGAATAAACAAGATTAGGTCGAACAAAGGGTTTTGGAGATGGAGAGATGGAGTAAAACAGGAGAACCAATAAATCACTTGTTTGTGTGAAGAATTTGTTTTATAAAAGACAATGTAAGCCCTATGAGAGGTAAGGGTTCATTCAGCTAAGATCAGTAAACATGGTTTGTTATTCCTTCTTTTCATTGTTTCTCTCTCTCTCTCTCTCTGAGAGAGAGAGAGAGAGAGAGAGAGATGGGGTATGAAGGACAGCACAAAAGAGAGAACAAACTTGAAAGGGAGGAAGATAATTAAATAGTGAATGCTTTTAGTGACAGATCCATTTCTATTTAAGTGAGTGTATGTTACTGTGTGTACCTGTCCTTGCACTACTGTTGCAGACACAGATTACGGCATGGCTCTGTCACCTCTGTGTGGGCTTCTCTCTTCCTCTTGCTTCAGTCAATTCATCAGACTCTGTGAAGGGAGGGAGGGTATAAAGGTTGAGAAACAAATAGTTTAGAAGAAGACACTTGTGTCAATCCCAAAGTTCTTGTAGGAAGCCTTCTCCTCAGTTTTAAGGAATGTGCATATCGACCTCTCTCCCCCTGTTGAGGTAAGCCTAGGTCAGAGTGGACCAGCTGTAGCTCAATCTGAACTGGGTGCATAGCCTCTCCCTCCATTGGGTGCAGACGCCGTCCAGCCATTCCTGCTGTTTCCCCAGTACTTATCAACGTTCCACAAAGGGAGCCCCATTGGGCGCTCCCCTACCCCACCCAAACACACTAATAGGTACTGCGCGCCTATCTCTCTCTTACAGACATACACAAACACAGTGTGTTCAGATTTCCAGCCATAATCTGGCCCAATATAAACAAATGAGGCTACACTCTGTTGCCGTGTCAGCGGGAGCAGAGTGTTGCCGGGAGACAGACAGATGTGTCTCACCAGTTTTCCTGGAGCCTCTTATGAAAACATTCCGCTACCATCGGAGTTGGCCTGCATTCAAGCCCTGGTTCTGTACGTCCTTCCCTTCACCTTTCCTTGTCTCCTTCCTCCCTGCATTCTTTCCTCTACTCTTTTTGGACAACTGGGACATGTAAAAGCTACCACCAGAGCTGGTCTGTATCAACTCTGCCTTGTCCCCATTTCCTTCCCTTCTTCTCATGTATCTTGCAGGGTTTCATCTCTGGGGTCTGCCTCACCCCTGTAGAAAAGGGAGCAGACGCCACCAGCTACTGCTTATCAGAGGCCAGAAGGGGTGACCCATTACAGGAACATAGGAGGAGCTGGACTAAGAGACAACTAAATCTAGAGACACATTGAGTCGGTGTGTCTGGATCTCTTTTCTTGTTGAGGCTCTCAGTGCCCCGCTTGCATTCTCTAGACTTTTCAAGGTCGCTGCCAATCTCTCTCTCTTTCTCTCCCTGTCACAAAAAGAAACTGCAGATTATTGTGGAATTTTCCTCAACTTTCTACTAAACTGTCTACCCATATCCATCCATTTATCTTTCATCTTCATCAGCCCCCATCTCTCTAGATATGTGGAACTTCTGCACTAATGTCTGCACAGGAATTACACTGGATAACAAGATTGCTGCAGTCAACAGTCTGTCTAGCTGAATGTCTCTTAGCTAAAGATTCTGGTTGTTGTTTTCTGGGAGTAACTTTCTGTGTTGTTTGTGCTGTTTCTGGTGTAAACAATTCATATACAATTATAGCCACTAGAAGTTTCTTTGACTTAAATATATTAGTTAAGGTTACTGTGTGTGTGTGCGCACATGCACATGTTCTCTGCTGTCTTTCAGAATATGACCTCATTTCCTGTGCAGAGGAACCAGTTTCCTGCCACAGTTCCGTCCTCCTCATTTCCTGTGCCCTTTGACCTGCCTCCAACATGCTACTCAGACAAAGGTAATCAATACCTCCCTACAATGCTGTGTGTGTGTAGTATGTGTGTGTCTGATAGGTATGTGTGTAGGAAGATTATTGCCTTTATGTGTGTGTCTGCCTGGTATATTGTGTCTAACAGGTGTGTGTGTTTGTCTCTGTATATCCCGATCCCCATTTGCACAATTTTTTATAACGTGTGCGGCTTTGTGAGTTCACCATGACAAATAATTTTGCTGTAATGGCTTAGACATTGGACACTCAGCGCTCGGAACTCCCTCGTTGCCAATGTTAAATTGGTCCAGCTGTAGCAGTCAGTCACATGTTGAGGGGCACATAAATACATCTGCAGTCATAAGGTCTTTCTGAAATGGTGTGTGAGGGTGTACATTGTGCAGTTTGAAAGGATTCAGTCTGTCATACTCTAGTGATGTCACATTTCCTCGAGCAACAAAAGATTTCTGGCTAGTCAAGGATGAGCACTTATTTATTCTCATTTCGGATAGACCTGAGATGCATGTAGGGGTCAGAGCACTGACTGGTAATGGCAGTGTAGAATGACCCTTTGGCCGGTCATTGGTCCCTTCCCCGACCTCTACTAACCCTGTTGACTGTCACAGACTGGATTGGGTTATACTGAAATCCTGAGGCTTGCAACATATCGCCATAGCAACTAGTTATTTTTATAATATTTTGAGTGATGAAGCATAAATGCATAAAAAAAGAGGGGTAGAGTGAGACATAAAGATGCTAAGGGAGAAAGAGAACAGAAAAACACTAGGATGGGGGGGGGGTACTGCTACAGAACATGAATAGGGTATGGGACCTTTGTGACATGGGGGTGTTTCTGACAAGTGAAGGCCAAGCGATTTTGGTTTTAGTTCTGGTTTGACAACTGTCACAACTTATTGCTCCAGTGCAAAGTCTGGTCAGTAGACGTCAAAAACGTAACCTTTCAGAGGAGAAGAAACATCGTGGGAGTTAAGGAAAAGAAAGCATAGAAGACAAATACAAGAGTAAAGGTGGAAGATTCATTTATTAGAAAAGGAAACTGTAGGACTGCAGGCCTACTCTGTGTCTCCATGTCTGGTCACTGTGTTCCAGTCAACTATCCATTGCTTTCATCAGACACCAGGTGCCATGGCAACCAACCTTAAAAAGGCAGTGAAGATGTGCATATCTGAATGCATCTTTTAATTGAGTTTTGAGTCAGAGAGTGTGTGTCTTTGTGTGTTTGAGACACTGTACTTGGTCAAACTGACAACAGTTAGTAGTGCAAATTAGTTAATGGTGAGTTGGTGTCAGATAGGGTTGTATACTGTTCACATAGTCTGTGTTTTGGTGTCAGCACTGTATACTATGGCTTAGGGGTGGGAATCTTTTGGTACCTCATGATTCGATTCAAATCGATACTTTTTTTTATTATTTTTTATTTTTTACATTAACAAAAAGAAGAAATCGATGTGAATCGCTAGAAGACTGAATCGCAATTCAAATGTGAATCCATTTTTTGTCCCACCCCATTCCATGGCTAATGGTTTCATTATGTTTTAATGTGTATCGTCTCTCTCCTCATGTTCTCTACCTTCTCTCCCATCCCTTCTCTCATAATTCTCTCGCCTCCCTTCTCTCCTCTTTCACCTCTGCTTGTCTTGCTCCTTTCTTCTGCTACTCCTCTCAGACCAGCCATGGATCTGGAATATTCCCTACAGCCAGGATCCAGACACGCATGGCAACATCTGGGTCCCCTCCTGAGCTGTGCCAGGCCATACTACGCATCCACATGCACGCACACACACACACACGCCCCTCTTACACAAACATACACCTCACACACACGGACAACTATCTCTCACTCACACAGGCTTACACCTGTGTCTTACCTAATCTGTCTTAGTTCATTTGTGCCTGTCTTGTAGATATCTCTTAGTAAGACCCTGAGGGTCTTTATTCCTGCTTCATAGTATTGAACAAAGCCACTTTTCTTTGTAGCTATCTGTGTTGTGATTTTGTGGCTGTAATAATCATGTTAGTGATCTATTTTGTACTGGATGATCAACTAGTTACTTATGTACTCCCAAGGTGACATTAAAACATTTTTACATTTGCCCATGTTTCTAGTCCTCAGTATGTTTGAAGCAAATGCATTGATAGATTGTGGCCTTCCCTGGGGGTTAATTATTTTATCTCTCTTCCTCTATTGATCTCTTAATTTATTACTCCTTGTCTATCTCAAGACACTAAATTGACTGATGGTCTCCTTTCCTCAGCTTTTGAATGGGAAGACAGGTTAAATCTATCAGTTTTTCTCTCTTTCTTGCTCCACCCCATCACTCCTCTCTTTCTCAACTTTTCCCTTATGTATTTTTACTATTGTTTTAATATCTCTCTCATTATCTTGCTCACTCAATCGGTATCTCTCAATATATTTTCTCCATAACTGTCCATTTTATTCATCTGTACTTTCCTATGTTCCTTGTGAGGATTATGGCTAGTTTAACACACCATGACTTGTAGGCATCAGCCACAGGTGCAAACAAGACAGCCCTCTTATCCTATAGCATAGAGCTTCTCCAGGCTGTGTATTGTCTGCACCTCCCTCGCCCCATGCAGAAATATAACACAGGGACCTGAAAAGATAACCTTGAAGGGCTTTTCAAAGAGATAAAAATCAAATTAATGATGACTTAAATGAAAGGAGTATGTGTTTGGATAGATTATTCTATTGTTTGCAGGTTGGATCTATTCAGTAGTTCTCCTATGTTCAGCGTCAATACCCAAGTATTCAAGGCTGTTAAATGCAACAAGCACGGACTTATGGATGTACGATTTACTTTAAAATCCAATAATGCACTCAAAAATTTTGCGAAGCACTGATCCATAAGGTGTATTTGTGAGAAAATGTGTTTATTTCAGATACTTTTATGAACACGCCATGTTTCGTTCCTATAGATTAGAGGGGATTTATATGTCACTCATGTCTGATTATTCTGGGATGTTTCAGTACCAAACCGCAGCTGTTAATTCATCATTTTGCTTCCCTGGGCAGCCAGGACTCGTGTGCTCCACCACTGCGCTGCACCGAACAGCTTACTTTCCATTCCCGTCGAGCGCTTCCCATCTCTCCGGTCTCCAGCTGTCCCTCGCCTCTCCTCGCGCTGTTGGTCCTCCATGTGTGTAGTGAGGGATATCAAAATCCCGTGGAGTATGGATTTTGTGAGTGTTTTGAAGCTGTGGCATGACATATTTCTACTTCGTTGGTGCTGACTACCAGAGGAGAGCCACTGGATACTGCAAGACAACTCTAACGTCACCTGTATCGGACGCCGAATGGGTGCTTTCGGCGAGCTTTCTTGCATGGGAGTCGACAATTGTGTATTATTTTTTAACGATAGCCTACATACTTGGATGAAGCACATGAACTGCAGTTTAGAGTGCAATTGTATCGAATGAGGTATTATATTGTATTACAAACTTTAAAAACCTTTCTTATTAAAGACAAAGCATGCAACCACATATAAATTATCTTTTTAAATGACAGAAGGCGTTGGAAATGTTTTCCCTAAGAGTAGGCTACGTATATGCGTTATGGAGCATCGATGACGTAGAAATGAACAAGGGGAACTAAAGAGTGAACACAGAGAAACATCTTGTGCGCTACAACTTGTAGCCCTAGGAGATATTATTTTCCAGTTACGCAGCCATGGGTGATCAATTTTGATACCAGCACCTCCGCGTTATTTCCATTTCAGACTCTTTTGTGTGAGTTTCAAAGGTTTTTCTACTTATGTGAAACTGATAGGATTTCATGTTGCACCTGAGAGAATGGGGAGGTTATCTCTCTCTGGGTCCTGTCCGTTCAACGCGCCGTCCTAATGCCTTGCAGGAGCGGCTGCTGCTGCGGCCTGGGCGCGGTGAACGAGGACAACGCGCGGTTCCTGATGTTGGCGCTCCTCATAGTTCTCTACCTGCTTTGCGGTGCAGCGGTGTTTTCAGCGCTGGAGCACCCAAAGGAGCGACAGGCGAAGGAACGATGGTCTCAGCGCTTCGAGAGCTTTACCCAGAGACACAACCTCAGCCGGGAGGACTTGGAGACATTTCTTCGGTTCTATGAAGAGGCGAACCTCGCCGGGATCCGCGTGGACATTCTCAGACCACGCTGGGATTTCACCGGGGCATTCTATTTCGTTGGAACTGTGGTTTCAACCATAGGTTAGTATATTCTGCGCTTTAGGTAACAGTTATTTCGTTGGATTATGCATGTTTTCAACTTGTTTATTGCAAAATATCATTTTGTAGAAGGCTATTATACCACAATGAAAATAATTACACTTTTATGCACAACATTAAAGCATAAATCATTCAGGAATTCAACGGCCCAAACAATAGGTCCTGGCCTTAAACGATGCATTCCAACCGCTGTAGTATGAAACTGCTTCAGTATTAAGTTTCATTCACGTACAGTCTTGTTTACTAACAGGACGTTCAAACTATTATTGACATGGGGAGTATTTGTGAGTGGGGGTAGCGTAAAATGTTATCAACGATAGGTTTTCTCCTACAAATGGTGCAACAGCTCCTGAACTTGTGATCATTCGGTGTTTATTGACCATACAATAATGTAATCGACTGTGTTCTCCTGAATTGGTTTGACCCTTCTACTTCCACCCCCACACCCCTCCTGCTGTGAGATTTCATAAATGTTTTATGACCTTTGGAAAGAGGGTGTATCAGACTTACACAGTCCAGTTTGTCAACTACTGGCCTGTCTGACAGTGATATGATGAACACTGCAAAATAATGGCTCATAACCCCAGAAGGGAAACCCCCAACTCTGCATGTCTGTAGCTGCTGTAGAGTTGCATAAACCGTAATCTTGTTTTCATATGACAGACAAAAACTGAATGTGAAAACCATCTGTAGTCAACCAATTTGGTGTAGTACAGTATGTAGAAAGCCTCATAAGCAAGGTAATTTACAAACCTTAACTCTAGGTTTTTACAAAACACAGATTAGATACTGTTTACAGAAAACAATGTTGATCTACGACCGTTCTATTAGTCCTCAAATTGTACATGCTTTTATAGAATGCTGGATAGAAGTAATTGTGTAAGGCAAGGGTGGGATATGTGCTACTGCTACTTGGGTGAGAGGTATCTTCTTCAGATATAGCCCAGCAGATTAAAAAATATATATGTTTTGTTGAGTACTTTCCCTTTCATCTCACGAGAGTCACATCTGCTGGAAGAATATTAAAGCCCAAAGCCAGATGATGAATTTACATTTACACTCATGGGACAGAGGGGTAGAGAGAAGAGGAGAAGAAGAGAGGAGTGGAGAGAAGGACATCATATAAGAGGGGAAAGGGGGCAGGGAGGAGACAATAATGGAAAGGTGCATAGTAAGGAGAGGAAGAGAATTGTTGAGAGAAGTAAAGAGAAATTAGGAAAAATTAGATGAGGGAGAGAGATATAGTTGGCTAACAGGATGTATAGTACACAAAGACCTTTCAATAAGGCATGAACCATTAGAGAGCTCCCCCTGTTCTCAAGCCCTCTGCAATAGTTCCTTTGGCTTGTCTGTGTGGAAAGATGAAGATCAAGGTGTCACTTTTTCAGGGAGGCCAAGAAAGCAGATAATCATGAAGATCCTTTCCTCATTGTCCTTTTAAAAGGATGACCTTCAATATAAACTAAACTTTGGACTCCTGTCTTATTTATCTTCTCCTACCCTTTCCCCTCTCTCCCCCTCTATCTCCCTTGTCTTCTTTTCTTTTGCCTTTTAATTTGTCCTATTATCTCCCCTCTTCCTACCTTCCCCTCTCTGCTTCCCCCTCATCTCTCTACCCCTCTACCTTCAAATTCCTCTCTTCCCCTCCCTCCTCTCTCCTCCAGGATTTGGGATGACCACTCCGGCCACGGTAGGCGGCAAGATATTTCTTATTTTCTACGGCCTGATTGGTTGTGCCTCCACCATCCTCTTCTTCAATCTCTTCCTGGAGCGCATCATCACCGTGCTTGCCTTTGTCCTCAAATCCTGTCATGAGCTACGGCACCACCGCCATGCTGTGGTACTACATCCAGGCCATCAGGGAGCGCCGCTGAGAGATGAAAGAGACAGCCTGGCAGGATGGAAACCGTCGGTCTACTATGTGATGCTGATACTCTGCATGGCAGCCATCTTGATTTCGTGCTGCGCTTCAGCCATGTACTCTGCAATAGAGGGTTGGGCCTATCTGGACTCTCTGTACTTTTGCTTCGTCACATTTAGCACCATCGGGTTTGGGGACATGGTGAGCAGCCAGCGGGCTGCATATGGGGAGAACCAGGCAGCTTACCGCTTTGCCAACTTCCTCTTCCTGCTGATGGGGGTGTGCTGCATTTACTCTCTCTTCAATGTCATCTCCATCGTCATCAAACAGGTGAGGAGAACAGACCCAGAACAGACCCAACACTCAAATCTTAAACATAGGTAAAAGTAAATAATGATTCATCCATGAAGCCATTAACAGCAATAATAACTGTCCCAGCGATGAGAAACTCTTTATGGACTATCTTTCCAATGACACCATTACTATCTTCCACCCTAATGTGGACTTGTGTGTTACCCCTGGCCCCTGACACAGAATTGTCCCATAACAGTAATAACAGTGAAATTCCTGTCTAACCCAACCCTGGGCAGACCCTGAACTGGCTGCTGAGGAGGATGGACCTGGTGTGTAGGGGCTGCTGTCCCGCTGGCAAGAGATTCCGACCACGTCGTAATGCCGTTATGCCGGCTGGTGCTGCCCATCCGAGGGCCAGGCGTAACATCTCCATAGAAACCGATGCCGTGAACGAGAGCGAGACAGATGGAGGGAGGAGAATGTCCGGAGAGATGATCTCGATGAAGGACTTTCTTGCAGCAAACAAGGTGAGTCTGTCCCAGCATTGTGGACAGTGCTCTCCTCATCTCCTACCACTAGCATTGCTAATGCTAACAACACTGATAAACCTCATCATCAGATATCCCAAGTGAAAAAACAGTTTGAATGGATGAGCAATGGTCTGGATCAGAGGCGTTGTTAGACATAAAACTCTACTGGGGCACAGGTCCCTATTCATATCCCCTTTTTTCTTTCAAGCTTGCTGTGCACTTACGCACTACTAGGCTACAGACACTCCCCTTGCTTAACCCACTATACAACAGTTCAGGGACGCAAATTTGATATCAGCTTTGGCAGGGACATCAAAGAAAGCACAAAAAACTATTGGCATTCATCTGAGCGCAAATACAGTTTTTTCTTTTAGCTTCATGTAATATTTTTTTGGTCACAATAAGATGATTGCGAGGCCTCTCATTAAGAAACGATCTTTAGTTTTGTAATGTTTTCTTAGCCTACCGCGCTGACATGGAATTCTGCTTGCATTGGGTTGTTTTTTCGGTTAAATACTTTTACAAGCGTTAATTGGGATACTACATTCATTCTTTTAGGGATTATCAATCTAAATTAATGCACTGACTAATAAAGAAAATTGTTAAAACTCAAACTTTAGATTTTGATGGGGCACAGCAGATTTATACAGGGGCACGTGCCCCAGTAAAGAGGGTCTAACAACGCCCATGGTCTGGATGTTCGGAACAAGCTAAATGATTTATATGAAGAAACTTCATAAACAACTTTATATAGACCATACTGATGCACTACTTAACTTTTATTGAGGCCATATGGAAGGCTTTACCAGTATAGGTTCCACAAGGATTGTTGTGTTATTTTCAATAAAGCAGTTAATAAAACTTTATCTCACAGTCAATAAAGTTTATCTTATCACTTCATCTCTGCAGGTGAACCTGGCACTAATGCAGAAGCAGCTGTCAGAAGCAGCCAATGGGAATGCTCAACCGTCTGTCTCCACCAATAGGGAAAATTGCTTTTCTGGTGGGGTGGGGGCTCTGGGGATCATGAACAACCGTTTGGCTGAGACCAGCGTGGATAGATAGACTCTACCATACAACCACAAGTTACTGACACATCTGTCCATAGACCAGGCTATAGAAAGACACACCTGTTTAAGGGACTTGTTAGTTCTTAGTAGACGGAGTCTCTTGTGTGTTTCAGGTCTCCTTTCTATTTCTTTCTTTGTATCGCGTAAACTGTAAATATTATTTGTAAACAAAAATAATCATAAACTACTTGTAGATATTATGGGAAACAGCAAATTATATGAAACAATTAAGAGTAAAGAGACCTGAGTTCATTTGAATTGGAATGGACTCTTATCTGGAGGGTAATACATAAGTGCAGATGGGGACGTTAAACCCGAGACTGCACACACCCGCACACAAATCTGCTCACTCAACACACACACACACACGTTTACAAACAGAGAAAACACAAAAAAATATGTCTTAACATATAAACAAAGATCCATGAGGTTGGCATTCAGTCATGGGTAGCAATAGAAGCTGAATACATTTATATTCAAGTCACTTTTGTCTCAGATGTGATCCTCTTAAGAATCACTATTCAAGAGATGGGCTTGTTTGAAGGTGGAACTGTCTATACCTGTTGTTATGAATTGCTAATCTTCTGCTTCAAATTAGCCAGGTGTGCTGAGTCTGTGTGCACAAGTGTATTTTTTTATGTGTGTGAGCGTGTTGTTAAGGGCCTGGTAGAAGAGGGGGAAGATGTGAGTGTGTGTGTGTTGGGGGGGGGGGGGGGGGGGTGGCAGGAGGAGTCACCACAGTCCTGAATAATGGATTAGAGAACATAAATCATTTTTTTTCTCTTATATTCTCTCTCCTCTCCTCCCATCTCCCACCCCTTGCCTCATTCCATCTCTTCTGGGCCTGAAGAGGATGTTAGAATGTGTACCTGTGAGGATTTGTATGTGAAATCAGGAGATACCACTGATAGCACAGGTAGGAAAAGTGAATGACAAGTGAACGGAGCCCTTATATTCCAGTCTTCCCATCTCTGTTCCCATTGCTCCTGACGTCCTGAGGCTGTCCTACTTAACAACATGATGAAAGAGATCAACTTGTACTGTGCCAGATTATCTGAATGAGAGCAATATTGTAAAGTGATTTTACAACTGTCTGAGTCTTCTCAGAAAATAAAGGAATATATTTGCATTCACTTCACAGTGTGGTTCCTTTTTAACAGGAATGAGCGGGGGGGGGGGGGGGCAAATGCACTGAGGCAATTATTTTAATGGGAATGCAGTATATGATCAAGTGTATTGTGTTGGTAGTGTGTGTATGTGTTTCCAATAAAGTATGGTGCCTGCAACACATTCTCTTCATCTGTCTAACAGGAAATGAGACAAAATTGTCTGTGGACTCCCTTGTCTGTTGCAGAGGTAGGCATTAACATCAGAAAACAAGCTTAAGGCACACACTCATCCAAGCATGAGCAATAGACAGGGATTCTGTAATCCACATAATTTCACATTTAAATATTCATTTGCAGAAGCCTACTGAGGGTTTTCAAGTCCAGAAGTAAATTGAGCATTTTGATATCGAAACATAATCTTCAGAAGCACATTTAACAACTTACTGCTGAAGATTTTCTTGTGGTGACCGTGTTTCGTCAACTGTTAACACATGGAACAGTGGCAAATGTATGCACACGGTGAGTGTGAAGGGAGACACACAACATACTTCAGTCTAAGTTTGATCAGTTTAACTTTTCTTCTTCTACATCCAGCTGGTTCAAATCATATTTATCAACTCGAACTCAGTGTGTTAAAATAAACAATGTATTATCCGACTTCAAAAATCTGTCTACAGGTGTTCCCCAAGATTCAATCCTGGGTCCACTTCTTTTCAGTCTTCATATTAACGATTTACCATCAGTTTGCCAAGACTGTGAGGTTCTGTGTCGTCTGTACGCAGACGACACTGTGATCTTTGGGTGGGGTAAGAATAATGTAGAGGTCGCTGCTAGGCTTACAAAGGTCATGGTTAATGTGTCTGACTGGTCAAACAAATGTTGTCTTCAGCTCAACAATTCCAAAACCGTTGCTATGTTTTTTTCTAAAACCAGCAAGTCTCACACTGAACCCAATGTATTTATTTCTGATCAAAGAATCAAGAATCTCGGGGGGGGGCCGGGGACATTGAGTCCGAATGGGCCACGTTCCGGGCCTCCATTGTTGAAGCGGCTGACCGGAGCTGCGGCCGCAAGGCGGTCGGTGCATGTCGCGGCGGTAACCCTCGGACCCGGTGGTGGACTCCGGAGGTGAGGGATGCCGTCAAGCTGAAGAAGGAGGCCTATCGGACTTTATTGGCTGGTAGGACTCCAGAGGCAGCTGATGTGTACCGGCAGGCCAAGCGGAACGCGGCTTTGGCGGTCGCGGAGGCAAAAACCCGGGCATGGGAGGAGTTCGGCGAGGCCATGGAGAATGACTTCCGAACAGCTTCAAAAAGGTTCTGGACCACCATCCGGCGGCTCAGGAGGGGGAAGCAGTGCTCTGTCAACACTGTATACGGTGGGGATGGTGCGCTGCTGACCTCGACAGGGGACATCCTGGATCGATGGAAGGAATACTTCGAAGACCTCCTTAATTCCACCAACACGCTTTCCGACGTGGAGGCAGAGTCTGGGGACATCAGGGGGGGCCCTTCTATCTCTGGGGCTGAGGTCGCCGAGGTGGTTGAAAAGCTCCGCGGTGGCAGGGCCCCTGGGGTGGATGAGGTCCGCCCGGAGTTCCTTAAGGCTCTGGATGTTGTAGGGCTGTCTTGGTTGACACGACTCTGCAACATCGCGTGGACATCGGGGACAGTGCCTCTGGACTGGCAGACCGGGGTGGTGGTTCCCCTCTTTAAAAAGGGGGACCGGAGGGTGTACTCCAACTTTAGGGGATCACACTCCTCAGCCTCCCTGGGAAAGTCTATTCAGGGGTCTTGGAGAGGAGGAACCTCGGATTCGGGAGGAGCAATGTGGTTTTCATCCTGGCCGTGGAACAGTGGACCAGCTTTATACCCTCCGCGGAGTCCTGGAGGGTACATGGGAGTTCGCCCAACCAGTCTACACATGTTTTGTGGATTTGGAAAAGGCGTTCGACCGTGTCCCTCGGGGGCTCATGTGGGGGGTGCTCCGAGAGTACGGGGTACCGGATTTCCTGATCGGGGCTGTCGGGTCCCTGTACGACCGGTGCCAGAGTTTGGTCCGCATTGCCGGTAGTAAGTCGAACTTGTTTCCGGTGAGGGTTGGACTCCGCCAGGGCTGCCCTATGTCACCGATTCTGTTCATTACCTATATGGACAGAATTTCTAGGCGCAGCCAGGGTGTTGAGGGGGTCCGGTTTGGTGACCTCAGGATCGGGTCGCTGCTTTTTGCGGATGATGTGGTCCTGTTGGCTTCATTGGGCCGTGACCTTCAGCTCTCACTGGAGCGGTTCGCAACCGAATGTGAAGCGGCTGGGATGCGAATCAGCACCTCCAAATTTGAGGCCATGGTAATCGACCGGAAAAGGGTGGAGTGCCATCTCCGGGTCGGGGAGGAGATCCTGAACCAAGCGGAGGAATTCAAGTATCTCGGGGTCTTGTTCACGAGTGAGGGAAGAATGGAGCGCGAGGTCGACAGGCGGATCGGTGCGGCGTCCGCAGTGATGCGGGCTCTGCATCGGTCCGTCGTGGTGAAGAAGGAGCTGAGTCGAAAGGCGAAGCTCTCTATTTACCAGTCGATCTACGTTCCTACCCTCACCTATGGTCACGAACTATGGGTAGTGACCGAAAGAACGAGATCGCGAATACAAGCGGCCGAAATGAGCTTTCTCCGCAGGGTGTCCGGGCTCTCCCTTAGAGATAGGGTGAGAAGCTCGGTCATCCGGGAGGGGCTCAGAGTAGAACCGCTGCTCCTCCGCGTCGAGAGGAGCCAGCCGAGGTGGCTCGGGCATCTGATTAGGATGCCTCCTGGACGCCTCCCTGGTGAGGTGTTCCGGGCACGTCCCACTGGGAAGAGGCCCCGGGGAAGACCCAGGACACGCTGGAGAGACTATGTCTCTCGGCTGGCCTGGGAATGCCTCGGGGTCCCCCAGGAAGAGCTGGTGGAAGTGGCCGGGGGGAGGGAAGTCTGGGCCTCCCTGCTTAGGTCGCTGCCCCGCGACCCGATCCCCGGACAAGCGGCAGATGACGGACGGACGGAGAATCAAGATTGTGAAGGATTACAAATATCTTGGTATCTTGATTGATAATCAACTTACTTTAAAAAAACATGTAAAAAAAATATGCAAAAATGTAAAATTCACCTTAGCCAACTTTAGGCATCTTAGAAATCACATGTCCACCAAGGCTGCTAAAATGTACATGTTCTCGTTGTTTTTATCTCATATTAACTACTGCTTACCCACCTACTGCCAACTCCACTACCCTTAAACCAGTAATGTCTCTTTACAAACAGGCTCTCAAAATACTTGACAAAAAACCTAAATCACACCATCACTGTTCAGTCCTCCATAAATACAGACTTTTAAGTTGGGACAACATGATCACATTCAAGAACTGCTGTTTAATGTTCAAAATCCGGTTTAACCTGGCCCCCCACCACTATGCAGCCTAGTCAAGTTTAGAACACCAGCAACCAGTGCCACTCGAGGGGAAGCAAGAGGAGACTGTGTTATTCCTTTAAAAAAAAGTGTATTTGGACAGTCAGTTTTCTCAATTAGGTCAGCCTGGGAATGGAAAAATCTCCCTCAAAACATTAGAGAATCAACCTCATCCAACTGTTTTAAAAGTAATCTCAAAACATGGTTGATAAATAACCAAAAATGTGTTCTAAAACTGGTTGTTCCCATCCTTGATTGTGATTGGCTATATCGCATTCCATGCCGTTGTAAAATACAGCATAACCTCACAGGTTGTCCTCATAACATTCTTTAAAATTCCATATTACTGCGCATCGAATATTTCAAATTGAAAAAGACGGCAAAGGTGTCCATCTGGCTGTTGCGTGGCAACGATTTATGTAGGAACTATACTTTGTAGTAGCGGAAGAATGACGGTTTATTATTAAACTATTTTGTTTCTAATTGTTTTTATTGATGAAACCATATCAAATATTTGTAGTAACAGTTTTAGAAAAGCAATAAGCCCCGCGAGTCCGTGGTTTACGCTGATTTTAGAACAGGTTAGGGGTTTTTCGCTGGATAGAATGAGCTGGACAATTGCTCATTGAAAATAAATCGTGAAGCTTGTAGACCCGAAAGGATTCACCTTCTGCTGCATTGAAAATGTAGTTATCAGATGGTACTGTACTGTTTGAATTGCGATTCCATCTGAAGTCCGGTGACAATGTTGTTACAATTGCTTGTTTCAAAGGGGGTTTCTTAATGAATTAATGCAATGAGTTGGCTAAATGCTTGAAAATATTACTAGAAGGGAAAAAGGTGACATAAAGTCATAGAGGTTAGGACCGTTTTCACCGGATTGCCCAATATCTTCATTTGATCCAACTTTTCAACTGACGCTGCTATAGCTTATCAATATTATATATTTACATTTAGGTACATTTAAATGTAAATATTATATATATCAATAATTATTATATTGATTGAAAAGAGTAAGAATAGGAGTTAAGGGGACCCCATGCCTGTCTTCGCCTGGGGCCCCCAAATCACTAAATCCGCCACTGGGTACACTAGGTGGTTTACTTGCGAGTGTCTGCATTATCATTGCAGCCAGGACGGTATAACGGTATAAAGCCACAAGGCGGCGTTCTGGGCCTCAGTCAGACAAGGCTGCATTCCTCAGCGCAAATGTTTTGCCACGTTCATAGAGCGGCGAACTTCTCAACTACGAATCCCATGAAACCTCGCCGTGTTTCATGTCAATATGGCCACTGTCAGTCAGACAAAGGCAAATCAGTCTAGCCAAGAAATGAAATCAAATTAAGAGAGGACAGGAGAAACTCTGACATTGTGGGGACCTGCTTTTGCATGTTCCGCGTCGGAGATAAAGCTAACCAAATCCATCCATTCGTGGTGGACGGCGGCTCTCGATTCAACAAGCAAGGTAAGGAAGACTTGCAAGGCTAGCTAGCTAGCTTTTCTGCAGGCTCGCCCGCACTCTTTGGCACTGATCCCATTGCCAGCAAGCTAGTTCTGCAGCTGTAGTTAGCTGCGCTCTGAGCTTGGTTGTCTTCCTAGCCGCTGCTGTCCGCTGCTGTCCGCTGCTGGCCTCCCTTAGACACATGTTTGGGAGCTTGTTAGCCACTTAGCACTCAACCAAACGAAGATAGCTACCGTGCCATCTTCCCCAACAACAACAACAGTCAACACGCTGTAATTTTGGTAAAACGTGGTAAAAACGTTATTCTAAGAATCTAGGTGTTTAGCTAGCTAGTAACTTAGCTTTCTCGCAAGCCAGTAGATGTGCTGTGTTGCCAAGTGACTTTATTTATTAAAGTTACAATAAGCTAACTTGCACCGGCTACACTTTGAAGACAATTCCCTGACGTTCACATCACCGTTTTAACTGTTGTGGTTGTTGTGATAGTGACGTCATCCACACGGATGAAGTTTCACCTTTGAGAACCTCCCAGTCTGGATGCTTTGCTAGCTGCACTCTCCCGTCCGAAGATGAGAGTTGAAAAGTTTGCTTGTCAGCTTCAAATAATAGTGTCAAAGTCTCAGCTATTTATAGCGCAAGTATACATGGTGACTTTGGCTACCCATGCTTGTAGTGGTTGATTATGTAGTTTAAGTTTTCTACAAGTCTACAAGCCAATGGCAATAATCTATCTTGGTTAGATTGCTTTTCTGTTTATCTTGGGCCTGGTTACATGTTGTTTTTTGTTGTTGAGGGAAACGTGTGTGTCGGGGGGGGGGGGGGGGGGGGGGGGTGCTATACTCTGAGCCTATGCTCAGTGTTAGACCAACCTTTGGTCAGACAGTACAGTTAGGTTTTCCTCTAAACGTGAAAGAAAGCATGTAATGACCTTACCGTATTGATGTGTAACTACTGCTAATCATATAGCATCTCTGAGGCTCTCTGTGAACTCTCTCTCTCTCTCCTCTTCTCTCGCCTTCTCTCCTGTGGGACAGTGGCAGAGCTAGCTTGCTTGGTCACCCTGCCTCTTTTGAGAGATCCTCTTGAAGCATTTACCGGGTTCTGCTCTGGTGAGGTCAGCTGCATTTACCCTCTCTTCCAGCCCTGGTATCTGCTGTAGAGGAAGAAGGCATTTGCTATAGTGCCATTATGGCAGGAAGGGCAGGGAAGAGGATGTGAATAAACCTGCACCCTACGGCTACCTGATCCTACATAAAACTCTGCTGATGTAGTAGCTAAGTAGTAGGATGGAACTGTCTGGTCTCCCTGGACCAGACAGTTCAGACAGACAGGACACCCTAATGAAGAATGTGTGTGAGGTGATCCAAGCTGTCACTGTATTCATTGAGACTGTCTAGTATGCTGAGCTCTCTCTCTCTCTCTCTCTCTCTCTCTCTCTCTCTCTGTCTCTCTCTGTCTCTCTCTGTCTCTCTCTTATAAGCCTTTTTGATATAGCAGTGTAGCCTAGATTTTTTTGGGGCCTAGTTAAGTTTGGTTTGGTTATATACTCTATGTCCTAGTGAAAGGGTTACTGATAGACTAGTCTGTACTGTATGACTCATCCCTAGCCTCTTCAAAGCAAAAATATGGGAGCTGGCCAGACTGGATGGAAATTTTTCTTGGCGTTTTTCCCGAGTTGCTCTCCCTCTTAAACCCCCTCACGCCCTCTCTTTCTCCTTTCATCTTTCTTTCTCTCCTCCCTCTATCCTCTTAATCTTTTCCCATCTGCACTGTCCACTCTATCTCCTTTCAATCTTTTTTGACTCTCTACCTCTTTCATCTACTTTTTTTCTCTCTCTGTCTCTTCCTCTCTGACTTGCATGTGTCCACACATACCTGCTTATCTCCTTTGCATTAGAGCTAAATCTCTCCCTACGCCTCTTTCTATCTGTCCTACCATCTCCTTCTTCCTTTCTCATGTTTCACCCCTCCCCCTCCTTCTACCCTACTTCTCTTCCTCTGTCTAAAAAAGCTCTTCAGACTGCCAATCCATTTCATTTCTGGTCTGCAGCTGCTGAAACTGTCTCCTCTAAGCATGTCTGTCTCTGATCAGCAGTAGGGCTGCAACGAAAGATTATTTTAATAATCGATTAATCTGTCGATTCTTTTTTCGGTTAATCGATTAATCGGTTAAAAAAACAAAAAAGCATTAATTTCCAACCCTTTATTCAACTGACAGTGCAAATTCACAGTGTAAAAATTCTTCAGAATGTGCACAAACGGGCACACAATTTTGAAAAAGTTATTAATATTAGCGTGGATTTAATGCTATTTTCCAAAATGAGCAATTGATTTGAGTTTTGTTTAAAATGTTATTGAAAATTGAAAGGTTGTGGAAGTAGGCCAGACTTTATTAGAATAATCTGGTATATATTTAAGATTTTTTGATACCATTTTGAAAAAAATTCTGATTTGCGAGGATTAAGCTATTTTCAAAAATAAGTGGTTTTCTATCATTTTATTTGAAACTTCATTGAAAAAGTTAAGGCTGTGGAAGTATACCAGACATTGTTAAAATACTCTGGTGTCTGTTTGAGGTTTTATATTCCCAAAAATATTATAAAAGTCTACATTATTCAAAATGGTATGGGTAGTTTTCACCCGGTCCCTAACACTGCAAATGCTGCAAAGTAGCGTCTTCCGAATGTGACACTAATGTCGAATATGAAACTAACTTCACCTCGGTCAATTAACACACTGTATTTAGTATGAAATTCTCCCACACCTTGGATGACTTGGGTCGTAGCTACTGATTTCTCTGCCTCCGCCATGTGTTTCAGAACAACGTTACTCAACAACGTCTCTCCGATGGCCTTTTCTCTGCTGCTCCGCGCTCAATTAAACTTTTTTTAATAATACTCATCTCCGCGACTTATTTAGTGACGTGATAGTCGTGCGACACAACAAATCGATAATGAAATTTGTTGCCAACGCTGTTAATAATCGATTTTAATCGATGTAATTGATTTGTTGTTGCAGCCCTAATCAGCTGATAAGTTGGGAGCGTGCGTAAGTCTGGTCTAGCTTCTTATATACCATACTCGGTAGGGGTGCTCCGATCAGGATTTTTGTGGCCGATCACAGATCGCTAGAAGCAGTATGGGCCGATACTTTTTTTGTTATTTTTTATTCAAAATTCTTACATCCCCTTACCATTAGTTACACCTTGTACCTTTAGTATAGTTAGACTTGTACACCACTATTCATGATTTATGATGAAGTTGAATGTATGCACATTCCTGCCAAAGTAAATTCCTTGTCTCTGCAAACTATCATGGCGATTTCTGATTTCCCCTTTCTGATTCTGATTAAGGGGTCAATTTGAAGCCTTCCATTTATCATGTAACATTATCTATTTAACTATTCTGAACAACAAATGTATATCAAGTATAACAATGATGAGATGATAAAATATCATGAATTAACAACTGTTTATTTAGTGGCAGGAAACATGTTTATTATAATCCACTCTCTTTCTTAGAGACGCTTTTTAGAGACGCAATATAAACCATAGCAGCCTATGCTGGGTTATTGATAACCGCTTATAAATAAACAAATGTAACTATCCTGTCGAATAATACATTATACATTTTAACTTTAGACTATAAAATCTACAACATAAAAGGTCACAGTCAAAATAATGTTTCACATTTTTCTCTGCATTTAGATAGGAGATAAAGGACCATGGGCAATAAAGTGCACAGCGAAAAAAAAAAAAAAGTATCTTTTGATCGGCCTTTGTAGTGAGTACCCTTATGAGTATTTAAAATGAATTATCGGCCGATAATGATCGGCGACCGATCGTTCAGAGCACCCTTAATACTCAGTATAATCACTGTGATAGATTGTTCGGTGTTGTCTCTTTCTGGAGAATATCTCCAAAGTTGATTAAGAGTTACATCCCTTGTATTGTCCTCCCCCTTCCACCGTGCCAGGATGTCTCAGTACTCTGATGAGCCCAGGTTCACCATCGAGCAGATCGACTTACTGCAGCGTCTCAGGAGGACAGGAATGACAAAGCCTGAGATCCTCCATGCCCTCAACACCCTGGAGCGTCTTGACCAACAGCACGGACACAAGTTCCCCCACAGGCCCCCCCACCTGGGCCTCTCAGCCAATATCAACCCAAACACGACTTCCTCTTCCTCCTCCGCCAATAGCGTGACAGCTTCCTCCTCTACCATCTCCACTGCCACCCAGACCGCTGCGTACCGGGGTAACGGGCTCTCGGCGTCGCCTAGCAACAACTATGACGGCTCCCCGCCCTCCCCGCAGGCCCCGGCCCCCACTGCCATAGCGGGTGTGGCGGCCCAGAACGGGCGTGTCAGCAGTGAGGGGCTGGTCGTCATGACGAATGGGAAGGGGTCTCCGCCGCGGTTTCCTGTGAGCGTGAGCACGGTTAGCGGTACTGTCGGGGGGAGGGGCTTTGTGTACGAGCCCAGCGAGGATGATGTGGACATAGAGGACAAGGTGGAGGAGCTGATGAGGTGAGAAGGAAAAAGAGGGAAGGGGAGAGGAAGAGGTGAAACAAAGCAGGGGGTGAAAAGGAGAAGCTTGTGGATGTATGATACACACAATTTCATTTGATTGGTTGTCTATTATTGGGTAGTGGTGTGTGTAGCTTATGGGTGGACGGGGTAGGCAGTTTGATTAGAGACATTTTTCAAGAATCAATATAAATGTAAATTATACTACGCTAAATGTGAAAGATTGTGTGTGTTCGTTTATCGTCTATTCAAGACCAGAAAATGCCTAACAGTCAAATCAATTCCCTTTATTGATCATGAAGAAAATGTAATTCTGTCACACATATGTGCTCTCTTTCCTTGTCCATCACTCTCTCGCTATCCCCTTTCCCCACTCCCTCTCTCTCCTTCCTCCTTTCTACATCTTTTCACACAATTTTCCACCAACCTTTTCTATATCACCTGTCTCCCTGCTCTCCCTCTTTACTCATCTACATACCTCACTCCATCCCCCTACTCTCTCTCTATCTGTCTCCCTGCAGACGGGACAGTGCCATCATCAAGGAAGAGATCAAGACCTTCCTTGGGAATAGGCGTATTTCTCAGGCAGTAGTTGCACAGGTCACAGGTCAGTTCCTCCCTGCTGGCCATCATTCAAATACACTGATATCATTGTTTCAGTAGTCTTGACTTACCTGTCCCTCCCTCCCTCCCTTTCCTCTCTCCAGGTATCAGTCAGAGTCGTATCTCCCACTGGCTCCTCCAACAAGGCTCAGACCTCAGTGAGCAGAAGAAGCGGGCCTTCTACCGCTGGTACCAGATGGAGAAGACCACGCCTGGTAATACAGCCCCCCACCCCGCCCACCACCACCACCTCCCCCAGCCCCGAGCACCCCTCGCCCCCCAAGACCCTCCCCTGACACAGCCCTCCAGTCCCCCCAGCCTCCCCCCGGTACAATCTCTCTTCAGCTGCTCCACACGCTCCATCCACTACTAGCTTAGCTGGGGGGCGTTCAGGTGCACTAAACGTTTCTGAAACGTTTTGAAACAACTGAACTCGTAGAATTCAGTTGTTAAGGGATGATGTGACGCTTTTGTGTGGTTGTGAAGGGAAGTCCTGTCAGGTCTCAGTCTCAACTTTCTGATTGTTAACTTCCCATGTGAACTTCCCTTTAGGACTGTTACGTATCTACCAACATAGCTTTCCCTACCTCACCATATTCAGGTAATTTCCTGCCCCTGTCCCAGGAGGTTGAGAATACCATGCAGTCGAGTTCCCTTACACTTTCAGGAAATAACCAGGGCTGAACTCCTTCTCTTCCACTCCTACCTGCGGTGTTACATCTAAATCTTTATTGCTGCCATAACCTGTTACACCCCCAAGTCTAGCCATTGTTCTGGTCCATGCTGTGTGTTCCCTATGTGTTTCTACTCTATCAAGCTTATTAGAAATGTGTGTATATATCTGAAAGCATTCCTTGCTCCCCCCTCCTCCCCCCTCTTTCAGTACAGAGCAGCCAATAAGCTACCATCACGGCCACAATTGCTGATTTGTGATCCGTGTTTGCAGTAGCCAATAGTAGTTCTGCTATTGTAATGCTACCAAAATGTAGATCAACGTAGAGCACTTGACAAAGCATTATATTATTATATAAATATGACTATAAATTCATTTATTACGACTGTTCTGCATTAAGACCCGTATGATGTCTGACTGTATATAACCAAAGGATTTTTTTTTTTTTTTATATATATAATAAAGAAAAGTTGTTGAAATCATACCAGTGTGCTTCTCCTCTGTCTCAGTGGAGGGGAGCTCTAACTCCCCCTGGTGGACTGTGTATGTCACAGCACCTGGAGTGCTCAGGCCCTGTAAATAATTTTGACGGTAGATAGTTATATAGGATTATCAACAAACACTCAGGCACTGATGTTTATGTGTGTTTGTGCTTGTGTGTGTGTGTATGCATGCCTGTGTGTTTAATGCATAGGCAGTGATTGGTTAATGAACAGGTTACGAACACTACTCACACACAAACTAATGTGCTGGATCTGTTGGAAATTATAAAACATAGTTGAAATGAGAGGTTTCATGGTCTTGTGTGTGTGTGTGTGTGTTTGTGTGTGTGTATGATATTTATTGTCCTAAGGTGCCACTCTAACCATGCGGCCAACGCCATTGGCCATGGAGGACGTGGTGGAGTGGCATCAGACCCCGCCCCCCATAAGCTCCACTCAAGGAAGCTTCCGTCTACGACGAGGAAGTCGCTTCACCTGGCGGAAGGAATGCCTGGCTGTTATGGAAAGGTGAGGAGGAGAGAGATGAAGGCATATGGAGGAGGAAGGATAGGTGATGGAGAGAAGGAAAGGGAGAAGGAGACTTGATTGAAGAGACCTAGACTAGTGAAAAAGGGAGGGAGGGGAGAGGAGGAGGAAAGATAAAAAATATGGGTGAGGAGTAGGAAATGATGGGGGATGGAGGAGAGGATGGGATGGTGGGAGGATAGAGGATTTGTGTGTGTGTTCCATATGTAACTGTGCATGACTGCAGCTACTTCAATGAAAACCAGTACCCTGATGAGGCCAAGAGAGAGGAGATATCCAATGCCTGCAACGCCGTCATCCAGAAACCAGGTGAGAGAGAAACGGAAAGTGACAAAGGGGTGGGGAGGGAAGAGCGAGGGATAGATGAAGGAGGGCAGTAAAGAGAGTCAGATGGAAACGTGTGGTTATCTTTATTAAAGTGTCTCTCTCTTCAGGGAAGAAGCTATCTGATCTTGAGAGGGTAACCTCTCTGAAGGTCTACAACTGGTTTGCTAACCGCAGGAAGGAGATCAAGAGACGAGCCAACATAGGTAATGTTCTTAATGTTCTTAACCTCCTACTGTGTGTGTATGTGATACTTGTAACATGTTGAAATTGATCATGTTATGGCCAAATATCACGCACAATGTACTGCATTTACCATACACAGTACCAGTCAAAAGTTTGGACACATTCAATTCAATGGGTCCACATGATACTTTGCCAACCTGTGTTTTGCTTGTGTATCTGTGTGTGTATCTGTATGTGTATGTGTGTGTATTTGCATGTTTATCTGTACGTGTGTGTGTGTGTGTTTGTGTGTGCGTGTGTGTACAGTACCAGTCAAAAGTTTGGACACATGGGAAAATGTAAATACTGTAAATGCATAGGTTTAGATAGGTGTGCCTGTAGACTATATGTAGGCTCAGAACATGATTTGACATCATTTTAATTGCTGAACTACACTTTATGGTTCTTGCCTGGCTCAATGAAGTGAGTGCTCTTCCCAAAAATGTAATCAACACCCACCTGACTTTCAGGTGGCAGACAACAATGAAGTGATTAAAATGATATAGAAACATCATTTGTAGCCCAGTTTGGTAGATATGTTATGGCCAAATTTGTGTTGTTGGAAGAAGCAGCAATCCTGGAAAGCCATGGCATCGATGTTCAGAGTCCAGGAGGCCACTCCAACAGTGATGACATTGACAGCAACGAGTTTCCAGACCAGGTAGACAACCACCCCTCCCTAAAGAAAATGTAGTACAGTCTTAGATGAAATTGTTTCCTAGGACCTCACCATCTTTACAGTGGTGAATGTGAATGATTTTGGATTAACATGATATTTGCAATGTGGATATTAGGTCAATTGTTTAAATCAGTGGATGTTTAGTGATAGTTGGACCTGTTTTGGCAGGCCTGTGAGGTGTCCTCCCTGTTTGAGAAAAGAGTAGTGACCCGACCCTACGGTCTGAGTAGACTAGACCTCTCGTCTCCTACACAGGTACTTCTTCTGTCTTCTCTGCTACACAGGTACCTCTCTTGTCCTCTCCTCTACTATACTGGTACCTCTCCTCTCCTCCTAATGGACTATAGAATTCTACCCTTAAGTGATTTAACCCACTCCCTCCTCATGCTGTAGGTGCCGACCCTCCTACCCAGCTGGCTGGCTGCCTGGCCCAGTCCGGCCAAGGGGGCCATGGCCGCATTCAGGGGCAGTTCTCTGGTTGGTCGTGCCTCTCTGCCAGGGGTGGGGCAACAGGCAGAGGGTACCAGACTGACTGGCGTCTCCTGGTCTCCCCCCTCCCCATCCCTACAGGACGAGTCGACCAATCACAGCGAGCAGCAGGACCCCATAACCCTGGCAGTGGAAATGGCAGCTGTCAATCACAGCATCCTGGCCCTCGCCACACAAGCGGGGAGTGTGGCTAGGGGGACTGGAAGTGACATAAAGACTGAGATGCTGGATGAGGACTGAAATGAGATGTAGTGTGTGTGTGAGAGAGAGCGAGAGAGAGAGAGCAAGAGAGAGAGAGAGATAGAGAGAGAGAGAGGGAGAGAGAGAGAGCAAGAGAGAGAGAGAGAGAGAGAGAGTGCACGAAAGAGCAAGTCCATGTGGTTGACATTTAGGAAGAGAGTGTGTCTTCTTGGAATGTTGTCATTAACAAAGACCAAAAGTATGCACAGGCTTACAAACTGTCAAACGTAGAAATACCTGTCTGCCTCACCCTCTTATCACACAACCCTCTCCAAATACCCCATACCTCCCCCATACCTCATCTCTACCTCCCCCTCAAACTCATACCTCCCATCCTGAGGTGTGGAAGTTGTGTATCAGTTGAGGTCAAAATATACTATGTAAGTGTATAGTAGAAGAGTAGACAGTGAGTCAGAGCCTATAGTGTGCATATGTAGCACACCATTCAACACTCCCTGTCCAGTTAATATATTCTCAGTCTCTTTCTCTGTCGTGTCACTGTATAGACTGTGTTTTTTTACAGCCACAAGCTACATGTTATTGTCCTCTCCCTCCAACGAGGTTGAGATAGAGAAAGAGGAAGGAGAAAGAGATGCAGATAGAGGGACAGAGTCATGGGTACGGAGAGTTTATAATAATCCAATGCTAATCAATTCTGTCTGCTGTAAATCTGGTCAGTGTATTCCAGAGTATCATCAGCCCCAGACCTGGATTAACATCCATGAATTAATGAACCAGTATTACTAAAGAGATGCTTAACCTTTAATGTGTTATGGTTGAGAAGATGGTGGCAAATTATCATTTTTAGAGAGAGAAATGGAGAGAGATGGACAATCAGGGGGCCTTATGTGGTGGATATATGGACTGAATCATATGTAGGGGTCACCCATAGCATTGGATTTAAGCTTTTTAAACTTTATTTACTAAAGAGTGGTTTTAATATGTAGCAGAAACTTCCTCTTTGCTAGTTCAGGTTTTTAAATGATCTCCAGGTAACACCAGTTTGGCTCTCCTTAGTGCTCATAATGGTGGTAGTTTATGTCACCAGAGTGCATCCAGTTTTTTTTCTTCTTGAATCCTTTTTCCTATTTGCCTTGTGTGTGCCATATGTTTTTAACACAAGCTTCTATGGGAGGTGTTTTCTTGGATTACTTTTCCTTCCAGATGTCACTTTTAGGGCATGGTTTAGATGTACGGTGCTTCAGTCCTCTACCCTTCTAGCACACAATTGGTTGTTCTGAGTGAAGGACAGGCCATGTTACTCGCCTGGTGGTAAGGGAGGGGGGAGAGGACGGTGATCTGATTGGCTGACATGAGTTCATAAATTAGGGGTCAGAGGTCATCAGTTACTTTTGCAACCCCTGACCCCCTCCACCACCCCTCCCTGCCGACTTTCCCTTTACTAACTCCCAGCCTGCTGCTTTTTAAGTCAAATAAGATATGAATACCTGAAAAATGTTACCTGTTTTCCTGAACCCGTAAAGGTATAACTCAACCCTAAAAATAACGGTTTGAAAAGAAAAGTGGGTGCAGAACATATCTTTGAGATTGTATTGTGTGGTGAAATGCACCTTTAATACCTTTTATATTGGTTGACAGCCAAGCTGACCAATAGGGACTCTGATACCTCTGTGGTTTGTGAAACTCCTGAGGCAGGGAACTAATACAAATATTTAGTTTAATATCAAATAGGTATCTTACAAAATAGAAAATATTACATATTCTCAAAAGTATGAACCATAATTGTTCTTTTTTTTGTAAAAACTCTGCCAAGCAGAAATGTACCAGAACAGAATCATATTATTAATGACATGTCTATGTTCTCTGTAGATTTCTTATGATTTTAAATCATGTATTTACATGGAATCCATTTTTTCCTTGTGAGACTTTATGCACAACCAGCCTTTCATTTGTGGTCCAGTGTCAGGAAGACAAAGCCTCCTTCTATACTTCTGTGTCAAAAAACACTTCAAGTAGAGTAGTTTATTTGCTTTTGATAAAACTCAGAACACTTTTGGATTGCTCCATTGGTTTTATCGTGCATTGGCTAGATAACCATGAGCACACAAAGTATTTGAACTGTCAATAAAAAAAGGCCTGTAGCTATTAGTTGATCAGGAACTTTCACAACATGTGTATTTTACTGAAGACTCAAGGAGCAACAACTAACTAATGAAGTTACGTTTGTAAGGGGGCTTTGTGCTCCCATGGAGTGGGGGCAGCAGGATGGAGGAAGGCACTGCCTTCTTTATAACCAAACTGTTCTTGTTACGTATGTGAATACATGGCATATAAACTGAAGACAAATACTCTATAAAGTGGAATAATCTAAATAAACGAATTATCACTGTTGTATCGATTTGAGGTAGTTAAAAATGAGAGTCCTGTTATTTCAGACATAGTGCCTTGTTTGGACAGTAGACTGTTCTGTAATGATACATAGAAAAACTTTGCCTTTGTTAGTTTTTCATTTGTTTGAAAAGCTTTCTTTAAAAAAAAAACATTTGTTTATTGTAGTAGTGTAACTGTTGACGAATGAATATAAACAAATCACATATAAAGGTTGATCTATGAACTAAGTGTCTTTTGTTCTATACATCTTCTCAAAGCAACTACCGTTTAATATTTATTCACAATTGTCAGTAACATCAGCAATATAAAATTAAATTACACTTAATCACAGATAATTTACTGAAGTATCATACATTATCTAAATATTTGTCAATTTTCAGAATTATTTCAGTTGAACATGTATGTATAATTAGTTAATTCAAAGGACAAACATATTGATTTAAGTAAATCAGTTCACTTTTATTTATCATATCTTTACAGGGCCATTATTGTCCAGAGATGATAAAAAAAAAAAAAATATATATAAATGCATTATATTACATGATTATTCTTTGGATTTCAGCATAAAATTACACAATTAAATTAATCAAATCCCTAACTTGTGCTCAGATTTAAAGTCTTAATATACGCATATATACATACCACACACAATACATACAAAACAAGTCACTCTTTCAGAAATGATTGCTAATTATTAATCATAATGATACAAGATAATTATTCTACTCATATTGATCAAATATAGGACGAGGCACAAAGCAGCACTAGCCTCAATCCTGAGAGAGAGACAGAGAGAGAGGGGGGGGGGGGGGGGGGGTGAGGGAGAAAGAGAGGGAAAGGACTACGGTAGTGGAAGGAAAGAATATTTGTGGAAAATACTGGTTAACAATATAATTGATTCTGGTCCTATCTTTCTAGCCCCTCCCTTAGCGTTTCTCTTAGTTTCAGACTGTGTGTGTGTATATATGCATTTCTCCCAACAGCAAAACTAGGGTCAAGGGAGCACCATGTATTGGAGACAAAGACAGGTATACGTGTCTGTGTGTGCACGAGCTATGCAGATGGAAGGCCACATAAAAGGCAGGTGTAATATTGCTCTCAGTGTTGCCATCCTGTAGATACAGGTGCAGCACATTAAAGAGAAAGTAACAAAACCAGACCGTGTTCACTTCAGATATGTTGTTGTTGAGTATCAGCATGTGTCCCTGGGCCTTGAAGAGATATTTGGACCACTCAAAAACACACAAACACTTGGATGAAGATGTTCTTTAAAAACAAAACCAAGCCATCTGTATTTAGAGAAGTTACTGG
Organism: Hypomesus transpacificus; assembly: GCF_021917145.1. Classification (NCBI taxonomy): domain Eukaryota; kingdom Metazoa; phylum Chordata; class Actinopteri; order Osmeriformes; family Osmeridae; genus Hypomesus; species Hypomesus transpacificus. The sequence continues at coordinate 4,623,530 of NC_061071.1, read as the reverse complement.
CAGTCCTTCACAATGACACACTGGTGTGGTTCTGAGCAATAATACAGTCACACCCATACGGCACATTATATAGTTACATGATATTACACAAAAAATGAAAGGACACAGGAAGGAGTAGCCATGACGTCACTCTCTGGTGTTACACAGTATTGAGGTCAACATGTATAAATGATTTTATATGACTAGAGAGCTACTATAAAAAGCTGTCTGTCTCCAGTACATGACACAGATGACACAAAAGACCACAGTCTGTTTCACAGTGTCAAGTAGCTATGTGTAACTAAACAGAGGTGCTTGGGACTAAAAAGAGTGAGCAAGCAAGAGCTAGAGAGAGAGGGAGCAATAAAGTAGTATGGTAATCTGGCAGTGGGTAGGTGTCAGCTGTGTGGGACCAGGGCTGTAAGGCAGACAGACAACTCTGACGGTCTACCATAAAAGCACCATAGAGACAGAGGTTCGATTTCCATAATCAATGACGATCCAAACACATACTCTCCACGCAGACAATTTAAATCAATTAAACCAAAACAGTGAAACATTGTTTTGTTCTTATTCGAGGTTCTGGTGCGCATGGTTAGAATTCCGAATGGAGAAGATGAGGAGCGATGATGAGTTAGTTTAAGAGGCACAGAAATTAAGATAACGCTGTAAGCCTGAAGTGATCTCAAACACTTTTCAGTCTCTGTGCAAAGACGCCTGGAAACTATACACACAAATTCTCTCTGTCTCACGCACGTGCGCGCACACACACACACACTTCTTTATGCTACTGCCTTAGTCATTCAGAGGACCCGCCTAACCTCATACTCATCTCCTTCGTCCTCCCCCCCTTCTACCAACAACATGTTTCTGTAGAGAGCTACCCTTCTGTAGGATTCTGTTCCAACATCAGTTGTAACTTAACCTGTTTAAGCCCATCAACCAGCCATTTGTCATAATCAGTGTAAACCTACAGGAAGCTAGCTCTCCAGGAACAGGTTTGAAGTGCCCTGCTTTAAATTGAAAAGAAGGCTCCTTACAACTGATGCCTGACATATTTTAACTATACAAACAGTCATCATCTCATCCTTTGTTTTGAGCCTTTATAGAATATTGTGTGCAATTAAAATGTCATTCTTGAGTTAAATGCTATCTAAATGTTTTCATCAATTTAGAATAAGTAGGACAGCTATATGTATAGTAAAAGCATTTAACAGTACAGTAAATCTAGGCCTTAGTAGATCATGATCAAACACTTAAATCATAGACTTAAAAATCCCCCCTCTAATCTCTTCCTTCCTTCCTTTTTATGTTATGATACCACTCGTTTCCCTCCATCTAGAGCGAACAGTGTTACCACATAAAATGCAGTCCATCACAACTGGGGCCGCTGGCTTAGTGTATGACACCCACTGACAGGAGCCCATTTTTAAAACTGCGACTACATCTTGACTGTTAAACAGTTACAACAGGATTTTATACCAGATTAGGGAGTATTTATGTGTATTCAGAGATACTCTGGTGAAAACAACTCTGCACCCACTCTTTGCCTGACCTGAAATGTGCATGAGATAAAGAGGAACATTGTACTTACACGGTCAATATTCAACCCATTTCCTCTTAGAGCTAGGGTTGAGAATATTCAATAAACAAGGAACTGATATGCGTAGAAGAGGACCCCCCCCCCCCCCCCCCCCCCCTGCAGCTACCTGCACCTTTATATATGACACACACACATCAATGAAAGACAACACACAAGTCTTTTTAACCTTCATCCCACTTCCTCTTCACCTGCTTCACATTTAATAGACCAACAATCCAACAAGCTGTCGTACCACAGCTTGGCTTACTTGGTCAGGCTATTTTCCTAGGTGCTAGCCTGACTGCTAGGACGGGTGACAAAGCCACCGATGAATAAAGATCATGCTACTTCCTTAGCCCCTCTGTGCAGGATAGGTTGCTTAGCCACCCTGACAGATCACACTACTTCCTTATCCTCTCTCTCAACTAGCCTGCCTGATGGGACAGGTAGCCTAGCCACCCATGCTAACATGACTTTCTCTCCAGTGCAATATTTTTATTCTCCACAACATTACACTCTCTCCCACAACAGTATCTCTAATCTTCAACAATAAAAACAATACAGTCTCTCACCCAGACTACAACTACTTGTCTAATCCTCAACAGTAAAATACTACAGTTTAACTCTCCTACAAGATTATCTCTAACCTGAATCTGTGGTCCTACCCTTTAACAAGCTTGACCTTCAAATCAGTAACAAAATAATATATATTTTGTTGTTGACAAAACTAGTTATCTCCCACTGCACAGACAAACATCCTTTTAGCAGTCCCTGAGATCACCTCACACTTACTTAAGGCATTCTCATTGTAACCTAGAGTGGCAGGATGGACATGATTTTAAAAAGCACACAAAGACAAAAACACAGAAATAGAAACTCATCCATGAAGGCACATTCTGGAAGAATCCATACATCACTTCAGATGAATGACTCCACATCATGGGGGGAAAGTCAGTCCACAAAAAGGACCCATAATAATATCAATAGTAATGATAGTCCTAGTTAAAAGTGAGGGGTAGTTTAAACAGGAGGAGGGGTCAGAGGAATGTAGGAATAGTCAAAAGAAACTACATTTATGTCCTGTTTATTTGGGTTCAACTGAACCTCTACGATAAGAGAAGTTATCTCTATCTGTCAAGTGTCCCTGTTCTTGCTGAGCCATGTCATACAGACAGCAACAGCACTCGGGGACTGTGCCCTTTTCACCACGCAAGGGACACCATCCTAGTGCATCTTTTAAAAAGTAGTAGGTACAAAAAAGCAAGAGGAGAGTTGCATAGTTAATGGGCTGGAATACGAGGGAGTGACAGGGGTTTAAAGGGGTTTGTAGTTTTCCCATCACAAGAAAGGGATGTGTAGGGATTGTAGTTTCCTTCACCAGATAGGGATATGTATGGTTTGTCGTTTTTCTCCAACCCAAGATAGGGGTGTGTGCCAGTTTTTCTTAGTTGCTCCAAGACTTGCGGTTCTCCCCCCTCTTTCCTGCCCCCATGGACTCCCTCCGCAAAACCGGCTGTCCCGGGGCATAAAACTCCCCGATGTGCCTGTTCTCAGGGTTCTGTTTGGATCGCTCCCGCCGAAACACCCGGTCTGGGCGAACCAGCACTCCAAAGCCAGGTTTACAGTGGAAGTAGTGATGCCCGCCTACAGATCCGTCGTTCTTACCTGGAGAGGAGGGGGAAAAGATAAGAGGGAGGGACAGATACATGGAGGAAAATATATCGCCTGATAAGTGCAAGGCATAGAAGCCTTCTGAAAGAGTTACTGAAATGCACCACACACATATGGATGTTCTCCCATTTATAGATACAGACACAAAGAGGATACACCCAATAAATCTCTTTCCATCTCTCTCTCATACACGCAAACACACCTGAAGGCAAGTCCAGTTCCACTCCGACCCACACTCCGTGAGCGAACTCTGTATTTCCAAGATAACGAACAGTGCCGCCCTTATTTGCTCCCACGGTAACACAGGCTCCCTCTATTAGCCAATCAGGTAGTGTGTAATCCCGACCACCGTCCTCATCATCCAAGATGATCTCCAGGCGCTCAAGGCTGTCTCTTCCTCTTCCTCCAAATACCCCCTCATCCACAGGGGCAGGCTGAAAGGAGTTCACCAGCCTTTGTCCTAAACTGCTGCTGTGGTTGGAGGGATTCTGGGATGCTGGAGAACCAGTGATGGCCATTTTGGCTTCGTACTGAGAAGAGGCCAGAAGACCGTTCCGGTCAGCTCGCTGCTGGGGGTTTCTGGGTAATGTAGTTTCAGGGCCGCTGGCCTCTAGCTTGGCGGGGGAGGGGTCAAGGGGAGCCGAGTCGCTAACAACAGCAGATGTGTCAGACAAGGTTGCCGTGGAAACGCTAGTGGAGAAGTAGCCGCTGGAGGATTGACTGAGGGGGCTGAGGGTTGTGTCATGCGGATCATGCATGGATGGAACAGGTGGAGGAAAAGGGGGGGCTTCCGGGGAATCCCACTGTCTGTCATTGGTCAGGGCCGGGATCAGGTTCCTCCCTACCATAGCAACCTACAGGGGGAACCATGGCAACGGCAACAATCACACAGGGGAGAATAGACACTGACAGGGCATCATGCTGACCAACATTTTTCATCTACTGCACCACTAAATCCTTCATATTACGGTGGTGCAGAGGGCGTTATACTTAAGGTAGCGACACATGATAGTGCACATGATTTAGCTGGTTATTAGCTGGTTGGCCAGCTAAATCAGTTTAGTTAAGTTAAAAACAGCCAAAATATTCATGGTGGGTAGCTCTGGGATCAAGGTAGGAGAGCTCTGTTGAAGGGTACAGTATTTTATCAGCATATGTCTGTGTGTGTTTAGCAGAGAGGGAGAAACAGGAGGTGGAGGAAGTTGGGAGAGAGGTCAGGGAGGTTGTTACCGGTTCCATCCTGATCCGGCTGTCCTCCAGTCCAGAACTCTGCATGATGATGCGTGGCGTGTGCTGCAACACAAGGAGACAAGGACAGGATGGTAAGGTCTGCAGCTGTGCCCCAACCTCCCACAATCTTCCTCTGTGTCTCTCTCTCCTTCCCCCTCTCCCATCTGATCTCTATGTCTCTCCCTTTCCCCTTCATGCGTCTGCAGCTGTGCCCCCAGCCCCCTCTCTGTCTCACTGCTATTATCAGCCTGTTGGCAGGTGGCAATCATCTCAGCTCCCTCCCCCCCAGCGCCTCACCCAACAGATAGCTACATGAAGATTCATTTATATCAAACCAAAACACCCAGATGGAAGGTAATGTGAGCATTCAACGATATAACAGGAAGAGAGTGCTGCCTGAGAAGGTGGGAGATCCACTGGGTGTGTTTTTGTGTGGTTTGGCACCCTCAGAAAAACATTTAGCACTGTATTTTTGGTGGAGCGCTCTCAGACGCACCTCGGTTGAGAGTCCGTGTATCTCAAGTGTCTGAATGTTTTCTAATGTTCGCCTGTGCGCTTTGGCAGTGCGTAGGTGAGCTTTGAAATGGAAACATCTCTAGTATTTACCGCCAAAGTGCGTAGAAGTATGGAGGGAGGGGTCGGGGGCTCAAGGTTGGTTTCCATGGTTACCTGCTGAGAGTGGGGTGAGGGGCGGAGCTCCTTCTTATCCTCCCGGGCAGGGAACAGAGACTTGAGCAACTTGGGCATCTGGGGGACCAGGGCTCTGACTGAAAGATAAGAGGCAGCAAGCCCTGAACGACCTGAGGAGGGGGACCGGTGAGAGGAGAGGTGGAGGAAAAGCAGGGAGAGGAGGAGGAGGAAAGGACAAGGGAGCAATGGAGGGCAAAAGGAAAGGAAGAAAGGGAAGGAGGAGAGAAGCAGAGGAGATGACGAGATGAGGTAAGGGGAAAAAGGAGAGGATACAAGAAGAAAAGACCAGTAAAAGAGGAGGGAATAGGAGGTGGTACAAGACAGGAAGAGAGCAAAAAAGGGAGAAAGGGAAGATGGCAGGGTAAGGAATGGACAAAGGGAGGGATGCGGGGGAAAGGTGGTGGAAAAGATTAAGAGGGGAAGTTGAGAGCAAGAAATGGCAAATAAAAGAGACACACTGAAGCCAAGACGCATTCTGACCAGACCAGAGAGACAAAGACATTAAAATGATTGACACTTCGAGATCACACATATTATAATGCCTGGATTATAAAGAACACATGGAGCACAAATTAATCAAAATGATTAATTCTCATTGATTACACTGAAACAAAGATGCCCTGCAATGACCACTGAAACATTAGATGAGACAGACAGCTAATGTACTGTTGTAGACACTGAGTAGTGATACAGACAGACCTGCAATTCTGTCATGATTGTTGAACAGCAGAGGATGTTGAAGAGGATGATGAATAGGAAGGGGGGTGAAGAACAGGATGATGAAAAAGAGGAAGGGGGAGAGAATGATAGGGTAGGTTGATGAAGAAGAGCATGACGGCTTTGAGGGTGATTATGAAGAGAGGACAAACCCAGTCGGAGCCAGGTTAGACAGAGCTAGCTCAAAGGGGAAGAGAGGAGAGGAGGAGCAGAGGGAAGAGAGCGGGGGGGGAGTTACCTTGCTCCGGATCCTGGTTCTGAGAGGGGGTTGCGGGAGAGGGGGTGGGGGAGGAGGAGGGAGACGGCCGAGGTAAAGTTCGGCTGAACTGGGAGGGCATGAAGATATCCTGTTGACTCTCCCAGCGACTCTGAGTAGAGAGTACACACGCACAAAATTTAAGATGAGATTCTGGAAACCGCCTAGAGGGTAATAGAGCAGTATGGTCTTCTTTTTGAGTCGCTGCAGAGTGGAGATTTACTGGGTTATAAACCGCAGTGTAAACAAAAGAGCTGATACCTTATTGTCATCCAGTATACAGTTAGAAGACAGGTCTTGTCTGCTGCCTGAAAGCTATAGAAGAAAGATGGATGGAGAGAGAGAGGGAGTGGGTGGAGAAAGAGAGGGGTACAGGAGAGAAAGAGGGAGATAGACAGGGGAGGGAAGGGTGTGTGAGTGAGAGTGAGAGAGAGCGTGAGAGTGAAAGAGCAATCAAATGGTTTTGATGGATGTATATCTTCTGGATTCTATGGAACTTTATTATGCTTAAAGACTTGTTACCCCAACTACTAAGGTGGAGAAAGTAGCCTGAAAGTAGCCAGACAAGCAGGTAAACATACAGGTAAAGGGTTCAGACAGACAGCTAGGTAGATAAACAGGTAGAAGGATTCAGACAGACGGACAGGTATGTAGAGACTAGGGGTGTAACGATACACAAAAATCACGGTTCGATACAGACAGTACCTCGGTTTAGAGGTCACGGTTTGGTAAATTTTTGGTACAGTATGGGAACAAAATGCAAAACCTTTGCTTTGTTTATTTGCGTGTTTATTCTTTGTAAACCAACAATTTATTGTTACATTATACAAAATATGAAAGAAAAAATATATATTCAATACTATTGCAAAGTGCTGCCTGGTAATAAGTTAAATAAAATATTCTCAAGTGCAGATGAGTGTGTACTTCATACCGGGGCTCAATCAAATTGGCATGCGTTTTAAATCAGCGTTTTCAACAACTGAATAAGGGCTTAGATCCGCTGCTATAAAAACTCCAATGGCAGTTGTTTTAGCTTTGGCCCAATCTGAATTGCTTGGGACAGGCTTCTTGAATGCTGAAGTCAGCTGCGTTTGTATTAAGTTGTTTTTTTGTTTCTTTTAGCAGTGATATTCACATCGGGTGGTGCCGTTTCAGGCGAGTTAGCATGTTTATCGTGTTGTCGGAAACGTACCCGATCTCAGCTGAACAGTGTCGGCACACTGCCTTTGTTTTATCGACTTTTCTTTCTCCGTTTCAATATTTGACCAGGCAGCCGAAGTGTTCCCAAGCAGGAGACTTTAGTGACAGGGGAGGGTCGTGAAGCTCCGGTTTAACGCTAGTGGAAGCCATGACGCGCACGGGCTGCACATGTAGTTGCTGGCGGAAAATAAACACATGCAACTTCCGTTCCGGGAACTCACCTGTGCACAGCCCTGAACCGAACGTCCTGTACCGAAACGGTTCAATACAAATACATTATCGTTACACCCCTAGTAGAGAGACAGGTAAAGGGGTTCAAACAGACAAACAGGTAGGTAGGTAGATAGACAGCTAGAGGAGGTTTACCCGGTGGACACTGGGGGAGCTGAGACTGCGTCTGTTCCCCTTCCCTTTGCCTGCCAGGTGTTCCTTAACCGCCACCTCCTGTACACACACACCTCAAAATGAGTTCTATCCTCTGTATACATACTGTAGAGCGGTAAGACCATTAGGTCTGAGCTGTATGACCTCTGACCCCTGACCTGTCGAAGCCGGTCCAGGGTCAAGATGTTCTCCACAGCCAGCACACTGCGGAGGTACTTCTCGATGGCTGCCTCGCTGTCAGCTGACTTGGGGTTGTCTGAGCTGGCGGCGAGACGAGCCAGCATCTCCCTGTCCTCCGAACCCTGGGCATCCTGGGAGGAGAGACAGGAAGGCTGATACTAGCATCTTAGGATTATAGAGTATTGGGGTCATGGAGATAAGGAGGTGAAGGTGCATGCTGGGAGGTGTAGTCCTTACCCCAGGGATGTTGGAGACCACCTCGAAGGTGACCCCACAGCCAGGGATGGTGCTGCGCGTGGTCATCCTCTTCAGAAAGTTCTGAGCAAAGCCCTGAGACACAACTCACATTTCAGCATGGAGGGGTGCATGTGTGGGTGAGTATCCAAATGCATATGTGTGTGAGCATGTGAGTACATATATAAGTTTGTGTGTACATATGCATTATGCCAGCGAGTGTGTCTGTCAAGATTCACTGATACGGACCGGTCTTCGACTCAAATGTTTAAATTAATTCAATTCAAAGGCCAAAGCAACCCATGCATGTGTGAGTACACATTTAGAATTGTAGCAACTATCTAGCAAACTGCCTGACTGTGATATGTAAGCTTTGGGTTTGGCATGAAATTTACACAAGTGATCTACAAATCAGCTTAGCTTCCAAATACTGTGCTTGAAAAAACACATGCTTAGTGCTGGTGTGAGTATGTAAGTGAGTGTCCATATAACGTGTATGAGTGTGTATATAAATGTGTGCGAGTGTACATAATGAGTGTGTATATGGAGTCAGGTGGCTGAGCGGTTAGGGAATCGGGCTAGTAATCAGAAGGTTGCCGGATCTATTCCCGGCTGTGCGAAAAGGACGATGTGTCCTTGGGCAAGGCACTTCACCCTACCTGCCTCGGGGGAATCAAATCAAATCAAATGTATTTGTATAGCCCTTTTTACACGCAAGCATGTCACAGAGGGCTTCACATGCGCCCATACAACTGCCCCTCAACCAACCTAAACCCTCAAGGAAGACAAGGAAAAACTCCCAGAAAAACTCCCACCGGGAGAAAAAATGGAAGAAACCTTGGGAGGAGCAATTCAGAGAGGGATCCCCTCCTCCAGAGACGGTTGGTAAGAGAGAGGAGCAGAACACAAGCTAAACATAGTCATACAGTGTCAATGGGTTTTGAAACACCAAAATCCATTGTTCGGCTTTAAGGAATGTCCCTGTACTCACTGTAAGTCGCACTGGATAAGAGCGTCTGCTAAATGACTAAATGTAAATGTATTCACTCACTGGTCACTTTATGAGGTACACCTCACCAGTACTGGGTTGGACCTCCTTTTGCCTTCAGAACTGCCTTAATTCTTTTTGGCATACTTTCAACACGGTATTGGAAACATTCCTCAAAGATTTTGGTCCATATTGGTCATGATGGCATCACGCAGTTGCTGCAAATTTGTCGGCTGCACATCCATGATTCAAATCTTCCGTTCCACCACATCCCAAAGGTGCTATATTGGATTGAGATCTGGTGACCATGGAGGCCATTGGAGTATAGTGAACACATTGTAATTTTTAAGAAACCAGTTTGAGATTATTTGAGCTTTGACATATGGTGCATTATCCTGCTGGAAGTAGCCGTCAGAAGATGGGTACACTGTGGTCATAAAGGGATGGACATGGTCAGCAAAAATACTCGGGTAGGCTGCTTAATTGGTATTAAGGGGCCCAAAGTGTGCAAAGAAAATATCCCCCATACCATTACACCACCACCACCAGTCTGAACTGTTTGTACAAGGCAGGATGGATCCATGCTTTCATTTTGTTTATGCCAAATTCTCACCCTGCGATCTGACTGTTGTAGCTGAAATTGAGACTCATCAGACCAGGCAACATTTGTCCAATCTTCTATTGTCCAATTTTGGTGAGCCTGTGTGAATTAGAGACTCAGTTTCCTGTTCTCAGCTGACATGTGTGGCACCCGGTGTGGTGTTCTACTGCTGGAGCACATCTGCTTCAACGTTCGACGTGCCGTGCATTCAGAGATGGTATTCTGCATACCTTGGTTGTAACGAGTAGTTATTTGAGTTACTGTTGCCTTTCTATCATATCATATCAGTCTGCCCATTCTCTTCTGACCTCAACAAAGTTTTTTCTTCCACACAACTGCCGTTCACTGGATATTTTCTCTTTTTCGGACCCTTCTCTGTGACCCCTAGAGATGGTTATGCGTGAAAATGCCAGTAGATCAGCAGTTTCTGAAATACTCAGACCAGCCCGTCTTGCACCAACAACCATGCCACTTTCAAGTCACTTAAATCCCCTTCCCCATTCTGATGCTCGGTTTGAACTTCAGCAAGTTGTCTTGACCATGTCAAGCCTAAATGCATCGAGTTACTGCCATGTGATTGGCTGATGAGCAATTTGTGTTAACATTTTGTTAACAAAATGTGTTAACAAAGTTAGCCAGTGAGTGTAATTGTGTGTGTGTACAGGTGGGAGTCTGACCTGGCGTCCAGGGTTGAGGTTGACGCAGATGCGTTTCCTGAGGACCAGCTGCATGTCAGCCGGGTGGCTGAGCTGTACCACGGCTCGTACCGTCAGGTACACACGCTGCTCAGGCCACACCCCGCCTCTGCTCAGCTGGGGAGACTCATGAACCGTGGAGTCCCAGGACGCTTCTGCCTTCACCTGGACACACACAAACAGAGACAGATATAAACAAATAGGTAGAACAGTTTGTTTGTGTGCACCCTGGAAGTCCTGCACAGAAAATATTGCACGCTCGCACACCAGTGTTACCTCCCCGTCGTAGTGTTTGACGATCTGCAGGTCAAAGAAGTCATCCTCGTCCTCGCCGCTCAGCGTAGCGTCCCAGCCTCCTGCCTCGGGCGCCTCCAGTGCCTCTTGGGAGCTGAAGTCATCCGCTGGAGGGGAAGAGAAACAGATAGAGAGAGAAAGGGGTAGAGAGAGGGAGTGTCAGAGAAAAGAACGTAGTAGACAAAAACAACGTGGCAAAAGGGGGATAAGCAACAGAGCGAGCGGAACAGAGAGAGACAGAGAGATAAAGGAACTGGTATGAATTCAGTGGTCTGTTCAGTTGTTCTTCACGACAACCCAAAGAAAAAAATTAAGTAATTAAGAAAAGATGGATGTGGAGATGTGCATCAGAGAGAAAGTACCACTGAGATCCAGAAACAGCACCGGGGTGTGGGTCTCCATGCCTGGCAAAGGAACCCTGAGGAAAAATCCAGAACATGTTGGGGTTAGCATAGGGTATGCATGTCAGTGCGTATTCCTGGTCTGTCAGTGTGTGCCTATGTGCGTGAAAGTCTGTGTGAATGGTTGCATGCACGTGAGTGTGTGTATGTCTCGGAATGTGTAAGTGTGTGTGCATCTCACCACTCAGCGGGGGCTCCAGGTATGCCACTACCAGCAGATGGCACCATGACAGCGTTCCTCTCCTCCGTCAGGGTCAGACGCCACTCCAGCAGCTGGGCTTCTCGCTCCATGTCATCTTCGGTCTTCTCTGGAGGAGGGAAGTACAGGAGGAAGAAGGAGGTGAGAGCGATATTTAGACGTGTTTATCTAGTATCAGGTGCATTCAAATGAGCAGTGTGTGTGAGAACCGGCTTTGCTGACTCGATCTGGCAGTGTATGTTTGTCTGACAATTGTCTCGCTTGTGTTGATAGCTACCTAGCTAATGAGCCTGTGACAAAATAGCAAGGAAATATTTTCTTATCACATCAGATTTTGCTCTGTGAGGCGGAGTGGACTGGTAGCATGTAATTAATAGTAGCTTACTTTTAGCCTCACCAATACAGTAAAGGGGGGAAATGGTAGGCAGAAAGATACATTCAGAGTGAATGTGAAACAAATACAGCCACTGTTCAATTTAGCTACAAATACTGATAACCAAGGCAAGGGGAACTTAATTTAACACTATAGACTGCACAAAGCTTTTAACACACCAGCAAGTCAAATCTTTAGAGTAATTCAGGATTACTGAATCATTTGCATGAGTAGTTCAATTATTTAGTACACGCTTGGATGGTTCAGGAACTATTTTAAATATAGCTGCAAGCAGCAATGGTGGATTCCAATTAGAATTTCCAATTGGTGAAAATTCCAAACAATTGACATGGTAGAGACATGTACCTCACACATATACAACATTTCAAGGCAAATGGATCAATGGCAAATTTTAAGAAAATCTTTCACAAATTGTCACTGAGTAGAAAAATCCATCAAGCAGACATGGGTTCTTGAGACTCCCCCCGCCCATGAGCAATAACTCATGTATACCAACCTTAAGACATTTTGGCCTGATAGGGTTAAAATACCATCATTTTGAAAGTGACAAATTTGAGCCGTGGTCGTAGTGCCACGTAGTGCTCTGATCAGACCCATGCTTTCTGAGAAGTGTCAATCTAGTCTAGTTTGTGTTTTTCTTTAATGGTACTCTTAACGGTTCTTCTGTTGTTGTTATTTATTGAAAAAAATTATATAATAATAATAATAATAGCACATTCTTGTACAGATGTTAAGTAAATGTGTACATCGCATTGATAATACACAAATATTTCACCCTAATAAAAATAAATGATGCTGGACTTTTTCTTTGACAGTATTTCTACTGAGCTGTATTAAAAGTTTTACTTAAAAAATAGGTTTGTTATTCTTCCTACCACTGCCAATACCAACATAGTTAGAATATAAATCAAGACAGTTATCCCACAGCCCCTAAATCAAATCCTCCACTAAAATGGTCCAAGCATCATCTGAACTACCCTGCTCTGAAATTCAGTTTCAGAATACCGAGTACAGATGATGCTTGGACCATTTCAGATTATATTGAATAACAATTGCTAAACAATAGGCTGAATAATAGTTACATTAAACCAGTAACCCATGTTAATTTAGTTAACTCTGTGTATGGGTTCTAGGCTGCTAGCGTACTGGACATGGGGCAACGAGAGATGAACAACCGTACCAGCTGGCAATCGAAAATTGAATTTGTCTGCCTGTATGTGATACACTGTATGAAAAGTGTAACCACACTTTAAAAATGTTGTTCTTTCTGTCATCATCATCATCTATGTGTCTCTGTGTGTGAGCTTCTGCAGCAGGCTCTGAGAGAGATGTCTCTTCTGGATTAGGATGTCTTTATGTTATTCTACATAAGAAACAGAGTTGGAAATATAAATTGTGCGAGAACTGTGTTTTAGGATGGTGCAATCTGATTATGTAAGACCTTACAGATTTTTTTATTGGTTCCTGTGTGGAATTTCTGGACAATCTTCCGGTGTATGTGTGTGTGTGTACCTGCTTTGCTGACCAGACTCTGCAGGTGTTGGTCTAGGTATTCTTGTCTCTTAGTGAGGGCTGTCAGCCACTGGCGACGCAGGCGCTCCAAATCACGCTCCTTTTGGATGCAAATCACCAACAAATCAGACAAGAGGAAACTGTCATCCTCTTCTTACAATAAACATGTATTACTTACTTTTAGATTAGGGTTAGGTCAGAAACCATAGCTATTTAACAAAATAATATTCAACTTATGTTATATAACATAATATATTGTTCTTAAGAATATTGTATAACATACACTCATTCACATGTTTTATAGATACAGTATATAAATAGTGTGTATGAACCTGGTAGCTGTCCATCTCATCTCCCTCAATGTGGATGGGCTCGTTGGCCCTGGGGGGCTTGGCCTGTCTGATCTCCACACAGCCCACAGACACAGCCAGCAGTACCTCTGCTATCAGGGGCATGGTGCCCGAATCCTGCACTGACCTCACCTCCACCTGGATACGACGGGACTGGCCCTGGACAAACACACACCAACACACACGTTATAACCACAGAAACAAGACCCTGGTCCACACTTGAGTGTCACTTCTATGCACATCAATGCTTTCCTGTCCCAAATGTGCGTACCTGTCGTAGCTGGAAGATGCCCCCTGTGCGTACGTCCCTGGCAGGAAGCACCTCGACAGGCATGAAGTCTCCATTCTCGTTGATCTCCAAGATCTGAACCCACATCTCCAGCCTCCGTGTTACCTCTCCCCACCTGCAAGGAAAAACACAGCAACACTGATACAGTACGCTGGCCTTTGTCCAACAAAAACTGAGGGACAGTGTGTGTTCGTGTGCATTCTTGTCACTCAGCAGGCAGATGTGTGTGTGTGCGCGGGCATACCTGTCTCTCAGCGTGCGAGTCTTGGCCTGGATGATGCTGAGGTCCCAGAGCGCAGGGTTCCTGCCTGGGTCCGCCTGTCTATGGCCAAACACCTCGATGGCCACCGCCCCCTCCGTCAGGTACTCAATGAAGTCCTCTGTCACAGCCACAGCCAGCTCCTGGAGAGGGGAGGAGGAAGGAAGAGTCAGTATGCTTTTGTGTGAGCGTGGCATATGTGTTTGACGGGTGTGAAGCGTGTGTGCATGTGTAACCTTGCAGCTGTCGAAAACCACCATGCAGTGAGGATCCTTGCTGCTGGGGGAGGAGGCAAAAGGATCGACCTCGGGCGCCACGATGATGGGCTCTGATTGGTCCCAGAAGGAGTACTGGCAGAACACAAAGTTGGACAGGTACTGGGGAAGACCTGTGGCCTGGAGGATCTTGATCTGAAAGTGAAGAGGGGGTGGAGCGACGGGGAGGAGGCAAGCAATGGTAAGAGAGAGCGAGATATGGGGTGAGGGAGTCAAGAGATGCAGTGGAACTAGAAGAGAGAGGACTGTGTGTGTGCATTATCTGGTGTGTGGGTGAGGCTCTTACCATGCAGACCAGTTTGCGTTCCTGAGCCTCACCATCGGGGCTGCTCTCGCTGTCATCCCCCCCGGCCATGCCCTCCTCAAAGCCCCCGCCTACACGTACCACCTCCACATGGAGACGCCCTGCCACCTGACGGCCCAGGGCAAACACACCCGTCATCATCATAATCATCATCACCATCATCATCATGTAAGATGTCCTTGAGTGTTTTGAAAGGCGTCCCCCAAATAAAACGTATTATTACTATTCATCATCATCATCATCATCATACCTGGATACTGGGACTCATTTTATGGGCATGCAGAGCTGTGTGATACTGTCGTCACACAGATCAGGGTAGATTGATTCTTTACACTGTGCTTTATGCTGGCACTCAAGCTCGGCCTCCATACCTCTCCCTTCTGGTTGATGATGGGTACTGCATACTGAAGCTTGACGTCATAGAAGAGGCATGACAGGAAGACGTTGGCCACGCCTATCAGACTGTGGTTCTCCTGCTCGTCAAAGAAAGGATCGGCCCGCTTGAAGTAGGAACGCATCACCTGGACAGGAGAAAAGAGAGAGAGCGTCAAGAGATTCTGTAAAACTCTGTTGTTAACACCCCCTCCTATAAATCTCTTCCCCCTCCGTTTACCACGGCCACCCTCCCACCACTGACTCACAGGATTGTCATCGTCGTAGTCCTTCCACTCCTGGTAGAGCTCCTTCATGTCCACCAGCCGGTTCTCCATCTTCTCCAGGGCCCAGATCTGCTTGCCCTTGCCCTTCCTCCTCACCTGCACCGCGGGCTCGCTCAGCACCGCGTCACGCTGCAGACATGGAGCGGAAGCGTTACACAATGTTTGTGTGCGTCTGTGAGGCTGTGTGACTCTATTTACGAAGCACCGACTACATAAGTTGATAAGGGTTCTGTGTGTGTGTGTGCTTGTATACCTTTCGGTTGGCGTTGAGGTTGGCAGCAGGGATCTGCAGGGTGACTCTGTACTCTGTGCGTTTGTCAAGCTCCTCAGCGATGAAGCCGGCCTCCTGGACCAGCAGGTTGGCTCTGACAATCTGCTCCCTCAACTTCCTCAGGCTCCGCGTCAACACCGCCTCCCTGGCGCACGCAAACGCCACTGTCAGCATCATCATCAGAAACACGACAGACAAAATGACAAGCCCACCGCCCCACACACACACCTCTCCTCGCTCCACTGGCGCAGCCTGCTTTGGGCGCTGGGGGAGCTGGACATGCCCCCCATGCTGAGCCTCTCCAGGCTGCGGTACTGCGGCTGCTGCTGGCCTGCCGGGCCCTGGCCCTGGCCTGCCTGACCCTAGAAGTTACACAGCAACATGGTACTGGTGAACATACAGCGAAACAGGTGCACAGGAGAGTAGGAAAGGAACAGCAGCAGAGGAACAGAGGAGGGACGCAGGAGGAACACAGGAGGGACAAAAAAGGAACACAGGAGGGACACAGGAGGAACACAGGAGGAACACAAGAGGAACACAGGAGGAACAAAGGAGGAACAAAGGAGGAAGACAGGAGGGACACAGGAGGGACAACAAAGGAACACAGGAGGAACAACAGCAGAAGAAGAAGGTGCCCACCTGTCCCTGTCCCGGATGTAGGCGTCTGCGTAGCTGCTGGAGCTCCTGCTCGTACATCAGCCTCTGTCTCTCCAGCGCAGAGCGTTTCTCCTCCTCATGCTGCCTTCCCAGTGACTGCAGCACCGCCTGCATGGGGTCTGAGCACAGGGGGCAGAGAGGATTGTGAGCAACCTCTTTTAGGCGTGGATAATCAAATCACAGAGTGCTGCAATATACATTCCCATTCCACCATACCGTTTTCTTTTATTGCTTTGTCGTTCCTCTCCCCTCATCCCTTTCCCTCTCCCTCCCGCTCTTCATCTCTCTCTCCTGACAACCTCCCGTCAACCCTTTCTCTCTCTCCTCACAACTCCCTCCCCTCACCCCTTTCCCTCTCTTCTCCCACCTTCCCTCAGCCCTTTCCCTCTCCTCCCACCTTCCCTCACCCCTTTCCCTCTCCTCCCACCTTCCCTCACCCCTTTCCCTCTCTTCTCCCACCTTCCCTCACCCCTTTCCCTCTCTTCTCCCACCTTCCCTCACCCCTTTCCCTCTCTTCTCCCACCTTCCCTCACCCCTTTCCCTCTCTTCTCCCACCTTCCCTCACCCCTTTCCCTCTTCTCCCACCTTGCCTCAGCCCTTTCCCTCTCTTCTCCCACCTTCCCTCACCCCTTTCCCACTCCTCTCCCACCTTCCCTCACCCCTTTCCCTCTCTCCTCACTCCTCCCCTCAACCATTTCCCTCTCCTCACACCTCTCCTCAACCGTTTCCCTCTCTCCTCCCACCTCCCCTCACCCCTTTCCCCTCTCCATCCCTTTCTCCTCACCATTGTTGCCGAGAGCCTTCATCATAACCTCGGTCTGGGCGAACTCGTAGGAGAAGCTGACTTCGCTGGATACCTCGCTGTTGGAGTCTCCATCTGCATCCAGCTGTTCACTGCTACTGCTGTTCTTCATCGGTCCCCCCTCCCCATCCTCTTCCTCGCCCCCGGCCCTGGACCGACGCTTGGGCAGGTTGATCCTGAGCAGGCAATGAAGCCAGCAGGGAGGATGAGGGTAGTCACATTGTCAGTGTCCACTGCTACACTGACAGAGCAGCATGGTACCTATCCCGGATGGTAAGCTCTCTCCCTCGATCTTGAGCTCTCTCCATCGTTCTTCATTTCACTCCCTTCTTGTTCTCCATCTCACTCCCTTGTTTACAATCTCACTCGTTCACAATCTCACTCCATCTCACTCCCTCGCTCGCTCACCATCTCACTCCCTCATTCACCATCTTACTCCCTCATTCTCTAGGTCAGTCCCTTGTTCTCCTTCCCCATTGCCCTCCCTCTTTCTCATTCGACACATCTCCTTCTCCTACCTGAAAAAGTGGTTGTTCCCCCACAGGATGCGATCTCCATGATGGAGCTGCAGAGGGCTGGTGACGGGGGAGCCGTTGACACAAGTCCTGTCGGAAGAACACATGACAATGTCAACGTCCAGGAACACACAGGAGAAGAAAATCAGGAGTCTGTGACAGGTATCCTGATGTCTGGTCCTGGTGGCTGCGGGGCTAGCCTGATGATGACGTTGATGACCATGTGCGTACCTGGAGTTGCGATGGGGCGTGAGGATCACTCCTGCATCACCAGAAATGTCAATGATGCAGTGTTCGGCCTGGATGCCCATCCCACACAGTTGAATGTCCTGAGAGTCAGCTGAACCCACCTTGGTGTGCTCCTGCGAACGCGAGCCACACACAGTGGACCAAGGCCATACACCACAAGAAAATCCATTGATTAGTGTGTGCATGTACCACAGTATTGTGCAAAAGTAGGCACAAGAGTTAATTATTATTAGTATTAGCAAAGCATAAATTATAAAGTAATGAAATGAAAAGACAAAGACTAAACTGCCGCACAAATACAGAAAACCAAAACAATTATTTAAGACAATATTAATGTAAAAAAATATTGGGTGCCTATGACTTTTGCGCAGTACTGAGATGCACAGTACACGTTTAGTGCATGGGCCTACCTTCAGGTAGTAGACCAGAAGCTCGTTGAGGGCAGGGTCAGCATTCAGGTTGACCAGGAAGCATTTGTCCTCTCCTACTTTGATGCCAGATGACTGCAGAGAGATGCCCAGACTCTCTAGCTGCTTCTGACGCTCCTGGAAATAGACACACACACGAAGAATAAGACAGTTGTTTTATTTGATTATATGTATTGTGTGAATATCGTGTGCGTATGAGTGAGTACGTTTGTGTGACTAAGCAACCTGTGCAATCTCCTCAGTCTTCCTGAGTTTCTCCTCCCAAGTGACGGTCATCTCCTGGATCAGCTTCTCAGACTCCTCCAGACGTTCCTTTAGCTCTGGGGCCTTCATAGACTGGAGGTAAGGTGGACAATAGAACTTTGTCTTTTCTTCATACAAGCTGGCCAATGGCAGAATAACGAATATTCCTCTAATGCTAGCACAAGGTAATCAAACTGAATCAAACTGAAATGTCAGTAAATGAGTAAAGACTCAATACTAAGAGTCTCAATACTGTGTGAAGTTTACAAGCTAGAAACACTGTATAGCATCTTGTATGCCATCTAGGTCCCTAAAAAAGCATACGTTTTTACTGTCAAAGGTTTGTGTTCTACCCATTAGGTTACATAAACAAGACAGGAAATAATGCATACATTTGAAATGTAATTGTATGATGTGTCCACCCTACCAGAAGGAGCGAGATCAGTGTTTCATTCCTGGTTCATTTCTACCCTTTCCTCTTATTTTCCATCTTTTGGCTCAAAGACATTAGTGTTCATTTCCTTCTCTCCTTCCTTCTCTCACCTCTGCCTGCGTGAGCTGGTCTCGCAGCTTTTCCACCTCCTCCCTTAACTCTCGGATGATGCGAGCATTGGGATCCTCGTTGACCACAGCGTGGTTGACAATGCTCTTAGCCCGGTCGGCGTAGCGCAAGGTCGACAGCGTCTCGTCGTAGTTGTCCGCCGCGGGGCTCACAGTAGCAACCATCGCCGTGCGGCTGTTGCCGCCCAGACTGTCCTGTTGAGGGAGGGTTAACAGTTGGTGTGGGAGAAAGAGTGGGAAACCATATAAATGTATAGAGAGATGGGTAAGAATAGGTGTGGGTGAGAAGAAATGTTGTGTGAAACAGGACAGTTGCTGTGTAAGAGAAAGAAGAAGAAAAAGGAGAAAAAGAAAGTGTTCCTTACCTTTAGTAGCCAGGTGAGTACTGAGTCTCTATAAGGAACAAACTTAGTCTTGTTCTTCCCTGCTCCCTGGTCAGCCAGGGCAGAGATGACCAAACCCAGTGTGGTCAAGGACCTAAAACCACAAATCCAATTCAAACACACTCTCAAAACACTCTTTTAAGGTGCCCTTTGAGTCATTGTGTGTGGTAACTGACATACTGCTCGTCCAGAAAAAAAGTGTATACACCTTGAATCTGACAATAAAACTGTGTGTGTGTGTGGGGGGGGACCTACTTGTTGATGTTGCTCCCTTCCTTCAGTCTGTCCCCTGCTGCTCCGGTCTTGGCAGCTCTCTCACTGCCAGCCAGGTCCACCAGACTGAGCTTGCTCACCTTCTCTCCACTTGTCTACAGAGAGGAGGATTAGAGGGAGAGAGGATAGGAAGCAGGGCCAGAGAGAACAAGATTGTCATGTGATGTTAGTTCACACTACAGTTTTGGCCATACAAACGCTGTTTGCCATGACAGTAACTATTATTTAATGTAATTTAACTTATTAAGAGACAGAGTGAGATTGAGAAAAAGAAAGGGAGGCAGACTGAGAGAAATAGAGCCATTGAGACCTGTCCACTAGACCAGATTTGAATCAATAACAGAACTAAAACACCAGCAAAACCGTCAATTTTTCTGTTTAAAAAACATCCTCTTTTCTACTGTACTCAACCTTGCATAGTTCCTCAAAAACAGAAACATTTGGTGTACTGAGTAATGTTGAGAACTGGAGCTACTGGGCTAATGTATGGCACAAACATTTTGTCCAGTTTTACTTTGACATTAATTCACCCAATCTGGCTTCATCCATAAAGCGAGTTTACCGAATAAGTCAGGCCTATGTCAGTTAGTCGGACTAATTTCCAGTTGATTTGGTTCCATAAAGCCAGTTTAATGTAGTTCGAACTCAGTTACTATGGCCAGCTATGCTGCGAAACGAACCTGGTTCAGGACAGGTTAACTGTCAGGCTTGGCCTGTGTTGGTGCTTAAACCAGACGTTCCTGTAACCTGTGGCATATTGAACCTTTTTTAACCACTTTCAGTAAAAACTTTACATTTATATAAAATGAACTTCAATAAATAAAAAAGGCAATAAATTAGGCTAATGCATTAAACACTGATGAACAATGATTTTAGAATGATCCAAACTACATAGCCTACGTTTTACTTAACATAAAGTAATACAAAAACCATGTTAAAAAGTTATTATTGGTTAATTGTAGGCTATATGAAATAAAAGTCAACGTAGATGTGTTTAGTGGGCCTATGTTTTTTGTAATCAATGAAGTAAAGGTCTATAAAAAGATTTCAATCCAAGTATCGTTCATGTCAAGTCATTTTATTTTGATGAGGTGGTGGATGAGGTGACATAGTACGCGTTTTAAAAGATGACATTCTTTCGGGAAGAAGACACGTGGTCATGAACATTGCGTTTTGCCATGGTGGATCTATATGATCCATGTTCCACTTCTCGGGCTGCTTAAGAATATGGTGCATCCACAATTATCTTGACTACTTAAATCTGACTTTAATTAGTCAGATTGCATGAATTAGAATTGTCCTTTATAGAACCGCTTTAGCCCTGACTGACTTGTTAGTTTCATTCAAGTCAGGTTTGGGACTTGGGACAGGTTTGGGACTAATCCAATCTTTTTGAGCGGCCTTTATGGAACAGGCCCCTGGTCATGACTTATTAAGAATAACATTGATGTGAGTTTCCTTGGGCCAATCACATTATCCCATTTTCCTATCCGGCCAATCAGAGAACCTAATGAAAATGAAAGGACACTTTAGCCAAATTCTGTTGGACATTCCAAAGGAAGCAGAGACAAAAGGGAAACACGACATGCACACTCGGGGGCACACAGAGGCACACACGACACACTTAAACATGCTCTCACACACACACACACACACATCGCAGGAGTAACAAGCCTCTATTGTCCTTGTGATTACACTGTCAACTGAAGGGGTGGGGCCTCCACTGACCAGGAGATGAGAAGAGGAGAGGGGAAGTGTAAAGTAAGGAGAAGGGGGGGGGGGAAGAATGAAGGAGGGATCCAAGAAGAGAGGACAGCTAAGTCCCTGCAAATGCATGCGTAAATGTGCAGGGCTCGACAACAGGGGCGGTTTTAGGCACGGGCAGACTGGGCAGCCGCCTGGGGCGGCATTTTTTCATAAGCATAAAAAAAAAAAGAGAAATCTCTGCGCGGTTTTCGAGATGCGTATGGCTGCAGCCTGCAGCCTCCCGTCTCATGCCCTCCCGTCTCATGCCCAAGCTGTCCAACGGTAAATGCAGAGGGTCAAAAATACCAAATCACGAATTATTGTACGGATGGAGATAAAGGTAAATTCGTGAGCACGTTTGTTGCAATAAATTGATAAACTTAAATTGTACTTTTTTCATCCATGTAGTTTGCTGATTTCTGGATGTTTTCCCTGATGTTAACGTATATAGAATGAAACCTGCGATGACTGCATCAGCGTTTTATGCTGACATTTGTTAGCGAATATTAGCTAACGTTACCTAGAGCAATTTATGGTTGCAGACTTTGATGGTTTCTTTTTGTGATTTTCCTTAAGGTACACATCAGTGTCTTTAAAAAAAAGAACACACCGCAGATGACAAAATGCACGGTGTGCTGTACCGACCATCATTGTCCCCCAACCGTTGTGGTTGTGCCTAACCTTAACCTCGACCTCTGCTACGACTCATGGCCTTAAACTAATTCTAACCTCAACCGTCGTTGTGACGCCTAAACTCAACCGGGCCTCCCAGGCTGCTAGAATGGATTTTTAATTTGTAGTCTAGCTAAAAAAAAACACGTACACCAAAGTAGAAAGGAGAAATAGCGGACCAGACAAGCTTTTATTTCGAAAAGTAGAAGCATGAGACGGGAGGGCATGAGACGGGAGGGCATGAGGCGGGAGGCTGCAGCCATACACTCTTGCGGTTTTCTCTTATCTTAGCCTGACGTTGTCATACTCATAATTCTAGTCAGAATATGAGTCTGAAAACTGTCCGTTGGGCTGTGACTATGGGGCGTGTGTCAACCGAGTTCGTAAAACAAATGCCTCTTCGCTCAACTGGATAGACCTACAACCAATCAGAGCAACGTAATATGTTGTTTGTTGAAAACGAATTCAACCCAAGCGCTCTTTGGTGACGTTGTTGATTACGTTACTGTTGATCATCTGTCCATCATCGTATAAAGCCCGCCCTGACAATTTAATTGGTCCGAACAGCTCCTGTTCGGATATAGTTTTTAAGCAATCGAGCCCCTCCAGACCCAACTCCCGACCAAATTTGTTTGAGGGCGGGGATAAATTGGGCTGGCAGCCAGAGGTGGGGGGGGGGGGGGGGGGTGGGGGGGGGTGCAAGTGATAAACTCGGGCCACTGCAAATTATTGATTGGAAAAAATAATTCGCATTGTCAAAGTTAACAGCCTTCATATGTTTTGCTATTGCTAGATGCATAAATAACTTTGCAGCTCGTGGGGCGCACAGTTGGCAAATCAAGAGTTGAGAAGTGAGTAACGAGACGTCATATTGTAATTCAATCATTTTTTAACAACTGGCGCGGGACAATAAACTGAAGATGGCAGCAAAGTAAAGCTACGAGCTCAAACGGAAGCTACTTTTTTTTATGGAACGAAGATGCACTGTGTCGTCTGTTTCCGTCTAAAGCAGACAAAAGTGGATATTTTTTACACAGGCACCGACAATTTTTCGAAAAAAATACCTGACCAGCCATGCTAGCAGACAGCGCATGGTTTGCGTGACAGCTAAACGGATGGTTGACAATCCATCTTCCAGGCCGTTGACCATGCTGGTCAGGAATTTAAATGTAGATGCCCATCGTGTTATTGCACGACTTATAACAACGGCATATCACGTAATCAAGACGGACCAGCCGTACGCCTCGTTCCCTCAGGCTATTAAACTGCAGCAAAAGAATGGTGTCGACTTGGGTACTTAGTATCATACTGATGAAATGCTATGGAAGCTTTTATATATTTGCATTGAAGGACCAGAGGTCTCAGTTTCTGTTAGAGTTGTGCAGAGATGGCTGTCAGCAGGGACGAGCGCACGTCATGTTTGAGGTTAAAAGTCAGTTGTTTTGCTGACTATTACCTTTAATTTTTTATCACTAGAAATGTGATTTCGTTGTTATTATTATATCCAGGATGTGTCTAATAAATGGTTAAACATGTTAACAGAATAACACAACTTATAAGTCTTTGGTTTTGTTGTAACAATGATAAATTACAACTTTTGGAGGGGGGGGCCAGTAAAAACTGTCTTGGGGCCAGTAAGTTATGTTGAGCCCTGATGTGTGTGTTAAGAAAAGCAGCTGGACAGAGAGATGGAGGGAGGATGAGGGTGGCATGAAAAGGGGGAGAGGAGGACATGCAAAGTGAGAGAGAGAAAGAAAGAGAGAAAGAAAGAGAGATTGGTCACTCCAGAAATAAATACAAACATTCAGTGGTAGGACAGAGACAGCATGAGTGAATGCATCATAGAGCAAAGAAATACAGAGGAAGAGCAAACATGGAGGCCAGTATCTGGGGATGGGATACATACAGAGGGATTGTCAGTAACAGAAGCTCAACAGAATGAGGAGGGGTGAAGGCTGAAGTATGTGTGCGATATTGTGTGTGTGTGTATGGGGGAGTATGTGTGTGTGAGTGTGTGGGTGTGCATGTGGGAGTGTGTGTATGCATGGGCTCATACAGTATGTCTGGGGTCATGCTGAGTGGGAATGGGGAAGGCAGATTACAGTGTGTGCTATAAAAACAAAGACTGCCCTTGTCTCGAGAGAGAGACAGATAGAAAGAGAGAGACAGACGAGAAAGGGGGGTTAAAATGCAAGGTGGATGAAATGAAAACATAAACTTGCATGAACACTTCTATGTAGACATGCACATTTTGGCGAAAGCAGCTCAACCCAGTGCCTTGTCCTTTTTCTCAGTGTGTGTGTGTGTGTTTTAGTTCATGTGTGTGAGAGTGTGATCTCACAGAGATCCTTTCTTCCTTCTCAGTTTAAATGATCCGGCTCAAGACTATTTTTAGCTGTGTGCGCTTACATCCTAGGACACATGCATGGAGTAGTCTCCAAGTCTCCAAAGAACTTGAACCATGCAACAATTTGATCTATCTATTTCAGATGATAAAAGAAAAGCCTTCTCATGCAGCAGAAACGTTCCAGTCAAGGGCTGGTCCAATCAGTCAGCCAGCAGCCATATTCAATAAGATGTAGCCAGAACTCCCAGAAAGATGTCCTTGTTTGAACTGATGAGGCGATCGTGTCTACCAGAGTTACATTATTTATTGTGTGTGTGATGAGCCTATAGCCAGACACACAGAAGCCGGGTTGGATGACCAGGGCCCTGACCAGGAGAAAAAAGCAGGCTGACACACACATAGGCTCAGGCCATCACTTATTTACAGGTTTTCCAGGAGACAAGGTTGGTTCTACAGCAGTGGAAATGAGGGCTGCAACTCGAGCTGACAGGTGAATCTGGGACATAAATGTGTGTGTATGGTTGTGGTGGTGGGCAGGGTGGAGGGGTTTGATGTAAAGTGATAAGACTTGGCCTGCAAAGGGCGCACACACACGCACACGCACATTTACACATATTTGTATGTGTGTGCGCATTTCCCTTACCCCAGACTGCAGATCTTTGAGTGTATGTGTGAGGATGATGTTGAAGACGGCATGAGATCTGCTGCTCTCCTCGTTCATGTTGGTCGCTGCAACCGTACGAGACTTGTTTCCTTCAGACATCAGAGACTCTATGTCCTAGACGGGGAAACAGGAACAGAAAGAGGACAGACAGGAGAGCAAAGATACAGGAGAGCCAGGAGGACAGATGGAGAGACAGGCAGTGAGGACCAGAGTCATAAGTGATTAAAAAGGAGACAAATGGAGTCTAAAAACAATCTTGTTTTTTCTTATGCTGTGTTCACACCGACACAGCGGAAAAAAAAAAGTGCGCGCCGAGATTACATCTCTCTAATGATGCCAGAAATCTGTGTGTGTGTGTACAAATTAGAAAGGGTTTAGTTTTCCACGATCAGAGAGAGAACCATGCACTCTGCAAAGTTCATGTCTTGCAGGCGTCCTCTTCATAACTGAACGGAGAGCAGTGCCACAATTGACGTTGCTTGGATAAGCATTTCGACATAAAATTATGAAAAATATTTTTTAAATTACTTGCTGCCAGTTTGGCTTTCTCTCTTTGCGTCCCAGCCACTTCACTTTGATTGGTCCTTAGGTCTGCAGCGAGTTAAAATGAAATAAAACTGAGCGTAGTACAGAAAATAGCAAAATTCTGTTTAGTTATTTAGAAGCAAATTCGCTTTTACAAACAATATTCAGTTGCTCTCAAATGGCTTGGCTAGCGAACGACAATATAAAGTGGATTTGCTTTCAGTATAGATCAGTTTATTTTGTTACATAAATGAATGTGTTTACTGATGTCAAAAGTGCCTGCACATTGCAAATGTACAAGCACTGTATGGTGAATTAGGTCTACAATTATGACTAGGGATGAGTCTTGATAAGATCAATTCCGATTCCTTAACAATTCCTGCTTATTGATTCGATTCCTTATCGATTCTCTTATCGATTCTCCCCTCTACAGCCAACTAGGTCTGTGCGTCCTGCCCCCGCTCCCACACACTCGTTCTAAACAAATTTTTTCAAACTGGCTTTGACTGGTTCTGAAATGAGCTAATACCTACCACCTCTAGGCATCTTCAGGCCTCTTTTTTCAAAACAAAATCTAGTCGGAAATAGAAACTTTCAGTTTCCCTGTGTTCAAGCTTCTATTACTCAACACTAGGGATGGGCATTCGACTAAATTGTCTTAATCGATCGTCGGGAGAATTAACGATCGATTTTCGATTAATCATTAACATTTTTATATTAAAATTCACTATTTATAGGCTATATTAAAATGCAGTGAAAATAGAAAAAACAGCGTGTTTCCGCATTGAGATCTGTGGCTATTACAAGAAAAACAACTATTTCTGTAACTCCTAGAGACAGCTAGAAGCCTGTGCTCAAACACAATTGACCCTCGTTTTTTTCCCGGCTAATTAACAAAGCTTCATAAAAACCTTTGCCCTCAACAATACTTAAGGGTAGCATATCCATCTCGATGGACTTGCAGATCCGTTGGGTAATTTTCTCTGCTCGTTGTGCATCGCAGCTCCTCCGTGCTAGCACCGAGAGCAGGATGCACCGCCACTGACCAGGGTCGGATGTACGTTCTTCAAGTGGTACATCATTTGAGTCGTGGAGGAGTTGTATTTATACTCAGCTTTGCAGTGTTGGCAGTGAACAAAGTAATTTTTTAGTCAATATGGTCTCACGCTACACTTCGCCGTGAACTCTTCATGTTTACTTTTGAAATACATGGAAACTCGCCGGTAACTGAGTAGGCATATGTGGCATTTTGGTAAAATGTTTACTTGCTACCACATAGCGAAATCCATTGCATTCTTTCAAGACTCACACTACGCAACAGAACACGCATTAGTTTTATCGATGAACAAATAATGTCATCGACTAAATTCTTAATGATCGATAATCGATCGTCGATTAATTATGCCCATCCCTACTCAACACCAGTAGGACTTGAAGGGGTCCTAATAACTTTCACCTTTCAAAAGAGACCATTTACATGCATGTACTCCAAATGGTTCAACAACAGCTTTCAATGTACTTTGGGTATGTTGTTTAAGCGTTTTCAGGCACATTTAACAGGACTATTAAAAAGGCTAAACAATTAAAATGCTAAGTTTAATAATGGATTAAAAATCTATATGCTCAGTTTAATAATGGGACATGCGAATGTTTGCTGATTACACACGCCCCCCAATAACGTGAAGTGATCAATAAGATCAATACTAATGGGAGACGAATGCCGGAGTTAAAATGTATGCTTCAAACGACGGGACAGAAGATAATTTGATCAACTACACACAATAAAGGCAAATTGCTTGACACAGAAGTGGTTGTGATCACTTTTGAGCAGTTTAGCTCTACCTTAGATAGTTAGAGATGAAGCGCGAACGTAGCTGCACTGCTGCTGCGTGCATCGAACACTTGACGTTCTAGTAAGCGGAGCTGGTTCATGCAGGGGACTCTGAGAACCAGCAACTTGTCATATCACGCGTCAGGGAACACCTCCTTAATAAGGCGGTGTATAAAGCAGGGATCCCAGAATTTGCATTGCTAGTGCGACACAGACGCTCTCAGTCTTCCTGTGGCCTGCACCTCCCCAGCCTCCAACCTTTGTCTGTGTTCTTCTTTCTAAGGGGTGATGGGTTCGCTGCTCTCTGCCCGGATGTCGAGACGATGTCTCAGTTGGGTGTGGCAGGGAGCCGCTGCGAGCACAACCATATGCCAAATTCAAGTATTACAATAATGTATTGTATCGTGTGCAATAAAGTATCAAGTAAATAACCCTACTGAGTCCTCCCGCCTGAACCACTGAGAAGAAATGTCATCATAACTGCATCCCGGGCACTGCACAGATTCCAGAAATCTGTGTGTGTCACCGACATCATTGCAGGCACTGTGCCCTTTCTATAATTCCAGGAATCTGTGTGTGCCACCAATGTTATCACGGGCACTATGCACTATCTATAAGGGGTGGAACGGTACATGTATTCGTATTGAACTGAAAGGGTACAGGTGTCACGGTTTAGTGCATGAAATTACACGGAGAATACATTTATAAAATTGCAAATTTGCGTGCAAATTAATTAATGCAGAACTACTGTTAGATACTCGTGTTCTTTAGGGACACCTAATCTGTTGTTCCATTTTAGCTCTGAAGCTCTGATTGGCGCCGCCGTGAGTCAGCGATAGCTAGCAGCACTAAGGACGAGTGGTGGCAACCCACGAGAGATGGAGGACCTGCCTCTTTAAGATCACAAGTTTGGGAAAACTTCGGTTTCCCATTCAGTTACAGTAGTGCAGGCAAGAGAGTGGTGGATAAGACAAGCACTCTGTGCAGGGGCGGATCTAGAGATTTTCATTCGGGGTAGCAATGGGGTTGCAGAAGAAAATTGTTAGGTGGCCTCCTGGAGGCGGATCAAAACCCAAGGTAGGGGGGTACGGTACTCCCTACGGTAAATGATTAGGCTATACCAATGTAGTTTAAATTAAACACTAATATTAATTAGGGCTGTCAAGCGATGAAAATATTTTATCGCGATTAATTGCATTATTTCACATGATTAATAAAAACAAAACATTACAAGAGTGTACTTAAAAACTTCAAATAGGCCTAACTGGATGATCATGTCCATATAAGAAGTTCAGATGGAACACAACTTAAATTGTGAGGGATTTTTATTCACTCACAAACTACACTGCTGTAGCTATAATAAACATCTACAAAATTTGACTTCTGGAAAATAAAATACATTTAAGACATGTTTTCTCATAGCCTACTACGATATCCTGCTCCATAATATTCAAATCTCA
Organism: Hypomesus transpacificus; assembly: GCF_021917145.1. NCBI lineage: Eukaryota > Metazoa > Chordata > Actinopteri > Osmeriformes > Osmeridae > Hypomesus > Hypomesus transpacificus. Next base: position 4,594,560 of record NC_061071.1, on the reverse strand, counting down.
CTCAAACATACTTCAGATACTTAAGCAACCACAGATTGACCTTAATATTGAACAAGACAGTTTCTATTTTGTTGAACTCAGTCAGCTGCTCGCTTCTTTTGAGAGTGTTGTCTGCCATTTGTTACAGGAGCGAACGCTGCTGCTGCTACTGTGTGCCTTGCTTCATGCGATAGTTTAGGCTGGAAGTACTCCGGTGATAACTAAACTCAGGCTGACAATCAGTACATACAGTCTTAGTTTTGTCAACCGAGCCGTCTCGCAACTTCTTGAAATGGAACTTCCCATCTAAAAGCCCTTTGTCCATCATTCAGCTACCGTCGGCAGTCGAAGTCATGTGACGACAGGCGATTCCCAGGGTAAAAAATAAACCTGCGTTAACGGCACTATTTTTTTCGTCGCGTTGAAGTGAGATTACGTTAACGCGTGATTAACGCCTTAATGTTAATATGATTTATAGAATTGTTCCGTAATGTACAAATAATATTTTTCCATGGGAAGATTGGGGATTTTTATTGGGGGCAGCTGCCACCCTTTGCCACCCCTTAGATCCGCCACTGACTGTGTGTCGGCATTGTTCAGCAGTTGTGGGGTATGTGAGTGGAAATACATCTAACATGCTAACGCATATAACGCATCTGGCGTGTGCTAAATGACTAATATCCAACGCCATCACCCAGGTGTGCCAATCACTGGAACGAGATAAAAAGGGTCCAACTTCTCCTCCTCACAGTGCTTAACCAGCCTTTAGATACACATACAAATAGGGCCAAAAAAATCACTGACCCAATCGGAATTTACATGTCATCTTCAAAGTGCCCGTATTCACTCGTAGAGGAACCTGGTTTGTTTTGCTTTTCCCTCCGTTGTACCGAACTTGTACCAAACTGTGAGGTCTAAACCGCGGTATGAACCGAACCGTGACTTCAGTGTACCGTTCCACCCCTACTATCTATAGTTCAAGGAATCTGTATGTGTGTGTTTTACTGACATCTTAATCACCAACTGCATCTCAAGCACTGTGCACTAGTATAAAAATAATGCAAACACGCACATTTGCGCCGGGCAATGCGAATGACACAATGAACACTAACATTTTCACCTCAAGTGAAATTTTGCTTGATGGTGTGTTGCAAAAGCTTATCAATGTTGAGATGTCACTGATGTTTTATAAAAAATGGAGGGCAAGAGTATTGTAGCTGTCTGCGGGCATCCTCTGCTATACGACATTAGTTTGTATTTGTTAATAGTAGCTAGTCATTTCAGCCATGGTTGACAAAAAAAAAGGATAACTCCCAAAAGAGAAAGGCGAATCGCGTGAATAAACAACAAATGATTTTGCGGTCAATTGCGCGAGTAACGCTGGTGTGAAAACAGCATTAGATACACATTCCGATACTGTTCAGTGTGTATGAGAGTGAAGGTGTATGGTTTTGACTATGACTGTGTAGGGGTGTGAACTACCTTGTAGCTAGCAACAGCCAGACGTGACAGTCCATCCACATAGGGCCCCAGCACCTTGTGTTCCCTCACTCTTAGGGCCTGTCTACTCCTGCGCGACACACACACACACAGCTGTGTTCAGTCTGCTCTTCTACCGTGCAGCCTGCCATACCGAGCCCATATGGCAGTCAGATGTTCGTTTCTCAAACAAACGTCTGGGGCTTTACTGGCTGTTTTACACAGGTCAAAGGGGTCATGTGTAGATAATGGGCAGGGGTTCCTTGGTAGCACACCCTAGTGTGTGTGTGTTGTAAAAAGGACAGACTGTGGTAACCAGAATGATATAGAATGTTTTCTGTTCTAAGAGGAACATCTAACATGTAATCCAGCTAGCTGGACCAGGAAGTACATACCAAACAAGGAAGAAAGAAAAAAGCATAAAATCAAGCAAAGAGGAGGCAGTTGTGGGTCAAAAGGTCAGAGGTCCTACCCCTTGGGGTCGAGGAGGTCTCGGACCTTCTCGTTGTAGATCTCCATGTAGGAGACCTCCACAGTGAAGCTTTCCTCCTCCCTCTGCTCCAGCAGGGTCCTCTCAAACAGGGAACTACACAGACGAGGGATGAGGCCGGGCTGGTCCACAGACCCCATCATGGTGAACGACTTCCCCGAACCTGGGGGACACAATGGTAAAAGACGAGAGGGAATGACACAGAAGGAGTGAAAAAGAGACAGCCAATGGGAAGTAGTGAGGTGTGGCCAATTGAATGACACAACTATAGGAGGGTGCAGTACCGGTCTGTCCATAGGCAAAGATGCAGGCGTTGTAGCCCTGGAAGGCGTTGTGTAGAAGACTCTCTCCAAGGCACTGGAACACCACATCTTGACCTGCAACCACAGAGCACAACACAAGCTATCTTTCACAATTGTAACAACAACCGTCTCTGGGATCCCTCACCAAATTACTTCTGCCAAGGTTTCTTAAATGTTTTACTGGGAGTTTTTCCTTGTTTTCCTTTAGGGTTTAGGTTGGTTGAGAGGCATTTCTATGGGCACATGTGACATTCCTTGTAAAAAGGGCTATACAAATAAAATCTGTACTTTGTATATCTGATAACTACAAACTACAAACGTATGAATCCGTAAGAAGTGCTTGAAAACTAGAAAAGAAAGAGAGGAAGAGATGGATGAGCAGGAAGAGCAGGAGGATGGGGAAACATGAAAACAACTGTACAAGGGGGGGGGGGGGGGGGGGGGGGGGGGGGGGGGGGGGGGTTAGGGATGCTCATTTTGAAAAAGAAAATTGACCGATAACAGACGCTCGTTAACAACCCTTAACCATTTAATGACAAGATTCAAAAGGTAAATGGACGAGAGTCTGTGACCAATACAACAAATGTTTTTTTCCCCCCATAAAGGGTTGAATTTTATATAGCAGCATAAACAGAACAAAAACAAATGGACAAAACGAAAGCACATTGAATCCGAGAGTGCTAGCTGTACCTACATGATTGGCGGCTACAACAACACGGAAGTACAATTAGTTATTTTGCTGCTGCTCAACAACGAAAATGAAGAGGCACAAAGTCGCTAGATAAAACTTTTGACTAGGGAAGGTGAAAAGTTGCAAAATCTAACAACATGGTTGCTAAATTGCCAACACTGTTTAACCGATAGTATTAACCGGTAAACATTCGTTATGTTGGTTAATGGCTACACGGTTAATTATGAGCATCCCTAATGGAGACAGGGATGGTTGACTGACTGACCGGCAAACTTGTCCTTCTCCGACTCATCCATGGACCAGAAACAGTAGTCATAGGCAAACACCTGAGGGATGAAACAATGTGGAGAAGTGAAGTGGAAGGGAAGACAGAGAGAAAGTAAGTGTCACAGAGACAGACACATAGAATAGAGACAAACATGGCACATCCCAATGAAACTGTCTACAGACTGGAACATCAACAGAAGCGTTGACAAACAAGCTGTAAAAGCACATGGTCAACATACGGTTACTTAGATATGCAGGCTGTTACTTAGATATTTGTAATGCATCTAAAAAGCTTTGTTGTTCAACTCGACGATATAGTAATCTGGACAATTACTATGTACTGATGAAGATTAGACAATCTGAGACATCGTTGCGATGTGAGTTACCTTGGACTGGCTCCTAGCAAGGTCAAAGTTCACAGGGGTCACAGGAGAGGACATGGAGAGAGAAAAAGAAAGACAGGAGAGAGAGATGAGAACATGTTCACCAGCAAACCATGTAACATCACTAGTTGAGTCTAAACCAGCGGTCCCCAACCTTTTTTGCGCCACGGACCGGTTTCATGTAAGACATATTTTCACGGACCGGCAGGGGCGGACTAGGAGAAAAGATAGGCCCTGGACTTTGATCCAAATTGGCCCACCAGAACCGGCCCCCGTATAGGCCTACTAATGCATGCACATTCTGGGTTTGATGTGATCCTAGTTAGCGACTTTCACATCTAATTGCTGATTTGAACGGAAAAAAAATTGGGAGCTTTAGGTCAAATAAACATAGCCGTTTTTCGATTGGTAAAACCTTGTCTAGTGAATGTGATGTTCTCTCAATCTTTCAGCCCCATCTTTACGTTTCTTAGCCTGGTCTTCCATCGTTAAATTACTAGTTAGCTTTCGATCTGTCACTCCCACTTTTATGTGTAAACAAGACTAAGATACAACAGTGACACCCGAAGTGCGTTCCTTATATCCAGTTTATTCTGTGATTTTGTTTGATTGCTGTCACGGCAGAAAATCCCACTTCCAAAGGATGTTGGAAATGGAATTCATTGAGTAGTAACTATCACCTGTCATGTGTCAAGCGGAAGAGACGCGTGTGATAGTTACCGTCAATGAAGCCCACAAACTTGCTAAAAAATGAGTAAACAAACGTCTTTGCAGAGCTTTTTTGCTCAGGGGAAAAGGCCCGCAGAGAAGGAGAGAATCCGGTCATTTTTTTAAATATAACATCTTTCAGACTCTGATAATCAATTAAAAAGAAATCATGTTATTATTATTTTTTCTGTGCGGCCCGGTACCAAATGGCCCACGGACCGGTACCAGTCCGCAGACCGGTGGTTGGGGAACGCTTGTCTAAACCACCAAATCCTTCTATTCTGTGTACAGAGAGAATACCCATAGATCAAGAAGAATACAATGGGCTCCAATTAGACTGGAGATACACACTGATAGGAGTCTATTTTCTTAACATCTATGGGCATTTCTAAAATGAGAATAGAATGAGGAAGCCAGGACCTGGTATGAAGAGAGTGAGGGAAGAGAACTGAGGAGGAAGAAAGAGGGTAAGAAAGAGGGGGAGAGATTGAGGAAAGAGAGAAAAGGCAGTGAGACAATGCAATCAATGGAGATACAAAGTCTCTTCCTTTCTCTTTCTCTCCCTCCCTGCTCATGTCATCAGTTGGACTTTGCTCAGTGGACCCGAACACAAACACTGCATCAGCCAATGAGAGAGAGAGAGAGAGAGAGGGGGAGAGAGAGAGAGGGGGAGAGAGAGAGAGAGAGAGAGAGAGAGAGAGAGAGAGAGAGAGAGAGAGAGAGAGAGAGAGAGAAGGCAGAGAGGGATAGAGAGCAGGGTAAATATGCATTGGAGTCTTATCTACCCTAGGCTGAGCAATAGCTTTGCACAAGACTGCATGAACACAATGACCTATTTAAACATTACATGGAGACCGTGGGAGAGAGGCAGTGAGCGAGAAAGAGAAAGACACACAGCGGTATTTCTACAATGCCTACATTCACAAAAACATGACGAGACCTCTTACACAGACCGACAGCAAGAGGCCCTACCTAAAACATCCTGTATGTCCTCAATAACCTCTATTTACCATAAGAAAACCTAATTATTGCCAGGTTACTTCTCCCTTCCGCACATCATTCTACACACTTAAAAATGACCACACACAGGCCTAGCCGATACACTCATATGTGTAAAAGGGCTAGACATTTGCGACCCAATCGAGAGACCAATGTCTCTGCTCAGCCAGTCAAGTAAGGACAGCCTTTTAGAGGAGGAAGAGGAGAGGGAGACAGGCTGAGGGATGGAGGTACAGATACAGGCTGACGGTATGGACAGATAAGAAAAGGAGGGATGGAGAAGAGAGAAAGAGGAGAGATGGAGAAAATGAGGGATGGTGAGAGGAGGTCTACAGTCCCCCCAGGCTGGTCCTGTCATTAGCCATCAACTTGAAATCCCACACACCATAACCACACCACAGTAACAAAAATAGCCACAGGGTGTATGTCTGTGACACAAAGCGAGATGGTGTGTATGTTTCTGTACGGCTTGTGAAAATGTGTGTGGATACATTGGCCTGTGTGTTGTCACATCCATTCAAGTGACATCCGTGAGTTGTCACATCCATATAGCTGTAACCGTGTGTGTCAGTGGAGGGCCGAGGATGGAGACAGTCAGTGAGTTCACCAGTCAGTAGGGCTGGTCAAGCGGACTGGATACAGAACAGCATCTCATGGACGATGTCGGACTAACCTGGAGGACTGTGCTGGGCACTTCATCATTGTGTTGGTTGAGGCTTGAGCTGCATGTCAAGTGGCATTAGAGTGCATATATATATATATATATATATACAGTGCCCTCCAAAAGTATTGGAACAGTGAGGCCAATTCCTTTATTTTTGCTGTAGACTGAAAACATTTGGGCTTGACATCAAACGATGAATGTGAAACCAGAGATCAACGTTTCAGCTTTTATTTCCAGGTATTTACATCAGGATCTGATGCACAAATTAGAAAATATCACCTTTTTGTTCGAACCCACCCATTTGTCACGTGAGCAAAAGTATTGGAACATGTGACTGACAGGTGTGTTTTGTTGCCCAGGTGTGTCCTATTACATACATTATTCAATCAATAAATACCACTGAATGTCTACACTCAGGTTCAGATTGGGTAAGATAGGTTTTGTCTATGCAGACTGTATTCAGAGGTGAAAACAACATGAAAACCAGAGCGCTGTCTTTGGGTGAAAAACAAGCAATTGTGAGTCTTAGAGAAGATGGAAAATCAATCAGAGCCATTGCAGAAACATTGGCCATAGCCAGTACAACCATTTGGAATGTCCTGAAGAAGAAGAAAACTACTGGTGTACTAAGTAACAGACGTCGAACAGGTAGACCAAGGAAAACATCAGCAGTTGATGACAGAAACATTGTAAGAGCTGTAAAGAAAGACCCTAAAACAACTGTTAGTGAGATCAGCAACAACCTCCAGATGGCAGGAGTGAAGGTATCACTATCTACTGTTCGCAGAAGACTTCATGAACAAAAGTACAAGGGCTACACCAGAAGATGCAAACCACTCATTAGCAAGAAGAATAGGAAGGCCAGGCTGGAATTTGCCAAAAAGTACAGAGATGAACCTCAAACATTCTGGGACAAAGTTTTATGGACTGATGAGACAAAGATTAACTTTTACCAAAGTGATGGAAAGGCTAAAGTTTGGAGAAAGAAAGGAACTGCTCATGATCCCAAACACACAAGCTCATCTGTGAAACACGGTGGAGGTAATGTCATGGCTTGGGCTTGCATGGCTTCTTCTGGGACGGGCTCATTAATCTTCATTGAGGATGTAACACATGATGGCAGCAGCAAAATGAACTCGGAAGTCTACAGAAACATTTTGTCTGCCAATTTAAGGAAAGATGCAACCAAACTGATTGGCAGAGCCTTCATCATGCAGCAAGATAACGACCCAAAACACACTGCCAAAACAACAAAGGAGTTCATCAGGGGCAAGAAATGGAAGGTATTAGACTGGCCAAGTCAATCTCCAGACTTAAACCCTATAAAGCATGCATTTTACCTGCTTAAGAGGAGACTGAAGGGAGGAACCCCACAAAACAAACAACAACTGAAAGAGGCTGCAGTGAAAGCCTGGGAAAGCATCAAAAAGGAAGAATGCAAAAGTTTGGTGACGTCAATGGGTCACAGACTTGCTGCAGTTATTGAAAGCAAAGGATTTGCAACTAAATATTAAGTCTTATTCACGTTCATGTTTTAAGTATATCTGTTCCAATACTTTTGATCACATGACAAATGGGTGGATTCAAACAAAATGTGATATTTTCTTAGTTGTGCATCAGATCCTGATGTAAATACCTGGAAATAAAAGCTGAAACGTTGATCTCTGGTCTCACGTTCATTATTTGATGTCAAGCCCAAATGTTTTCAGTCTAGAGCAAAAATAAAGGAATTCGCCTCACTGTTCCAATACTTTTGGAGGGCACTGTATATATATATATATTTCTTTTATATGTATTCATGGGTTTCAGTCACTTGACTTTTTGTTTCGGCCACCATCTTTAGGACCGATTTGCAGCCTCTCCTCGGGTCTCCAGAGTGAGAGTGAATGATGTCGTACACGAAATAGGCACACCTTACCACCGACGAAAATTGGACGACAGTATTTAAAGAAAATAGATACTATAGGTTTCGATCCCTATTTAATGTGAACTGCACATTAAAACAGTGAACTGCTTACTCCACTAAAGTCTAGTAAAAAAACTGCTAAATTTGACCTTTGCTGACATCTACATTTACTTCGTCCACAATCCCTCTCCATTTAGGAATTTTAGAGCACTGAAGCCTACCGCTACTTCACCTCAGGGTGGGTTAATGATCCCAAAATGTATCATCTGGAAATGAAGAACATTTCCTTGATCACAGGAAGGGTAAATGGAAGTCTGTTAATCAAGCGATATTAACATTACACGAATAGCGTTTATCACTGAACTGAATTGCCATCAAATTCTATTGTAATATCAGTCACATCAGGACACCAAATGAAATGTAGTTTAGCGTATTAAATTACTAAGTAGCTAGCAACATAACATAATTCGACCATTTAACTAACATTATTAATGTAAATATAGCTGATGCTAGCTGTCCAGAATAACGTTATACATGCTCAAATTATAAATGAGATGTTTTAATCCATTTCTCACGAAGTTTTTTTAGGAATAAGAATGAGCAGCATGAGTGGTCAACATAGTGCAATCAGATACTGAGATAAAGTGGCTTAGGCATAATGTAATTGCCATTAGATGGACTTATAATAGTTACATAAATGAATGAATGTCAGTGGGAGTCCTTGGCCTTGTTTAACAGGCCAGTAGCAGATGGAAAGAAACTTTTCTTATGGCGTGAGGTTTTGGTCCTGATGGATCGCAGCCTTCTGCCGGAGGCGAGTATCTGGAACAGGGAGTGTCCAGGGTGGGAGGGGTTGGCCACAATCTTCCTCGCTCGCCTCAGGGTCCTCGAGGTGTGCAGGTCCTCGAGGGTAGGCAGATTGCAGCCGATCACCTTCTCAGCAGTGCGGATGATAAGTTGCAGTCTGCTCTTGTCCTTGGCAGTGGCGTACCAGACAGTGATGGAGGAGGTGAGGATGGATTCAATGATGGCTGTGTAAAAGTGCACCATCATTGTCTTTTGTTGGTTGAATTTTTTCAGCTGCCGTAGGAAGTACATCCTCTGTTGTGCTTTTTTGGTGAGAGAGCTTGAGATCCTGGGAGAGGATGGTGCCCAGGAAGCGGAAGGACTCCACAGCGTTGACTGGGGATTCACACAATGTGATGGGGGTGAGTGGGGCTGTATTCTTCCTGAAGTCCACAACCATCTCCACTGTCTTGAGAGCATTGAGCTTTAAGTTGTTCTGGCTACACCAGGTCACCAGGTTGTCAGCCTCCCACCTGTAGTCAAACTCGTCCCCGTCAGAGATGAGCCCAATGAGGGTGGTGTTGTCCGCAAACTTCAGAAGTTTGACAGATGGATGACTGGAGGTGATTTCATAAAATCTATTAATATAAATATATAAAAATTGTGTAACTCTTGGAAAATCATGAATGGATTTTTAATAGAATCGTGACCCCACGAATCTATTCGAAAGGTACCAAAAGATTCCCACCCCTAGTGCATAACACTTTAAATGCTGGAGTGTAGACCCTTGGTGTAGCCTGTGTTCAAGAAAATGTTTATATTTGCTGCTTTATATAAGCACACACCTGCTCATATAAAGCAGGTGTGTGTCAGTTGCAGCTGTTATCATGGGCCTGTAACTTACTGCATTCTTACAAATTATTCTCACTTTCACAGTCAGATAAATTTAGTGTGTATGTGTGAGAGAAAGCAATAGTATGCTATTCAGGATGCAGCACACCCAGGATGAAGCACACCCTCGTGTGTGTGTTTCACATATTTAATGGTTTGGCCAACACCCTTCCTAAACAAGAGTGTTACTTTGACCTTCACCAATCCCTGCCCTCCTGCCAGGGTTCAAGCAAGCAAATGAGAGAAAGAGAGATGGATGATCCAAAAGAGTATGACCAGGACTTTGTGTTTCTTTGTGTATGTCTGCTGAAACAGACAGGCCCTGAGGAGTGCTAGTATGTGGCAGCTGCTCCCCCCAACCCATCACCACAAGGCACACCCTGCTCATTTCTGGTGCTAACACTCATCTGGCCTGGTGTGACTGGCAGGCCAAATGCTACCAGCCTAGTCCTAGTGTTGAAACACAAGAACCCAGACAGTCCGTTGACCACGCCACAGTTGTACCTTGTTTTGATCCGGCCTGTCTGTTAGTCTGCCTGACTGCCCTGGTTCTGGGTAGTAACACAGCATCCCATCTGTGTTGCTAGGTTTATGTTGTTCCGTAAAAACGCTACTTTTTGGTGAGGGGTTAAAAAAAAGGTTTTTGCTGCGACCAGCAGCTCTGTGAGTCAGCTAGTCGGTCCACAAAAACTAGATGTGATCAACTTTTGCAGGGTTTTGGGGTTGATTTACAAATTGACCGCAACAGAAAAAAGAGGGTGGGGGAGAGAAAGGGACATAAATAGAAATATAGTTGCACTTAGACGGTCAACTACAGTGTAGAAATGTAGGCAGGATAGAGAGAGGTATGTGAAGGGTTACAGACACATAGGCTCTTCAGCACACAACTCAAAGGGATTGAGCAGAGGACAGCTTCAACGTGACAATGTATTTTTCACCATGGGGCAATTGGTTTTGAAACGAAGATCTTTGTAAAGCTGTTTATTGGTTTAATGTTGTTGGGTCTTGTTGTTTTTAGGTTTTGCTGGTTCTGTTCAAGCACTTCCCGATTCACAACACTGAGGACAGCTAACCACACCCGGACCAAGCACCAGACAATCTTCATGCTGGAACAGATATTGGCTTACTGTAGCTGCTACCTAGCCTGGTCCTAACCAGACTCTCGTACATTTAATTTGTACAGAGTCTGGCCTCGCTCCATTAACAAGCGTTGACTTCCTTGTAGGCGGGTACTCTGTTGAAGTTTAAAACTATTGGATCTGCCCAGAGCCACTCTGATCTGCCATAACCAATCGCTAGCATTCGCCTTAGCCAATTCCTTCACCACTACTTAACAGAGATAGCTGCCGTAGCTGGAAAATAAAACTGTTCCCGAACCCCGTGGGGAGGAGGGCCACAACATCATAGCCACCAACAAAACTCAGCAAAACTTGTTGTTGCTCCGGCTTTATCTTATGGATATTCGGCAGCATTGCTACAACGGACCGAATGGCTTCGCTCGCATCTTTCTCTGCTGCCATTACGGAACTACAACACAAACTAGCGCCACTCCCTCTGTTCCTTAATTTGCCGGTAGAAAATTAACCGGAGACATCTGACTTATGTACCTCATGGCCAGACCTAGTACAGAAGCAAAATCTAAATAGCGTTTTTTCTTTTTTTCTATTTTTTATCGAATCGTGACCCTACGAATCGATTTGAATCGAATTGTAAGGTACCAAAAGATTCCCACCCCAACTGTTTAATTTCTTTACAATTTGCCTACTGCACAGTATGCGCCTACTGGGACAGGCAGGCACATACTGATAGTGACTGGTCTACCGTTCTATCCAACATCACATAACCAGTTAAACTTCATCTTCACCGTCTTAACTTTAATGCAAATTTTAGATAAAGTTAGTTCAAATTAGACGTCAATCACTCCTTGTCACTGCGCTACGCTATCACGTGACTTGCGCTCCAAATTTGCTGAAAAGACGATATGTTTTCGATGGGTGCTCCAAACTCTTTACTGATGGCTGAAGAATTTCAGTTGTTTTCTCCTAAAATGAGTAACATTTTTTAATCCCAGTTTACAAGGTGACCCACAAAAGATAACACAATTTTTTAAGCGGCATCTATGTTAGTAAGCATAACAGAAATGTTTGCAGAGTCCTGTGATGAAACATCAACATGGCTTGATACCCTTCTTCCCTCTCTTAGCTCCTACTCCTTTCCTTCCTTTCCGCATGCTCCTCTCTTTTGTCATTGGATGAAGGAACCTGCCGGACTCGGACAGAATGGAGTCGTAAAACTGGCGCGCATGCAAGTGCACACCAATGCACACAAAACATATACTCACAGAGAAACACCCGTTTCCCTTTACCCATGTTTCTTAGAATGCCCTTGAAGCAGCAATTCTCCCTCTGTGCATCCAAAACACACCAACACTGTGGCGAGACTGAGAGTCAGACTCACTTAATTTTGCAGTCATTTTGCAGGGGGTTAAACACATAATCTCTAAGGCACCAGCAAAGATAGGTTTCCACCTAAAACGTGGAAGATTCCATAAATAAGCCTAGAGGGACTTACTGATCCCAGTGACCGCTGTTCATTTTGTGGCTTCAACGTCAGGGAGAGACCTCTGCTTTTTATTTTCCCTGGTCTATCCATCCATCTAGCTGTCCATTCCCCCCTCGCTCTTAACCACCCTTACTCTGCCATATTTTATCTCAGGCTTCTCCTCAGTTCTTTCTCTGCCTCCACCTCCTTATCCTCCTCTTATTTCTCCACCGGAGTCTTTAAACACTAGAATTATTATTTTTTATATACAAAAAACTCAACCCTATACCCCAGCCCCAGCCCTGAACCCTAGCCCCGACCGTACATCTCAGCCCTATCCCCAGACTCAGACTGATGTTCACCACACTGACAGCTGTCAGGGTGAGTCAGGCCCTAGCTCGAGGGGGTGTGGAGGGCTGGAAGCACCCCCGTCTCACGGCCCAAGACAGGACGTGGTCAGGCAGCCAATAAGAAGAGAAGGAGACAGTCAGGAGATTGGATGACATGCTTCACTCCCCCCCCCCCCCCTCCCCAGCACTGTAGTCTTGCATCCCTCCCTCCGCTGCTCTGGTGAGTGTCATTTAAAAAATAAGTTTCTGCATGGCTGCTCCTCTCCCCTCCCTTTTCCGTACTCTCCCGCCCTCCCCCTGTTGCAATGTATCCTACACCCGCCCCTTTCTTTCATACACCTGCTCTCTCTGTCCTGTACCTGGTCTCTCTCTTGCTCTGTCCTGTACTCAGTCTCTCTCTCGCTCTCTCTCATGCGCCTGCTCCCACTCTCTTGCACTATCCCCCTTCTCTCTCTTTTTTTCCCTGTGTTACTTGTGGAGGGTGAGGTGGATGTGACGGGGGCGGTACTGTGGGTTTGGTTCTGCTCTTGACCTACATCCTTATCACGCAAACACAGATCTTTGTGATGAAGATGCATGTCAATAAAAAGGGGGTGGGCCATCTGAGAGATCACGTGCTGCTGATTGACGGACAGGGTCAGAGGTAAACACTGACCTCATGATATCATCAACCAGTGTTGTGTGTAACGATGCGTGTCCACTACAGCGGAGCAGAGCGTCGGCTTCCAATTCATTTTCAATGAAACCGGGCGTTGACGCTCGTGTAGGGCATTGTGGGGGCGTACGCGAGCGTCAACGCCCGGTTTCATTGAAAATGGATTGGAAGCTGATGCTCCGCGCCGCTGTAGTGGACACCATTGTAAGAGAGACTGCTCTCCTTAGTTTTTCATTTACCTTCACAACTACAAATTACACATATACTGCTAAATGTGAACAACTTTTCAGTTCACAGATACTGCTAGAAACTAGTGCTGAATGATTTCGGAAAATATGCTAATTGCGATTATTTTGATAAATATTGCTATTGCTATTTAATATACGATTAGATGATTTATTATTAATAAATATAGATGTATACTACTGATCTCCAGTCAGCAACATAACACAAAGTTCAGAACAATTTAAGAAAACATACCGCCTGTACCGCTTTGAAAATAGTTTGGTAAATCAAAGCTAAACGTAGGCTAATAACATGTGCGTTGCACTTTCTTAACTATAGCTAGCTACCATTTTTTTGGGGAAAAACTTGCACTGTGGGGACAGTCGGAAATATTTATAACTCACGCATCTAAAGGTTAATTCTTAAAAGAAATACTGTCTGAACATTTCTGATAGTCAGTAGCCTAAGAGAAACTGTTTGGCACTGACAGCCATAGTGATCCTACTGTATGTGTATCACCGAGGGGCATCATATATTTTGTGATGAACGCTGTTACTGCTTAAGTAATTTCGTACATGAATATGGAGTTAGGCTTTGAAACATTGAGTGATCCTGTCGGGTGTTATTTGGCTTATTTGACCCACAGGTGTTCAACATTTTAGCTATGCATCGTACATGGCTTTGTGGTGTTATTTTTAGGGCCGATTTAGGTTGGTGGTGTTGCCCCGTGAGGTAACAACGTTAGCCAGGCAGGTTTTGCACAATACTTGAAACTGCGCACCATCTTTTTTATAGGCAAAATTGGTATCTGTAGTGTCTGGTTCTGTCCAGCCTGAGGCCATCGTACAGGTCAAGGTAAAGTGTAACGTGCAAAGTTGATCCTTCGTCTGCAAACTGCGTTACTCTCGCGTGTCACGTGACCAAGGAAAAATCGCAGCCTTTGCGATTACAAAAGGTGAGTTTGACTTAATGCAGCGAAGGCGTCGTCTGCAGCCCGGCTGATTTGAAGCAGCCAATGGCATTCTCAGTTTCAAGGCAGCCGGCTACAGGCGCCGCTGGCGCTGCATGAAGTCGAACACACCTGAAATCTCGTTTTGTCACATTGCGATATCATCGCAAATGCAATTAATCGTTCAGCCCTCCTGCAAACCAAAAACATCCATCCATATCCATCTAGTCCAGCTGAAAACGTGACTTAATTATCGCATAGGCTACATGACTTCACTCCCAGAGACGCAAGAAGAAATCAAATATATATTTGACTATTAATGACAAAATAGTAACGCACAGTGACTTGGACAAGTAACTTTAATCTGATTACTGGTTTGGACTAGTAACGCGTTAGATTACTCGTTACTGAAAAAGTGGTCAGATTAGAGTAACGCGTTACTAAGTAAGTATGCGTTACTAAGTAAGTATGCGTTACTAAGTAACGCGTTACCGGCTTCACTGTTCGGAAGATTTAGCTTGTTAGATTCTAAATGCAGTTAGAGCTAGACTGTAGGTCTAGTATGCAACGTAAGCAACACTTTTACTGTAGCTACTGTAACAGACGTGGTCTTGCAAGCTCAGTCAGAGGAATACTGGCCAATGTTCAATCCCACCGGGAGTCGAACCTGCCACCTCTGGACAATTCCAAGCGCAACCACTACCAACTATGCCAACGAAAAACAAACTCGACTCTCTCACTGGACATATTGTATAATAAAAAATGTTATTGAATGCAATTGGTTGCCTTGTATATTCTGTTCTATTTACCAAACTATTTAACTTTCTTGTCTCAAATTGAGCAGTTGCTGGTGTGAGCTACAGTATGGTAGCTAGCATAGCCATTTCTATCTCTGCGTTCCAATATTGCTGCCTAGTGTTATAAGTTGATAATTAACATAAATGTTAATAAAGTATCAGACATATACATGATACAACACACCAGTAACCAATTGATATTATGTGTGCGAAAATGCAGTAAATCGAGATGATGCTGCTGTCTATCCCGTCGAAAACCATTCAAACAGGTTGCCAGCAGTGTTTATATTGCCAGCTACTTGAACCAAGTGATCACGTTTGCAAGATCAAAGAGTGTCGTAACTCTCTTTTTATGTGGCTCTGGCCCATTGGTTTGCGAATCGTCGCTCTAATTTGCATAAAGTTAATAGCGTCATCATGCTATGTTCAAATTGTGCAGTCGTGATCCCATCACTTGCTTTCCATGTGAAATCAATGGTATGCTTCACTTCATCGCGCTGTTCCATGTATTGACAACAGCCCGTCACTCGCGCACTGTGCCCGTAAATTATTTTTCAAGTTCGTACATACCTATTTTTAGGCGCAAATGCGAGTGAAAAACTCGCACTGTAGAGCCCTGTTAACACAGACCTTTATTTATTTATCTGAAAGATTATAAGAGAGGGAGCGATAGGTAGTGCATTAATAGAGTTACATGACAATTACAGCTCCAGACAATTCAGCACTGATGGGACAGACAATTTCTCACTTTTTAAAGATGTTCCGCACACACACTTTAATGTCACACACACGCACAAACTCACAAAGTAGGAACAGGTGTAAGAGTGGGATGCCCAAGTATTCAGACCAGCAGCTGGCTTCATGAAGTGAGCCTCGTATTTTAACTGTCTATTGGAAAGGCAAGAAGGCTGCACACTCGTTCTCCAAGTTGAAACTCCCCTCTCCCACGCACGGACACATAAAAAGTAAAGAGAAAGATGGAGAAAGAGAAAAGGAAAGACAGCGCTTCTCTTGTTTACCCTCATAAACGTCCACGAGAAAACTTTATGGCCGACAGATGCTATGTGAACCCCAACCCCCCCCCCCCCATTTTGTTATTCTCCATTCCAATACCACTCTTTATAAATGGGACACAGCGGTCGGTGTCGGTGAACCCGAGTTAACCCCCTCACCCCCACCCTGCTGTCAAGGCAACAGAAAGACTGAGAATAAGGGAGGAAGTCAGCAGGAGGAGAGTTATGCCCCAAAACACGGCAGGATGGGAGGACAAGCAGCAGGCAGCCTGCTGCACAAACACACACACACTTATAACATCTCTCATACACACTCATTCACCCTTCTTTGTCTCTTGCTAACATTCTCTGACAAACACATTTAACACCCCCCAGTCTGAACCCAAAACTCCCCTCACTCAGCAGGTAATTGACAAACCTCTGTCTAGAGCGAGCTAATTTTGTGACATGTAGTCCCAGACTGTAAGTCTGGGACTACATGTCACAAAATTACCACATACCACATACCACAAAATTACCACATACTCACCTCCACTCCAAACACACACACACACACACCTGGAGTCTCCTTTGCTCAGGTTGCCTCCAGCAGGATGAAGAATGGTCTGGTTCTTGTCCATCTCCACCACACACTTTGTGTTTAGGTCCTTTTCTGTGAGACAGAGAACAGTCATTTAACAGTCAATTTTATTGTATTTGTTGTGGTGGCTTAGGGTTGGACAGTACATCTTGATCTATAACTGAGTCATTAAGTCACAAATGACAAGGCTAGTCCACAGTTCACACTCATACAATCCACACTACCGCAGTAACATGTTAGATTGTACCCTCTTATGTGAGTATGACTTTCATTTTCTTTATTCACTGTGCCTTTTAACTCACTTGGTCATGATAGCTGTTTAGTAGGTTGCAGACAGTTAAGCCATATAAAAGGCCCAATAATAGACGCATTAATTATTGTTCTTTTACTGCAGCTGTGCTGCTAGCTAGCCTAAATACAGGGTCATCTCACTCTCTTCTCCCGTCGCTTTACGCCCCTTTCCACACTTTCTCTTGTCTTGATCATCTCTCCTCTCCCAAAATTCCCTCTCACCTTCCCCATTTCCTTCTCTACCTCTGAACCATTGTATGATAGAAAAAAAACTACTGATATATCCCTGTATGTATTTTGCTTTTTTGAGGAGTTGTTCCTTACTGTCAGGAGGCTTTTTGTAGTCATATTAGCTTTGTCTGTAACTAGCAAACAACTTATTAGTCCAACCGGTTAATCGCCCTTGGGAGTATTTAGTTATTTTAGGGTCCAACATATTTTTGCACATTCTTAAGGAAGGAGAAACAGAAGGTCAAACTTCACCTCTGGAACCTTCCCATGGAACAAACCTGCGTTTCCACTGCAGGAACCAGGGTCTAAATTGAAGGGTGCACAAGCAGGAACCAATAAGTCCCTGCTCTGGAGGAAGTACTTTCCAAGATACAGGAACTTTGCGGGTGGAGCGCGTGTTGAACATTTCTGATCGATTCTGGTCGAGTGCTTGCAGGAACGGAAAGTATTTCAGTAAATATTTCAACTGCCATTCTTAATATTATGTGGTTGCAAACACATATCAGCAAGGAAAACAGAAGAACATACGATATGGAGCATCCATGAAGTCCAGGCCTCATTAAACATTTATACTTAAGATAAAGCGGCAATCAGAATGAGCAACCCGCAATTACAAAACGTATTCTAAAATCTCTGGTATGTGAAACATTTTTCACACCATGAAACAGTGTCGGGAGAAGCTTAAATTGTAACAAGACATAAAAAAAATTGCAGGGTTGCACAATAATGATGCCTGTCTGCCACTTTTGAATGGTATACGGTGCATATGTCAGCTGAGTAATTTGCCTAATCTTCTGAGGAAAGTTCCTGAGGCAGAAATGTGGTTAGCAACGTGCTGAAGGATCCTTCAAGTTCCTTGAAAAGCTGTTTTAGGGTTTAAGTTCCTGGTACTCCCTTAATTATTTTCAAACACACCCACACACCAGGTGAAACTAGAAGAAATGCTAATCCATGTCTAAGCGGACCAGAAAAACAGTTTTGCATTATTGTGGGAGTTGTGGGAGGGAGTTGGAGGTTTTGAAGGGCAGGATGAAGAGAAAGAGGCAGTTCCTGTGCACTGGGTGAATAGCCCATTTTCTATCCTTTCCAACTAGTCTTCCTTCCCTCTTTTTGGGGGGCTGAAGACTGGGGTATGGGGGTGGCTACAGCATAAAGAGTCTGCTTGTCCTGCTCTAATATAACATCCAGGCCTGTCAAAAACATGTCTTTAAACCCCTTGAATAATACATGCCAATTTTGTTAGATGAGGGTCATGCCTGGAGAGTGGTGTGTGAGGGGGGAACATTGGTCAAAGGTCAGGACCTTAATGTGGGTCCATCAGGCTACAACCTTCCTCCATCTTTTTATCCCTCCCACCATCTCTTCCTACATTTATCCCTTACTGTGCTGTTCTCTCTCAATCTCCTATCCTGTCGTTCTGCCCCTTGTCCTCACTTCCTTTCCTGCATTTTCCCTCAATTTCCAGTGGTGACAAATACACTGTTGATGAGCTGGGTGTAAATGGGGTGAGTTAGCCACATAAGCAGCAAATATGCAGGAACGACCTTCACTTTATTAACTGTTACTCATGACAAATAATTCAGGGTTGAGACTCAACTGAACAAGCCAAGCACCGGCTACTGGTCTCCTGGCTAACCCTGGGCCCTGTTATAAGAGGAGGGAAATAATCTGAGTCTTATAATACACATTTACTCTGGATATTCCACCTGCTATTGTTCCCCCACAATTTATATATGAGTAGTCCTCTCATTCTTTCCATTTCTCTTCCATCCATGAAACTGGAACATTATATTCCACCACTGACCTGGGGCCTCATTTATAAAGCTTGCGTACGCCCAGAAGAGGGCGCACGCCAATTTCTAAGCAAATATTGGCATTTATAAAAACCAAACTTGACGGGAAGAGTGCGGTCCTCCACGCAAGCTCTGACCCATGCGTACGCACAGAAAGTGGAGAAAGGAAAAACGGTGACGCCGTTGGCAGAAGAATGAAACGCGGAAACATTTTGAAACTGAGACCAATGTGTAAAATAAATCAAATTATTGCCTCTGATTAGGCCTAATCATATTAAGAATTCTCAAAAGCCATTCTTACAATTAATACACAAACACCTGTTTCATAGATTCTCTATGCAGTGCGGGGGGAAAATAAAGAAAACTAGTAGTCTATCATAAATTCATATAAATATATATTTGCAAATAAAACCATGTTCTGTAATTATTAAACAAAATGTGCATGTTATGGAATTTATTTTCATAAATAATAAGGCGATAAGGACAAGTTTACACGGATGCTTTTTCTCGAGGCTTCCGTCTGGCGATAGGAGCACATAGCGCTTATCGTTTGTTTTAAATGTCTGTTTTTTGTAGCCTAAATCGTGTTCAAATCAGGGAGTTGAATTATGATTATACATGCTTGTTGTGCAACACCATTTGTTGTTTCCATAATTTACGAATTAGATGAACTCCCACACCTGTAGCATGTTAGGTTCAATCAAATGGATGGGTATAAAAAGGCATGCCAGCACAATGCGTAATGACGCAAAATGGCTGAATTGGCTTTTTTTGAAGACGTTGCTCGACAGAGAATAAGGAGGGAGAGAATTTTTAGAGAGCACACAGACTTGCTGGCCAATGGGGACGAGTGGCTGATAAGCAGATTCAGACTGCCGCGCGCTGTCCTGCTCGAGCTGTGCGCGGTGTTGGGCCCAGCTTTGGCGAGGAACACCCGGCGCAATAACGCCGTGCCAGTCCCACTTCAAGTTCTGACCACACTGGGTTTTCTGGCAACCGGCACTTTTCAGAGGGAGTTGGCTGACAGGTCGGGGATATCTCAGCCAACCCTCAGCCGTGTTATGCCAGACGTGTTAGGAGGAATTGTAAGTTTGACACATCTTTACATCAAGTTTCCTTACACGGTGGCTGAACAGGCAAACAAAAAAGCGCAATTTGCAGCAATGTCCGGTTTCCCAAATGTAATCGGTGCCATTGACTGCACTCATGTTGCTATAAGGGCGCCGAGTATGAATGAAAATGCTTTCGTTAATCGAAAGCATTTTCATTCAATAAATGTCCAAGTCATTTGTGATGCGGACATGTTACTCGTAAATGTTGTAGCTCGGTGGCCTGGGTCAACCCATGACTCATTCATTCTGAGACAAAGCAGTGTTGGTCGGAGACTTGAGGCTGGGGCTGTGCGTGATGGCTGGATTCTGGGTAAGTTTGATTGATGTGAACATCTTAAAAGGCATTTTCTCTGTACTTCAGTATCTAATTATTTCACTATCCTTGCAGGGGACAGTGGGTATCCACTGAAGCAGTGGCTGCTCACGCCTTTCGCCAACCCCCAGAGCGCGGAGGAAAGGCAGTATAACATCAGCCATACCCAGACACGGTCTGTGGTGGAGCGCACCATAGGCCTGTTTAAAGGCAGATGGCGGTGCCTAGACCGCACTGGAGGGATGCTTTTATATAGACCGGAGAAGGTGTGCCAGATGATACGTGCATGTGCTGTGCTACATAATATGGCACAACTGCAAAATGTGCCTCTACCCCCTGGAGCGGAAGCTGCATGTGTTCGACCCGACCCCGACCCCCAGCCCCAGGCATTTCAGCCAAACGGTGCGGCTGTGCGCCAGCGTTTGGCTGTGATGCGGCGGTTGTGAAAACACCAAACAAGGTATGGAAATACAATTGTTTATTAACAAATTATTTCATTTTTTTGCTCATTTCGGACAACACTGTCTTGATGGCCTTTAACTCTCCTGCCACTTCCCTGATGCACTGAATAGTTTCCCTCTGCATGGCAAGGACTGCGTCGGTGAGGACACGCCCGCTGCTGGATGGAGATGGAGACGGAGACGGAGACGGAGAGGCACGTGGAGGTTCAGCTGCACCACCCTCTCCACTGGAACATGCAGCAACTAAAAAAAAAAGGGATTTGTGTAAATAAAGTGTTTTGTACATACACGAGTGACTTGAATGCATTTATTTTACTCATTCCATAAAAGCAATTGCAAATAAGCCTACATACCCATTTCATCTGCTGGCACGTCGGTGTCCCCCTCCGCCTCTGTCACCACTCCACTCAAGAGGGACTCGCCGATGATGCCTGCCAGCCTCTCATCAAGAGGGGTCAGTTCCGGCGTCCCCTTTCCCCCGCCCGTGGCAGACACGCTCTGGCGATGGTGCGCCAGGCGCTTTTTGGCCTCGACTTTAATGTCTGACCATTTTTTTTTCAGTTCGGCCACAGTCCGATCTTCTGATGCAGTGGCATTCACTGCCTCAGCAAGAGTTTGCCACTCCAAAGTTTTTTTGGCATTAGTGACTCCCATACTGTGCCCTCCAAACAAAATCTTTTTTCTTTTCTCCACCTCCCCAACCAAAACTTCGATCTCGCAGTCTAAGAAATTTCTTTTTTTTGTTTTTTTTCCTGCGCTTGCCATGTTTCTTTCTCTGCTGGCCCAGAATTAATATTAATTAGGGGCGTTTCATTGACTATTTATAGGCAATATGGGCGTGCCACACAGCCGCCAAAGCTGCGCCAGATTTAGAGTTGATTGTGATTTATAAAGGGAAACAGGCGTAGGACGTGAGTGCGCACTGTTTTATAAATCCGAATATTTTTGTTCGCACGTACATCCTACATTTCTTCCGTACGCCAGCTTCCACGTGAATCCCACGCAAAGCTTTATAAATGAGACCCCTGGGAACTGGGACTGGTACAATAAAACGCTATGACACTACAATATGGAAGTGGAAAAGCTGTGTGTTTCCTGGCTGCGTGATGAATAAGTTATATTCTTCGAAGGCTCTTTAGTAAATGTAATGACCATGAGAACATAGCAAGTTATGCAACGTTAGAAAAGTCCATTCAGGCCGTCTCCCTTCCTGCCTTTGTCCATCAAACACGCACGCGCGCACTCTTACACAAACATGAAGTATTTATTAAGATCAATTTATGTAAATGTACGGTTTTGAATACTCATCGTTGATAAGAGTTGTCTACTTTGAAAGATAAGTCCCTTCAAGCGTCACCCTTAAAGTGGGACATTGGACTTGTTCCCTTGCTAGAGAAACCGTTCGGTATGAGCAGAAATGAACCGTGGTCCTGAATAGAGGTCTTGTGACCGAGTTCTACGCTCAGAACGGGGGACACGTGACTTCTCTGCTACATTGTGGACCTCATTTTCCGCTTCGCCAAAACCTTGTAGTTCTAAATACATGGTCTCCCACGGCTAAACGTAGACTTGGCTAAAATGTCATTCCCTCCCTCTGAGCGTTATTCAAGCTCGCCATATAATTGTCCGAACCGCTTGAGCGTGTGCACGGCTTCATTAACGGGAGGCATGTCACTATACATTCATTACTCCGGCTTATGTTATAAAAAGGGTGAGAACACATGATCATGTCTATCACTGTAATCCAGTGAACATCACGTCTCAATAAAAATAAATGAGGGTTATTCTGGCATTGTCACGCACGAATGCTCTCCTAACACAAATAATGCTGCTCATGACTTCTTGTCGTACTGTTGGCCCAAATCACACGGACACCCCTTATGCCCGTCTGCTATTTTGAACTGTAGACCCTTGTCACCATTATGATTTGTTGGAAAGGTTCATCGATTATTATTTCCTATGCATCTCCACTACTACAAAACAGTATGAGATTCTAACTGAGTGTCCTGCCATAATCCGGGATCGACCCCCAGGTTCAAACCGTGATTTGTTGAAAGGTTATTAATAGGGATCTATTTCACAAGACGTTATTGGTGGTTGTAATGTAATTTCATCAGTTTGGTGTCTATCTCAGAGGCATGCAAGAAAAACATAAAATGCCGCTCACTCACCTCTCCTGTTCATAGGACGAACACGGACAGCAACCTTCACATTTGAGTCATTGAGACTGGTCTCCCCCATCGCGTCCACGGTCTGACGGACAGACACAGCCTGTCCCTGCGATTAGTTAGGTATCCCGCAGGTTAAAGTAATCCCAAGTGAACTGTAGTCGCAGTCATTCAGAATAATTGATATGTTGCGCCAGCTGATGGGCCAGCTAGCTAGCTACCTAGCGTACAAGGGTTAGTCCATAGGCACATTCTCCATCGTTTCAACAACAATGGACTGAAGAATTTGGAGCAGCTCTTCTTGCACGTTGTCTAATACATGTTCCCGGTGAAGAGACGGAGCTGTAAATACATAAAGCAGATGTATACCGTTATGATAGTAAGAGCGGCTACCTGTCCATAGTAGGTACTGCAAGCTACTTGGCTATACCACTAGCTAACTGTAGTTGTAGTTAGCTAGCTAATTTGGCCGGGTAGCTAACTCAGATCAATTGATCCTAACTACAAACAACCCAACAGCCCATTTAAACCCTTATGTCTCTTGTCTTGCAAACAGCAATGACATGTAAACGAATTTACCAAGAAAATACTAATGTACCGGACACGAATGCCCAGGGAATATTAAAAACATAAACAACAGAACAACATTCGTAGCTACCGAACCACTTACTCGGGCCCAGTTGAAGTAGATCATCAGCTAGCGAGCTGGCTAGCACAGTTAGAAGTAACGGGTTGGGTTGGCACTGACAGACCCAACCTAAAGACTACACTTAAGTAGTCTCCTACTATAGTTAGCTCTAGTTAACTTGACACTGCAATAAAATGCATACATACAAGCATTGAAAACACACATATTTTGAACAATAATGAAGTTTTGCTAGTGTTATTGATACACTCGATAAACTTTACCCAGAAGCAATTACATTTTCAACCGGATCGTGTGCTTCACAGTCCCGTACTGCTCCGTGTGTTCTCCGCAAGCTTGCGACTAGTAGAAATTACCTCGTGCCCGCCTCTGCCGACCGAAAGTGTCGAGAACAGATTTCTCAGTATACGCCCAAAATCTTTGGGGTGCAATTTACATATGGCCCTACTACATAATACAAAAAATATGTAGGCTCTATTTTAAAAACTTAGCTGCTCATTTATGACGAATGTCTAGGCCATGTCATCTACTGTCTTGGACATTGGAGAAAAAAAAGTAGGCCTAATGCCATTTGAGTCTGAAAACTATATAGCCTCGGTAGGACCTATAGGTTCTACGGTGAGTAAAAACAAAATAACATGATTTGGAGATAAGTTATTGTCATGGTTGTACCCCAAACCCATTAGCAGCTCTTTGGTTAAAAATTTTATAAACCCCCTTTAAATTTTTTTTATTTATTTATTTATTGTTACCAGCTTCATTACCATAGCCTACTTAGTACAAAGTCATCTGGCCTTTGAAAAGTTTTTCTTTTTTTTAATGTTTATGTTGTAGGCCTAGACACTCACAGCAGACACAAAGCAAAAGACAGCGATTAATAATGAAATGCTTTCTCGAAAAATTGTGAAAGACAACATTTATGGTCAATGGTGCCATCTTCTGGCAAATGCGCCCGGTCCGAACACAAGCTCTTCTCCTGTCTGGCCCCCCAATGGTGGAATCAACTCCCCACCTCCATCAGGCACACTGACTGTCTCCCCACCTTCAAGAAAAGGCTCAAGACACACTTGTTCCGGGAGTACAACTGCACTTAATGATTGGCTGGACCTGATGTTAGTTTCCCCCAGGATCACAATGACTCTTATTGAGAGACTTGTTGCTCTTGTTGGTTTGTTGTAACTGTCTTAAAATTATTGTAGGCTACTCGCTGTAAAATATTATTTTCATTGCTTGCTTTTTCCACAGGTACACTCTTGCACTTTTGAGGTTCTCGCTGTTTAACTTGTCTAACTACATGCTCTTATTGTTCTTCCCTTTGGGACTTATTTGGTTTCACAATTTATGCTTCATGCTTGTCTACCTGCAATCTTATAGGGCTATTATTGTAGCAAAACTATTCACAAATACACAGCACGATCCACAAATGCACAGCACGATCCACAAATGCATAGCACAATCCACGAATGCACAGCACGATCCACAAATGCACAGCACAATCCACAAATGCACAGCACGATCCATGAATGCACAGCACGATCCACGAATGCACAGCAAGATTCACGAATGCACAGCACAATCTACAAATGCGTACCACAATCCACAAATGTGTACGATCCACAAATGTGTACTATCCACAAATGCGTACCGCGATCCACAAATGCGTACAAGGATCCCCAAATGTGCACTCAGATTTGTGTATGTGTAAAACATTGTCCAAATATGTAGTCACAAAGGCTGGCCTCTCAATTGGCTGTGTTTTTACACGTGACTTTTGCTACACTTCTGCCGTGGTACAAATCCACAACCCGTGTGCGTGTGCATGTGCGACGATATGTGCCTCGGTTGCTGTAAAGCCTCCAAACCACCAGTTGGCGGTCCAGTGATTTTTAAGGCAACGTGACATTGCTGGGTGGTTCAAGCATATTATCAGAGAACGGCTGTGTCTACTACCGCGTACTTTACAAAGTACACTGCAATACAGTGAACTGCAAAACTGTGTACTTACATATTCAGTGCACTCCGTCGCTGATAAGTGCTGTCTCAAATGGAACACTTACGTTAAACACTTGGTGGAAGTGACGGAAGCAAATCTGCTCGCGACATCCGCAAAACCTGCCAAAATGAACGCGCTTCTCCACTCAAGTGGAAAACGCCAGAGCTTGTTTAAGGAGAGCCTACCCACTCCCTATTAAGCCCCATTGTACCGAATTTTGTTGCAGTTCCACCAGAGTTCCACTGGGAGTGGAAAACGGCTACATTTGTGTCTTTCGCCTCATTGTCGTTGATAAATCTCAGATTTGATTATAGTTTTTGCATGTTCAACATGGATTACAGGTCAAAAGGTGAATGAACGATTACGTATGTCCTTTCGATTTCTTACAGGGTAGGTCTTTGTTGCCAATAACACGCTAGCATTCTGCTAACGACTGTTGATTGGTTAGTGAAGGACTGACTACGACCAGAGATCCCGCTTGATGGCATCCGAAGCAGAACCAGAATGTCAGAGCATTAGCAACATTAACAACAACATTGGCAAGGCAAAACTCTTTCTAGCATGTGTATTGACAGGGAGAGCCTAGCCTGTCAGCTGTGTTGTCGATGCCTCGAGAGTAAAGTGGAAGAAACCAGAGCTTGCCGTCAAGCAGTAGCTCGGGTCGTACGATGTGTAAGACGTCAATGCTATTTTCAAAGGCTTTTTAGAACAGAAAGGCTAATTTTCCGTTTGTGTGTTCTTGCGAACTCGTTTGACGTCATCTTTTATTGCCCAAGTACGGTTCCAATCCAAAGAACACAAGTCACCAAGAACGCCAAAAATACCCGGAAATGTTCCTGATCCGCCCCTTTTATCGAGAATGCATCGGATGGTGACTTGACCACCGAGAACGCTTCTGATTTCCCAGAAGTCATTGCAAGATGTCAAGCGAGGCGGATAAACCTCACAACTGTAATTTGTTACTTTTCATATTTCAGCTAAACGCTACGTGTAAATCAGCATCTGAATTAAAATGTGACGAGAAATAAGCAGTTCAGTCGCTGAAAATGTTCTTATTTTATTGATGAAACGGCTAATTTGTAAATTTGCTCCGACTTGTCGATAACCTAGCTAGCATCTCAGTGCAGTGCAGACACTAGGTACTGTAAGTTAGCAAGGGCTACAGAAAACGTTAAATTACAGGTAGACGGACCATTTTTTAGCTTTGTTATCTAGTCTTTGTAGTTAGTCAGTGTTATCATAATGCTGCGAGTCCAGGAAAACCCTAACCATCTCAATTCATTCTCCGTCCTTGCGTCCTTGCAAGACAATTCTTGCAAGGACGCTTGCAAGAAGGCTCTTCAAAAGAATGTACTTGCGTTCTCAGCGTTCTTCGGATTGATAAACAGCCAATGTCTAATAAAGAGAGAACTCCCACTCTCGGGAAACTTCCGGGTTCTGAACTGGTTGCAGTTCCACTCAAGTTCCATATGAGGGCGCTAACGGTCGAGTGCAGAATGAATGAAGGTCTATGGAGCTATACCCCTCAAAATCCACTTTTCTCAGGATATAATTTTTTGTCTAGTATTTGAATTCTGAAATTGAAAGGGGAGGCAAAAAAAATACACACCGCTGGGTGTTAGATTTTTTTAAAGTCGCCTTTTCGTTCTAAAAAGCCTTCGAAAATGTCATCGACGTCATACACATCGTACGACCAGAGCTACTGCTTGACGGCAAGCTCTGGTTACTTCCACTTTTCTCTCGAGGCATCAACAACACAGCTGACAGGTTAGGCTCTCCCTGTCAATAAACATGCTAGAAAGAGTTTTGGCTAATGTTAATGCTAATGTTGTTGCTAATGTTGCTAATGCTCTGACATTCTGGTTCTGCTTCGGATGCCATCAAGCGGGATCTCTGGTTGTAGTCAGTCCTTCAACCAATCACCATTCATTAGCAGAATGCTAGCGTGTTATGGGCAACAACGACTTACCCTGTAAGAAATCGAAATGACATAAGTTCATTCAACTTATGACCTGTAATCCATGTTGAACATGCAAAAACTACCATCAAATCTGAGATTTATCAACGATAATCAGGCGAAAGAGGCAAATTTATCAGTTTAGCTCCATAGACTCCCATTCATTTTGCACTCGACCGCGATCACTCCCAGTGGAACTCTGGTGGAACTGCAACAAAATTCGGTACAATGGGGCTTAATAGGGAGTGGGCAGGCTCTCCTTAAACAGGCTCTGACAATAGGTGCGTTCGACATGGACTGCGGCTGCATGAAACGACCGGCGAGAGTGGCCGCTGGCAGTCGGGGAGGAGTTGAAAACGGCTCTGTGAAGTCGGACATTTCAGCTTCTCGTGATTTGCTGCGTTGACGTCAGTCACGGCCGATTAAGCGCTGTTTGCTTACTTTACTCTATTTATAATTAAACGTAGTCTTTCCGTTAGTGAAGTAAAACCCTTTCTTCCATACATTTTTTATTCAATTCAACTGTTTGGTCCGGATTTGAGCATTGGCGAAACTGAAGGTGTCCGAATATTACAAAACACGCGTCAAAGTTGTTGTGTGAGTCTGTGTAACAGAGTTGAAATTAACCTTATTTAAAAGAAGTGAATTCTAACAAAAGATGTTCCAAATGTTATACTGCATTCACTAAGGTGTAATATCAGGCTGCGCGACTGCTGTTTATTACGTTTATTTTAAAGGGGCGATTGATTGCAAAACCGATTTTACCTTGTCATAGTTGAATAACGACAGTTCGGTGGGTAAAATGAACATACAGTGAATATCAAAGTCCATTGACACCTCTTTCCTATGCAAATCTCAAAAAGAAAAAATGTGGCTGTAAAACGCTAGCTTTTCAACAAAGCCACCCGTGTGACGTAGGACGGGGGACCGCCCTTTTTGGCTCTGGTCTGTATCTTTGTCACGCCCCAAAATGTACATCCAGACCAGCCCGAGGTAGCGTCTATCTCCGATACTAGTTTAGCTGCGCCCTGCTCTGTGTAGGCTACTTATAAGGAATTACAAAGAAGAACGTTTTGAATTATAACAAGGATATTGCAAAAAATGGACCACGGTCGTAAATGCTGTGTTCCAGGCTGTACAGGGAAGGCTAACACTCACAGTCTTCCCAAGGAGCCAAACATTTGGCAGGCATGGCTGCTGTTGACTAGTATGAGAAGATCCCGGCGAAGTTTGACACTCAATCATTCATTTGCTCTGAACATTTCACCCAAGACAGTTTTGACAACCTTGGACAATTTCAAGCAGGATTTGCTAGGAAGCTGAACCTGGAAAGAGGTGCTATTCCGATCGTATGCTCATTGCAACCGCAAGCTATAAGGACAGTTTGATGTTGTGCTAACAGTTTTTAGCAATGCTAACGTTTCCTGTATATAGCATACCAGGTAGAATGTTAAATATGTTTGTACACACATCAAATGACTCTAGCTAGACTAAATGTAGTCGGCATTAGAAGGGAAGCTTCCGAAAAAATAGCCAGAAAACGAACAGCAGTCTGGCTTATTGCTAACGCCTGTCTAGATAATCTATTTGAAAGAACTGGAGAAAGGCAGGTGCTAGATACAGGATACGTTAGCATTGCTAGTCACTGTTACTAGTAACACCAGACTGTAGGCATGTAAACAAGTTTACCTTGGTAACGCAAGAGCATAGGTAGAGTGTGTGATAATTCAGCCTAGTTTATTGGCAAAGGGGCTAACGTTGATTCATGTTCCTGACTGTGTTTCATTTAAATAAATATCCTGTATAATGTAAATCTACAATTCACGATGCATGTTTGTCCAGATCTTTGTCATGTTATTTTTCAGCAAGATATCTAACTAGAGCTACTAGTAGCTAGCTAACCGAAGCCGAGTAGAATCACGATATACCCACCTAAGTAAATCCAGTTTGCTTCAACAACAGAAGTGGAAACAAGTAATGTTATCATTTTAAATGATATGTAGTCAATCTGTTGAAAACAGTGTTGTGTAGACACAATAGATTTATTTGTGCGTTTTTATTTCAAGTCTCCAACTTCGGTGTTTCATCGAGTGCTGCTGTTGGCCGCCGTGTTGCGTTATTGCTCCCCAGCTTCACTCGTTGAAAACCAACCAATCAGCGCGCAGAGGATCCATCAGGGGGCATGAACAGCACCCGGGCCATTTTCAACCCAACCAATGTTAAATACCCTATTCGGAGACCTTAAGGAACAATGTGAAATACCCAAAAAACCCAGTCAATCGCCCCTTTAACGCATTTTGGGCGTTTGCGCTACCCGCATTTAAGAGCGAAACCTTCTTCGTTGGAGGTAAGCAGGATTTGGGAGCGCTCCGTGAATAATATCATATTTTAGTAAAAAAAATGTATGTGTTTTATTTACGAACTATTGAGTGCATATAATTGTATACAAGTTACAGTAACCAATGCTCTTGAAAACTAACGATGAAAGTGATTTATAAATCTTGTAACCGAGAAAGTATATTTTGACGGCAATCACGCTGCACTGTGTGTTATGGAGAGTATTGTCCTGAGTTTGATTTGATATCTTTTTAGATTTGTATGCAGTCGCGCAAGCAGCAAACTATGTTTTAATTGTGAATGCAGGCAATAAAAGCTACTGTGAAGAACCCCTGGTTGATTCCTTATCACCAATGCACACGAGTGTGAGGGTCGTTACATCTGGCCAATCATGAAATAGCTGTGTCGTCATTTGAACCCGTGCAGTTGCTCTTGAGATAATGCGCTCGGCTACACAGCCGGCAGTTCTCGAATCGATCTCACGGTACTTCAGACGTCACAGTGACGTGTCCTCGGCGCCGTCTTAAGTCGGACAAAAAGTCTAACCAGAATTCACTGTTTCAAGTCAGCCGCCTGCAGCTGGCTGCAGCGCCGCATGAAGTCGGGTCATGTCGAACGCACCTATTATGTCTATGGGTTCAAGCGGTTCCTTAGACTCGTCGTGGCTGCACTTGGGATGCAAGGCAGACACCTCGAGAGCTTTCGGTAAGTATATTTGTATGTTTAGTAGTAGGCCTAGGTGTCATAAGTAGCCGTATATTGCCCAGTAAAATACAATATTATCAGTAACACTATCTGTGAAGAAATAACTTTAGCTCCGCTTATGCGTCACCGAGCAAACATCATTGAAGTGGCACTAACAAGCTAACTAACGCTAGACCAATTAAACTACCTAAACATTTCTGTGCCGTATATGGTTTTCAAAAAAGACATTTGCTGCTTGGTCCGTGTACGTGAGTTTAATTCCTTATATTATTATAACGGAACATGCATGAATACGAAAAACGTTTGAGTCCGTTTTTTATTTTTTTTGCAAAAACGGAAAAACGGATTTTGGCGTGTTATTTTGTTTTCTCGTTTTTAACAACACAAACCATAAAACAACTTTATATTTGGATTTTTCTCACGGCAAAGTACAAGTTTCCCCCATCTAACTCGATTAGCCTAATATAGGTTATCTATCAGTTACATTTTAGGGTATTCACGTTTATAAACTTGCCAATTAATCTTTATTGACTTGGGAGTTCGCCCTTCCAACTTCATTCAATGCATCTACTTTTTTAGGGCCTACTGATATCTACAGGTTAAATTAACTAATGTCGAAATGCTGTAGGCTTAGTCGTGTTTTTCCATTTATATTTGTATTAGTAATATTATAAGATCACATTAATAAATTTTATTGGCCCCTTAGTGTGGTGGTGTTGCTGTAAATTGTTAGCTAACTGATAGTGCTTATAGATTCAACATTCCATTGAACTTCTTTCACACAACTGTAAAAATATATACATCATGGCAATTCTAAATGTGCAGAGGAAAATGGAATGTGCAACTGAAATGCAGGGATAGCAGCACGTGAGGTTCTTATTCACTGATGATCCTGTGCACCCTGCTCAGACAGAGCTTGTGCATGTGAGGTTCTTATGTACTTATGATCCTGTGTACCCTGCTCAGACACAGTTTATGCATGCCGCTAGGCGCTTGACCTAGAGGCGGCAGGAGGAGGAGCATGCACCCCTACTCATCAATGGATCTGAAGTGGAGAAGGTCAGCTGCTTCAAGTTCCTCGGGGTGAACATCAGCAATGACCTCACCTGGTCTGTTCACACGGACAAGGTGGTCAAAGCGGCCCGTAAGCGCCTCTTCTTCCTGAGGAGACTGAAGAAGTTTGGTATGGACATCCTCCAGGTCATCCTCACTAACTTTTACAGATGCACTATCGAGAGCATTCTGACTTGTATTACAGTGTGGTATGGGAGCTGCACGGACAGGGACCGCAAGGCCCTAAGAAGTGTGGTCCGTTCTGCTGAGTTCATCATCGGCAGGAAGCTCCCAGCCCTACAGGACACCTACCACACACGTTGCCTAAGGAAAGCCGGCAGGATTCTAAGAGACTGTTCCCACCCATCCTTCAGTCTCTTTTCCCCGTTGCCTTCCGGCAGGCGTTACCACAGCATCCGGTCGCGCACACGCAGACTGGACAACAGTTTCTACCCAAGGGTCAT
The DNA here is from genome assembly GCF_021917145.1 of Hypomesus transpacificus. Classification (NCBI taxonomy): domain Eukaryota; kingdom Metazoa; phylum Chordata; class Actinopteri; order Osmeriformes; family Osmeridae; genus Hypomesus; species Hypomesus transpacificus. The sequence goes on along the minus strand of NC_061071.1, from coordinate 4,562,381 downwards.
TTACTGCACACTAGTCACTTATACTCTATACTTACTTTCAGCTACTGGTTGCACTATCAGTAACATTGCACTACTGTACCTCACTGTACCTCGCCACCAGGCTCCTGTATGGTCATTGACTTAGTCACTGATCTGCAAATTTGCACTATTGTACTGTACTCCACTTAGGTTAGAATAGGTTATAGGGTTGAAACAGGTTTTATGTGCATTTAGGGTTAGTATAGTGTACTATTTATTGCTATCTGTATATTTAGGAAGTGTCACTTATTTAAGCTCAGCATAGATGTAAATTATGTTTCGTGTACTTATATGTATGTTATGCCCGGTGCTTTCGTTGTCTTGTCTTAAGAATTTCAGTGCCCAGTCTAACCTTGTGTTGTTCTGTGTATCTGACAAATAAAAGACTTGAACTTGACCTCCCTGTAGTCTGTCACTGACACAGAGTTTCATGCATTCAAATTGTCGTCCGTCCGTCATCTACCGCTTGTCCGGGGGTCGGGTCGCAGGGGCAGCGACCTAAACAGGGAGGCCCAGACTTCGTAGTAGATCGACTGGTAAATAGAGAGCTTCGCCTTTCGAGTCAGCTCCTTCTTCACCACGACGGACCGATGCAGAGCCCGCATCACTGCGGATGCCGCACCGATCCGCCTGTCGATCTCGCGCTCCATTCTTCCCTCACTCGTGAACAAGACCCCGAGATACTTGAACTCCTCCGCTTGGGACAAGATCTCCTCCCCGACTGTAGATGACTGGGGGGGAATTTGTGACAGACTACAGGGAGGAGGTCAAGCGCCTGGCGGCATGCATAAACCGTGTCTGAGCAGGGTGCACAGGATCATCAGTGCATAAGAACCTCACATGCACAAGCTGTGTCTGAAGAGGGTGCACAGGATCATCAGTGCATAAGAACCTCACGTGCTGCTATCCCTGCATTTCAGTTGCACATTCCATTTTCCTCTGCACATTTAGAATTGCCATGATGTATATATTTTTACAGTTGTGTGAAAGAAGTTCAATGGAATGTTGAATCTATAAGCACTATCAGTTAGCAAACAATTTACAGCAACACCACCACACTAAGAGGCCAATAAAATTGATTGATGTGATCTTATAATATTACTAATACAAATATAAATGGAAAAACACGATTAAGCCTACAGCATTTTGACATTAGTTTATTTAACCTGTAGGCCCTAAAAAAAGTAGATGCATTGAATGAAGTTGGAGGGGCGACCTCCCAAGTCAATAAAGATTAATTGGCAAGTTTATAAACGTGAACACACTAAAATGTAACTGATAGATAACCCAGATAGATCGAGTTAGATGGGGGAAACTTTTACTTTGAAAGAACAGGTAGTGCTGACGACACATTCGGCCAATGACAGGCATTTCACGCTTACCTCCACCCACGTGAGAACAATCCAAATATAAAGTTGTTTTATGGTTTATGGTTTCATTTTTCCGTTTCAAAACCAAATCGGAAAAACCGAAAAACAAACTTGTTTTGGGGGTTTTCTGTTTTAAAACCAGAACGGAAAAATGGGGAAAAAGACCAACAGAAATCACTAGTTCTGTAGCGGTTTTTGTGTTTCAAAACCTAAACAGAAAAACGGGAAAATGACGTTTTTGATTGTTTCGTTATTGTAATATTTTGATCGTGGAATTATGGTGGAAATGTGTAGGTGCAGGCGCATCTAGTGCACAGTTCAAGATGGCTGCAAGGCTTCATTGTTTTTCGGGGGATTTCCTGCATGTACAGGCACAGCTAAAACTCCTTTCCATGGTCGACCCTCACATGGTCCCACATCCCATTGTTGACTACTACACATCTGGAACGAATGTATATGTTAATATAACAGATCCAGTTGGTGCAACAATCATACACAAATCCATTAAATGCATTAGACTCAATGAAATACAATGCATAGACCAGACATACTGAAGATACATTTAATTTGCAAAACACAATTTCAAATTCACTAATTCAGTGGTTGATAGGGAGCGCTAAAAAGCATGTTTTAAATGGAGCGTTGATACTAAGCATGTCTGGCTTGGTAGCTGGCCAATGCCTAAAAGGGTGCCTAATTGCGGAGAGGGGTACTGTGTGTAAGTGATGTCCGCAGACACCCCCTGTGGATAAAGGGTAATGTGAGTTTAGATATAGTGACATGGAGGAAAAAGGGGAATAGGTGAGACTTTCTGCAGTGCTGAAGCATGTGATGACAGGTAAGGAGGGCTAAAATGTCCTACAAAACAGAAATGGGGTGAGTGATAGCTGTCAATCATCCCTATGTGCTCCTTTGTTAAGAGAAACAATATTACTTTTGCTTTGCATAGTATAGTACTCACCTGTACACCTCATTATAAATAATCAAATTATTTTTAATGGGCATGGTTGCATTTTCCACAATTCTGGCCACGTGGGTGGCCGGAAACATGCAAATGTTTTCATTTTGGCCCATGTGTTTCATATGGCCCATGTATTCGGCATGTTATGGGATGGGATTTAGATTACGACACCCTTTTTAAATAGAAGAGGAATATGCTTAACGCTGATTCGTCGGTCCTTCAGTGCATAAATATGTAATGACATAATTTAAATAACAAAAATGAATATCAATTTGCCAAAGTTAGGCTGCTTACATTTCGTTTTCAGCAGCATGTAGTTGTGAATTGGATAGGACTTTGATGATTTTGGCGGAAAAAGTTCCACGCATTGCATTTATGGGGAAAACCAATTTTGATTTTCTGTTTTCCCTTTCCCCTTTTGGTTTTGAAACAGAAAAACCGCTACAGAACAAGTGATTTCTGTTGTTCTCTTTCCCTGTTTTTCCGTTCTGGTTTTAAAACAGAAAAACCAAAAAACAAGTTTGTTTTTCGTTTTTTACTATTTTATTTTCACACGGAAAAATGAAAGAACGAAGGGTAGGGGAGACCGGGGATGGTTGTAACACTTTTTGTTTGAGCATCGGTAACTCAGTGGTTGTTTGTGCTAGCTCTCTCAAACTTTGATACATACAACCCATATCTGTCTTCTACACATATAACTCTCTTGGACATCTACTACACAATCATAGATTAGGTGAATTAGTGTCAAATACAAAGAGTTCCGTTGTTACAACCTACCCCACAACTGGGGTGAGTTGTAACACTAGCTGGGGATGGATGTAACATGGAGAGGTAATTTGCTAAAATAAGATCCACACAATACAATTTGTAATATAACTTTATTGATGAACAAAGCACACATTGTTTTGAATAAGCTGAACTATTAAGTGACAAAAACACTTATTCATTAACTGAAAACTATTTCTGTGTGTGTTTGTTTGAGTGTGCGTTTGTGTGCGTGTGTGGACTGTAATTCTGTATGTGCATTTGTCACAGGTTTAATCACTGTCACAATGGTGGCAAATGTAGACGGCTGCCCCTGGAGTGCAGGCTGTGTGGGCCCAGAACTGACAGCTCACACATTTAACCCACATTTCTTTTGGCCTCGAGTTTGCAAAGGATTCCATGCACACAATGCAGAAATTCTCATCATCTGAGGTTTCAGAATCCTCTTGAACTTTGGGCTTGGGCCTTTTGCTTCTTTGCTTTGCTTTCTTCTTTTGCACCTTTCCAGGTGGCAGGGTTATTCTTTTTTTAAAGGTCTTCTTCCTTGCTTCCTCTTCAAGTGCCTGTTTCACAGGTGTATCTGTCAAGATTTCTGATTGCCTCCTCTTTCTATTACCACTGGCATTCTTCCTTGGACCTGCTTTGGGAAATGGACGGAGAGCAGATGGACTGAAACCTTTTTGAGCAGCTTGACTTAAGTCCAGAGGCTGATCCAGAGAAAAAGCTTGACCTGCCTGGTCAACTGGAGGCTCGGACCGGCTCGGCTGAGCTGGGGGCTCGGGCCGGCTCGGCTGAGCTGGAGGCTCGGACCGGCTCGGCTGAGCTGGAGGCTCGGGCTGGCTCGGCAAAGCTGGAGGCTTGGGCTGGCTCCACTGAGCTGGAGGCTCGGACTGGCTCGGCTGAGCTGGAGGCCAGAGAGGCAGATGGTTCAGGGCGGTCTGTGATGGTACATAGTCACAGTCCTGGAAAATGTCTGGATTGAAAGGCCAGATGCCTGTACATCTAAAACCAGCTTGTACATTGTTTGGTGTAGCAGCATTGGGGAATGCAATCCTGACCAGGCTTGGGATGTTATAGATTGTCATCGGTTTTGCAGGATTCATTCTCATCCATGCATCACTGGCTGTGTTTATCAGCTTCTTGAATGGACCATAGACGCTACGATCAAGAGGCTGTAGCTTGTGCGAACAGTGGGGTGGCAAAGAAAGGAGAACTATCCCATTTTCTTTGCAGTAAGTGATTGCCTTCACTGAAAGATGGGAACTGTGGTTGTCCAACAACAGTAACACCTTCTTGTCAGGACTGACTTTTGTCTGCTTTACAAAATGATTCAGGAAGATTAAGAAATCTTCCTCCTGCATCCATCCGGAGCCATTACCACACCCAACACTGCCTGGTGGTCCATCGTTTAAGAAGTGGTCTTTGTATCTTTTACGTGGGAAGACAAAGGCTGGAGGAATGACATTTCCCAGTGCATTCACAGCACAAGCTACAGATACCAGGACACCCCTTTCTCCTGAGGTCATTGCACCAACTTGCTTGACACCGCGCCGTGCGATTACACGGTCAGGAGTCTGGACAGTTGTGATACCCGTCTCATCCACATTCCAAATATCGTTTCCAGTAAAGCTGTGCTTCTCTATCACATCTCCAAGCTTTTTGAAAAATCTCTCCACATTTGGACGGTTGAAACTTGTGGCCCGTGACAAACTAGTTGGCTGTGCAGCTCTGATGGACAGATTTGGATGGCGTTTCATGAAGCCGGAAAACCAGTCAGTTCCTGCCATGGCTTTCTGCTTCCATGAATGGGGATATTTACATTTATTCTCTTCTGCCAACTGGTATGCAAACTTCCTGACCTAAAAACAAGTGATCAGTAAACTTGTTATCCCCATGAATGATGTATGAGCCCTTGGGGCAATAAGTAATAAACAAGCCACAACAATTGTTGCTGAAAAGCTGTAAATAATCTTTACCTCTTTATAATGGGGATAATAATTGTGAAGTGAAATTATTATTTATTTTTATTTTTTTTACTATGCCTATCTCATTGTTACCTCTCGAGGGGTTAACCCATAGAACAGACCAGCTGCTTCTGTTAAATACTCTGTCAAGAGTTCCTCCTGTGCCTCACTGAAGACCTTCTGACTACTACGGTAGCCTACATGGGGCCTCTCACTTGAACTCCTCTCTGAGCTTCTTTGCAGCTTTAACATATCTGTATAGTGTAACGTGACAGATTGAATAGGCCTTGGCCACTGATCTCAGAGAATCTCCCTTCCTGACTTCAATTGCAGCCTTTCTCAGAATTTCTGCAGGGACACCCCTGTTTGTTTTGCGCTTCCACTGCCTTGGCATGCTAGAAAAAAGGTGAAAAGTACAAAAACCATATTGAGTCATCATAAGGGGATGGTTGTAAAAGTTTTTATGAACTGTTACAACCATCCCCACAACGACCAGCCATTACATAGCTAACTGTTTAAGGTACGTGGGTTTGAAGTTAGCATGAATGCTAAGCATCAAATTAAACTAGAGAAACGGCTCCATTAGGTGATATAAATTGCAACATTGCATCTACAATACAATAAACGCTAGGCAAATAACAATCTTGATTTAAAAAAATACTTTCTTACCTGAAAATCAGTTTTTTGGTTTGTAATTTTTTCGTGTTGCTAACAAAGAACTGCCACTTCTCATTTCCTGCTTGGAAAGGAAGTGGGAGTCTACGATATTGATGACATCACTGTAGTTCCTTTCTAATTGGTCAAACTGACAGTGTTACAACTAACCCCGTGTTACTTTCATCCCCGGTCTCCCCTACACGGATTCATCTTGTAAACTGTTCAATAGTGATGTGTCGTTCGTTCATTTTCTCGTTGCCGCGCATCGGGCTGTTGCATAGGCTCGTCGAAGTAAACAGAAATGATTCGTTCGGGTAAGAGTCTTTGGATCATTTTTCATGAACCTGCATTGGCTCTGTAGTTAGAGGAAACAAGCGATTCGTTCATTTCCCGACTCTGTCTTTCTACGAGTCTTTGGATAATTTTTCTACGAGTCTTTGGATAATTTTTCACGTAACCTGCATTGGCTCTGTAGTTAGAGAAAACGAACGATTCGTTCATTTCCCGACTCGGTCTTTCTACGAGTCTTTGGATAATTTTTCACGTGACCTGCATAGGCTCTGTAGCAAGAGGGAACGAACGATTCGTTCATTTCCCGACTCGGTCTTTCTACGAGTCTTTGGATCCTTTTTTCACGTGACCCGCATTGTAGGTATTCCCCCCCCCCCGCCCCGCCCCGTTGAAATGAACGAATGACTCGAAAAAGTCGGAGATCACTAAGTAGACATGTGTGGTAAATATTGAGATGATAATTGTCTCGAGATATAAAGAGTTAAATCAGAAATCATTAAAAGAAATCTCCACAGCCCACCCTTCCATAGCTGGCAAGAACCTGGCCTGTATAGACTACATCTTATATTTCCTGTGTGTGTGTGCCTATATCTTTTTTTCTTATTTATATTTACAAAGAATGCTGCTTGGTGTTGGTGGCAAATAATAATTATAGGTTGTTATTTAAAGGTGGTTGAGGTTAAAATTTCCCCACAAAAGCGTATAAAAAATACATTTGGAAGCTTCGATATCGTGAATCGAAATCCGAGTCTGAATGATGACGTATAATTGATAAAGAGTTAATAGGTGCGTTCGACATGACCCGACTTCATGCGGCGCTGCAGGCGGCTGACTTGAAACTGAATTCTGGTTAGACTTTTTGTCCGACTTGAGACGGCGCAGAGGATACGTCACTGTGACTTTGCCATCAAAGTACGGTGAGATCGATTCGAGAACTGCCGGCTGTGTAGCCGAGCGCATTTTCTCAAGAGCAACTGCACGGGTTCAAGTGCAACACAGCTATTTCATGATTGGCCAGACTCACACATGACAACTTTGATGCGTGTTTTGTAATATTCGGACACCTTCAGTTTCGCCAATGCTCAAATCCAGACCAAACTGTTGAATTGAATAAAAAATGTATGGAAGAAAGGGTTTTACTCCGCCTCACGGAAAGACTACGTTTAATTATAAATAGAGTAAAGTAAGCAAACAGCGCTTAATCGGCCGGGACTGATGTCAACGCAGCAAACCACGAGAAGCTGCTCCGACTTCACAGAGCCATTTTCAACTCCTCCCCGACTGCAAGTGGCCACTCTCGCCGTTCACTTCATGCAGCCGCAGTCCATGTCGAACGCACCTAATGAAATTCTGCGTGTGATAGAGACGCATTTTCTGTTGATAGAAATGGATGGGAAGAATTTGAGTAGAAACTGCCAAAAACAGGGATTTGGCGTAGATATGGCACGCAAAATAGATGTGTAAACCCGTGTCATGGATGTGCAGAAGTATGAGACTGGGTTGGCAGAGCGGACGCCATGCTGACGCCAAGTATTTTTCCTCTTTGTTAGGCTTTAATTATAATTCCCGCCTCTGATTGAAGCCACGCCCCCTACTTAAAATTGGGGCCAAAAACCTAAAAAAATAATAATAATACTGAAACGAAAAAAAAAAAAATTGAATCTGAAAACATGAAATGTGAAACTGAAAATATGAAAGTGAAAAATTAAAATGTATAACTTATTCAAAAGAATTCCAGAATTTAATCGAAATTTTATTCAACCTGAAAAAAAATTGGTACACTTATTTTGTCTTTGAATACATGGTTTTATTTTTCAAGTTTTTGACCAAAACGTAAATTTTCAATGTCAAGCTTTAGTTTTTTGACTAAAGATTTGTTTTCAAATTAACAAAACATTTGGCCCTGATTTAGCTCCATACCCCTTTTGATGGAGTTGATGGCATAGAGCCACACGTGTCTTCTCGACTTCGCTTATCACCATGGTTATCAGTATCCATTAAGTCCAACTTAGCATAGCCATGATCGACTGATGCTGGCTGGCAACTACTTTCTTTAAGCTCATATTGAGACATTTTACCTTTTTTCCTGCAGGAAAAATGAACTTTATTCAAATCAAAAACTTCCGTGGGGTTATTTCAAGTATAGTCTTACTTTGAGGGACTTTAGACAAGAGCACTTCACCAATACGACCGCTCAGTGCGCCATCTTGCCTCTCTCCTCCCCGCAATTGATGTCAATGAAAGTGCTCAGTGAGGCAAGCGAGATCACAAAACTGGACCGCGCCATCTTTCCACTTCAGACTCTCCCGGTCTAGCGTTAAACAGTGGCTCGCTTTTTTCCTAGCTCCGATACTTTAAAAACAAAATTATACTTTATTATTTAAGTATAAACACAAAAACGCACTGAAAACATTAAATGAACACATACATACATGGAAAAAGGGGTGCATGAGATTTACATTAAAGAGGTTGTAAGGCATTGTAAATCTTCAGAGTCTGGATGGCTTTCTTATTTGTCAGTCCTTTTAAAGTTTCAAAATATAATTTTATGTCACTTTTTAATTGGTGAATATTCGGTTTTCTTTCAGACCATTTACATTTATGGATATAACATTTTCCAAATACAATTAAAAGATTAAAATTGAAAACATGGCATTTAACCAAATCATTACTTTCATAGTAAAACATTTTATCTCTATTTTGTAATTTTATCCTAGAGCCACACAATACATAAAAATACATCCTCCACCTCAATCCAGAACAATCTGACATTAAAACATTCACACCCCCACCTCTTCTCTGTCCTTCGGCCCACCTTGACCAGGAGGGGGCCAAAGCAGGTAATACCACAGGTATGGAACACTGGTTTAAACAACCTGAGTCGGGGTGTTGGCAGGTCAGCCATCTTCTGGCCTGCTGGTTTGGATCTCCATCGGCAACACTCAACTCATCTGAGTTGGTGACGCTTTACTGCCTCGCGGCCTCTTAGGATCCACACCAGACGTCTCAATTCTGCAAATACTCGTTCAAGTCCAGGATGGCACAACTTTGCATCGTACTCCTGGATGAGCAACCTTGTGGAAGGGTGACTAGGGTCAAGTACGATAGGGTGGACAGCTGCTGGATCGAGTCCCTCCACTCTCCGAAGCCGTCCTCCCACTCTGATGACTTGATGGGTTGTGTCAAACTCCGGTGAAAGGCAAAGGAGATGGCTACTGGATGCCACAGGTTTACCTGCCTTGATGTGTTCGTAATCCTCTGCGAAGCACTTTTGCTGAACATTCCTGAATGTCAGCATCTCCGCAGCCTGATACGTACTAGCTGGCGGTTGTCCAGACAGGCCAGCCGCCCCATGAAGCTCCTGAGCAAGGGAATCCACCAGCTCCTTCCAGGTCTGAAAGCTAGTCTTGTCGGTTCCCTGTAGATTGGAGGTCGTACTTAGCCCACAGAAGGCGGAACGCTTGAGTTCAGTGGTGTCCTCTGACACAGAGTGGTTCGGTGGATGAAGGATTGGCCACTCTTCAGGAGATGACTTTAAGAATTCAGGCCCTTGAGACCATCTGTTAGGCTTCACAAGCTCTTGTAGGGTTTTACCTCTTGTGAGGTCATCTGCCGGATTCCTTGAAGAATCGTCATATCTCCAGGCCTGGAGGTCAGTGAGCTCCTGTATTTCCGCCACCCTGGTGCCTACGAATACTTTAAAGCGACATGACTCAGAATGTAGCCAGGTAAGGACTGTGGTTGAGTCACTCCAAAGCACCAGGTGGCGGATCTCAAAGGTGAGCTCATTCTTCAGCAGCTTTACTAACTGAGCTCCAGTTACTGCTGCACAGAGCTCCAGCCGGGGTATGGAAAGTGGTTTCAGAGGTGCAACCTTGGAGCGTGCATGGAGGAAGGCCACATGAATCGTTCTGTTGGCATCTTCGGACCGCAAGTAGGCGACTGATCCCTTTCAGAAGCATCACAAAAGATGTGTATGTCTCTCTTGGTGTCTGGATGATCCATGTCAGCTGGGGTGTAAGATCTAGGCAACTGTATCTGAGGCAGGTATGCAAGCTCAGTTTTCCAGGTATGCCAAGCCGTCAGAAGCTCTTCAGGGAGATTGGGGTCATCCTAGTCCCTCTGCTTCTCCCACAGCCGCTGGACCAGTACCTTTGCCCGTGTGGTGTAAGGAAGGATAAACCCAAGAGGGTCGTACTGACTAGCTAACACACAGTAGATGTTGCGCATAGTTATATCTTGATAGATGACTGGTCTGTGCTTGTAACTGAAGGTGTCAGCATCACATTGCCAGCTAAGCCCTAGTGTTGACTTGTGTGCTTCGGTCTTGTCATGGCCCAGCCACAGCTCCACCTTATCTGATCTGGCATCTGCTGGCAAGTGACTGATGACCTCAGGCCAGTTACTGGCCCACTGGCAGATTTCAAAGCCTCCGGAGGACAAGAGGCCTCTTAGACTGTCGATCAACTGCCTTGCTTCCCTGCTGTAAGGCTGAGTGTCAGAGGCAGGTGCATTGTGATAAGTCTCTTCCATGAGACTGGTGTGTAGGCAGCTGCCTGTAGTAAAGCTGCTCACCTGGATGTGGAGTAGGCGGGTAGGGGTTCCGAGGCATAACTGATCTTGCTTGGTTTAATGCCTTGTAGCTCACTCATCATCCTGTTCAGGGAGTCCATCAGGAACTGCTCTCTCATGTCTGCGGGCTGCGCAGCAGCAGGATGATCATAGGCTCTGTGTGCTACCTCTGGAATCACATCTCTGCGATGATCATACACGTGGCATGTAGGGCTGAGGTGCAAAGTAAGGCCTGTGCACAGACTGATCATAAGGCGAAAACCCCGTAGGTCTGCTGTGATGCACTGATTGTGCCCTCGGAGGTTCAGGGCCCTCCCAAGGCCTATGTAAGGATGCAGGAAACTGTTGTACCATCCCTGGTGGCGCTGTCATCTTTGACTCAGCACGGACCAGGCGCTGCTGGTGACTGTAATCTGCAGGCGCTTCATGGATATTCCACTCATCCTGTGTTATGTACTCTGCATGCTGGCTAAGAGGCCTGGCGGAGCGAGATGAATGCGGTGTCATCCTCGTTGCTCCTTCTAGTCATGCGGTGATGCCTGTCTTCTAGCCCCTGTGCATACTGTGCTGCATTGGGCTCCTGGTACTGCACTGTCTGCCGTCGGCCCATACCTTCGACATCATCCTCTCTGAAGTAAGCAGGTGATACTATTGCTTAGGGCGTGTAGAAGCCACTGGAGGCTCCCCAGGAGGTAAAGGATATTGCATTCCGAAGGCTTAGGAATCCAGAGAAGCACCACTCAATCCGGCTCGAAGGACCAATGTAAAACTGATAAACAGTTAGGGTTAAAGGACTGTATAGGTTCAGATATGGTGGTGTGTCTGTTAGAACACCTCTGGAGTCGGAATGCGTTCTTCTGAGGTTACGTGGCTATTGTAGGCAGCACAGGAATACACAGGATTCAGGCACATTTAGTTTAACTCTTTTTATCTTCTTGTTTTGTGGTCTATCAAAAGAGAATCAATTACAGATTATACATTAGTATGCATACATAACATTCACATACAGGCTTAATATCTCAGACACAACCAATTGTTAATGACAGCATAATAATGGTGATTACTATGTGATTTTGCTGCCATCTAGTGGTCATTTACGTCCATTTCAGTAACCTATAATTATAACTATGTCAGTAACATGCATCTTTGCGGTTGGAATAGAATACTCATTCACATTCCAAATAATAATACCCAAAAACGTACACATATTACACAAATCTAACATACTCACAAACGTCAATAACAGTTCACCTAAACTACGTTAAGAGTAGCCAAACATACTGCTAACGTCTTCACATACGAACGATGTCTTGTTTTGGTTTGGGAAATCGGATAAAATATAGGCTAACCCATTGCCCATCCTCTCATAGATTAGATTAGATCCAACTTTATTGTCATTACATAAGTACAGGTACAAGGCAACAAAATGCAGTTTAGGTCTAACCAGTAGGGATGGGATGTATGGCACTGACGCATCGATGCTTGTGTCGCAAAACCAATACGCATACGTTTCGAAAAAGTGGTTTGGAGCCCCGGTGGATGTAGGTGGTATTGTTTTTCCGATTTTCTACCCGACTCGACCGGTCTTTTTTATTCTATTAACTCCAGTCAACATATCTAAAACTATCTCCCCCAATAATTTTTGTTCGATTCTCGAACCTGGCTGATACTACTAGCTTTTTCATAGAATAATCTTTCCTGATTTTTGCTAAGTTTGAAACCAATCCGAAATGGGTAAACTAGCAGCCCATTTATTTGCTTAAGTCAAGAAAAGTTGCCTGGAAACGTGTTTGCGGATACGAACAGGGGACGCGCACAAAAGGGAACATCAGCAAATCGCTGATTTACCTGAGCTGAATGAGAACAAGGAGAAAGGGCTTGATAATCTACAGTTGCCTGCCTTTATTGTAGCACGTTTTACAAATGGTTGCACACATACATGACGGTTGTTTGTAGAGTTTATGTCCGTTATTTTAAAGCAGATTTAACCATTTCGTAATGAACAAATTATTATGCTCACGGCATGACAAACGTAATTATAGCATCATATAATTAGTTGTAATATCGTGGCATGTTACAGCGTCATTATTGATTGTTGACATGTTATTCTGGAGCAAAGACAAATATGAATAATATGTCTGATAGCCACAATATGGTCGTTATATTGTTAACTTTATGTCAACACTACAACGATGGCATTAACAATAAGCCAGTAATAGTAAACAACACTCATCATCATTATAATAGTAACATAGGTAGGCTATATAGGCTTCATTTAGCTTGCTTTGCAAAGCTAGAACAACGACAGAGCCAGATATATAAGTTTACAGTTTATTTATCCAACACAATACAGCAGTCAAACTATAAACACGAAGCAAAAAGAACAACGTATAGGCCCTGCACGTATAATACTACAGTACTAATAGTATTGATCTTCGTAACGTTTACATGCATCTGCTTCTTGATCGGGCTTGTACCACATTCTGACAGTTTTCTGCTATGCCTTAGCTCCAGCTCACAAGCTCGCGAGTGGTTGTCGCAAAGTATGACGTATACAGCTAGTTGCAAGCATGCACGAGTTTCGGAGCTGGGGGGGGGGGCGAATAAGATGGCGGGCTAGGCACATGTACTTTTCTCGGCTCTCCAGCGAATCTTGGCTTTATATTAGAATTCAACCTTTTATCATCCCAATCATTACGCCTCAGTGTGCATCCGTGCAATGGCAGCAAAAAAAGGTTCCAATATCCCGAAAATAGTGATTTCAGGGCAAAAAGGGAGGGGTAAAACATCGAACGCTCTTGCTGATCACGAGTACGTCATGGAAGTCTCCCACGTCGATCATACAGAGAAACGCAAAGACCTTTCATCCTTACAGAACACCCCAACAAAAACATCAGCTAAAAAACAGAAAAATGACGAGAGCCCCGAGGTTTCTAATGCAACTCTCATGGAAATTTTTGTTGCCAGATTTGATTTACAAGATGGCAAGCTGAGTAGCATTGAGCGTAAGATTACTGAGAACAGTCTACTGATTGTCAGCCTGACAAAAGCTGTGGAGTTCAACGCGGCGGAGATAAAAGACTGTAAAGCTAAAATTAATTTGTTCGATAAATAACTTAACTCCGTTACCACATCTCATGCAGATCTGATAAACCGCACGTTGGAGCTCGAACGCTACAAAAGACGATGGAACCTCAGAATTATCGGAATGAAGGAAGTAGCTGGAGAAGATATCCGAAGAGAAGTCATCTCACTCTTAGCGGAAATTGCTCCTCACCTGCACCACAAGCTTGAAGAGATTGTGGATACAGTCCACCGCATTGGCCCCAAAATGAAGGATAACTCCAGACAGGTGATCATTCAGTTCTGCATGCGGAAATACAGAGACGAGTTCTGGCGCTCCACTAAAGGCTCGGATGTCTGTAAACGCAAGGGTGTAAAGTTCACCGAAGATTTGTCTAAAGAAGATCGTGAAGCCCACGCTGCACTTTGGCCGAGGATTAGTGAGGCTAGAGCTGCAGGGAAGAAAGCATACTACCGTGGTCCCTATGGCTACTTAGAAGGCACACGGATCATCAAGGAAGGTTGATATCAACCACGTTCATCCTCCTGGCAGGAGGTGTAAAAGTGAAGGCTTGTTATATTCTTCGCTGTTGAGCGAGATCGTTACAGTGCTTTGTTTGAGAGAAACTTAGCCTATTCTGTGTGCTTAGAGCACGGTTAAGCGTTTTTCATTTGATTATTTATATTTTATTACATATAGGCTACTTAATTTTATTTATTATTTGTTTCTTTCCGTTAAATGTTCTCAGTGAAATCGTATTTTTCATGTACTTCTTTAAACGCAAGGGGCCTCCGTAACTCTATCAAAAGGAAAGCTTTCTTTCTCTTCTGCAAAAGCAAAACTCACACTGTACCTTCTTGCAAGAAACTCATTCCAGCCCTGATGACGCGAAGTTCTGGGCGAGTCAATGGGGGGACAGGATAATCTTCAGCCATGCTTCTACGAACTCTGCAGGAGTGGCAATTCTATTTAACAACCTGCCAGGCAAGATCATAAAGGTACTGACAGATTCACATGGCCACTGGATTTCAGTTGTTATAAACATTGACAATATTTTTTTTATCTTATTTAATGTGTATGGTTACAATAGTGTTCCCCCAAATAACAACCTACTCTCTGAAATTTCTAATGCACTGTTTGACTTGAAGCTTATGTATCCTACTGATAATATAATTACAGGAGGAGATTTCAACATGGTTATGGATGAAGCATTAGATCGCTTTCCGCCCAAATTTGATACCTATCATCCAAATCTTAACCTTCTCAATTTTTGTTTAAATAATAATATAGTGGACGCTTGTGGAGAGCTGGGAACCCAAATCTTAGACAATTTTCCTGGTTCAAAGTTAATGGTACTTCCAAATCGAGAATTGATTATTGGTTAACATCAGCTAGCCTAACCGACTTCATTAAAGATACCTCAATTTCCACAGCACCTTTGACAGATCACTGTTGTATCTTTATATCTTTCTACCCGGGTAAAAGAGAATCACGTAACAAGCGTTATTGGAAATTCAATGCTGATTTACTAAAACACAAAACCTTTTGCTCGCAAATCCAATCTTTAATTAATGAGGTAGCATCGCATAAAGACCTTATTTCATCTCTAAGTAAATGGGAATATTTAAAACACAAGATTAGAGAATTTTCTATACAATTTAATAAAAATTTAAGTAAAGCCAAAACACAAGTGGAGCTAGAAATAACAAGAGAATTAAGCTCTCTATGTAATAAAAGTGAAATAGACAATGAAACTAAATTGCAAAATCTAGCCTTGCAGTCCAAAATTGACGAATTGTATATTCAAAAAGCTTTTATAGACTTGAAAAAAGGCGGCAAGAGAGAAATGCCATAACCTCTCTCTATGTAAATAGGGATATAAAAACATGCCTTAACATAATTTCCTCAGAAATATCACAATTCTACAGCTCCTTGTATAACTCATCATTCTCTGCATCTGCCTGTAAGACTTTCTTTGATAATATACACACTAGCTTACCACGGTTAGACCAGGAATTTAAAGACTTTTGGAGGCTGAAATTAGAATAGAGGAACTAGATAAAGTGATAGAACATTATCTTCAGGGAAATCTCCAGGCCCTGATGGCCTTACGTCTGAATTTTATAAGTTCTTTAGGCTGGATTTGAGAGAACTTTTGTTTCAAGCCTTTGTCGAATGTATACAAAATACTACATTGTCTTCGACTATGAAACAAGGTTTAATTATTCTTATTCCCAAACCAGGTAAAGATACACGACATATAGATAACCTTCGTCCCATCACGCTACTCAACTGTGATTATAAAATTCTAGCTCATATTTTTTCCAACAGACTCAAGAAAAACCTACATCAAATAGTGCGTGAATCACAATCTGGTTTCATAAAAGGCAGGTCAATACATAACAACATCAGATTAATCCTGGATATTTTAGATTATCAAAACTGGATTGAGGATGAAGGTTATATTCTTTTTCTAGATTTTAGAAAAGCATTTGACACGATCAAGCACAATTTCATAATTAACTCCCTCGAAAAAAATTGGTTTTGGCAGTAAATTTATTTCTTTTATAAAAATGCTATATAAAGACATCAATAGTTCTATTTCACTTTCATTTGGAACAACCCAAAGATTCAACATTTCACGGGGAATAAGACAAGGGTGTCCAATTTACCCTATTCTGTTTATATTAGCAGCAGAAATGCTTGCTATTTTGGTAGATGAAAACAGCAATTTTGAAAAACTAAATGTGTTTGGAAAACAAATTGGTATTAGCCAGTTAGCTGATGATACAGTGATCTTTTTAAAGGACCAATATCAAGTTGATAAAGCCATCCAACTAATTGATCTATTTTCCAAAGCATCTGTCTTATACTTAAATTTAAATAAATGTGAGTTATTTGCAATTCATAGTAGCGAGTTGGACTCTTTATGTAACATACCGGTTAAAACATCTGTAAAATACTTGGGGGTAACAATTTCTAGAGACAGCAATTAAAGCGTTCAAGAAAATTTGTTAAAAATCTTTCAAAGGCAAAACATATTCTCAATAACTGGCTACAAAGAGATATCTCAATTTTTGGAAGAGTTTTGTTAACTAAAAGAGAACTGCTCTCTAGAATTGTTTATCCAGCCTCTTCGCTAGCGTTCCCACTCCACTTACTAAAAGACTGTAACACTGCATTATTTAACTTTATTTGGAAAAATAAGAATCACTATATAAATAAAATTTAGTTCACAATTACGAAAACGGAGGGTTGAATATTATTGACTTAGAAATAATGAATAGTGTTTTAAAAACTAAATGGTTAAAATCGGTTCTTTGTAATACAGACAGTTTATGGTTACGGTCTCTTCTTCAATATTTGGGAAAATAGGTGGCCTGGATTTTTTGATTAGATGTGACTTTGAGTTATCCAAATTATCTCTCAAACTGTCTGCATTCCATCAACAAGCTCTCTTGTGTTGGAAATTAGCATTCTCTCACAATTTTAGTCCACACAAAACTTGTATTTGGAACAATCGTTTTGTTCTTCACCACAACAAATCTTTATTCTATGAAAACTGGGTTCGATATAAAAAATGTTCCCTACTGGACATGGTGGACATCTATGGTAATGTTCTTAACTACAATGATTTTTGTTTGAAACATGGGTTTGTTTGTCATCCTAGAGAGTTTTATACGGTTGTAAAAGCCATACCAAAACCCATAATTTCGTTGGTAAAAGGGATTCTTTCACACCAATCTGTAACATTCTCGCTCCCATCTCCTTGTCTGGGTGAATTTTCTATTAGAGATCATAAATGCAATAAATATATCAGAAATATATTCATTGATAGGCTTTATCCAAACAAAGTTAAACGTATTATGTTTTCAAAGATTTTGACCCGGAGGAAGTGAAGGAACTGAGAATGAGTTATCTTAACTTTCCCAGTCTCCCTAAAGTGAAAGATCTTCATTTTAAAATGATAAATGACATACCCATCTAAAGAATTCCTTAATACAAAGTTTAATATTGGTGATAACTCATGTCAATTTTGTGGAATTCACATTGAAACTACGGAGCATATTTTCTTTTATTGTGATTCTTCAAAGTTGTTTTGGTCACAGCTGTACAGTAAAATGTCACATATTATTATGTCACAACCCCCTTGAATACAAACAAGTTAAGTTTGGTGTAATGAAAAAAGATTGTTCACAACAATACATGGTCAATAACCTTTTTCTATTTGCCAAATATTTCATCAATAAGTGCAGATTTTTGAAGACCCCTCCATCCTTTCCTAATTTTATTAATGACCTTAGGGCTTTTGCTTCCTCGCTTTGTACCATCTCAAATGAAAAAGCTTCTAGAGTAGCTAAATTCTTCAATGAGATAAGTGACCTATAACTCCTAGGTACCCCTTGCAACAACCTACTTTGATATACATGTCTGTTTATTTTGTTTTTGTTTTCCGTTCCTTTCTTTACCTTGATTTGAGGTTTCGTTGATGATAAGTATTGTAATTTGCAACTATGTCTGCCTTTTGAGAATTGTTAATAGTGTTTGAACATAGCCTATTTTGTATGAAACTTGTCTATTTCTCAATAAAAAAAATAAAAAAAGTTTCGGAGCTAGGAATAAGCTTCTGCGCAACACCGTACAAGTCGGTCTGGAAAGATGGCGCGGTCCTTTTAGCGCTCTCGCTTGCCTCACTGCGCCACTGAGCACTTTTCATAGAAATGAATGGGGACGCCATCTTGGAAGACAGAAGTAGCTGTCTCTAGTTATAATAGATGCGTTCGACATGACCCGACTTCATGCGGAGCCGGCTGCAGGCGGCTGACTTGTGCAAAGTGCATTCTGGTTAGACTTTTTGTCCGACTTGAGACGGCGCCGAGGACACGTCACTGTGACGTCGCCATCAAAGTACCGTGAGATCGATTTGAGAACTGCCGGCTGTGTAGCCGAGCGCATTTTCTCAAGAGCAACTGCACGGGTTCAAGTGACGACACAGCTATTTCATGATTGGCCAGACTTACACACGACAACTTTGACGCGTATTTTGGAATATTCGGACACCTTCAGTTTCGCCAACACTTAAAAAAGTTTAATTGAATAAAAAATGTGTTGAAGAAAAGGTTTTAGTCATTCTCTTCACTAACGGAAAGACCAAGTTAAATTATAAATAAAGTTAAGTAAGCAAACAGCGCTTGATCGGCCATGACTGACATCAACGCAGCAAACCACGAGAAGCTGGAATGTCCAACTTCACAGAGCCGTTTTCAACTCCTCCCCGACTGCAAGCGGCTACTCTCGCCGGTCGTTTCATGCAGCCGCAGTCCACGTCGAACGCACCTATTAACTCTATGGTGTGAAATGACGATGCCACGTGATTGATGACGTTCAATGCGTCAGACGTCACAAACTGGTTCAAAGTTGTGGCGCACTTCTAAACCTTAGAAGAGGGAAAGAAACCAGTGCGTGTCATCTTAATAGGAGGCGAACACTACATTGGCAGAAGCGCAAACAGTTATTAATAGAGTACATAGAGGACGATTAGAGAATTATCATTAGCAGACGAGAAGTAGGTTATATTAGCATAAGAGTATAGTTCAGCAGCAGAAGAGAAGTAGGTTATATTAGCAGAAGAGTATAGTTCATTAGCAGAAGAGTAGTACAGTTGAGAATTATTAGCAGAAGAGCAGAAAGTAAAAGACGATAGAGTATGGATGCTACCGGAGTAAGAAAGCAATTCCCCTGTACCCTGTTATGGTACACTGCCTTTTTATATTGCACAAGCACACCCCCACTGTCCCCAAAAGTATTTCCCCAATTCACAATACATATCACAAATGTAAGGAATGAGACAGCTATATAAGCAGAGCGTTTGTGTAAGCTACCACTCTATCAGCAGTCATTTAATACTTCCATACACATTCTACCGCCCTTATACTGTTTGCAGAACATTACAAAGTGTGGTGTAGACCAGTGTTTCCCAAACTTTTTTTCTGGGGACCCATATTTTAAAAGTCACAAGCCTTCGCGACCCAAGCCAATAGACATTATTTGTGAATCACAAAATAAATAGATTTGACCATTAATGAGGATATTTTATTGTTATTTTATAAATTATATTTTATTGTTATTTCAGAACTTGTAGGCCTACTGCCATTGTTAATAATCTATCTCAGACTGAGTGATCACATCTCTCTGAACAATTGAACCGGATATATTTAAAGAAGGTATATACAATAAGTGCCTATTTGGACATTAAATGTAGGCTAGGCTATTAAAAAAAAAACCATTTCCATTTCTTCTTCTTTTCAACATAAGATTTCAACAAAAGATTACAAATTGTACAAAACATGTTGTACCATTTCAACATTAGCCTACTAATGAGATAGGTGGGCCTGTCTGCGTTTTTGTAGTGTGTTCCAGTCCGGGGTGCATGAGGAGAGCGCAACACGCATATCAGGCGCAGCATTCACGCTGTTTCTGTGTCTTGTCTTCATTTTTGTGAGCACAGAAAATCCCAATTCACACATGTATGTGGTTGTGAAAGGAATAAGCATAGAAATGCTGACCCTACTAAGGACAGGATATTCTGACGATATGCTAATCCAGAATGACGATAAGGTCACAGATCCATGGCGTCTTTGCAGAGTGCGATCGCAGCTGAGCTGCAACAACTCGGTTTCTTCTGCAGGACTAAGCGTCAACTCAAGCAAAGCCTCAGGACTCTCAAACTCGAAGGGATTTTGGATCCACCTCTTGTCATTCAGAATGGCATACCTCTCTGTTGGAAAATAGCAATCAAAGTTCTCAATGAGCGCAACGAGATGAGTTTGAATGAGCGCAGATAGGTGTTTCAGTTGTGTGGCCGCAACATCATGTTCTTCTACGTGCTTCAACACAGTGGGAATGTAGTGACTTGGGTCTGGCCTTCTGAGTCGTGCAAGCCACAGCTTCAAGGACTTTTGGAAAGCCTGAACATTTTTCCAATTAAAGAAAACATTGTCGTTGCGTCCCTGTAATTTCGAGTTCAGGTCGTTGAAGGATGAAAAGATATCGGCCAGATAAGACAAATTGAGAAGCCAATCATCATTGAATAATTCGGAAAGAGCGGACTTTTTCTGGATGAGGAACGCATGGATTTCATGTCTAAGTTCATAGAATCTGGTCAAAACTCTGCCTTTGGACAACCAGCGTACTTCAGTGTGAAACAGCAAGTGCGTGTGTTCTGCTCCCATGTCAGTGCACAGTTGATCAAACAGCCGGTTGTTAAGTGCACTGGCCTTAATGAAGTTTACAACGCGAATGACTTCGCTCAGTGTTTTGTCGAGGGCGGGGGGTATGCCCTTGCATGCCAATGCCTGGCGGTGTATGAAACAATGATTCCATGTAGTTTCCTCGCCTGCTGCCTCCTTTATTCGTGTTACACCTCCGCTATTCCTGCCTGTCATATTTGCAGCCCCATTGCTCGTTACGTCTTCACAATTTCCCCAGTCAAGTCCACACTTAACTACATAGTTGTTCAAGACACGAAATATCTGTTCTCCTGTGGTTCCAGTAGGAATATTCAAGCAATGCATTTTAATTTTTCAGCAGACTTCTCGTCAATGACAGCGCTAACCATGTCAATTGCGGCAGGCAAAATTAATTTCTCAGCAATAGTGTGTGGCTGTTTCTCAATGGCCACAAGGTAGGCAACCATGTAAAAGGCAAGTTGGGCTTTGTCATTTAATGTGACATTTTTCTGGAGAACGTTTGCAGATGATTTAATATCCTGTGCTTTTCTTTGAAATAAATCTAACGGTTTGTCCAATAAATCGGGGTGCACTGTTTCTAAATGTCTCTAAAGTTTAGATGGCTTCAGACTCTCGTTCGCCAGTTTTTTGCTGCAGATGACACACATTGGCCTTGCATCCTGGCTAGGGCCAGCACAATTTACAAAGCCATAATTCAAAAAATAGTCTTTGTACAGCCTTGCCGTTGCCGCCAATTTTCTTTTCTTTGCAGCAGGCTCCGATCCCTGCGCAACAGCGTTAATGCTAGCCTCACTTTCACATACACCCTCTGTATTTTCAATGCTAACACTCGTCGCAGCTTCATAGCGGATTGGCTCCTGACTTTCCTCGCTTTCCTCGCTTTCCTTAAGTTTAACTAGCAGCCTTTGCTGATATATCATCATTATTCTGCTTTTTGGACAACCAAGCAAGCATTTCTCAAATTATTTAAACCTAACTGCTGGCACACTCGTTCAGGGCAGGCAGATACGATTCACTGACTCTTTACTAGCTCCATCATGTGTCCGAAAGGTAGGTTGCACTAAATTGCAGAGTTCATTGGCGGCTGATAGGGTAAGCTAATTTTCAGCCTACATCATATAGCTACATTTTCCATTTATTTTGCTAGTTCACAGGCTAGTTCACCCCTACGACACTAGCCTGGCCTACTGTATGAGTGAATGAATGAACGAACGATCAAACGAAAAAATATTAAACTCAAAGGAAATGTGTGAATTAGGTTAAACTGAAACAAGGAACGTAGTGCATAATTGTATGATGAAAATTGGCTTTCGCCCAGCAAATACAAAGAAATATGTTGCAGCAGTTTGTCTTTCAACTACAGTTGCAAAATCCGCCATGGGACTGAACTTGATTAGCCTCGGAAACTTTTGTATAGTACAAAATCGCTGTCAATCAAAAGTAGATGCAGTCTTTCGACAGACCCTCCAATCATCACGCATAATGCCAGCATCCAGGCCAGCCCACTCCTCCATTCACCCCCAGAGACGCTGAGTGTCCGTTGGCGGGACATAATCGCAGCATTTATCCAATGAGCGTATAGTTTCGAAGCACTGAAGAAAAAAAACAGCCCCATGCTACGGGAATGTATGAGAAAGAATGTATCAGTTGACCTGCACGAATAGACCAATTATCACCCTACGTCACACAACTGTCAGTCAGGCTCAACTGCGCATGTGGGTTGCAAAAGACGAACTTCTCCCCGTTCTATTACTCTTGAAGTGTCGTTCAGGTCATCATATATCTCTGGCCACTGGATTGCAGGGCTTGATATTAACTTTTTGAGGCTCTTGGCCTTTGGACAAATGCATTTACGTTAACTTGTCTATGCACAAAAGTCACTTGACCCCGATACCCTTAAATAGCCTGTCCAAGTGATCGGGCAAAACTAGCCTGGCTAACGGAGGTCGCTTTCTCAGGCAAATGACAAATGAAACAGACAGGTTAAAGAAATCCGAGATTCTGGCTATCTTCACCAGACTCGTATCTACATTAGGCAGTCTTCCCTGACGTTTCTAGTGTAGAATGGAGTGAAATACAACATTGTGCACACTGCCAGTGAGCGAGTCTGACTGAGGCTATCGTCAAAACAGTGTAACTGGGATGTAGTCTCACTCAAGATTGCCAGTTTAAACAAATCAGAAAAATAATCGGACCATCTGACTAAAAGCAGAATTCCCATATCTCTTGAAAGCTGCCCTGCTCGACTTTTTAAATGTAGAATTGACTGTAAAAGTGTAAAATTATGAACTTTGTGACATGACGTGAAGACATGGTTGCCGCTCGACTATGCGGTCTGTACCGGGCGACATTCTCACTTAAATTTCAAGACTTTCGTGACCCAAATCAAAATTCTGATGCGACAGATCATTGGGTAATCGCTTTCTCTCCTAGAGGCATGTCCTCCTCTACGCTTTTGGTCTTTTTAAATCTAACTATTTGTATTATCCGTGTGGTCCTTTTGCCATTTAAAATGCCATCCTTTCCCGGTTTTCTGCAGCCACGTTGCGCGCGCATCCCGATTGTTTACAAACAAATAATTGGTCTATACGTAGCTGATTCTGAACTAACTCGTCTTCGAGATTAACGTGTTCAAACGCATTTAAAATGATAATGTTACGGGTCCCAAGCTGATGGGCCACAGCAAAAAATGATTTTGTTGGCTGTCTTTCAGTTCCCGGTAAATACATAAAAGTATTAACAGGAATGGAAACAGAAGCATGCTTTTCTCTTCCCAAATCTTCCCTTTATTACATCACATTTAGCTAACATTCCACTGTCCCTAGTGCTTCATTGTACATGCTTAAATGCTGATTTTTGTCCATTGTTTCAATCAAATTACATTCATGGTTTCTTCCCCTTTATTTCACATCAAGTTTGTTTCACATTACTAGTCAATAATTCAATAATTTATACTCAATTAAGTGTTTCCCCTATATTTAACCGTGGCGGCCCGCCACGGTTAAATTTCTGCCGCCACGGTATCAGAATTAGAGCTGTACAAAATTTTAGGCCGTCTATCAGCCGTGATTGTTAGAGCGCATGTCGGAGAATAGCACAGCTTCACAGCGCAGTTGAGATTGCGCGTGTGCCTTGAGAACTGAAAGTCGTATAACTTATGTTGTCAGTTCATTTAAGCCTGTTATTGTATTATTCTATAGTTCTTGCAAATATAAATTAAGTTAACTGGTGATTTTCGTTGTTTGTATTCTTCCCCTGCTAGCGAAATTGCATGTCTGTTGATTCGATAGCGATTGCTGCCCTTGCTCACGTTTGTATTTTAGGTGCATTATTATGCTTAAGTAACCTAGTTTTAATGAATAAACAGTGGGTATATTGTTATTATTTGCTACAGAATGCTTAGCCAATCAAGATCAAATGAAGCAGACAGTATACATGCTTCCGAATGGCCTACCTTAATCTGTAGGCTAGGCCACCGCATTTACAATAAATTGTTCATCAATTATTAATTGGCAGCATTTATGCCATTTAGAACATACTGTAAGGTGTCTTTAAGTATGCTACTTTTATTTCTTTAGGGGAAATAGGACGAAAATATGTGCAATATTCAATATTACATTAGCTATTAGACTATTACATTAAGATGCTCCGAAATATAGGGTTAGCAGTTTGTTTTGGCCGGGGGAGGGGGGGGGTAGACCTGACCTTCCCCCACTGCAAAAAATAATCCTAGGGGAAACACTGCAATTATTATACTCTCGGTCATCAGTTCCTTCAAGTAAGTTGGGACAATCCTCATTAACACGTTCAATAACTAGCACGGGGCGGTGATATTCACAGTCGGTTCTCTGTGCATGGAAGTACACCTTATAACATTTAACTAGCGTTAAGTGCATTATTTTTGTAAGCATCTCCACAACAGTTATATCAAAATTAAAACACATTAAACCTTGGTCAAATACTCAGGACCCCAGCTCGTAAAACATAGCTGTAAAAATATATACATAGCCTATGCTAATCCTTTTATCTCGGCACAACGGTCGCTACTTACAGAACATGCCGCTAGGTGCAGTGCTAACTTGGTATTTTGAACTCATCGTTGACCATTAAAATGTGTTTACAACGATACTTTTCACCAATAAATACATTAAGTTCATCTTTAAATCGGTAGGTTGTTGACTTCTCAACCAAATACTGACCTGGTAAAAACAGAAAAGTATTAGCAGTAATAGAGAAAAAAGCGTGCTTTTCTCTTCCCAAATGTTCTCTGAAGGGGAGGGGGCGGAGCCCCTCACGTAGCGAAAGCTGGGCGCAACACCACTCAAACTAATTAGTTCTGCTTCTCTTTTTCTTATTAATCAATGCTGTGCATGTTACAACATAAATAACGTATTACTGTATAAAGAAACACAGGGTGTCAATTTTGAGTATACCACATTAACACAATAGTAAATATTTACAGTTTTTTATATTTGCAGTCTTAAAGACAGGGGCGGTTTTAGGTACGGGCGGACCGGGCAGCCGCCCGGGGCGGCATTTTTTCATGTCACGTGGGGGGCGCACGAGCATAAAATAAATAAATTAGTGCTGTCAGTTTAACGCGTTATTAACGGCGTTAACGCAAACCCAAATTAACGGCGTCAATTTTTTTATCGCGCGATTAACGCTCTTTTTGGCCTAGCAAACTTTGTAGTTTTTTTTCACATGCTGTTGCAACAACTACCGAAGTTAGAAAAACTACAACACCACACCGGATTTAGCTAGACCGGAAACAAAACAACAGGCACGCCACACACTTGTTTGGCTTGCGATCCGGCTAAAGCGTAGTAGCAGAGCCCGTTTACGGATATGAGACATTCTCTGGTAGTAGGTTAACGTTACGTTTTGAGTTGATGGCGAGCGCGAGACGCCGAAATGGATGCCAATAAGATTCTGAATGGAAAGTTTACTTTTAAAAAGTTGCCAAATGGTTCCATTGACAAGACCAAAGTGATCTGTGTGTTTTGTCGTTGTAAACTGAGCTATCATCGCAGCACGTCCAGTCTGAAATACCACTTGATGGCCAAGCACACAGATGATGCGAATTCTCCGCCCCCTCGTCAAAGCCAGGCGATTGCAATGTTGTTTTCAATAACAAAAAATATTTGCACAAAGCAATCCGAACCACTTTTCCATGTTGATAAGAGCATTACAATTTGAAAAAAGAATGGGACAAAAAGAAATTAAGGGACATTTAGAATAGATAAAAATGTGCGATTAATTGTGATTAATCGCGAGTTAACTATGACATTAATGCGATTAATCGCGATTAAACATTTTAATCGTTTGACCGCACTAAAATAAATAAAAAATATCTGCGCCGTGAAGCCGTTTTCTCTTTTCTATCGTTTCACTGTGTGGGGAATTGGCAAATTGGCGCCCCCTTCAGGCAGCTGCAGGCACCCTTGCTTGCTGAGACGGTGCACTGCACAGAAGCTGTGTGAAAAAAGGGGAGGGAGACAGACAGCTCACCTGACTGGGTCTCCCAAATGGAACGGACAGGGGGGGGGGGGGTCCACTGTATGGTGCAATACTCTAAATTAGTGGGCTAAAGTCAGTTGCACCTCGACTTTCTTCCAAATAACGCACATTTCACTCATAATATTATAAATACAGGCCTATAGTTCCTGCACATTTGTGTGTTTTTTTTGTGTGAAATGGCTAATAAAAATATGTCACACAAAACGATTGTGGTCACTAAGGTGAATTGGTTTAGACTTGACTTCTGGTCGTGAGTGGCAGCGTTGGGGAGATGGGAAATCTGTTGACTGTTGAGTGCCAAATAAGATGGACAGGAAAAGGTCAAGGAAGCCATCAGGTGCCCAAATTCGAAAAAGAAGAAGAGGAGAAACGAGAAAAAGATAAAGGTAGCGTTATGCAAATATGTCCGTCTGTCCGTCATCTGCCGCTTGTCCGGGGATCGGGTCGCGGGGGCAGCGACCTAAGCAGGGAGGCCAAGACTTCCCTCCCCCCGGCCACTTCCACCAGCTCTTCCTGGGGGACCCCGAGGCGTTCCCAGGCCAGCCGAGAGACAGTCCCTCCAGCGTGTCGTGGGTCTTCCCCGGGGCCTCTTTCCAGTGGGACGTGCCCGGAACACCTCACCAGGGAGGCGTCCAGGAGGCATCCTAATCAGATGCCCGAGCCACCTCGGCTGGCTCCTCTCGACGCGGAGGAGCAGCGGTTCTACTCTGAGCCCCTCCCGGATGACCGAGCTTCTCACCCTATCTCTAAGGGAGAGCCCGGACATCCTGCGGAGAAAGCTTATTTCGGCCGCTTGTATTCGCAATCTCGTTCTTTCGGTCACTACCCATAGTTCGTGACCATAGGTGAGGGTAGGAACGTAGATCGACTGGTAAATAGAGAGCTTCGCCTTTCGACTCAGCTCCTTCTTCACCACGACGGACCGATGCAGAGCCCGCATCACTGCGGACGCCGCACCGATCCGCCTGTCGACCTCGCGCTCCATTCTTCCCTCACTCGTGAACAAGACCCCGAGATACTTGAATTCCTCCGCTTGGTTCAGGATCTCCTCCCCGACCCGGAGATGGCACTTCACCCTTTTCCGGTCGATTACAATGGCCTCAGATTTGGAGGTGCTGATTCGCATCCCAGCCACCTCACATCCTGTTGCGAACCGCTCCAGTGAGAGCTGAAGGTCACAGCCCGATGAAGCCAACAGGACCACATCATCCGCAAAAAGCAGCGACCCGATCCTGAGGTCACCAAACCGGACCCCCTCAACACCCTGGCTGCGCCTAGAAATTCTGTCCATATAGGTAATAAACAGAATCGGTGACATAGGGCAGCCCTGGTGGAGTCCAACCCTCACCGGAAACAAGTCCGACTTACTACCGGCAATGCGGACCAAACGCTGGCACCGGTCGTACAGGGACCGGACAGCCCCGATCAGGGAATCCGGTACCCCGTACTCTCGGAGCACCCCCCACATGAGCCCCCGAGGAACACGGTCGAACGCCTTTTCCAAATCCACAAAACATGTGTAGACTGGTTGGGCGAACTACCATGTACCCTCCAGGACTCCGCGGAGGGTATAAAGCTGGTCCACTGTTCCACGGCCAGGACGAAAACCACATTGCTCCTCCTGAATCCGAGGTTCGACAATCCGACGGACCCTCCTCTCCAGGACCCCTGAATAGACTTTCCCAGGGAGGCTGAGGAGTGTGATCCCCCTCCCCTTGAAGTTGGAGCACACCCTCCGGTCCCCCTTTTTAAAGAGGGGAACCACCATCCCGATCTGCCAGTCCAGAGGCACTGTCCCCGATGTCCACGCGATGTTGCAGAGTCGTGTCAACCAAGACAGCCCTACAACATCCAGAGCCTTAAGGAACTCCAGGCGGACCTCATCCACCCCAGGGGCCCTGCCACCGCGGAGCTTTTCAACCACCTCGGCGACCTCAGCCCCAGAGATAGAAGGGCCCCCCCCGATGTCCCCAGACTCTGCCTCCACGTCGGAAAGCGTGTTGGTGGAATTAAGGAGGTCTTCGAAGTATTCCTTCCACCGATCCAGGACGTCCCCCGTCGAGGTCAGCAGCGCACCATCCCCACCGTATACAGTGTTGACAGAGCACTGCTTCCCCCTCCTGAGTCGCCGGATGGTGGTCCAGAACCTTTTTGAAGCCGTTCGGAAGTCATTCTCCATGGCCTCGCCGAACTCCTCCCATGCCCGGGTTTTTGCCTCCGCGACCGCCAAAGCCGCGTTCCGCTTGGCCTGCCGGTACACATCAGCTGCCTCTGGGGTCCTACCAGCCAATAAAGTCCGATAGGCCTCCTTCTTCAGCTTGACGGCATCCCTCACCTCCGGAGTCCACCACCGGGTCCGAGGGTTACCGCCGCGACATGCACCGACCGCCTTGCGGCCGCAGCTCCTGTCAGCCGCTTCAACAATGGAGGCCCGGAACATGGCCCATTCGGACTCAATGTCCCCAGCCCCCCCCGAGACATGATCGAAGCTCTCCCGGAGGTGGGAGTTGAAGCTCCTTCTGACAGAGGGTTCCGCCAGCCGTTCCCAGCAGACCCTCACATTACGTTTGGGCCTGCCAGGCCTGACCGGCGTCCTCCCCCACCATCGAAGCCAACTCACCACCAGGTGGTGATCAGTTGACAGCTCCGCCCCTCTCCTCAACCGAGTGTCCAAGACATGCGGCCCCAAGTCCGATGACACGACTACAAAGTCGATCATCGAACTGAGACCTCGGGTGTCCTGGTGCCAGGTGCACATATGGACACCCTTATGCTTGAACATGGTGTTCGTTATGGACAAGCCGTGTCTAGCACAGAAGTCCAACAACAAAAACACCACTCGGGTTCAGATCGGAGGGGCCGTTCCTCCCAATCATGCCCCTCCAGGTCTCACTGTCATTGCCCACATGAGCATTGAAGTCCCCCAGGAGGACGAGGGAATCCCCGGGAGGAGCGCTTTCCAGCACCCCCCCCCCCCAGAGACTCCAAAAAGGGTGGGTACTCTGAGCTGCCGTTTGGTGCATAAGCACAAACGACAGTGAGGACCCGTCCCCCCACCCGAAGGCGGAGGGAGGCTACCCTCTCGTCCACCGGGGTGAACCTCAATGTACAGGCGCCGAACCGAGGGGAAACCAGTATTCCCACCCCAGCTCGACGCCTCTCACCAAGGGCAACTCCAGAGTGGAAGAGATTCCAGCCCCTCTCAAGGAGACTGGTTCCGGAGCCTATGCTGTGCGTCGAGTCGAGGCCGACTATATCTAGCCAGAAACTCTCTACCTCGCGCACCAGCTCAGGCTCCTTTCCCGCCAGCGAGGTGACGTTCCACGTCCCTAAAGCTAGCTTCTGCAGCCGAGGATCGGACCGCCAAGGCCCCGGCCTTCGGCCGCCGCCCGTCTCACACTGCACCCGACCCCCATGACCCCTCCTGCGGATGGTGAGCCCACTGGAAGAGGGTCCCACCATGTCTCTTCGGGCTGTGCCCGACCGGGCCCCATGGGAAAAGGCCCGGCACCAGGCGCTCGCCATCGAGCCCCACCCCCGGGCCTGGCTCCAGGGTGGGGCCCCGGTGACCCGCTTCCGGGCAGGTGCAACTGAGAACCATTGTTGTGTTTCTTCATGGTTGGTTTTTTGAGCCACGCTCTGTCTGGTCTTTCACCTGGAACCTGTTTGCCTTGGGTGACCCTACCAGGGGCATGAAGCCCCTGACAACATAGCTTCCAGGATCACTAGGACACGCAAACCCCTCCACCGCGGTAAGGTGGTGACTCAAGGAGGGGGCAAATATGTGTCTGTATGATTATTACGGTATCCATGTCATGAATGAAGGGCTAATGTTAATTGGTGGGTATAGGCTAACTCTTACGTTTGTTAGCCTATATGCTATGATGCTTGTTATGCAACAACAATATTTTGGTTTTAACTCAACAAACACGAGATAACATTTCACCATAATAGTGTGCTTTGCAACAAAACTGTTACAAGTTCAGTTATTATTTATTTTCATTATTTAGGTTAAGCCCTGTAATTAGCCAACGGAATTTTCAAATCTGTAGGTAGTTTCAAAGATGAACATTTGCTATTTGCTACAACTATATTTCGTGACAAAGTATAGTTTAACGTCATAACTAAAAGTGTTCCTCCCTAAAAGTTATATTAATATAGCATGTAATAACAGACATTTAGCGTGTAAGGGCATGTTTATGTAACCCTCCTATTATGTTTGGTGTCAATTTGACCCCAGGCTGTTTTAGCTGTATAGAACATAATCGGTCTTACCATAACAGCCTTTTGATTTCAATTGCAATTTCAGGGGCACTTTTAAAATATTTTGGAGCATCCTCTGCCATTGGTCAGGATGAGCCATCTACCTCATCAGCTACACAGGCCTCTCCTGGAATGGTCTCAACCAGTGTGCGAAATACGGGGGGGTTCGGGGGGGCTCGACCCCCCCGATTGACCCATGAGCCCCCCTGAAAGCCTCAAAAGTAAAATTTGAGGGGGGTCTCAAATTTTGTAAAAAATAAATAAAAAATATGTTTTTTATATATGTTAATGGTCACTTTAATGTTTTTATGCTGCTCACCATGTCCAATATTCAGAATTCAAAATATTTATTTACAACTAATGTGCTATTTTTTGCCAAGCGGAGCAAGCCCGTCCTGTGCTCTATGCAAATTAGCCATGCGCGCCAAAAAGAATAAACAAGACGAAATACTAAAAATGGCTAGCAAGCGAAAGCGCGTGAATGTGTCACTCGCACACTTTGGATTCACATCTAAAAAGGTGACACTCAGAGATGAAGAGGAGCCTAAAGACGATGCTGGTACAGCTGACACAGTGGCATGAACAGAGGATCTTCTCCCACCCAGTGGCTCCCCAGAAGAAGAACAACGTGAAGTTGAGGCTAATTGCTCCGAAGACGCAGCAGGTGCTGCGGAAACTTTAACTACTGCTGCTGCTAGCAGCAATAGTGACTTGCCGGCTGGTTGGACACTGAAGCAGGTGGGCGAATGGAAAGATCGCAACGCTTGGCTTGACATTAAGGCAGGAAAATTGGGGTGTTTAGTCTGTAGAATTGCAAAAACGTTGCTACTGTCAGAAAAGGGACCGGGTGTACACCTCGCAGAAGAATGGATCAATGGTGATGTTACGAGCTCTGAAGCAAAGAGGCTACGGAAGAAAATATACAAACACAGGGACAGCCAGGCCCACGCAAGGTCAGTGGAAATAGCGCAGGTGAAAGGGAAAGACACCCTTCCGAACACGTTCATTGACATACAGTCCGAGTTACTCAAGACAACAACAGTCTCGTTCAGAACAGCTTACACCGTGGCAAAAGAAAGGCTATCCTACAGAAAGCTCAACCCACTAATGACAATGCAGGAGCTAAATGGAGCCGAAGTTGGTAATATCCACAAATCTGACCATGCATGCGCAGAAATAATCAGTCACGTTGCCAAGGAAATGCGCCGCAAATTTGTCTGCAGTGTGAAAGAAATGGATTCACGGGTGTCAATCACAATTGACGAAAGCACCATTCATGGCAGGGCCTATCTAATACTCTACGTAAGATGTGATGTCAGCGGCAAGGGGAATGTAGAGAATGTTTTCCTGGATCTAGTGGAACTTACAGATGGGGTCGATGCTGAATCCATTTTTAACTCGATGATGGCGAGTCTACTTAAAGCGGGAATGGATGATGCATTTTTGAAGACGCACCTGATAAGCATTGCCACCGATGGAGCTGCGGTGCTGACAGGAAAAGCCAGTGGGCTTGTCGTTAGACTCAAGGAAAAGTTTCCGAACGTGCAGTCTGTTCACTGCCTGGCGCATAGATTAGAACTGGCTGTCAAAGATGCTCTTAAAGAAGTGGCTGGCACTAATCAGTTTGAGTTCTTTATTTCAAAGTTATACTCCCTTTACAATCAGTCAACCAGGAACGCCAGGTTGCTTAGAGAAGCAGCGGCCGAGCTCGACATGGAAATACTGAAAATAGGTCAAATATTCACCATCAGATGGGTTGCCAGCAGCTTTAAAACAGTTAAGGCAGTATGGAAAGATTTCCCCGCACTAGCACACCATTTCAAAACAGCTAGTGAGGACACATCACGCAATGATCTTGAAAGGCAAAAATATAAGGGACTTCTGAAGCACCTTGCTAACTCAGGATTTGTGGAAGATTTGGCTGTCATGAAAGACATCCTGCGTGAACTCCAGGGCCTGTCTCTCAAGCTGCAGAAAAGAGAAATGTCACTAGTGGATTCAAGTCTCGCCATCGAACAAACTATTAATGTTTTGGCGACCATGAAGACGTCTGGTGGGGGGAAATCAACCAAGAAGGCCGAACAGTCCGTCTCATCTGGCCTTTTTAAGGGCGCAGAGCTGAGTGAAGGCAGGGCGAAAATAAACAGCTCTCGGTTTTATGAATCAGTGATCGCGTCTCTAACTAAGCGATTACCGGAGTCAAATTTGGTCATGATGCTCAAAGCTCTTGACAAGCGTTTTTGGCCAGGAGAGCAGGAGGATCTGCTTTTGCATGGTGAACCAGAAGTACACAGCCTTGCGAAAGCGCTTGGATTACCAACCAGAGAGGCCGTGGAGCAGTTTCGAGATTGGAAATTGCAGGGCACTGCACCGGGGAAAACATTGGAAAGTATGCACATAGCAAGTCGCACGTATCTCCCCACGTCAGCTGAGTGCGAACGAGGCTTTTCCGCAGTTAATAACACGGACAACCAGAAGCGCAACAGGTTGCGCGAAGACAGCCTGTCTTCACTCCTGTTTGTGGACCTCAACGGACCTCCTCTGGACAAATTTGACCCAGTTCCGTTTGTCAGAAGCTGGATTAAAGCAGGACATCGCCTGTCTTCATCCTGGAAACCTGGACGGCAACCACAAGAAGTTGAGCCAAGGCATCTTTGGTCTATTTTAACTTAAGGTAAGAGAGAGAGAGCAAGAGAATGAGAGAGAGAGAGAGCGAGAGAGAGAGCGCACCCGCTGTGGTGATGTTTGGCTTTTTGTGGGCTGTCTGTCAGCATCCGCTGTGGTGCTTTTTTCAATTTGAGCGATGGGCCTGTTTGCACGGTTAGACGAATGTGCTTTGTGTAGGCCTATGTGTTTAATGACGTATCTGTCTGATCATATTTGCTGTAGATAGATAGTTAAATAATGTCACACTAACGGTCATACACTGCAGGCTCTCATTTGCAAGTGCACGGATTGCGTGCCAGTCTCCGATTTATTCAGCGGCATTTATTCAGTTGATTGCTCTGTAAGTGCGCCAGATTGGTGCCAATTATTGTCGTTTCTGCATTGTATTCCACAACGTTGCCTCTTAAAACAACGTGTATCCAAACAACTTTAGCCAATGCAATGTCAGTGAATAGGCTACTATGTCGGATTATCAAAAAGTGTTAGTGTGTCCGTGTGTGATGTCATGTAGGCTATAGACTGGAAAAAAAAAAATCGGGAGATGGGGACCCCCCCGAATATGGATGGGTATTTCGCACACTGGTCTCAACCCTTCAGGATGAGCTACCATCTATGTCCTCAGCTACACAAATATCTCCACAAAAATCAGATATTGAGAATGAAGACCTCTTTGCCTCTACTTCTTCCCAGCATGAGCCTTCAGGTGGGTTTTTGCATATGTCTGTATGTGTGTGTGTGTGTGTTTGTGGGGAGGCTACAAGACAACTGCAAGTTAATGTAATTTTAATATTTTGATAATTTCTGCGTTGGCCTATGTGTTATGTTCCACTGCTATATGCTTTAAGTAATGTGCCAATATGCTGTCTGATAGAAATGCCTGGAGCAGAACCCCCACTGAGCCCCACTGCTGAGGATCAGCCTCTGTCAACGGACCCTGCTAACTGGCCCTCACATCTGACTGACAGGATTCGGACTGAGCTGGTTCGCAGAGGACCAAGTAAGGTGCCACCTGGCTATGTTTTCTGTAGGAATGAGAGTGATGGGAGAAGTTGCCACCACCAATATTTTCACAAGACATTAGTCAGTGGTGAAAAGATGGCAAGAAGTTGGCTTATTTATTCAACAAAGAACAACAGCCTCTTTGCTTCTGCTGCAAATTGTTTCCTAAGAGGCAAATTAATTACACAAATACAGGAATGTCAAATTGGAAACATGCAAGCGAATACCTCACATCACACGAAAACAGCGCAGAACACCTCGATTCCATGAAAGCATGGAAGGAACTGTCAGTGAGGTTAAAAAGTGGGGAAACTATAGACAAACTCGAGATGGCACTTCTGGAGGCTGAGAGGGTGAGATGGAGAGCAGTGCTGACACGTCTTACTGCTATCGTGCAGTCACTGGCAGTTCGAAATTTGGCTCTAAGGGGACACACAGAAACACTGTTCACACAATCGAATGGGAATTTTCTCAAAGAGGTCGAACTTATGGCCAGGTTTGATCCCATTATGGAAGATCACCTTAACCGTGTCAAAAGAGGAACAGCAAGTCACAACAGCTACCTAGGCCATCATGTGCAGAATGAGCTGATTGATTTGTTGAGCGGCAAAATCATATCTGCTATAGTGGATTAAATCAACCAGGCAAGGTTTTTTTCTGTAATTCTGGACTGCACCCCAGATAAAAGCCACACAGAACAGTTGTCGGTGGTCATCAGAGTGGTGTCACTGACGGAGAAGCCCCATATCAGGGA
Source organism: Hypomesus transpacificus (assembly GCF_021917145.1). Classification (NCBI taxonomy): domain Eukaryota; kingdom Metazoa; phylum Chordata; class Actinopteri; order Osmeriformes; family Osmeridae; genus Hypomesus; species Hypomesus transpacificus. Next base: position 4,527,266 of record NC_061071.1, on the reverse strand, counting down.
ACATTTTATGGGATTTTTGGAAGCAGAGGAGTCCACAGGCCAGCGCTTAGCATCCATGATCCTGTCAAGACTAGAGGAGTTGGGAATTCCTTTTGAAGACTGCAGAGGACAGTCATATGACAACGGGACAAACATGAAAGGTAAGAATAAGGTAGTTCAAGCCAGGCTCTTAGAAAAGAATCCCCGAGCTCTGTTTGTGCCATGTGGGGCACATACATTGAATTTAGTTGTGTGTGATGCTGCTAAGGGATCAGTTGATGCAATTAGTTACTTTGGTGTCCTGCAAAAGCTATACACATTATTTTCAGCCTCCACCCAAAGATGGGCCATACTGAAGAAGCATGTGAGCATCACCTTAAAGATGTGGGCAGAAACAAGGTGGGAGAGCAAGGTCAAGAGCGTCGAGCCCATGAGGTACCAGGGAGCTGCCGTGAGAGAGGCTTTAATTGAGGTGAGAGACCAGACCAAAGACCCTGCTATAAAGGTTGAGGCCCAGTCCTTGTCTGAGGAGGTGGGGTCGTACCGCTTCAGCATCTGCATGGTAGTTTGGTATGACATGCTATCTGCAATACAGCATGCCAGCAAACTGATGCAGTCTCCTGATATGCATGTGGACCTAGCTGTGAGTCTTTTGAAAAAGACTGAGCGAGGTCTCCAGAGCTACAGGGCAAGTGGCTTTGTGACTGCACAGATGGCGGCCAAAGACATCTGTGAAGTCATGAATGTGGAGGCTGTTTTGAAGCAAAAAAGGCTGAGGTCCACAAAGCACCAGTTCTCATACGAATCACATGATGAGCCTTTCAGTGATGCACTTAGGAAGTTGGAGGTTGGATTCTTCAACGTTGTTGTTGATGCAGCCACGTCAGCCATCAAGGAGAGATTTTCTACATTGGAAAATGTGGGAATGAAATTTGGGGTTTTGACAAATTTCCCAAGTCTTGCACAAGAGGAGCTGACAGAGCAATGCGAAGCACTAGGCACAACACTGCACTTTAAGGGGCACTCTGATTTGGACAGTAGAGAGCTTGTGCAGGAAATTAATAACTTTCCTGACCTGCCATCAAAGACCATGAGCCTCCTTGAGCTTATCACTTTTATGCACGACAAGGATCTATCGGAGATCTACCCCAACTATTGGACTGCTCTCAGGATTGCACTTACTCTGCCAGTCACAGTGGCTCAAGCAGAGAGGAGCTTTTCAAAACTAAAGTTGATCAAGTCATACCTGAGGTCAACCATGTCCCAGGAACGGCTCACTAGCCTTGCCGTCATCAGCATCAATCACTCATTAGGGGAGCAGATTTCATATGATGACATCATTGAAGGTTTTGCATCAAGAAAGGCCAGAAAAGTCAGGTTTTAGTTTGTGTTTTTGTTCTTAGGGCAATAATTAGATTCTCTTTATTGTGTTTTGACATTTGTGTGATGAAGGATTTGTGCCATTTGTATATAATTATTAATATTTTATATTATTGTTTCTCTCTGCTCTTGTAAAAATTTGTATATATCTGATTGGCATATTTATATATATAGTGTATATTTATTTAAGTGCTGATAACTTATATTGTCATATTTTGTGCAGAATTGTGTTCATTGTCTTTTGGCAATTTTGGAGTTGGAGCACCTTAAAAAGTGTGTTTCCTGTTGTAATTGCAATAGTTCAATAACTGGATTCCCTTAAGTGTGTTTTAAAAACCTTCTAATGAAGGATTTGTCCAATTGAGAAATGTTCTCTTTCTCTTATGTTGTTCAAATAAAATATAACCTTTTCCAGAATTGTAGGGGGGGGGGGGGGTTTCAATGTAATTCAATGTAGAACCACCACTGCAGGATATACAGTGTAGTGCAATAAAGTGTGGACAGAAGCTATCCGAAAAAAGTGTAAAAGTGCTGTGGAAAGTGATTGCATATTACAGTTAGAAGTACGGTGCAAAATGCAAATGCAGACATCCCAACCTGCAGAGACTCATTTCCAGGAGGTGCCCCAATAATATGATGCTATATTTATATATTTATTGCCATCTTTTTTAATTTCAGGGTTTATTTCATAGCCATATTTATTTATGTATCTATTTATTTACTGATTTATTTAATTGTGACTAACTCGGCGCTTGTAGCATCCTAGCAAAGGGTTACTTGTCTAACACAGAGTGTGCCAGGTGTGAGTTAAAGTTTCTGTAAAGTGGAATTGAAAATGAGTTTTAAGTTAATCACACCACAGAAGAATGTGTTGTTTACTACCCATCCAAATTCGAATGGAAAAAAAACACAGACAAGTATGTTAAATAAGGCTTTGAAATTGTGAGAAAATCATCAGTCGTCTCTGCTTGAGACTGGGGGGGCGTGTCGCCTGAAGGAGCTGTAGATCCACCCCCTCAAATATATTGAATTTAGCAACAACAGCAACACTAGGTAACTACCTACCTGCAGTCTCTGAGTGTTCAATGTATTTATTACTTTGTCTTTGCATCGTACCAGCTGAGTAACAGAATGCAACCGTTTGTGATCTAACGTAGATAGGTCGCTGTGACGTAGTCGGTCGGGTTTTGGCTCCGCCTATAGCTGAAAACGGAAGAGAAACTATTCAACGGTCTAAAAGCCGAAATATGCTTCTGCGTCTCCGTTTACGGATGGGCAGGCGCACGGATACGCACGGATACGGACAGATAGACTGCGTTTATGGTTCTTTGTAGGCTGTGGGTGCTAAAAACAATTCTCCGCCAGAAGAGTAGGTGGCGCAGCGTTTTTTTGTTTAGACGTCGTTGAGTGTTTATTTAGTTAGGTTACCGAGAAGTCGGAGCAAATTTACAAATTAGCCTTTTCATCAATAAAATACGCACATTTTAAGCAACTACACTGCCCATTTCTCGTCACATTTTAATTCAGATGCTCACGTACATGTACCGTTTAGCTGAAATATGAATTGTAAAAACTTTACAAGCAATGGCGGTCAAAGGATTCTGTTCGTCCTGCAATCACGGCAACCCCACCCCTGATGTAGGCGGTACTTAATACTGACCAATCACAGCCAAGGGGGTCTCCGTAGCTCTCCGTAGCTACGACGGATAGTTCGAAAATTCAGGCGGTGCACGTCAAGCTCTCCGAGGCTCTCCGAGGGCTGACGGAGAGCTTGTAGAGGGCGTTCCCATGTGTCAGTTTTTCGAAAAACGCAGAAGCATATATCGGCCTTAACTCCACATTTCAGTGCGACAAAGTTTTTGCGCTTTCCACATACTTTAAGGAACTCATTTCACACGTATATAAATGTACTGAGAAGCAAATCATGGAACTTGCTTTACAGGATCTTTAATTTTCTTATTTCAATATGTGGCCATATAAAGAATGCATTATTTAGAATGTTTTATTTGTTAACATTATTGCTTCAATATATGGACAAGACACATTAAAATACATCAAACAACCACTGAAAGCCACAAAAGCACCGGACTAAATGCTACAAAAAACAATGGGCCTCATTCTCGAACGCAGTTAAGAAGAATTTAAGAAGGAATTTCTTCTGAATTGGATTTAGGAAAACATTTGGCATTCATGAATGCCATTGGATTTGTTCTGAACTTCAGAAGACTTTCTGAACTCGAAATAGCAGTCGTAAATCGGCCAGAGTTGTCTCAAATGCGATTCCTTGAAAAACCACAAGGATCAAAGGAATCGCATTTAAGAAAACTCTCTTAGTTTGAAGTGTTAATTAAGTTATGAGAAATCTCCTGCAGCCTGCAGAGCCTCCCGCCTCATGCCCTCCCGTCTCATGCCCTCCCGTCTCATGCCCTCCCGTCTCAGGCCTCTACTTTTCAAAATAAAAGCTTGTCTGGTCCGCTATTTCTCCTTCCTACTTTGGTGTACGTGTTTTCTTTTTGCTAGACTACAAACTAAAATCCATTCTACGGCTGCAGTCTGGGAGGCCCGTTTGAGTTTAGGCGTCACAACGACGGTTGAGGTTAGGATTAGTTTAAGGCCAGGAGTCGTAGCAGAGGTCGAGGTTAAGGTTAGGCACAACCACGACGGTTGGGAGACAATGATGGTCAATACAGCACACCGTGCTTTTTGTCACCTGCGGTGTGTTCTTTTTTTTTAAAGACACTGATGTGTACCTTATGGAAAATCACAAAAAGAAACCATCAAAGTCTGCAACCATAAATTGCTCTAGCTAATATTCGCTAACAAATGTCAACATAAAACGCTGATGCAGTTTTAAATGAAGGTCATCTCAGGTTTCATCAAATATACGTTAACATCAGGGACAGAACAATAACGTCCAGAAATCAGCAAATAATATATCGATTAAAAAAAATCAATTTCAAGTTTTTCAATTTATTGCAAACGTGCTCACGAACTTACCTTTAACTCTGAGAAGGGAGGCTGCAGGCTGCACCCTTACCCATCTCGGCAATTTGGCTGTGCAGTGAACTAACACTGGGTGGTGCCATACCACAAGACTAGAAGATCTAACTGAGCAGTAGTTCATACAGTATGCCTCTTTCTTTCTCTCTCCTCTCTCTGTCTCTCTCTAGGTCTCTCTCTAGGTCTCTCTCTATGTCTCTCTCTATTTCTCTCTCTCTCTCTGTCTCTCTCTCTGTCTCTCTCTGTCTGTGTATCTCTCTCTCTGTGTATCTCTCTCTCTGTCTCTCTCTCTCTGTCTCTCTCTCTGTCTCTCTCTGTCTCTCTCCCTGTCTCTCTCTCCTATCTCCATCCCTTGTTCTATGCCCCTCATCCAACCTCTTTCATAGTCACCACACTGCTCCCACTGGACTTTCTTTTACTCTTTAAGTGGAGTCTAACTGAAATATCCTTGCCCTAAAGGTCATCATCATTGAGGATGATGCTGAAATACTATTTCAGAAGTTACTGCCAGCAGCTAAGAGGGTTCCACTGGTCTAATAGCTCCAAATTACCTGTGCAGAACTCAGCTAACCTAATGGTTATTGCTGTGTAATTGAAGGAGTATTCCATTTAGGCTAGTCAACAATATGTGTGTGTGTTTTAAATATTTTTTTCTTGTACAATGTGTGTGTATTTTCTTTAAACTTTGTGTTTGTGTGTGTAAGAATTTGTTCCGGTTTATGGCAGTGTGTGTAGGGGTTGATCCTTGTCTTTTTTATAGTGAGGAGTCTTGTTGACACACAGTCCATCAGTCATAGCTCAGCTGGACAAAGGAAATATACTTTTTCCTTCATGAATACTTAAACTAAAGTAGACACAAGGAACAACCCAATTCCTACTCATTAGCCAGGATATTTCAAACGTGTGTGTAAAGATCCTGGTGACTAGACGTTTTGTGGTGTCTGTGTGTGTATTTGAAGCAGGCTAATTTAATGTAAATGTTACCATCGTGGGGCCAGTGGCTCCCAGACCCCTGACTGGTGCCTTGGAGGGGTAATCTGTGATGTGAGCCGCTGGGCACCGGGGGGTTTCCTAACGCAAAGGGCAGGTCCTTTGAACCTTAGTTCTTTCAGTTATTTCTGTCAATGTCAGTATGCATGCAGATCTGTGGAATCTTTGGAACAAGAAGCAAAGGACAATCTCAGTTTGGAATTTGTGCATATATGTTTGTGTGTATGTTTGTGTAGATACGGTACGTACAGTATACTGAATGTGTGTGTGTGGTGATTTTTTTTATATGGAGATGGATGATGACGACTGAATTAGGGTGCGGGCAAAGGTCTCAGTGTTTGGCACCGCCCTTTGTCTTATCAGGTGCATGGTAAAGATGACACGATTAGAGTAATTGTTCCAGCGACTAATCGAACGGAAGCTCGACAGGGTACGTGTGTGTGTTGTCTGCGGGGTGTGTGCTTTGGAGTGACTGGTCATAATGTATTTGTGTATGCAAGATAGAGACGTAGATTAGGGGGCAGTTGTTTTGTTATTAGAACGACTCTTATGTTAGCTTCTGGGTGGTTGTTGCTGGAGAAGCCTCCTTTATATTCAACACCTATTCTTGCTTCAACAGATGTGTGTTGTCCTCTCCTTTTCTTTATCCTTTCCTATCTTTTCCTTTGCCATCATCTCCTCTCCCCTCTCCAGTCTCCCATCTCTTATCTCCATCCATCCCCATCATAATATATTTACTCTCATGTCCTGATTATAAAGCTTAATTTCATTACTATGTAGAACCACACACACACACACACAAACAATCAATAATAAAAACCATATCCAAATGTGTTGCTTTTCATTGGGTGGGTGTTGTTTAATAATCCTGAAGGGGACGAAAATGGGCTTAAGATCCCTGAGTGAGAGACGCTTATGGCTGCTTTTTTATAGCCTACAGTCTAGCTGCTAGAATATACCCTCCCATTACAGAGAGCTTTATTAAGACAAAAGAGGAAGATGGTTTTATGGGTGAAGGGTTGGGATGGGGGTGAGGTGGGGTGTGTATGTGTCGGGGTGGTCATTACCAAGGCAAGGAAATCTAACGTGTGGTCATCGCCACTTCCTGCAGTTACCATGCAAAAGGGAACTTTGTTAAGTTGTGTACCTGAGTGGATCCCACACAACACATCGGAAAGTGTGGCTTCTGCCGCGCTACAGGAACAAGGAATGATGGCTTCAGAAGATCCTCACAGGTGACTGGTCCTGGTGTCTGTTACAAACATAAGGCCAATGCTTTGATTACATTACCCTTCCATAGCCTCTCTCAGTGAATGTTAAATTGTGTGTGTGAGGACCACCTTGACCTGCGTCAGAGAAAGGTCTCAGGATAGAGAGGACAGCGATAAGGCAGCATTGAAATCCGATTGACGCTGCTCCCACATCGACTCGCCAGCCTGCCTCTTCCTGCCTCCACGTCACACCTGGCCCCAAGTGTGATCTGACTACCACGGTGGGGAGGATGAAGATAAAGGGCTACAAGATTTGACACATACTGTGACTCAAGGACTTGACTTTGGTGGAGCTAAAGTGGTCAAATAGGAGCTAGAATTGGACTGGAGTAAGAAAGAGTATGACACCTCACATTAAGGTTAAATAAACTACCGTATTTTTAGGAAAATAAGCAGCATTTTCTATAAACCGCACCCCACCACACAAGCTTTATGTTTGTAAATCTGAGTATAAACCGCACTGATATATGCCTCACTTGATAAGGGAACAATGATAGCCTATCAAGGAATGCACGAGTAAAGGCAGTACAGCATGCCGTTGTGTAACACACTACGAAAACGAAAGTAAGTAGGTGCGTAATGTATTTTTTCTATTTCCCGGGAATTAACTAATATTTACCTTTTGACGCAAGAGTTCTAAATATTTGCGACAGTCCCCAAAGCGTAAGTTAGTTTTCCGAAACGGTAGCTCGCTAACTTTAGTTAGCTTCCGGGCTAAGTTAGCTAGCATACTAGCCTACTCGTAGTACTACCATGCTAGTGACATCCCAACGTGCTAAAACTAATTTGCAGGAAAATTGAGGTTGGCCCAACAAAAATTAATAATCTCACTCCAAGGTTTTTGGAAAAGTTGGCAGCCCTGCATATAGGATAAGTGCGACGTTACTCCTTAACGGGTTAAGTAGCATTCTCGAAAAAGTGTTTCTACTGTTGTTTTGTTATAAAAAACGTTCTGTAATACAAACCGCACCACCACAAGAAAAATTTAAAATCGGGTTATAAACCGCGGTTTTATTTCCGAAAAATACGGTACGTCGTTGTCGTCATCTGCCGGTTGTCCTGGGTTCGGGTCGCGGGGGCAGCGACCTAAGCAAGGAGGCCCAGACTTCCCTCTCCCCGGCCACTTCCACCAGCTCTTCCTGGGGGATCCCGAGGCGTTCCCAGGCCAGCCGAGAGACATAGTCCCTCCAGCGTGTCCTGGATCTTCCCCGGGGCCTCTTCCCAGTGGGACGTGCCCGGAACACCTCACCAGGGAGGCGTCCAGGAGGCATCCTAATCAGATGCCCTAGCCACCTCAGCTGGCTCCTCTCGACGCGGAGGAGCAGCGGTTCTACTCTGAGCCCCTCCCGGATGACCGAGCTTCTCACCCTATCTCTAAGGGAGAGCCCGGACACCCTGCGGAGAAAGCTCATTTCGGCCGCTTGTATTCGCGATCTCGTTCTTTCGGTCACTACCCATAGTTCGTGACCATAGGTGAGGGTAGGAACGTAGATCGACTGGTAAATAGAGAGCTTCGCCTTTCGACTCAGCTCCTTCTTCACCACGACGGACCGATGCAGAGCCTGCATCACTGCGGACGCCGCACCGATCCGCCTGTCGACCTCGCGCTCCATTCTTCCCTCACTCGTGAACAAGACCCCGAGATACTTGAATTCCTCCGCTTGGGTCAAGATCTCCTCCCCGACCCGGAGATGGCACTCCACCCTTTTCCGGTCGATAACCATGGCCTCAGATTTGGAGGTGCTGATTCGCATCCCAGCCGCTTCACATTTGGTTGCGAACCGCTCCAGTGAGAGCTGAAGGTCGCGGCCCGATGAAGCCAACAGGACCACATTATCCGCAATAAGCAGCGACCCGATCCTGAGGTCACTAAACCGGACCCCCTCAACACCCTGGCCGCGTCTAGAAATTCTGTCCATATAGGTAATGAACAGAATCGGTGATATAGGGCAGCCCTGGCGGAGTCCAACCCTCACCGGAAACAAGTTCGACTTACTACCGGCGATGCAGACCAAACTCTGGCACCGGTTGTACAGGGACCGGACAGCCCCGATCAGGGAATCCGGTACCCCGTACTCTCGGAGCACCCCCCACATGAGCCCCCGAGGGACACGGTCGACCGCCTTTTCCAAATCCACAAAACATGTGTAGACTGGTTGGGCGAACTCCCATGTACCCTCCAGGACTCCGCGGAGGGTATAGAGCTGGTCCAATGTTCCACGGCCAGGACGAAAACCACATTGCTCCTCCTGAATCCAAGGTTCGACAATCCGACGGACCCTCCTCTCCAGGACCCCTGAATAGACTTTCCCAGGGAGTCTGAGGAGTGTGATCCCCCTAAAGTTGGAGCACACCCTCCGGTCCCCCTTTTCAAAGAGGGGAACCACCACCCCGGTCTGCCAGTCCAGAGGTACTGTCCCCGATGTCCACGCGATGTTGCAGAGTCGTGTCAACCAAGACAGCCCTACAACATCCAGAGCCTTAAGGAACTCCGGGCAGACCTCATCCACCCCAGGGGCCCTGCCACCGCGGAGCTTTTCAACCACCTCGGCGACCTCAGCCCCAGAAATAGAAGGGCCCCCCCGATGTCCCCAGACTCTGCCTCCACGTCGGAAAGCGTGTTGGTGGAATTAAGGAGGTCTTAGAAGAGCGTATAGTGTCATACTGAAGAGAGCTTCGAGAGCGCTGCATTGACTGCGAGTGATCAAGACTAGTATATTATTGAGTTTAGCCAAAAGTTAGTCTCTTGGGCAGAGCAGAAGGGTCAGCAGTTAGATAACCAGTTGAAACTGGTCAAGGAGTAGCTAGCCAGTGAGTCATTTTCGGTTTCAGGGTACTCAGGATATTATTTTGTTTGGCAGTAATTGGGGGCGTTGTATCTGCGCATTAGCATATTTAAGGCGGTTAGCATTACAGAGGCAGCCTCGTCGCACGAAGACTCAGTCGATCAAAGACAAGGAGTCTACCTGCGGAGTCCACCGAGGAAGGCCGACGAGGCGGATCACCTCTTCTGATAAGTATCAACCTATTTATATTCATATTTAGATTATATTCTACCTAGAATTTATTCATAGCTAGCATGTGTTTCCTTAGCATTCCTGTTCATTACACTACCCGTAGACGTAGATATGTCACAAAGTATATTCGGTCAACTTCTAACCTTCACTACCTATCCAGTTCTTCTCCACCTGCCCTGTCTCTTTCCTTAGGGCTCTGGAACTGCCAGTCTGCTGTGAACAAGGCAGACTTCATCCCGGCGTTTGCATCCCATGCTTCTCTTCATGCCCTTGCGCTGACTGAGACATGGATCCGCCCAGAGAACACTGCAACTCCAGCTGCTCTCTCCGTCAAGCACTCCTTCACTCACTCACCCCGCTCAACCGGGCGGGGTGGTGGGACAGGGTTGCTTCTTTCCCCACATATTAAATACACATCCACACCACTCTCTGTTACTGCCAAATCATTTGAACACCATTATGTGATGCTAACTAATCCTATCAAAGCATGCTTAATTGTTCTTTATCGCCCACCAGGACCGCTAGCCGACTTTGTGGAGGAGCTGGACATGCTCCTCAGCGTCCTTCCGGATGATGGAACCCCCCTGATAGTCCTTGGGGACTTCAACATCCACCTCCAAGGAATGCAGGCTGTCGACTTCTTGTCTCTCCTGACCTCCTTCGACCTGACGCTGCTGAGCACACCGGCGACCCACAAGGCAGGCAAACAGCTAGACCTCGTCCTGACACGTAACTGTATCACTGACTTAACCTCTGTAACCCCACTGCACATCTCTGATCACTACTTTATCCAATTCACTGTCTCTCTCCCTCCAACCCCTCCTACCTCCCCTCCCCTCGTAACTTTCCGGCGCAACCTCCGCTCGCTATCCCCCTCCCACTTCTCCTCTATTGTAACATCCTCCCTCCCTCCCATTGACGAGTTCTCGTCCTACCCCACTAACACTGCCACCGACACCTTGCTAACCACTTTAACTGCATCACTTGACTCTCTCTGTCCCCTGTCTACCAGGCCTGCACGATCTTCTCCCCCCTGCCCGTGGCTTACGGATGTTATTCGTGAAGAACGGTCCACCCTTCGAGCAGCTGAGAGGAGATGGCGCAAGTCCAAAGACGGTCTGGACCTTGATAAGTATCACTCCCTCCTCAAATCCTTCTCTTCTCACATAACTGGTGCCAAAACCCTCTACTTTCTTAACAAAATTAACTCCGCTTCAAACCCCCACAAACTTTTCTCTTCCATCTCCACCCTTCTTAACCCACCTCCCCCACCCCCTCCCTCCACCCTGACAGCAGACGACTTCTCCTCCTTCTTTGAGAAAAAAGTCGCCGACATTAGCAGTCGGTTCCCTAAACCCACCCTTCCTACCCCTTCACCCTCCATTACTGACCCAACTAAATGTCTAAACTCCTTCTCTCCCCTGTCCGAGGCAGAGCTCTCTGACCTCATTCTCTCTCATCGCCCCACCTCCTGTCCCCTTGATCCTGTCCCCTCCCCTCTCTTTCAAACCATCTCCCCCTCTATCATAACTTTTCTGCTCCATGTTCTAAACTCCTCTCTTACCTCTGGCACCTTCCCCTCTGCCTTCAAACAGGCCAGAGTTACCCCTTTACTCAAAAAACCCTCCCTTAACCCTGCCGTCCTCCAGAACTACAGACCGGTATCATTGTTGCCCTTCTTTTCTAAAACAATTGAACGTGCTGTATCTAACCAACTGTCTAACTTCCTTTCTCAGAACAACCTGCTCGACCCCAACCAATCGGGCTTCAAGACCGGCCACTCCACAGAGACTGCCCTCCTTTCAGTCACCACTGCCCTCCAGTCTGCCAGAGCGGCTTCCAGGTCATCCGTCATCATTCTGCTGGACCTTTCTGCGGCGTTTGATACGGTTAACCACTAGATCCTTCTCTCCAGACTTTCTGAGATGGGCATCACTGGCACTGCACTCCAGTGGATCTCATCCTACCTGTCGGGAAGATCCTACCAGGTCTCCTGGGGAGGCAAACTGTCAGGCCCACGCCAGCTCTCCACTGGTGTCCCACAGGGCTCCGTCCTTGGTCCCCTCCTCTTCTCTCTGTACACCACCTCACTTGGACCAATCATCACCTCCCATGGCTTCTCCTACCACTGCTACGCTGACGACACGCAGCTGTACCTGTCATTCCCTCCGACCGATCCGGGGATCTCAGCTAGGATTGAGGCCTGCCTCGCAGACATCTCCGCCTGGATGACTGAGCACCACCTCCAGCTGAACCTTGCCAAAACGGAACTTCTCATCATCCCGGCTAAACCCTCCATCTCCCATGACTTCTCAATCACCCTGGGATCTGCGACGGTGACCCCCTCATCCTCTGACAGGAACCTTGGGGTTACCATGGATGACGAGCTCTCCCTCACGGCCCACATTGCTGCGGTCTCCCGGTCGTGTAGATTCACCCTCTACAACATCCGTAAGATCAGGAGATACCTGTCTGAGCACTCCACCCAGCTGCTTGTCCAAGCACTTGTCCTCTCCAAGTTGGACTACTGCAACTCGCTGCTCGCCGGTCTCCCATCATGCGCAACCCGCCCTCTTCAGAGAATTCAGAACGCAGCGGCCCGTCTGGTCTACAATCTACCCAGACGCTCCCACGTTACCCCGCTCCTCATCTCCCTCCACTGGCTACCCATAACGGCCCGCATCAGATTCAAGACCCTGGTACTGACCTTCCGAGCAGTGAACGGGACTGCGCCCGACTACATCAAGTCTCTCCTGCAGCCTTACACCCCCACCCGCCACCTACGGTCTTCTTCAGACAACCGCCTGGTGGTCCCACCTCTCAAGACCGCCCGGTCCCAGCACAAGCTCTTCTCCTGCCTGGCACCCCAGTGGTGGAATCAACTCCCCACCTCCATCAGAGACACGGACTGTCTCTCCACCTTCAAGAGAAGGCTCAAGACGCACTTGTTCCGGGAGTACAATGGTACTTAGGAATGGTTTGCTGAACCCAACGCTAGTTTCCTCAAGGTTCACAATGACTCTTGCTTAGACTGTTGCTCTTGTTGGTTAGTGGTAGCTGATTTAAACTGTTGTATTCTTTTTTTTTAGTTAATCCTATTTTTATTGCTTTCCTACAGGTACACCTGCACTTAGAGATTAATGTTGTGTAATTTTAACTTGTTTAACTACATGCTCTTATGGTTTCTTCCCTTTAGCACTATTTTTTGGTTGTTCACAATATGTACTTCTTGTTTTTGACTACCCGCAATGCTGTGGGGCTATCTTGTTGTTATTATCAGTGACCTATGCACTTTGTGAAGCTCTCTCTTGGAAGTCGCTTTGGATAAAAGCGTCTGCTAAATGAATAAATGTAATGTAAATGTAAATGTATTCCTTCCACCGATCCAGGACGTCCCCCATCGAGGTCAGCAGCGCACCATCCCCACCGTATACAGTGTTGACAGAGCACTGCTTCCCCCTCCTGAGTCGCCAGATGGTGGTCCAGAACCTTTTTGAAGCCGTTCGGAAGTCATTCTCCATGGCCTCGCCAAACTCCTCCCATGCCCGGGTTTTTGCCTCTGCGACCGCCAAAGCCGCGTTCCGCTTGGCCTGCCGGTACACATCAGCTGCCTCTGGAGTCCTACCAGCCAATAAAGTCCGATAGGCCTCCTTCTTCAGTTTGACGGCATCCCTCAGAGTCCACCACCGGGTCCGAGGGTTACCGCCGCAACATGCACCAACCACCTTGCGGCCACAGCTCCGGTCAGCCGCTTCAACAATGGAGGCCCGGAACATGGCCCATTCGGATTCAATTTCCCCGGCTCCCCCTGAGACATGATCGAAGCTCTCCCGGAGGTGGGAGTTGAAGCTCCTTCTAACAGAGGGTTCTGCCAGCTGTTTCCAGCAGACCCTCACATTACGTTTGGGCCTGCCAGGCCTGACCAGCGTCCTCCCCCACCATCGAAGCCAACTCACCACCAGGTGGTGATCAGTTGACAGCTCCGCCCCTCTCCTCACCCGAGTGTCCAAGACATGCGGCCCCAAGTCCGACGACACGACTACAAAGTCGATCATCGAACTGAGACCTCGGGTGTCCTGGTGCCAGGTGCACATATGGACACCCTTATGCTTGAACATGGTGTTCGTTATGGACAAGCCCTGTATAGCACAGAAGTCCAACAACAAAACACCACTCGGGTTCAGATCGGGGGGCCGTTCCTCCCAATCACGCCCCTCCAGGTCTCACTGTCATTGCCCACATGAGCATTGAAGTCCCCCAGGAGGACGAGGGAATCTCCGGGAGGAGCGCTTTCCAGCACCCCCCCCAGAGACTCCAAAAAGGGTGGGTACAACAGTGAGGACCCGTCCCCCCACCCGAAGGTGGAGGGAGGCTACCCTCTCGTCCACCGGGGTGAACCCCAACAGAGGGAATGTACAGGCGCCGAACCGAGGGGAAACAAGTATTCCCACCCCAGCTCGACGCCTCTCACCAAGGGCAACTCCAGATTGGAAGAGAGTCCAGCCCCTCTCAAGGAGACTGGTTCCGGAGCCTATGCTGTGCGCCGACTACATCTAGCCGGAATCTCTCTACCTCGCGCACCAGCTCAGGCTCCTTTCCGCCGCCCGTCTCACACTGCACCCGACCCCCATGACCCCTCCTGCGGATGGTGAGCCCACTGGAAGAGGGTCCCACGTTGTCTCTTCGGGCTGTGCCCGACCGGTCCCCATGGGGCCCGGCCACCAGGCGCTCGCCATCGAGCCCCACCCCCGGGCCTGGCTCCAGGGGGGGGGCCCGGTGACCCGCTTCCGGGCAGGGGCAACTGAGAACCATTGTTGTTTTTCTTCACGGTAGGTTTTTTGAGCCACGCTTTGTCTGGTCTTTCACCTGGAACCTGTTTGCCTTGGGTGACCCTACCAGGGGCATGAAGTAAGGTGGTGACTCAAGGAGGGGAAAAAATACGGTACTATGTAACTAAATAGCAATACCTACAGTAACCAACTTTAATGGTGCAAATTATTACACAAGTTAAACTTAGAATCAGATTCTGGTGAGAATCAGGGTGAGGTTTGGGTTTCCAGGGGTAGGTGGATGTTAGCCAACATTGATCTTGTTTTGCTAACACAACCTTTAACTGTCCCATATAACATCCACTTACCTCTTACTCCCCTTCCCCATACTGTGCCACTTTTGTAATAACCAATACCTCTAATAAAGTCATTGTATTGTCACCTGTGAAACAACCATATGTGGAATAATAACCAAGTTACATTTGACCCATATTTATCCATTGGTTTTATGAAAAATATATATATCTCACCAATACTGTTGACCATTTATCATACACTGTACATAAACACTGTATACATAAACAACCAGTTGCTGTGGTGGCTGTGTGAGGAAAGCGAAAGTTCTGCCTTGTCCTGTGTTGACGTGACAAACTCTATCTCTCTCCCTTTCCCTCTCTCCCCCCAAACCCCTCTTCTCTCTCACGCATCCATGGTCTTTAAACAGTAATCTTCACGCTCAGAAAATGAAGAAGATTTTGCTCCATATTAAACGCTGTAAGCTTGCCAAATCCAGGTAAGCTTTTCCACACAGACACTGTGTGGCCTCACACCCATAACCTGCTGTCTGTCTGTTTCTCTCTGTGTGTGTATGAGTTTGCATGTGTGTGTCTGTGACAGACAGGCTGCTGTCCAGGGACAGTCTGAGATAAGCGAGCGTCTCCGATCCCCGCTCTAGTGGAGACCAATCACTTCCTGTCTCACTGATAAGGACAGGACGAAGGAACGTCATGCTTGTGCTGTGTGTGTGGCCATGTGCGGGTTCCGTGTGTTAGGGTTTGTATATGTGCTGTCAAATCTTGTTATAAGTGTTTGTGAAAAAAATTAAGTAGAACCTGTGCTGATTCAGCTGTCCTTGAAAACCTTTTCTCATCTCTGTGCTGACAGACCTCAAGTCAACTTCCCACAATCCCCTTCACCGTGACGTTGCATCCCAAAGGCCTTGCTCCCCCATCTGCCAACAGCATCCTGAACCATCTGACCCCAATTACTACCCCTCTCTTTCCCCACATCCCCCCCATCTCTGCATGCACCTTTACCTTTCATCAACGTGTTTTCTCCTCTCTCCCTTCCTCACTGCTTTTTTACCTCTGCTCTTCTGCCTCTCTTTAGAATCAGAATCAGAAAGGGATTTATTCGCCATGAAAGTTTGCACAGACAAGGAATTTGCTTTGGCAGGAAGGTGCATACAATAAACATATAGGAATCTTAAATTTAAATATGTGGTCTAACTATACTAAGGATACACAAACTAGCAATACTAAGTGTAATACAATAAAATATAAGTGGGCATAAAATAAAATATAAGTTGCCAATTTACAATATAAAATACAACATAAAATACAAATATTACAGGAATTGAATGTAGTGCAAAATGCTGATAGTTTTAAGACGTTAAGTCATTAATGTCAGTGTGAGCTCTTGGCCTTGTTGAGGAGGCCAACAGCGGAAGGGAAGAAACTGTTTGGCTGTGTCTACTACCGCGCACTTTACAAAGTACACTGCAATACAGTGCACTGCAAAACAGTGCACTTACATATTCAGTGCACTCCGTCGCTGATAAGTGCTGTCTCAAATGGAACACTTACGTTAAACACTTGGTGGAAGTGACGGACGCAAATCTGCTCGCGACACCCGCAAAACCTGCCAAAATGAATGCGCTTCTCCACTCAAGTGGAAAAAGCTGCCGAAAGGGCTCCTCCTTTTCTGCTACGTAGCTAACATGGCGCCCGTTTAGGGCGAGTAGTGTCCATCGTTGTACACTGTTTTTTTGGACCGTTTGCAGTGCGCCATCCGGGTACTTTCAGTGCACTGAATTCTGCAAGTTTTGTGAGTGAAGCGCCCTAAGCACTGAAAGTCAGTGCTCGAAGTGCACAAGTGTGCGGTAGTAGACACAGCTAACGTGTGGCGTGAGGTTTTGGTCCTGATGGACCGCAGCCTTCTGCCGGAGGGGAGTGACTGAAACAGGGAGTGTCCAGGATGGGAGGAGTCCGCCACAATCTTCCTCGCTCGTCTCAGGGTCCTCGAGGTGTGCAGGTCCTCGAGGGAAGGCAGATTGCAGCCAATCATCTTCCCCGCAGTGCGGATGATACGCTGCAGCCTGCTCTTGTTCTTGGCAGTGGCAGCAGCGTACCAGATGGTGATGGAGAAGGTGAGGATGGACTCAATGATTTCTGTGTAGAAGTGTACCATCATTGTCTTTGGCAGGTTGACTTTCTTCAGCTGCCGCAGGAAGTACATCCTCTGTTGTGCTTTCTTGGTGAGGGAGCTGATGTTCAGTTCCCACTTGAGGTCCTGGGAGAGGATAGTGCCCAGGAAGCGGAAGGACTCCACAGTGTTGACTGGGGAGTCACACAGGGTGATGGGGGTGAGTGGGGCTGTGTTCTTCCTGAAGTCCACAACCATCTCATCTTTAACTCTCCTGTTGCTGACTTTATGTTCATTCAGTGTATGAGTTGGTGATAGAGTTCAGACCTTCGTAGATAACAGACATTTGTAGACAACTTCACTTGAGATGTGTCTGGTTTTACATATGGTTCTGGTGCTGTCCCATTTGTTTGTAATGTCCTTCTCATCTGTTGCTTTACTTTAGACACTCATAATCTGAAGGTATACCACTTAAAATATTTGGCCATTGCCATAGTAATTCAAATGAAATTAAAGTAAATTACCAATACAGTCCACCCAACACGTTAAATAATTGCCAACGGTGGTTACTATGTTCTCTTCTAGACAGAAGCCCTCAAAAAACCTTATCTTTTATTGAGTGACTTTTTGTGTCAATCATTTATGTTTAACTTTGGTCTTTTAATTTGGTGAGGTATTAGATGGCAGTTAGAGTGATGCCAATTGCTTTAATGTACTTTGTTGTTTAATTAAGTGATATAAATCACATAATTACCAGAGCCCTTTTTTGTGGCACTGTTTTCCACAGTTTTTCTGTTGTCCGCAGAGATTTTGAGCTTGAGGTCCATTCAGACCTCTCCTCTCTCCTCTCCTTTCTTTTGCTCTCCTTTGTCAATGACAGAGCCATGCAGTATATACATGCACATTATTAATGATAAATATAAATATTATGGCAACCCTAGAGCTTCAAGAGAACAGAGCCACCTACCTTACGCACTACGAACAGCGCCCCCAGCAGACAAGGAGGCGCGTCATCAAGGGGAGATTCTTCCCCTTCCTGCCTTCCAAATAACTGTTTATATTGTTTAGCAGTGTGGGAATAGTGGGGGATATTTTAACAAATTACGGCTCTCGTTTTATGTCCAGCATTTTAAAGGAGGTCTACAGTCTGTTACAGGTGAAACAGATGATTACGTTGGTATACTCTCCACAGATGGAATGATGGTCTTATTGAGCACTTCAGTAAGACTCTTAAGCAGATTCTTCCTCTTCCCACCCATTAAAGACGTTGAGAAGATGAAGGCTTGGATGACACAGGTGAGAGAACATATACAGCAGGCACAGTGCGCTCACGGCTGGGTCTACAACAGGGGCACACGGGTGCGTAAGTTTCAGCTGGGAGAATAGGTCCTGGTTCTCGTCCCCAAGATGGGGATCAACCCGGGCGGTGCAAGCCAACCCATGTCTATCATGTTAACCTGCAAAAGAAAAGTTACCTGCACCCCTGACCCCCGCTCTCCCAGCCCTTGCAGGCCGTCCCCCCTTCCCAGAGGTCCCGTTTGTTAACCGGCAGGGCCTGGGCCAGAGACAGAACCTCCACCAGCTAGTCCTCCAAAGCCAGGATGTTTTGTCAGACCTGCTAAGGAGAACCATAGTCACCTGCCACGACATCCAGACTGAATCGGGAATCAGAGTACGCCTCAGACCCTACCGGATCCCTGAGTTGAGGAGAGCAGCCTTCCGGGAAGAGGTGAAAAACATGCTACAGTTGGTGTTCATTGAGAAGTCCCACAGGTCCAGATACAGTCCAGTCATCCTGGTCTCCAAACCAGATGGAACGTTACGGTTCTGCAACGACTTCAGGAAGCTCAATGTCTCAATGACTATTCCATGGCCTGAGTTAATGAACTTATCCAGCACCTGGGTCAAGTGCGCTTCAACACAACCCTCAACCTCACAAAGGGGTGTTGGCAGGTGCCCCTGTCCATCCAAGCCCAGGAAAAAACAGCCTTTGCGAACCCGGATGGCTTGTTTCATTACGCCGTTCTACCTTCCAGAGGATGATAGATCGCGTTCTGCTAATCCATCAGGCCTACGCCGTTTTGTACCTTGATGATATCATTGTCCACAGCGACTCCATGGAGCTGCAAATGGGGCAGTTGTGAGCTACCCTTGGGCCCCTGAGGAATGCGGGACTCACAGCTAACCCAATGAAGTGCCACCTGGACCTGGTGGAAGCCTCCTACCTCAGCTACCGGATTGGTCAGGGTAATGTGTGTCCCCAGAAGCCCAAGGTGGAGGAGAGGCAACAAAGAAACAGGTGAAATCTACATCTGTGTACTACCAGAGGTTTATCCCTCACTTCGCAACCCTGGCTGGCACGCCCAAAGACCTTGCAAGGAGGAGCATCAGCTGGACCGAGGCAACATAGGACGCCTTCACCTCACTTTGGCAAGCCTTGTGCTCTGAGACAGTCCTGATTTTTTTGCACCCTTAATGGTCCACACAGACGCTTTAAAGATTGGACTGTGGGTGGTTTTCTCCCAAGGCCAGAGTGGCAAGGAGCACCTGGGGATCATCAGCTGAAAATACCTGCTGCACAAGATGGCCTAGTCCACCATGAAAAGGAGGCCCTGGCCAGCAAATAGGCTCTCGACAAGCTGAGGTACTGCCTATTGGTTGGCGCTTCAGCTTGGTCACAGATCATGCACCATTGATGTGTGTGGATGTCCAGGGCCACGGACACAAATGCCTGGGTGATGAGGTGGTTCCTGGCCGTTCAGGAATACAACTTGTCCAGACTCAAAGCCTGCTGTGGGCTGTCCGAG
Organism: Hypomesus transpacificus; assembly: GCF_021917145.1. Classification (NCBI taxonomy): domain Eukaryota; kingdom Metazoa; phylum Chordata; class Actinopteri; order Osmeriformes; family Osmeridae; genus Hypomesus; species Hypomesus transpacificus. Next base: position 4,507,629 of record NC_061071.1, on the reverse strand, counting down.
GGGACCCCAGCTTCTGTCTGGGCAGGCGGGTGTGGGGCAACCCTGGAAGAGTCGAGAGAATAAGCCACCTTCAGAACCTTGGACAGCGCACCAGCAGACAAGGGGGCGCGTCATTGTTTTTTCATACTGGGAAAGAGTTTAACAACTGTTCTGGTCACCAAAATAACCTGAGTCTGACCTTGGCTGATCCTTATGGGCCATTTATTTCAACTGAGTACTAAAACATAATCACCTGTCTTAAAATTATGAATACTCTGATCACCTGGAGTGGGAAGAGAACCTGTTACTTGTTGATTATTGTCAGACACAAAAGATCATAACTGCTTCACATAATTTTGTTGAGTCTCCTGCAACAAGGTTGTTCCTGCTTTTTCCTAACTTTGCTGAAGACATTATTTTTGTTAATAAAGACATTCCTTTTGAGCTAAAACTAACCTTTGGTGTGCGACTCTTCTCTACTGTTGTGTGTGGCTCTGGCCGAAATGTTCTGTGGTTGTCACAGTATTCATGCTGCCTTATTTACATTTACATTTAGTCATTAAGCAGACGCTCTTATCCAGAGCGACTTACAGTAAGTACAGGGCAAGTAGGGTTAAGTGCCTTTCCCAAGGACACAACGTCATTTTTCACAGCCGGGGAATCGAACCAACAACCTTCTGATTAATAGCCCAACTCCCTAAACGCTCAGCCATCTGACCCCCCTTATGCTCTATTCTCACCCAATGAGAAGCGATGGTAATAAAAAACAGCTTGTCAGACTATAAATCAAACAATATCACCTATTACTATTGTGACATCAGATCCCAGAATGTAAAAACCACAAAGGACCCAATCATAGAATAACAATGATCACCTACTCTTCCTTTCCCTCCATCTTTTCTCATGGGCTTATCCTGCTTCATTGACCAATAGCTATAAACAATTAGATTTCAATCCCGTTCTCTGCCACTGGCCCGAAGCCCCGGTGATTAAGTGCTCCTTTAAACTCGTGCTGCCGTAACCAACACATCACACAAAGACAAACAGGCCGCAAAGGAGATAAATACTTATTATATATGTTTATATTTAGAGATATAGCCCCCTTTACCCCAGAGGTTTCCCAGGAAGAGGAAATGAAGTCACAGACAGAGGTCTTGAGTCACCCTATAAACTCTTTTGAGAGTCGATTGTGCTTTATAGGGGCTACTTATCAACTGGACAATGCGAAAGCTGTCATCTGAGCCGTTGACTATTCTATGAGATTATGATAACCTTGAGGCCTGTAGGGAAGAACTGAAGGGATGACAATGAAGGTGAATGTGGATAGAGAGAGCCAGGGGTAGGGAGGGAGGACAGAGGGAGGAGGTAAAAGAGAAAACATTAGATGATATGGCTGAGGATTGTCTATAACTACAGCACAACCCATGGGGTTTGCACGCACACACCTCTTGTGAGTTATTGTTTCATGAGTCAAGTTATTGCCAGGTTAAATATATCTTTCAGCGAAAGAGACTGCAAACATAGAGTGACTCATGACAGACCTTGAGGGATTTATTTGCATCTGGACGTCATGAGAGAGAGAGAGAGAGAGAGAGAGAGAGAGAGAGAGAGAGAGAGAGAGAGAGAGAGAGAGAAAAGAATAGAAGAAGGATGGGAGGGAGGTGTGGAAAAGGGGAGATGGAGGGAACCTATTGAGTTGAAAAGCCTTACTAATGTCTTGTCCAACTGAGTGATCGCTGCTCTTCTGTGATCAATTCTCTATTGTCCCCTTTGAGCAATAGAGCCAATTTAAAACACTCATCCTCTGCCCCTCCACTTTCCATCTTCTCTCCATCTTTCAGCTGTTGTGTGCCTGTCAGCCCAGGTGATATGTGATGATACAGGTCTACTACTCTTGGAGTCCTAATGGAAACAATAGAAGAAAAGGTGAAATGTCTCTGCAGTTACATACTGTATCTCAGATACCTTTCTTTTGCCCATGCAAACATTTTTCTGGTTTAATTTGATCCTGAAGGGTTGTATGTAACCTAAATTTACAAAACCAACTGCCAAATATGGGTGCAAGCAGCAATGAGGTAGCCAAGCAGGTGAAACGACCCAAACCATACTTTAGACAACCTCAGAACAGGGTTCTGAATACACATAGTAAGTTTGGTGTGAATCCATAAAATATTTGTTGAGATACGACCCAACTTCCTGTTTGGCTGCTCTGCTGCCAAATTTGTTTGGCTGTACCAGACAAACGGTTTCGAAAATCAAAGAACCATGTAATCACTTTTGTGGGGCTTTGTCTGAAGATTATCTGTGGTAAATTTGGTGAAGATTGGGTGACATTAGTCAGACCCTCCAGGAATTTGCGATGTTGCGATCGCACCAATTCACGCAAATTCAATGATTCTCCGCGACATGCCAGTGAGCCGCCAATCAGCAGCATCGACCGTTGACCGCCAATTGCCCTAACGAATACTGAGCGAGAAGTGTACTCTCACTCTCTCCCTTCCGCCTTACTTCCGTATGGAGTTCGAGTTGAACTGACTTTTTTGCATACTTGAATTTTGTTGATCCATAGGTATCTGTTTCATGTTGTGGATAAGTAAAGCCTATTTTGCGATTTGCCCCCGAGGCAAGTAGGGTGAAGTGCCTTGCCCAAGGACACAACGTCATTTGACACGCCAGGGAATCGATCCGGCAACCTTCTGATTTCTAGCCCGACTCCCTCACCGCTCAGCCATCTGACTCCAATTAAAAATTATTGTTTATTAATTACTTATTTTTCAACCAATAACCCAATTAAAATGACAAAAAGGGAAATTCGCTACCTTTATCGCAACTTTCACTTGCACCTAAAAAACATTGCAACTTTCATCGCAACATTTTGGAAAACCTCCCGTGAAATCAGGGATTTTAGCCCACAACTATCACAAAAAAGGCCCGCGAAATCCTGGGGGGACTGATTAGTAAAAGGAGTAGCGAAAAAATGTATTTCATTAATTCAAAATGGCGGCCGCATTAATTCTGCTTGGACACCATTGAATAAAAACAGTGCTGCAGAATCAAATGTACACCAGAATGGATGCTCTTTATCATAAAGGGGTTTAGGGTCAAGGGTTACAAGTGAATCACATGACAACAACAGCTGCACAGATTCACAAGTTCGCAAACGAGGCACAGTACTGAGCATCCATTCTGGTGTTCACGCTACACACTGACGATGGCTTAGGCCGAAACGCGTCTGTCATCCTAATAAACTGGACAAAAGAAGCAACGAGGAAACTCTCTATTTACCAGTCGATCTACGTTCCAACCCTCACCTATGGTCACGAACTGTGGGTAGTGACCAAAAGAACGAGATCGCAAATACAAGCGGACTAAATGAGTTTTCTCCGCAGGGTGTTCGGGCTCTCCCTTAGAGATTGGGTGAGAAGCTCGGTCATCCGGGAGGGGCTCAGAGTAGAACCGCTGCTCTTCCGCGTCGAGAGGGGCCAGTTTAGGTGGCTCAGGCATCTGACAAGGATGTCTCCTGGACGCCTCCCTGGTGAGGAGTTCTGGGCACGTCCCACTGGGAAGAGGCCCGGGGAAGACCCAGGACACGCTGGAGGGACTATGTCTCTCGGCTGACCTGGGAATGCCTCGGGGTCCCCCAGGAAAAGCTAGTGGAAGTGGCCGGGGAGAGGAAAGTCTGGGCCTCCTTGCTCAGGTTGCTGCCCCATGACCCGACCCCCGGAAAAGCGGCAGATGATGGATTTTTTATACTTGCATCACTTGTATTATTGTTTTTATTATTATTGTTTTTCTTGATTTCATGTAAAGCACATTGAGCTGCAATTCTTGTATGAAATGTGCTATATAAATAAAGTCTTATTATTATTATGCAGGGAAACTGTCTGTGAGCAGCACCTCTTATAAAACAAAAGTAGCAGGCAGCTCAGACGGGGAGAGGGTGCAACCAGTAAAGCTGTTCGGTGAGATCCAGAATCTGACACACAAAGTGCCTCCTCAGTTAAAGTGTTCTGTCTTGTCATCTGAACAGGAGTAATCCACCTGACCCAGAGATGCACGGCTTCCCGAGCCAAGGTCTTGGGACAAGAGAACAACGATGGCCCTGCTAGATTTTATTTTCGTGAATTTTTCCTTTTTCCATTACAGTTTTTCACAATTGCTGAAACACTAAACCCCATTCTCTGAATCAAATGATCAGTGGCCTAAACCCATTTGTCAAGTCCAACACTCTTTTGGTAAAACTCTAAACACATTCTCATTCATTAAAACCATTTTACACTGTGATGCACTTGTGCTGCAACATGGTAAACACAGGCGGCAAACACTACAACAGTTGTTATCTGTGAAACACATTGACTCAAAATTGTTCACACTTGCTTCTAATGGTGGTTTGGGATAATGTCAGCTTTCAACGTGGTGTCCGTATATGTGAATAGTTTACATTTATTCATTTAGCAGACGCTTTTATCCAAAGCGACTTCCAAGAGAGAGCCTTACAAAAGTGCATAGGTCAATGATCATAAACAAAAACATTGTGGGTAGCCAAAACATGAAGCATACATTGTGAAAAGCAAATAAGTGCCAATGGGAAGAAACACAAGAGCATGTAGTTACAGTAAACACACACCCTGTGTCCGTCTTCTCTGATCTGCCTAAGCTACACTTATGGGTCTCATTGAGATTGTCAAAATACACACACAACACACCTAAGGAAATCCGGTTTAAATAAGGAGAGGTAGTCTTTTATGTCTATTTGTCACATTAGTAGTTGCTAACATTGTCCGAAAAGTGATGTTTGGTGCTCTCTACAAAAGATAAATCTTCCTATATTCACTAGAAGACTACTAGGAGCATTCCTGGTGTATACAGGTTGAGCCCCATTACTCTGATATCTGGCAGGGAGAGATGTGAGCTGTCTGGGTAAAGAGAGAGAGGGGCAGGGACCATAACCTTTGTGTCTCCTCCACTAGGGGAAAATTGTACACTTGGTTGCCTTTTAAGATGAATCACATGGGTGACATTTGTCCCTGGTAGAGAAAGAGGCTTGGCCTTTTACAATGAACAGCAGACCCACCTTAACACCCAGTGTTTCATCTTCAACACCTACCCCCCACCCTTCCGGAAAACACAATTGAACAATAGCACAGCATCTACTCTCTTTCTGCCCTCTTCTTCCCTTTCTGAGAATTCTCTATTCCTTGAACAATCATGATTATGTGTGTTTTTGTATTTGTGTGCAAGGGGGTTGGGGTGGTGGGTTCAAGCTGATGAGTATTACATCATCTTTATTACATGCCCTCCACATTTTAAAATCCAGCAAATCCTCAACTAGCCCTTGCTGAGGCTTGCCATGATGAAGAAGACTTTGTTGGAAAGTACTGCAAACAGGATAAATATCATGCATAATTGTCTCATAGCAGATCATTTTTCTTGTTACAGTCTGACTGTGTACCAACATGCCATGCAATACACCATGCTATCGTGGGACTAAGAGAGCATGGAGGAAGCTCCTCTCTGCTCTGTGTCTCTCTGGCCCTTTGATGCAATTAACTTGCTAAGAAGTAATAAGGTTACAGACACTGAGGCTAAGTGGGTAGCTAAGGCTTGCCAATATAAAGTCTATAGAGGGGGACACACCTTTTGTCTTCTACTATACCTACAGTCATTTGGTCAGAGAGGCATATTGAAAAAGAGCAAAAGACAGGGATATGACAGGGGAAAAAATAAAAAGGGAGAACTGGAAAGGAAGGGGGAAAGAAAGGGAGAGAGAGAGAGGGAGAAATTCAAATGAGATGGAGAAAACGAATAGAAAGCAGGAACATTTTGATCAATCGTCAATTTATTTCACCTATAACTCTTTGCCTTTCATCTGTTTCTCTCTCTCTTGCTCCCTCTTTTTCTCTCTCTTGCTTCCTCTCTTTCTATCTCTTGCTCCTTCTTTCTCCAGCATCATCAGGATTTGTACGTAAGTCAAGTCTTTTATTTGTCAGGTACACAGAACAACACAAGGTAAGACTGGGCACTGAAATTCTTAAGACAAGACAACGCAAGCACCTGGCATAACATAACATATGTGCATTTAGGGTTCATATAGGGTACTATTTATTGTTATCTGTAATTTAGGAAGTTTTAGTATTAGGGTTAGTATAGTCGATTATTTATTGCTATCTGTATATTTAGGAAGTTTCACTTATTTAAGCTCAGCATAGATGTAAATTATGTTCTGTGTACATACACGGAACCCTAACCCTAATACTTCCTAAATTACAGATAACAATAAATAGTACCCTATACTAACCCTAAATGCACATAAAACCTGTTTCAACCCTATAACCTATTCTAACCTAAGTGGAGTACAGTACAATAATGCAAATTTGCAGATCAGTGACTAAGTCAATGACCATACAGGAGCCTGGTGGTGAGGTACAGTGAGGTACAGTAGTGCAATGTTGCTGATAGTGCAACCAGTAGCTGAAAGTGACAGTGTATAAGTGACTAGTGTGCAGTAAATCAATGTCCATATCAGTGTCCATTCAGAAGCCTGATGGCCCTTGGGTAGAAACTGTTGTCCAGTCTGCGTGTGCGCGACCGGATGCTGCGGTAACGCCTGCCAGAAGGCAACGGGGTAAAGAGACTGAAGGATGGGTGGGAACAGTCTCTTTCGAAACTGACATCAGTAGATTCTGCAAAATAACCATGAGCACATTTACCTGTATCACACTTAGTGAACTTTCCAAAATTGTCAGCGAATCTAACTCCACAACCTCAGATATTGATCCTATACCCACAACATTCTTTAGCGAGTGTTTGATAGTGTCTCAGGTCCGGTGCTAGAGATTATAAACACATCCCTCAGAACTGGCGTCTTCCCAGATGCCTTCAAAACAGCTGTTGTAAAGCCCCTATTAAAGAAACCCAAATTGGATAACAGTCTACTTGCAAATTACAGACCAATATCAAACCTTCCATTTATTAGTAAAATACTGCAAAAGATAGTTTTAGTCCAATTAAATTATTTTCTTGAAGAAAATAACATCCTTGAAGTTTCGCAGTCAGGTTTCAGGAAATATCAGTACTGAAACTGCTCTGACCAAAATAATTAGCGACCTCAGATTAAACTCTGATGCAAATAAAGTCTCTATCCTTATCCTGCTAGATCTTAGTGCAGCATTTGATACCATTGATCACGACATCCTAATCAATAGACTGGAAAAGCTTATTGGGTTCACGGATAGTGTATTGAACTGGATAAAATCATATATCACAGGAAGGAAGTTTTATGTTAGTTTAGGAGACCATAGGTCCAAGAAACATGAGAACTGCTATGGGGTTGCTCAAGGAAGTTGCTTAGGTCCATAACTTTTTTCTCTTTATGTTACCACTCGGCGACATAATCAGAGAACATAACATAGATTTCCATAGCTATGCAGATGACACACAACTATATATATCCACTGAACCCAACGATGCAACGGCCATCAATTCCATTACCAACTACCTGTTGGCAATAAACAAATGGATGAATGTTAACTTTCTTAAATTAAATGAAGACAAAACCGAAGTCCCACTATGTGGCCCCAAATCCAAAAGAGAGATGCTTACTAAGAATCTAGGAGGCTTAACCCCCTGTCTTAAACCAGAGGTGACGAGTCTCGGTGTAATCCTGGACTCAGATTTGAATTTCAACTCTCACATTAATAAAGTGACCAAAACAGCTTTCTTTCACCTGAGGAATATAGCAAAGGTACGACCATTCATGAACCAAAATGATGCAGAGAAGTTAATTCATGCTTTTATGTCCAGCCGGCTGGACTACTGTAACGCACTTTTCACTGGTCTTCCCAAGAAAACCACTGAAGACTACAGCTCATTCAAAATTCTGCAGCTAGATTATTAACCAAAACTAAAAGGAGAGAACACATTAGTCCTGTCCTAGCTACTTTACACTGGCTCCCTGTTACCTTCAGAATTGACTTTAAGGTCCTTTTCCTCATATATAAAGCTCTACACGGACAAGGACCTAGCTACATTGCTAACTCCCTTATAAACTACACACCAGCTAGAACACTCCGATCATCAAATGCAGGCCTATTAGAGGTCACCAGAAGCAGTCATAAGAAGATTGGTGATTCGGCCTTTGCTAATTATGCCCCAAAACTATGGAACAAATTACCCATAAATATTAGGGAAGCAAACACGCTAGACATTTTTAAAAGACAGCTTAAAACCTACCTTTTTACCGAAGCATTTAAGTAATTTTATCTCAGAAGGGTTTTACTACTTTTATTAGTTAAATTATTGTTGCTATTTTAATTACTTTTAATTATTGTTATTTTATCACTTGTATTATTGTTTTTATTGATTTTATGTAAAGCACCTTGAGGTACAATTCTTGTATGAAATGTGCTATATAAATAAAGTCTTACTTACTTACTTAGAATCCTGCCGGTTTTTCTTAGGCAATGTGTGTAGTAGGTGTCCTGTAGGGCTGGGAGCTTCCTGCCGATGGTGAACTCAGCAGAACGGACCACACTTCATAGGGCCTTGCGGTCCCTGTCTGTGCAGCTCCCATACCACACTGTAATACAACCAGTCAGAATGCTCTCGATAGTGCATCTGTAAAAGTTAGTGAGGATGACTGAGTCCATACCAAACTTCTTCAGTCTCCTCCGGAAGAAGAGGCCCTTACGGGCCGCTTTGACCACCTTGTCCGTGTGAACAGACCAGGTGAGGTCATTGCTGATGTTCACCCCGAGGAACTTGAAGCAGCTGACCTTCTCCATATATATATATACTTATATAAGGGGTAATTACCATCCTTGGGAGGAATTTTACTTGAAAAGTTTTTAGGTCCAGTTCTGCTGAACAAACCCCAAATTCTGGCTCCTGAGTGTTTCAGAACCCGGTCAGTAACTCTATTAGTAAGAGGTTATGCCCCAATGGCTTTTATTGAATGACCAATGCCAGATACATCTTTTTACTGTTAAATATTTCTTACCTTAAACTCTCCAGTGATTTCTCACAAAACATTTTGGCAGGATGAAAACCATCAAACCAACTTAAGCTCTCATTACTGTACTGCCTGAAACCACAATTGGGTGGTTGGCTGATGGGTTTTCTAGAGCTGAACTGTGGCACGAATCCAAACTCTGCTTGTTTGTTCTCTTTCTCAACCATATAGACAATCAAGTCCTACCAGGTTCAGAAGTCAATGAATTCTCCCAGCTGCATGGAGATTGGATCCCGACTTGCAGCACCTGCAGAACAGAAGATAAGTACCCTTATCTCTCCCCCTCCCAACAAACCCAGCAAACCCATCTCTCCACTCATTCTCGATCCATCCTTCACCCTCCTATCCCAGTTCCCCGATCACAGAGCGGATGAGGTAGCCCAGAGTTAATCAGTAATTAAGGTCTTGACTGGGTGATTAGAACATCCAGAACCGAGAGGAGGGTCCAGTTATTGTGTTCTCCAAGACAAGTCTCATATCATAATGGGAGATCATCCCTGGACATTGGCAGAAAAAAGCAGTAATCTTTCTTCTCATTTGGAATATGTGTTCCTCCACCATGGAAACTTACAGAGGAAACAAAGGGTATTTTTAGATGTAATTTTCACTAAATACTATTTATCCATCAGTCATTTCCCTCCACGCTGGTTGGTAATGATGAGTAGCTAATGAGTCAATGAGTGACATTGATTAATTCAATAGGGAAACACTCTCATCAGAACAGATGTACAAAAAAAATTACACACACACAGACATGTGCTTTCACACCACATCACACCTTGCACATGCACACACAATCACACTTGCACACAAATATTCACGCACACACACACATAGACATTGCCAAATATCTAAGTGACAAGACATGCCCCTACTTTTTTAAGGTCTTATGAAAAGAGAAGCCCCATATCGCTCTAATAATGCCAGGGATCTGTGTGTGTTTGTGTGTGTGTACAAATTAGAATGGGTTTAGTTTTGCACGATCAACTCAAGAACCGGGCACTCTGCAAAGTTCAAATTCGGCAGGTGTCCTCTTTACAACCCAATGGAATGCAGTGCCGCGTTTGACGTTATTTGGAAGATCATTTCGACAAGCATTTGGATTAGTATTTGTCTCAGCTTGGCTTGCTCTCTACATGTCACAGTCCCTTCACCCTGATTGGTCCTCTGCAACGAGTTTATTACGACTATCTCGACTCGAGAACCGGAACTCGGAACTCTGCAAAGTTAATATTTTGCAGGTGTCTTTTTTATAATCCAACTGAGTGCAGTAGGCTACCGCAATTGAACTAATGTGATCAACAAATTTCTGTTATTAACTAAATGTTTAGATGTTTGTGCTGGTAAGACATTTTAACAGAGAACCAATATAGTAGATGTTGATCAACGTAAAACTAATTTATAACGTAGGAAGCAGGAGACAAATAAAGGCTACATAATCATCTGCACGAATGTAGGCTACCACAGCATTGGCAATTTGACTAGAATAGATGTGGAGGTTAAACAAGTGCTTCAGAGATGACAGAGAATTTCCATTGTGATCTGAGAAATATAGGTACCAAAATCACTGAAAAAAACTGTAATCACCAGCTGCATCACGGGAACTGCACTATCAATCTATAATTCCAGAAATCTGTGTGTGTGTGCCACCAATTTTATCACAGGCACTATTTTTATAGTTCAAGGAATCTGTATTTGAGTGTTTCACTGACATCTTAATCACTGATTGAATCATGGGCATTGTGCACTGGTACATGTTAAAGGGGGAGAAATTGTTGAAGAATAACAACTCATTTGGAAAGTAAAAATCTTTTATTAGCCTCACAATGCTGAATAATTGATCATTTAGCATATTTTCTCTTGGTGATGTTGCTGTAAGGCTGGGTGTCAAACTGCCCCACCTCATATGCTAAAATCTGGAGTTGCTCAACAGGGTCTCAACTTGATGGCTCTCACACCCCATTGTGTAACTTACTGTAGCATTGCTAGTCATATTACAGTGTGGTATGGGAGCTGCACAGACAGGGACCGCAAGGCCCTACGAATTGTGGTCCGTTCTGCTGAGTTCATCATCGGCAGGAAGCTCCCAGCCCTACAGGACACCTACCACACACGTTACCTCAGGAAAGCCGGCAGGATTCTAAGAGACTGTTACCACCCATCCTTCAGCCTCTTTACCCCGTCGCCTTCTGGCAGGCATTACCGCAGCTTCCGGTCGCGCACACGCAGACTGGACAACAGTTTCTACCCAAGGCCCATCAGGCTTCTGAATGGACACTGATATGGACTTTGAAATTGAACTCATATGATGATAGGTAAGGGTCAAGAAGTGGTCTGATTGGTTGTTCTTGTGTATAAAGGGAATTGTTCTGTGGATTCTTGATCTCCTGAGACCTTCTCCTCAGCTCTGGCTTGTCCTTGTACTCATTCTCCTTGCTCACTTGCTGTCTCTCTGATTTACAATAATCATGGTAGCGTAGGTAAGAGTTAACCTTAATTTCATAACATGTTTGCCTTGAAATTGATTTCATTAATTTGCAATGTTATTAAATGTATATTCCATTTTAACCTTACTATGACCAATCTTGCTCTGGTTTAACCCATAGTCAAATAACTGTAATTTGATTGGTATTGACATAATTTGGTTCATGTTAATACAATGTTCAGTTTCCCATCTTCCTTTAAACCATAGAGGGATTAGTTTTGATTGTTTGGCCAATATTCAACTCCCTACATTGCCAACAGTCTTGAATGTGTCTCTCTTTTCCTACAAGTATATGCACACTCAACAATCCGCACAAGGTGCCCTCCACAAACAAGATAAATTATCAGGGAATTGGCAATTTGACCTCATGACCTTACCTGTCATCTGTGTGTGTGGGGGATGTGTATGCGTGACCTATTGTGTATGTGGGTGTGTAATATGTAGTTTAGAGTGATAAACAATACTTGTAATCACAATGTAAAGAACAGAGCCCCTGAAGAGACCTGTGCAAAAAAACAAAACAATACTTTGTAGTCCGCAAGAGAAACCAGAGAAACCATTCACCAGACATAATTTGTCCACATGTAACTGTCACAGACAATTTAGAAACCTATTTAGATCACCACTAATGTTGTTTTTGGCAGCCTGTTTTAAATTTAGTTTTAGTCTAGTCTTTGTGTCAAACTGTCATTTTAGTTTGTATTAGTTTAAGTCACTTTCATACTCTTTTTAGTCAAGACATTCAGTTGACTAAAAGTCTGAGTGTTTTAGTCTTATTTTAGTCAGAATTATCCATTACTACATTTGTCAAATTTTAGTTGACGAAGACTGATGACATTTCAGTCTAGTTTGAGTCAATGGAAATTGTTTAAATTTGTTTAAATGTATGTATTGGTCTATAATATGGTATTCAAAGTCATGTTGTTGATGCCAAATTCAGTTCAGTATGATTGCTATGTGAATGACAAAACTAGCTACAGTATTTGGCCAACATGGGAATGCTTATGTAACGGATGTGAAGCGGTGAAACTCACTCCTCAAGTCTATAAAAGGCCACCTGCGTCAATGAAGAGCTAGCTTTTCATTGGGGTAGCTGGTAGTGGTCACGCTTGGCATGTCAGAGGTGGCGTGTTCGAGCCCAGCGAGTGGCGAACATCGGCCCGTAGACCTTGTGACGGAGCGTGGCCACGACTGTTACATAACTGTCACACTTAGTACACATGCAGTCAGTCAGGAACTAAGAACCCACTTTACACTCTCTCACACAAACAAATACACACACACACAGTAGGCTTGTTTTCGTCCCGTGATAAATGTTCGTTGACGACAATATTTATTCATAATTTTCGTTGGCCAAAGCAACACTAATCACCACCATCACCTAATTATCTTCACAATCGTCTTCACAATCATAATTGTAACAAATATCATCACCATCATCCAATAATTCAGAACTTTAACTCCAGTAGAACTGATAGTTAGATCAATCTCTGTAGAACGTTTCTTCTCTATCACCCATGGGCGCGCCCACCCACGGGCGCTTGGGCACGTCAGGATAAAATAAATATTTCAAATTCTCCTTCCTCTACTGTAATAGAGCAGCGATGGACGAAAAATAAAATTTTGGGACAGGAGAGAGACTCGTAAAAAGAAGGAATGAGAGTGGGAGAAGAAAATACTTAGAAGAAGATGGATAGAGCAAGTGTATATGTGAGTGAAAAAAAGAGAGAGAAAGAGAGAACAAGCAGAGTAATAGGTTATTGACCTCTTGCCCATTATCAACAGTAGCTAGCCACTATCTGTATCTTGCTGCCTGACTTCTTACCTACCTGCTTGTCCGTCTGTCTGTGGAGAGTGACATAGGAAGACAGGCATCATGTATCTTCTCTATCAGCCTGTCCATGTGTGGGTGGGGCCTGGAAGTTGGGAATTTCAGGACAGGCTTGTTAGATGACTTCTTACCTCAATTACTGTCTCATAAAGAAGCAAAGATGAATAGAGATGAACTGCCTGCCTGTCAAAGAAGCAAAGGCCCCAAATGAAGCCTGTCCGTATTGCATTTCCGTTTTGGCACTCTCAGGGTTGCCAGGTCCAGCAAAAAATTCCAGGTCCAGCTAAAATGTCCAGCAGTTTATTACAACAAATAATTTATCATTATCATGACGCTTCCTATCACCACAGAACAGAGACACAGAGCAACAATTACTTTATGAAAGTGAGGAGACACAGGAAGTGTATGTAGGTTATGAACTCTGAACTCTCCCCACACACTTTCCCCATCCGTGCTGTTTCCTTCTCTCCCAGCGCAGGCCACCACAGGGCAGATAATGCGGCAGCCGCAGTGAGATTTAGAAGTAGCCCAAAAACCCGCCACCCGCGAGCAATACATTTTCACCTGCGCCACTGTTTTCGAAGTAGCCCAATTTGGCTAGAAAACCGCGGACATGGCATCCCTGGGCACCCTGCTTTTTCCGGTATATTTATTCTTTTGACTCCAGTTAAAAAAAATCAACTCTCTATATGGAAACTGGCACCCCATTTTTTGGTTTATACCAAGACAAGTTGTCAGGAACTTAACTAAAGGGCATAAGCACAAAAGGGTACGTTATTAGTCTATTGCTGATTTACCTGGTGCTGACCTGGTCCAGGGAGAATAAGATCTTGTTAGATTCTTTAACAGTTTCGGCAACAACTGAGTAAAGTAGCTGGTTTTGCACATGGTGGCACACATACAAAGAAGAAGGCTGTTTAAAGAGTTTTAAGCACATTTTACAATTTTGTAATGAAAGTTATTATGTTTATGACATAACAAACATTATTATGATAATATGTTTAGTGACATGAGCATAGATTGTAGACATGTTTATCTGAAGCAAAGACATGAATACATTAAATCTGATGACCACAATATTGTCATAGTTATGCAACATTCAATCTCTTAACACTACAACAATGGCTTTAACAGTAACATTAGTAATATGAGCAATAATAATCATCATCATAATAGTAACAACAAAACATTATGTATAATATATTCCCCACCACCACTATCATCATGTTTTGTGTATTTGTTTATTTTAATTGTCTTTCTGCTGTACATTAAACGGAGGATAATGCATCTATCGTCTTGACTTGGCAACTACACAATTCACTAATCAGATGAATTGTGTAGGGAGTCAGATGGCTGAGCGGTGAGGGAGTCGGGCTAGTACATTGGACATTTAGTCATTTAGCAGACGCTCTTATCCAGAGCGACTAGTAATCAGAAGGTTGCCGGATCGATTCCTCGCCGCGCCACATGATGTTGTGTCCTTGGGCAAGGCACTTCACCCTACTTGCCTCGGGGGAATGTCCCTGTACTTACTGTAAGTCGCTCTGGATAAGAGCGTCTGCCAAATGACTAAATGTAATCATAAGCAAATTAAGGTTGTTTACTTAAACACAAAGCACAAAGACCAACATATGTGGTGAGTTCCATATATTTCTAACAATGCAGTCAAATATATACTATGCATGGGCCAATATACAGTAGCCTAATTATGGCACTGATTGTCATAAGCAGTTTGTCAGCATTCTCGTATGATATCTGCTTCTTAATTAGCCTTGCTGCCTATTGCTTACATCAGTATAATCATGGAAATAATCAATCAAATAGTGATTGGGTATTAGAAATGAAAGGGCTTAATTAAAAACAAGCTTGATGTTTTTTATTAAGCTAGATTCTATGTGAAGTGAAGCTCTCAAAACCGAGAAATGGACAGTGCCATGTTGAACTTCTGACTTGTGTGGTCTCGCTATGCTCCTAGCTCCGGAGCTCTTGAACGCTCGAGTCCAGTCGAGCCAAGTGAGCCGGTTCCATGCAGTGGAAAAGTGCCATATGAGCCCACATTTCCACTGCAGAAACGTTCTCCATGAGATTAGCCAAATTAGTCAGATGATATGTACATCTAGTTCTTATTTCTGGGGTATAGTTCCTGTGGTGGTAATGCGGACTCATATGACCACTATAGAAGAGAAAGCCCTTTGAAGAATCAACTTTCACTTGCCATGTGCAGGCTGCTTTGGGCTGGCTGATAAAATAGTAAATTAGTAGATGTAGCAAAAAAACTATTGGTCAACCATTTCTCCATGATTTTACATAATTTAGACAGGAAGGATTTTACAACACATTTTGACTGTTTTCATGAGTTTCCTGTGTTCTGTTTTATCCAAAATAATATTATATTACTTAACATTTAAAATTACAGGTCCAGGGTGCATCATGGTGCAGGTGCCCTCCTTTTTTGACAACATGGTGGTGCAAAAAAAGAGGTTTGGAATAATATATGCTCTGACCCAGTGTGCAAAATACGGGGAGTAACCCCCCCGATTAACCCATGGGCCTCCTGAAAGCCTCAAAAGCAAAATTTGAAGGGGGTCTCAAACATTTTCAAAATAAATAAATATTGTTACTAATGGTCACTAAAGTGTTTTTAATCTCACCATGTCCAGTATTCAGAATTAAAAACATTTATTCACAATTGTTTTTGCCAAGCGGAGCCAGCCAGTCCTGTGTACGTGTAGTTAGCCATGTGCGCCAAACAGAAACGTTGAGAAGTCAATGGCTAGCAAGCAAAAGCAGAGTGTATCATTCACACACTTTGGGTTCACATCCAAAAAGGTGGCACTCAGAGATGAAGAAGAGGCATCAAATGACAATGGCCGGGTTTCCCAGATTCATTAAGAAGCTCTTAACGCTAAGAGCTTCTTAGGGGCGTTCTAAGAACGCTTTAGAACGCTCTTAGAATGCTCTTAAGAAGCTCTTACCGTTAAGAGCTTCTTAACGAATCTGGGAAACCCGGCCAATGCTGTTGCAGCTAGCACAGTGGGCCCACTCACTACCAGAACAGACGATCCTCTCCCACCCAGTGATTCCCCAGAAGAACAACGTTTAGTTGAGGCCGAGTGCTCCGAAGACGCAGCAGGTGCTGAGGTAACGTTAGCTGCTACTACTGCTAGCACAAGTGACTTGCCGGATGGTTGGTCAACGAAGCAGGTGGGCGCATGGAAAGGCTGTCTCCGATAGGCTACGCCTGCCATTTATTCAGTTAATAGCTCTTGTAAATGCGCCAGATTGGTGCCAATCATTTGTCATGTCTGCATTGTAATGCACAACTTTGCCTCCTTGTTATAAACAGACCTGCAAACTCCTCAGAGTAAAAAAGATGACAGTGTTGCAGGCAGGGGCGTAGCCAGTATTGGACCAGGGCGGCACTGGCCCACCCACATTACTCACTGGCCCGCCCAGGCAAATTTGATCAAAATGCATTTTTTGTTTGTATTATTCAAATTTATTTAAGAAGATATATTAATAAAAACCTGATTTATAGTTGACTGGTGTGTGTGTTTAATTTGTTTTACCGAATAAAATGGAACTGTTGAAGCAAGTTGTAGAACGATAAGAGGTAGCTATGGTTTCTAGGGGTTGCAAAGACTCTTACCTAGCTAACAAAGAAAACACAATTAAATATACTTTTCTTCATTTTCATATCACCTCTGGAAACACAGACAATACAATAAGACCATAGTGTGCATCCCATGTAATTCAAATTGGATAAAAAAAAATAAAAAAAACGGGAGACCTCCCACGAGGCCCCCCGTCCCTGTGAGGCTCCCCCCGCGGTGCGGGGGCTGGGGGGGTATTCTGTACGGGCCTGTGTTTAGATAGTGTTTTGTTGTTGCCTTTGCTGAATATTGTAAAGCAAAGGTGTCACTGTTTTTGCAGTTCTATTATTTTTTTCTACTCTTTAAAACCATGTTTTAACTGGATGCGAGCGTACGACTGACGCGTTTCATGGATACAGTGTGGACGCTCTCTGTCCACACTGTATCCATCAAATTCACTTCTGTAAACTAACCACATGTGCTAGACTAGGAGCTTTCAACGCGAGCGACAACAAATAAATAGAAACAGGGCGTCCAACAAACATTTTTGCCACAACGTAGAGCTAATTATTATTCAAGTCTTTTTTTTCGAGGAAAAATTATAGGCCCACTCTCTTTTGCACTGGCCCGCCCAAATGACAATTTCTGCATACACCCCTGGTCGCAGGGGGTGGGGGGGGGGCATGCCCCAGGCTCGATTTTTTTGTGATTTTAATATGCAAATGACACATTTCTGAGCATGACTTAAAGGCCATATTGCAGGTTAAACATCACTGTTGATAAATGGGTACATGAAGCACTCAAGATATGTATTTCATTTTTTGTGTTAGCATTAGCATATTAGCGCAATTTGGTGATGACGTCACGTTGGGGAGACGTGGAGGAGACTAGGCATAGATATCCATAGACATAATATAGATATCTATGGAGACTAGCCTCACATTAGTACTAGAACTATGGCGAATGACTGCGACTCACCCGGACGCTTCACCAACTCCACTCATTCTCCTCGGACCATGTAACTACATAAAACATTTACACAATTTCTACAGAATGAAACACTTTCTGTTATGTACGCTATGGCAGCTTCGTCCCAAGATCTCTACAGACCATGCAGCTAATTTAATGCTCAACACTTGAACACAGGGGCTTATTATTTGAAAGACGAACTATAGATGGTACAATTTATGGGGAAAATTGTAGGGAGTACGTTGATTGCAGATGGGTCAGTTTATTATGAAACAAGCCAAACCCCCTTTGAAACTAGCTATTTTAACAACGTTGTCACCAGCAGTATTTTTCAGCTGGAATTGCGATTCAAACAGTACCATCTGCCAACTCAAAATATGCAGCCAAACACGTAAATAAGCTTGATATTTATTTAGGGGGAAATGGCTAATTCAAAAGAAGTTTGCTGGAAGTGATCATTGTCAGTAAAAAAAGCAGACCATTTGGTCTCAATCTAGAGCCCTGCATGGAGAAGCTGCAAGAAGAAGCTACGAGCCAGCTAGCCTAGCTGATGTTGCTAGCCAAACTTCACTGAATGTGCCGGTGTTGTCGCCCAACTGGTTACCACGCTAACTGGTTCCCCAGCTGTGCGTTCACGCATCAGTCTTCCTCCATCACCAGATTCGTCACAAATTCACAATTTATCATAATATCGTATGGGCGATTTTCAGGTCGGATCTCATATTTGCTGCGGCGAATATGAAAGTGTGAACGTATAGGCTACGTGCGCACTACATTACATCCATTCACAACTAAATAAATGGAGACAAAATAAAACATTTGCATGCTCGCATGAAGTGGGATTCGATCGCACTAGAGCAAAAATACATTCGTAATGGCAGACCATTGCCTTACACTGAGAGCTAGTTAGCTTACAAAATGATAGTAAATCGGTACGTATTTATTAACTACGTTGGCCTGCAGGTAACTTGTTTTGGCTTCTTCTAAAACAACTGGTTCCCATAGACACCCGAATGTAGGCTACTAATCACGTATTTGGGGTTGTTTCGAGCCAATAGCCGTATTTTCCACGACATCACAGCTCTTTCTGACACCACATATTCAAAATTCATACTAAGAACGTTGCTGCTAACCCAGATAATACGATCAAAATAGCATACGCGTAACCCTTTGAAACACAACATGTGTCCATTCGTTTCCTATGCGATTTCGTGTATGGCTGAGTGTTTCTTTACTGTATTTTTTCAAATCAGTTCATTTCATAGTTGTAACCTATATGTAGCGAGCACTAGCGTACAATACAGCCATTCGCCAGGATAAAATAAATGGAAGCTAAGAAAATAAAAGATTCGAGTGGGATTCGATCCCACGAGCAAAAACACATTCATCATTGAAGTCAAATGCATTACACAGCGAGCTACTGAAGCTGATGAGAATGTAAGTTTCAGTCACAAATTTATAAACTACATTGGGTTTCAGGCAACATTTTGTTTTGGCTTCTTTTGAAACAACTTGTTACCGTTAACACACTACCCGAATACTAAAAACTTATTTGACAAATGTATGCGACACTAAAAAGCCTACTGTGTTGCGGGTAGAATTTTACCCCATGTATAGACTGCTACTCGGCAGTGTTCGCATTTAAACTGATCGTATTGTCTGGGTTAACAGCAACGATTTAAGTATTACTTTGCAATATGTGGTGTCATTACGGGGCTGTGATATCTTGGTAAATATGGCTATTGCCCCAAATGAAAATACTCCCCCCCAATACGAGTCAACTCCCCCCAAATCGGATGACTTGTTCACCTCCCCCCAAAAATGAAAATACTCCCCCCCAATACGAGTCAACTCCCCCCAAATCGGATGACTTGTTCACCTCCCCCCAATACAAAAACGCGCTCCCCCCCCAATACGAGTCAACTCCCCCCAAATCGGATGACTTGTTCACCTCCCCCCAATACAAAAACGCGCTCCCCCAAATGGAAAACGACATTACAATAACTCAAAAACACATTACATTAACTCTGAACGGAAAGGGTAGGTACTACACTTTAGCGCTGATTGGATGCAGTAGGCTAACTAACAAGAAATAAGAAATTGATTGACAGAAGTACAAAATGCAATAGCCTGGCAGAGTTACGTGCACCAGAACATTTGTTTGGCTACCGAAGAATGTAGCAAATAGTAGGCTTCTTAGGCAAAAGTATTTCGAGTTAAATGTAAAAATCGATAGCCAAACAACTATCCCTGTCCACGTTACTCTGTCATTGTGGCATTTCATTCTTCTGTAGTGGACTATTAGTTTTTTCTTCTGAAAAGTCCTGATTCCTTCAACTGCGTTTTTAGCGTGCGCATAGGCTAGGCTACTTATATTGTGAAACGTTAACAGCAGATCTAAGATTATTTCATAGGAATGACCCTGATTAAAATAAAGAGTAGTGTAATGACTCTGAATTGTAAACATTAATGTTTCCTCTTTCCTTCAAATCAAAACAATTAATTTCATGATAATGACAGAGTTACGTGGACTAGTTGTTTGGCTATCGATGTTTACGTTTAACACTGCAATTTATGCTTTTGCATACATGCTTCGATACCCAAATGTCCTGGTGCACGTAACTCTGTCAGGCTATTGCATTTTGTACTTCTGTCAATCAGTTTCTTATTTCTTGTCAGTTAGCCTACTGCATCCAATCAGCGCTAAAGTGTAGTACCTACCCTTTCCGTTCAGAGTTAATGTAATGTGTTTTTGAGTTAATGTAATGTCGTTTTCCATTTGGGGGAGCGCGTTTTTGTATTGGGGGGAGGTAAACAAGTCATCCGATTTGGGGGGAGTTGACTCGTATTGGGGGGGGGGGCGCGTTTTTGTATTGGGGGGAGGTGAACAAGTCATCCGATTTGGGGGGAGTTGACTCGTATTGGGGGGGAGTATTTTAATTTTTGGGGGGAGGTGAACAAGTCATCCGATTTGGGGGGAGTTGACTCGTATTGGGGGGGAGTATTTTCATTTGGGGGATGTACTCATATTAGGGGGTGTCATTTGCACTTCAGGGCCACCGTACCAAATACGTTTTTGGTAGCCTACATTCGGGTAGTGTGTCAACGGTAACAAGTTGTTTCAGAAGAAGCCAAAACAAAATGTTGCCTGAAACCCAACGTAGTTGATATATTTGTGACTGAATATTTAATTATGCCATCAGCTTCAGTAGCTCGCTGTGTATTGCAACGGACTTAATGATGGATGTGTTTTTGCTCGTGTGATCGAATCCCACTCGAATCTTTTATTTTCTAAGCTTCCATTTATTTTATCCTGGCGAATGGCTGTATTGTAAGCTAGTGCTTGCTACATATAGGCTACAACTATGAAATGAATTGATTTCAAAAGATACAGTAAAGAAACACTCAGCCATACACGAAATCGCATAGGAAACGAATGGACACATGTTATGTTTCAAAGGGTTACGCGTATGCTATTTTGATCGTATTATCTGGGTTAGCAGCAACGTTCTAAGTATGAATTTTGAATATGTTGTGTCAGAAGGAGCTGTGATGTCGTGGAAAATACGGCTATTGGCTCGAAACAACCCCAAATACGTGATTAGTAGCCTACATTCGGGTAGTGTCTATGGGAACCAGTTGTTTTAGAGGACGCCAAAACAAGATGTTACCTGCAGGCCAACGTAGTTAATAAGTATGTACTGATTTAGTATCATTTTGCTCTAGTGCGATTGAATCCCACTTCATGCGAGCATGCAAATGTTTAATTTTGTCTCCATTTATTTAGTTGTGAATGGATGTAATGTAGTGCGCACGTAGCCTATACGTTCATACTTTCATATTCGCCGCAGCAAATATGAGATCCGACTTGAAAATCGCCCGTAACATGTTTGTGAATTTGTGACGAATCTGGTGATGGAGGAAGACTGATGCGTGAACGCACAGCTGGGGAACCAGTTAGCGTGGTAACCAGTTGGGCGTCAACACCGGAAATGAAAAACCTTTCTTTTGACATAAAGTTTAGCCTGTGGCATTGAAGACAGCGACGCACCACACAAGCTCGAGTTTAAATACATTATTTAATGTGACATTACTTACTGCACATGCAAGTCTTGAATTGCTTAAATGTATGATGCTGCCAGTACACCACAGCACGATAGATAGTACTTAAGCTACTAGTACTAGTACTGTACAACAGTCTATCCCATAGAGCGCTAGCTAGTTCTATCCAGCCTAGCACATATATGCACGTCGTATCTACTGCGTCGTCTCAGTTAAACTATCAGGGCTTGGAAATACTGAGACTTGCTAAACACAGACCTGGAAGACCCAGTGAAATGTTATATACAGCTAGCTAGCAAACTAACGTTAGCTAGCATCGCTAACGACATTGGCTAACTCAACTTCGGTAGGCTATCCTCAGTGCAAGCTGGCCAGTGCAAGTAACAGTTGACGCTGTGTGCTCAAAGATTCTGACGCAAGTGCTAAGATTCCGTTGGCCAAGAGAAAAAGTGCCAAGATTCCAATTGGCCCAGAGAAATGTCAATTATAAGAATGATACAATAATGTTTCGCAATTCTAAGCCTGCATGGCATGCAGAAGAAGGGAAGCCCCCCCCCCAAAAAAACTCTCTGGTTCTACACGATTCACGTAAATGACCCAATTGACCAAGAAAACGGCGATTGTCGCCGAAAAGCGACAAGTTTGCAGGTCTGTATAAAACAACGTGCACCCAAACAACTTTAGCCAATGCAACCTCTTATGGCAGTGTTGCTTTACGAATACTAGCCTACCATATAGAATAATACTACAATAATAGCATATAGGATTATCATAAATGGTTAAGTGTGTGCGTGTGTGTTTTGTCATGTAGGTTATAGACTGTTGTCTTGGTTTGCATCCATGAAATAGGTACTATATACCTACGGCCAGTAGCGGACTGGCCATCGGTAGCGCCATGTTTATTTTACATAAAGCTCCAAAAACAAATTTTTGCTCCAATCAGCCCCAAAAATGTCCTGTGGAACTCACTAGCATCACATAAAACCCAGGATGTACATGCATTAGCAGGGCACTGTGGTTGCGTATACGGGGACCGGTTCTGGTGGGCCGATCTGGATCTAAGTCCAAGTTCAAGTTTTTCAAGTTCAAGTTTCAAGTTTATTATCATTTACTCATAAACAGCATTTATCAGTAATGAAATTCTTTGTGCTCAATGTCCATTCAATTTAGAGAATAAATAAATTAAATACTGGAGAATGGAGAAAAAGGGTACGAAAAAGAGAACAAAAAAATAGTAGTGCAAAAAGTTATTTCAAGGACAGTTCAGCATCCTGATGTAATGTGGGTAAAAACTATCCCTGTATCTGCTGGTACGGGACCTTATACTCTTGTATCGCCTTCCAGAAGGCAGGAGGGAGAAAAGACTGTGGCAGGGGTGACTAGGGTCAGAAGTGATTCGCTTGGCCTTCTTCCTGCAGCGCTGGCTGTAAAGGTCCTGAATGGATGGCAATGCAGTCCTTGTAATACGCTGTGCAGATTTGACCACTCTTTGTAGTGTCTTCCTGTCCTGGGCAGTGCTGTTGCCAAACCATGTTGTAATTCCACCAGTCAGTATGCTCTTAATGGTGCAGCGGTAAAAATTGGTCAGTACAGTGCAGTCCATGCCAAATTTCCACTGTCGCCGCTGAAAAAAGGGCCTCTGTTACGCTGTCCTTGTAACCAAACCAATATGGTGTGTCCAGCTCAGATCCTCGCTGATATTGATACCAAGAAATCTGAAACTTTTGACTCTCCACAGCCGTGCCCCCGATGTGAATGGGTGCATGTTCTCCCTGCAGCCGCCTGTAGTCCACTATCAACTCCTTGGTTTTTGCTACATTAAGCAGCAGGCTGTTATCCTGACACCAAGATGTCATTGTTGCCACCTGTGCTCTGTAGGCAGACTCATCACCATTCTTAATGCAGCCGATAATGGTGGTGTCATCAGCAAACTTAATGATGGTGTTGGAGCTGTTAGTGGTTGCACAATCATAGGTGAACAGGGAGTACAACAGTGGGCATAACACACAACCCTGTGGGGCACCAGTGCTGAGTGTTAGACTGGTTGAGGTGATGTTACCTAGCCATACTGCCTGTGGCCTGTCTGTCAGGAAGTTCAATATCCAGCTGCACATGGAGGGACTGATGTTCAGGTCCTGTAGTTTCATGATGAGCCTGGATGGTACTATGGTGTTGAAGGTGGAGCTGAAGTCGATGAAGAGCATCCGCACGTATGTGTTGTTCTGATCCAGGTGAGAGAGAGCAGTGTTCAAGGCCAAAGCTACAGCATCCTCTGTAGACCTGTTCGGCCTATATGCAAACTGGAGTGGGTCTAATGCAGGTGACAGGCAGGATGTAATGTGGTCTTTGACTAACCGCTCAAAGCATTTCATCACAACAGAGGTGAGTGCGACAGGGCGGTAATCATTGAGACAACTCACTGATGGTTTCTTAGGGACTGGGATGATGGTGGCCCTCTTGAAGCTATTGGGGACGACAGACTGGGACAGGGAGAGGTTAAAGATGTCACTGAACACCTCTGCCAGTTCAGGAGCACAGGCCTTGAGAACACGGCCAGGGATGTTGTCAGGTCCTGGAGCTTTATGCACATTCACTCTCCTAAATGACTTGCACACATCAGTCACAGATACCTGGAGAGGGCAGCTGTCTTGCTCAAGCAGTACCTCTGACCTGGTGTGGGACTCAAATCGAGCATAAAAGGTGCTCAGCTCTTCTGCAAGAGAAACAGAGACCTCTGCTTGATGGCTCTTTCCTTTATAATCAGTGATAGTCTTCAACCCACTCCACATGTCTCTGGTGTTGGATCCTGTGTAATAAGACTTGATGGTTTTTCTGAGTTCATATCGGGCTATTTTGTACTCACATGGGTCTCCAGAATGATAGGCTGCTGTACGGGCTTTGAGTGCTGAAGACACTTCTCCAGTCACCCATGGCTTCTGGTTTGGAAAAGTTCTCACATTCATTCGCTGTACAACGTCATCAATGCACTTACATATATATCCTAATACAAATTCAGTGTATTCATGGATGTTAACAGCGGCATCCCGAAAAATTCCCCAGTCTGTTGTTTGAAAACAGTCACATAGTGCCTCATCTGACTGCTCTGTCCAGCGCTGTATTGAGTGAATCACAGGCTTTTCACGTTTCAGCGTCTGCCTATAGCATGGTAGTAGGAGAACAGAGGAGTGATCCGATTTGCTGATGGAAGGTCCAGGGCCTATTTTTACTACCAGTCTGTCCCTGCCAACTCCATATTGAGCAAATTTAAATCGGTATTGGGCAACAATCGCGAGATGGGGACCCCCCCGAATATTGACGTGTATTTCGCACACTACTCTCAGCCTTCACTGTAAAAACTATAGAAAAACGAAGAAATAACTAAACTAAACTAAGAATAAAGGAGGTAACATTTACCATTAACTTTGTTGGGTGAACTCCTGGGTATTCTTTACTTGATTACTGTATTACTTACAGTTTTTCTCAATTGCTAAAACACTAAAACCCATTGGCTGAAAAGAGTTCTCAGTTGTCTGAACTCATTTAGCTAATTGTGCAGTCTGTTGTCAATACCTTAAACCATTTCACATGGTAAACCACAATTTGCAGATCTCAGTTTTACTTTTCAGCAAAACTCTAAACACATTCTCATTCTCAAAACACACTCTAATGGACATGTCATCCTTACCAAAGTGGTAACAATCATACAAATATAAAAAACATGTCATTGATTAAACACAACCACTCAAAATAGATTTCACTTGTTTCAAATGATGTGGCACAACCAATATAAGCCAGTTCAGAGAGCAAACAGGTTGTTGAGGGTGGGAAAATATTGCTTGTGATGCCGACAAAGTGCTCTGGCCTGACCCAGCCCAAAGACAAAAAGAAGCACATTACAGGTTTACACGATTGCTAAAACACATTTCTTGAAACAGTCACCCATTTTCTCAAAACTGTAAACACAAAACCTCATCTTCAAGCACTATTTACAAAACCTCTGAATCCTCTTGCAAAATGAAACTTTCGCCTCAAAACAGATTTACCTGTGCTCAAAATCAAACACTGCTCATCTTATCATAAACAAAGTGATCAAAATCATATACACTATCAAGCAGTCAGTGAAAACACATTGTTCAAAACATATAGTTCTCAGGGAGAAGTAATAAAAAAAAAAAACATTTATCCGTAAGAGTTTTTTGATTGAGAGGGAGAGGAAGACAAGTACCAGGACAAGGGAGAGGAAGACAAGCACCAGGACAAGGGAGAGGAAGACAAGTACCAGGCCACGGGAGAGGAGTGGGGCATGGGAGAGGGAAAGGAGTGTGTGGTGGTGCTCAGAGAAGGCCCAGAGCTTGGGTAATACTGTAAATGGAAGCTATATTGCATATTTCTTGCAGTAATGTCCTGTTGCAAATGAAGTCTTTACTGTAGCAATTACAGTACGTGTCTGTCTTCTTTTTTTCAAAACAGTAACCGTACATTCTATAAAGCTACTCTGAGATGGGTCATTCATTTTTTGTTCTGAATTTATGCAGCAAAAATAAACAAAATGCATGCATTGTTCAAAACCCAACAAAACATAAATGTAGAGAGGCTTCAGAAGAAACTGCATTACAAACACAATCTATAATCCATATACTGTGAGACCTGACACATACTTGCATAAACGAATGCAGTTTCTGTAATTCCATCGGATGTTAGTGTTTTTTATTACATTGTGCTATGATTGACCAAATGTTCCTGTGAAAAGAGAACGTGTGTTAGTGTTTGGTACACATGGTGTCATGTTTAGTGTATTTTTGTGTTATGACAATTAGTGTTTGAGTTTAATTTACAATGTGTGATTTTGAGCATTAAATTAACAGTTTTGCCAATTGTGTGTGGTAGGTGTGTTGGTGCGTTAAGAGTTTAGAAAACTTGTTTAAGGTATTGAAAAAACTGTCATAGCGATTGTAAAAATCTGTAAATAAATGTTATCTTTACAAAATCATCATTTTTTATAAATAAATGTATTTATTTATTGATGTCGGTAAATGGATTCAGTTATGTAATTATATAATACTATATTTATATATTTATTGCCATCTTTTTAAATTTCAGAATTGATTTCATAGCCACATTTATTTATGTATGTATTTATCTATTTATTTACCTATTTATTTATTTAATTTTGACTAACTGCGTTTCTACCGATCCCCTTTTCCGAGCATGATAGGGTTAGGGTTACACGGCATATCATTTCCTGCTTCAGCCGAGCGATCTCGAACAAAATTGAATTCGCTTAGTTATACGCCGGGAGACGATTTTAAGACTGAAGTTTGATGTACTTTAATTCCTTGATGAATACCTAAGTTAATGTTACCATTTCCTGTCACAATCTGTAATTTATTTTAGCAACATTCTCAGCCCTTGGGCCTTCATCGCTAGTGCAACTCGCCGTGGACTTGCACTCAGATTTGACCAAATGCCTTTTGGCACTGAAATAAAGACAAATTATTGAAATTGTATTTGGACTTCTTTAATGCCTACAAATAAAATCTAACAATGAGTAGCCTATTTCTATCGGCTATTGTTCCTACAATTTACATGATTAATATGATTCCTACAATTTACATGGTGTACCGTCCTGTAACTGTTGTTTCAGCAAATCTATTTTAACATTGTTGTGGGTATATTGGCCAAACAACCAAAACTAATTCCCCTATGATTTGAAGGAAGATGGGAAACTGAACAGTGTATTAAAATTAACCAAATAATGCCAATACCAATTGAATTACAGTTATTTGACTCTTTGGGTTTAATCAGAGCAAGAATGGTCAAATTAAGGTTAAATAATATAATCATTTTATCATATTGCAAATGAATGCAATCAATGAAGTTAACTCTTATGCCTACTCTACCATGCGTATTGTAAACCAGAGATAGAAAGCATGAGGTGAGGAAGAAGGAGTAGGACAAGCCAAAGCTGAGGAGAAGGTCTCAGGAGATCAAGAATCCACAGAACAATACTTCACAATTTCATTTATACCCAAGAACAACTACAATCACACCAGAATCTTACTTATCAACATGTGTAGCAATGCTACAGTAAGTTACACAGATGTGAGAGCCATCAAGTTGAGACTCCATCCAGTAACTCCATATTTTACCATAAGAGAGGTGAGGGCAGGTTGATAGCCTTACGAGATCAGCCTTTATTCTTCTGCCCTAAGTACAACATCTCTCGGTCAAAATAGAAATTCAGCAAATTCAACAATTAATATTAATGTAGATTATTGTTCCTACAATTAACATCACCTGTGACCATGCATCCTCCCGTAACTGGTGTTCCGGTAAATCTTTTTCGAGATTAGCCTATATTCTTCTACCTTAAGTAGGCCTACACCATCTCTTGGTCAGTTTTTGGCACTTTCTTCATGAGGTGCAATTTGTACAACTCATTTACTTGTAACTGGGTATACATGAGATTACATTAGCTACATTTCACAGTTCCACATGCTAAATTCATCTGCCATTACTGTAAATGAACATCTCACTATATACAGCATCCATGCTCTGTTCAACAGGATCAGAATGTGCAAATAGTTTTTTAAATATTAGTTATTCTCACAATGTCAGTGCAACTGACAATTCCGCACAAGCCTGTAAATAAAAGTAGATGGGGAGAGAACTACCAGTAGCTACCATACATAATTCTCTGCATCCATTTCTGCGGCAGCAGTCAATGTCTCTTCGTCATCTTAATCATCATCATCTTTTGATGAAAAGCATTCCGTTGGGGGAAACTGCTACTACAAATTGAAATAGGCACCAATTGATATTTACTTAGTATCATGTCGAATATAATTAAAACTAAGGTGACCTCGAGGCTACAATCACAAGCGTATAGCCTAAGCAAAATATGCGTTACCTGTTCGTAATATGTTTTTACATTTAATAAAACATTGAACACTTTTTCTCCTGTAATATTACAGTTTTTCACAATTGTTAACACACACAAAGCTAAACTTTGGCACAATTTTCACAACCTTAACGTCATGTACCAATTGCTCGACCCAATTTATCACTACTTTACACTCCCTTATCTGCATTAGACTCTGACTTTCCTTTCCTTTACACACTGATGTCAATTACACATCACCTTGTTGTCAAAACACTACACACAATGCTCAGTTGTTGCACACACTTCTCAAGTAAAGTCTCAAAGCATGAACCTACAACACACAACTATTCATATCTCTAAACACTCAGGTCTGGTGAGCAATTTGCGATCAGGACTGCAGCATAAAAAGGGCCTCTGTTTTGTTTGGTGAACAAAGGAGAACTTAGAACATATCAACAACCAGAGAAGGAGAGGGGTAACAGTGAGAGGAGGAAGAAGACAAGGAAGAGGACAAGGAAGAGGATGACAAGGAGGAGGAGAAAGAGGAGAAGCAGAAGGAGGTGGAGGAGAAAGAAAAAGGAGAACGGTGATCTCTAATGAGATTCGGGCCACCGTGGTTGACCATGTGCTCAACCTTGGTTTGAGCATGAGGGAGGCTGGCCAGAGGGTCCAACCCAATCTCAGCCGCTTCACAGTTGCTGCCATCATTAGAAACTTTAGAATGGAGAACGGGTATGAATTATATTTGCCTTGTGTACTGAAATATTGCATATCAATAGTATACAGTGTGCTCACTGTATTTGTATTTTGCAGGACTGAAAGAGAACCATGACCATGCCACATTCAGAAACATCCAGACCGTTACCCTCTCTACACTGTACCGTGTTCTCTGCAGGAATGCCATGTGGAAGAAACAAGTGTACAGGGTCCTATTCGACCGGAACACATCAAGGAGTTACGGCAAGAGTTTGTAAGTCCCATACATTCAGCACTGACACATGCATGTATTGCACCTGTAATGTGTCTCACTGTACCCCACTGTGTTGACCCATCTGTGTCCATACTATACAGTAACTTGCATCATCATGCTGTCTGTTCTAGCAGATCCAGGATCATGACACAGCTAATGATCTATATGAATACATAAATACATATTCATTGATGAGGTTTGGACTCAACCTGGTGAAGAGGAGGCGCCGGGGCAGAAATGTAATTGGCCAGCGCACCATTGTTGAGGTCCCCTCTGAGCATGGTGGGAACATCACTTTGTGTGCTGCAATGGGTTGAGCAGGCCCGTTGACTGTACTGTACTGTTAAAAAAATAAAACTTTTTTTTGCTGCATATATTTACATTTACATTTAGTCACTTAGCAGACGCTCTTATCCAGAGCGACTTGTAGTAATTACAGGGACATTCCCCCCGAGGCAAGTAGGGTGAAGTGCCTTGCCCTAGGACACAACGTCATTTGGCACGGCGGGGAATCGATCTGGCAAACTTCTAATTACTAGCCCGACTCCCTCACCACTCAGCCATCGGACTCCCCTAAAATATGTGCATATGTGTAACTACATGTGCACAGCATATGTGTAACTACATGTGCACAGCATATGTGTGTTTGACTATGAAAAAATGTGGCTACACTGAGACATTTTACAAAAGTTGAAATGGCTCATTCTCCAGAGTCATTGTCATTCATATGGTGTGTTCCATTTTGAGAATTGTGTTTTCAATTTTGCACTACTGTGTGCTCTGAATGCTTGGTAGTGTGCAGCAAATGCTTTTTGTGTGTACTGTAATGAATGGTATGTGTGTGTCATTTGAAAATATGGCTGTGTGTACCAAATGAGAACACAAGTTCCATTTTGTGAACAGGTGAGATATTTGATGGCAAAGAGTCCTCTTGCAAAGGGATGTCAGGTTTAGCATTTTGTGTGTGAGGTTTTCAGTTTTGTGTGTGCAGTTTTGAGAAAGACGTTATTGTTTTGAGAAACGTGTGTTAACAATTGAGAAAAACTGTAACAGACAGTGGGGTTAAGTGTTCAATATATGGACTGGCTATTGCCTTCAAATGTATGCATTGACTCGGCAGTAATTGTCTCCCACGCCACTTGTATACGCTGCTACAGCCGTGTTGCTTTTTTCCAGGAATATGTGCTCGACCATAAACACAAAATAAAACTTGTATCTGAAGTTTAGTGGAGTAGGACATTGTTTTTTGTTGCCGGGTGGCATGGTGGATCCTAGTATCGGAGCTCCATTGATGTTGGCTTTTATAATAGTTCTCATGCCCGCGCTTACTGTAACTCTGAGTTGACTTACTCCGAGTTGAGTTAACAAATTCATATCAGCTTTTCTGGAACCAAATTTTTGGGAGTTTCCCATGTTAGAGTAACTCAACTCAGAGTTCAGGGTTAATCTCAGACTTTGTTAAACCCGCTACCCGGAATATCCCCCTGTACAGCTGTTTGCTCTCTGAACTGGCTTATATTGCTGAAACAAGTGAAATCAATTTGGAGTGGTTGTGTTTAGTCAACGACATGTTTTCTCTATTTGTATTTGATTGTTGCCATTTGTGTTTACCAGTATGGATGACATGTGCATTAGAGTGCAGAATGTGTTTTGAGTTTTGCTGAAAAGTCTAAGTGAAATCTGCAAATTGTGTTTTACCCTGTGAAATGGTTTACAGTTTTTCTCAATTGCTTTGACCGGTTTAAAGAAACTGGGATCCACTCGGTTTTCATAATCACTGTCTCAGCAGAGCAGAGGACACCTCTTGCAAATGTGTTACTGTAACACTTTCTCATTGGATTGACACATTTTCCCCACCCTTTTACAGAACAGTTACAGTTTTTCACGATTGCTAAAACAAATTTCTTGAAACAGTCAACCATTTTCTCAAAACTGTAAACACAAAACCAAATTTTCTAACTTAATTTCCAAAACCTCTGACTCTTCTGGCAAAATCAAACACTCGCTCCTAAACCATGTAACCTGTGCTAAAAATCAAACTATGCTTTCAGATCATAAACACAACCAATCAATATATAAACACTATGGAGCAATCATTAGACACAGCACAGAAAAGTGGAGAACACAGCATCCAGGGCATGTAGTTACATGTTAAGAATAATTTGTTTACAGTATGTTTACACAGTAAATGTATTTACTGTAGCAATAAAGACAATTTATTTTTGATTTTGAAACACTAGATTTTGGTGTTTCAACACCCATTTTCACACTTTCCTGATGTATGACTATGTTCAGCCTGTGTTCTGCATCTCTCTTTCGCCAACCGTATCTGGAGGAGGGGATCCCTCACAAAATTGCTCATCCCAAGGTTTCTGTAAATTGTTTCTCCTCCAGTGAGTTTTTCTGGGGCTTTTTCCTTGTCTACCTTGAAGCTTTAGGTTGGCTGAGGGGTAGTTCTATGGGCATATGTGAAGCCCTCTGTGACGTTGCTTGTAAAAAGGGCTATACAAATACTGTACATTTGATTTGAAAATATTACAGTAATCATCACAACTTAGTACTCTCAACAAAGAACGAAGAACAACCCCTCTGGTGTGCTGGATCCAGCCTTGAAAGCACTCCACACCTATGTTACCACAGGCCAATTCCATTGCCTGTAGGAAATTTACCCTGGTATATTGGTTTCAGTCAAATACCTTCTACCGCCATGCAGAGAAAGATTCTTAAATTGGGTTAAGGAAAAGGCTATATGGTGGAAGGCAAACATTTACAGTAAAAGATTCTGGTTGATGTTGTTGCTACACCACAGTGAAAGCTGACATTGTTCCAAACCACCATTACGTAGAGTGTGAACAATTTTGAGTCATTGTGTTTTACAGATGACAACTGTGTTGTTGTTGTTGTGTTTACTGTTTGCCGCCTGTGTTTACTATTTTGCAGCACAAGTGCATCACAGTGCAAAATGTGTTAAGTGACTGAGAATGTGTTTAGAGTTTTGCTAAGAGTGTATGATATGACAAATTGGTTTAGTTCACTGACCATTTGATTCAGAGAATTGGGTTTAGTGTTTTAGAGAGGCTGGACAAAGACTCCAACCTGTTCTGAACAGAAGCACTGTCGCATCTATTGTCAGAATTTTTCGAATGGAAAACAGGTAATGTTGCTGTACAGTATATACAGAAATATCTTCAGTGATATACAGTACTGTGCAAAAGTCTTAGGCACAATAAAAAAAATAAAAAAGTTAAAGAAAAATGCTTTAAGAAATAATGAAATAAAAAAATTAACAAAAGGTTTAGCAAAATTGCACTTTTATACTACTGCACAAATAAAAAAATTATATTACATATATTTCTTTGATTAAATGTTGCTGATACACTGATAAATCTGATACACTTAAACGAAAAAATTTAGCAACATTACATTTAGATTTACTATAATTCTAATGTATTTTTACTACAAATAGGTACGGTACAAAACTTTCTGCATCACCATAAGTATCCTCATCTGCCTCCTCACCGACGAGACACCAGAGATGTCGCCTACTAATTGATAAACTGCTTTGCGCAATTCCTGTGTTGTTCTTAATTACGAATGAAATATTAATAACAAAAGCTGCCTTCGTGTACACACCACCCTCATCGAAACATGTAATTCAAGAAAAGCTGTAGCATTTCATTGAAGAAATACAGTAAAAGACATTGTTTGTGTAAAAAATCTTGGGTGCCCAAGACTTATGCACAGTACTGTACTTTATGTAATTGTTCCATCATTCCCATTACATGTATTCTTCATAGAATCCAAAGGCTGCCATTCTCTGGTGGTAGAGGGAGAATGTTTAGTGCTGAGCACGAGGCAGCCATTGTGAACATGGTTGTGGCAAAAAATGCAATACGGCTGCGTGAAATCAGGGCAGCAGTGATTGAAGATCAGGGCACGTTTAGGAACATCAACAACGTGAGTGTGTCCACCATTGACCACATCCTAAGAAAGAACCATATGGCCATGAAGCAGCTCTATACAGTTCCATTTCAAAGAAACTCTGACGTTGTGAAGGAGGCCAGATGCCAATATGTGGAGGTAAGGAAACCTTACCACAGTATACTGTAATGCCTTGTCATATCATGCAATTACAGTCAACTGGAGTCACTTTTCATTGTAATTTTGCCTTTTTTAACTTAGAGAATAATGGAACTTGAAGCTGAGGGGGCACATGTCTTCATTTATGTTGATGAAACCAGCTTCGATCTCTGCAAAGTGAGGCAACGTGGAAGGAACCTCATTGGGCACAGGGCCACTATAGCAGTTCCAGGACAGAGGGGCGCCAACATAACCATGTGTGCTGCCATCTCCAATGATGGTGTCCTATGCAATATCCACACTATTGGCCCATACAATACCGATCGCCTCATAACGTTTCTGGATGCACTTCATGACAAGCTGATCCCACCTGAGGAGAGAGGGCTGTTGAGGCCTGGCATGCCACTCTTCATCATCATCTGGGACAATGTGACGTTCCACCAATCTCGCCTTGTCAATGAGCGGATGATGATGCAGTTCCTTCCAGCATATACCCCATTTTTTAATCCCATAGAGGAGTTCTTCAGTGCTTGGAGGTGGAAGGTTTATGATCACCGTCCCTATGAGCAGATGCCCTTGCTAAATGCAATGACTGCTGCTGCCCAAGAAATAGGTGCAGAGAAATCTCAAGGTTGGATAAGGCATGCAAGAAGATTTTTCCCTCGGTGCATTGCAAGAGAAGATATTGAATGTGATGTGGATGAGGCCATGTGGCCCCATCTTCAAGACAGAAGAGACTGAGTATCAATAGTAGCTATTTCTTATACTCTACAGTAATACATATTTATACTTTACTCTAATCGATTTTATTTTGGTTTCTATTGTGTCATATTTACAGTATTTCAGTTTTCAGCCACAGTTTGAAAATAAGAATCAATGTAATCAATCAAATTTGCATCAAAGCATTTCTGATTCTGGATCCAAGTCTTTGCAAGGCAAATTTGACAATAAATGGCACTGGCATGAACGCTACGTACAGTAATGGGCTACAATGACAAGCAATGGTGCACTGATTCGCACTGAGTGCTGTATTTTATATTTAGCTGTTCACTGTGTAATGGTTGATTGGAAGAGCTCATACACTTGTTTGCAAGTTGTGGTGTTTGAATGCAAAATTTGCTTTTGTTGCATATTTCAAATCTTTTGGCATGGTTACAACCCTTTGCAAACATCATGTGACATCATTTTGGTCAAAACTCGTGGTCAAAACATCATTTTGACCACGAGTGCTACTGTTTTGGCCTGTGTGTCAACTGTTTTGAAAAAGTGGAGTTTGAGTTGACTGCTGAATCAAAGCAATCCAGAAAAACTGTAAGGTAACACAATGCACAATTAGATACATGAATTCAGGCAACTGAGAACTTTGTTCAGCCAATGGGTCATAGTCCGTCCGTCCGTCATCTGCCGCTTGTCCGGGGATCGGGTCGCGGAGGCAGCGACCCTATTGTATACTGTAGTACAGTGCATTTTAGGCTGTTTACTGTACAATGAACAAATGGTATGGCACTGAACATAGTGCTTTCCATTTATTACAGTAACAGTACTGACTGCTCAATATATTTTGACTGGTTGCAGCTTCATATCAACCAAGAACAAGAATTACAGTATCAGAGACAAAGGACAAGTTTGTGACATGCAGGGTACAGTATGGTGTACAAGGGGGAGAAAGAACAAAGAAAATTCCAAAGAGCAAAGCAGAGTAGTAATTTCTGATCAATTTTGAGCTACTATGATAGAACATGTTTTCGTTCATCAAAAGACAATGACGGATACATAATAAATCTGTTTTGAGATTGAAATTGTACTTCTCCCTGAAAACTATTATGTTTTGAACAATGTGTTTAGTATTTTTTGCTGTATTGTTTACCGACTGCTTGATAGTGTATATGATTTTGATCACTTTGTTTATGATTTAGTAAAAGCAGTGTTTGATTTTGAGCACAAGTAGGCCTAAATCAGTTTTGATACGAAATTTTGATTTTGAGCACAGGTAAAACTGTTTTGAGGTGAAAGTTTCGTTTTGCAAGATGATTCAGTAAATAGTGCTTGAAGATGACGTTTTGTGTTTTCAGTTTTGAGAAAATGGGTTACTGTTTCAAGAACTGTGTCTTAGCAATCGAGAAAAACTGTAATAAGCGGAGCTAGTTCCGGCATGGCAATCGGGCAGCGTGCGTCATCCGCCCATTACTACACCCGTGTTAGCAACGCAAACCCATTGGGCCATGTCCGATAAGGCGTCATTACTGTAAAAGCCGCCCGGATACGCACACACTCACCCCGGTTGTTGTATGATCAGTGCTTCTGCTGCCCATCCCCTTCTACCCCTTGCTGTCTGTATGTTCTATCCATCAGGGGGATTTAATCTCTATTGCTCCCTGCCTCATGTCATGTATGTGTTGCATCGAGGAGGAAGGGAGTGCTTCCCTTAGATCATCCACTCTGCCAAAGTCAAACCTACATGTCCATATCATGGTATCAATAAATGGTCAAATCTAATACATGAGTGTCTTGAACTATTACTAGCTTAACAAAATGTACTTCACAGTCATCCGCACAGCATGCAGCGGTGAACAACAGAGGCCACTATAATTATAATACACTGATACATAAAACTTTGTGTTTCGTAATTCAAGAGTAGGTAGAATTACAAAAAGGTCAGTGGAAAACGTTGCCTAATTATTTTGCACAGCAAACCCTGGTGGAAACAACAGTGCAGACCCTGTCAGACCCTGCCCCCACGGTTCTAAATTGTCGGCCTCAGAGTAAACACTGGAGGCCTGTCGTAGCCTATTACTTTTAAAGAAGCCAATTTAAGACTGCCTTTGTTGACACAGGGAGACAGAATGCAACAAGCATTGCTGTAACACACACAGCCTTCCAGAAGTTGAGTTGAATAAAGGATAGATGGATTATGTCTCCATGGGATTTTAGATTCTCTGAAGAGAGACGTTTGGTGCTCTCCACAGAATTGAAACATTATTGTTCTTGTGTCTGCACTCTTGTTGAAAACCTCTACGTATTAACATTTACCTCCCAATGCAGACTTCAGAATTTAGTTTCTGTTCATGTTTTTCACAGTCATTGAGACTCAGAGGTCAGAGGGGTGAGTGGTTTGTCTATGAGACAAACAAGAATGGCAACAGCCTGAAAGTGTTTTAATTGGATCCAAATGTGACAATCTCCTGCAGCCTTACACCCCCACCCGCCACCTACGGTCTTCTTCAGACAACCGCCTGGTGGTCCCACCACTCGAGACCTCCCGGTCCCAACACATGCTCTTCTCCTGTCTGGCCTCCCAGTAGTGGTATCAACTCCCCACCTCCATCAGAGACACTGACTGTCTCTCCACCTTCAAGATAAGGCTCAAGACGCACTTGTTCCGGGAGTACAACGGTAGTTAGGAATGGTTTGCTTGACCCGATGTTAGTTTCCTCAAGGATCACAATGACTCTTGCTTAGAGACTTGATTTACATTTTTGTACTCGCTGTGATATATTGTTTTTATTGTTGCTTGTTTTTCTACAGGTACACTTGAACTTATAGCGGTTCATGTTGTTTAATTGTAACTTGCTTAGCTACATGCTCTTATGGTTCTTCCCTTTGGCACTTATTTTGGTTGTTCACAATATGTACTTCATGTTTTGGCTACTCGCAATGTTTTGGGGCTATCTTGTTGTTATTATCAGTGACCTATGCACTTTGTAAAGCTCTCTCTTGGAAGTCGCTTTGGATAAAAGCGTCTGCTAAATGAATACATGTAAATGTAATAATCTTATTCCCAGACTAGCCAGGTGTGGACAAAATGTATTGCAAGGTCAATTACCTGTCAACATGCATGATGACGTGTGTTTGGTTCAGATCCGAAATAGGTCAGGTTTGACCGGGCTAATGGGACCTTGCATAAGTGTGCGTGTGTGAGTGTCTGTGTACAGGGGATATTGGAGGTATTGAGCAAACCTTTCTTTGATTCTGAAGTGGGATTGTAAAGAGGCTGTAGCAGTTTTAATTGGACTCTTCTATTGAGGCCTGATTCTGGCTGGATAGAAAAGCAGCCTTATTGGCCTGATGGAAACTCTGGTCCAACCAGGAGAGGCTAGGGTTGCCATTAGAAGGCCCTTTAGTGCAGTGCAGGAAATTTACTTGGGATGTTTGTAAGAAAACTGCTCTAAACACCCTAATAAATGTCTAAGTGTAAGAGAGAGGGTCTGAGTATACTTTTGACACACACACACGATAGAAGTATACTGTAAATCTCTCACTGGTAGCAAGTTGTTGTTGTGTGTTCCTCCTCTCTGATCTTCTCTGCACCGGATGAACATAATAGAGTTTTTTTTTTGTCTCAAGCACCGAGAGTGGTCTCAGATAAGCATGAACGATTTATGGATTGGCTCATTGATTCAGACCAGGGTTTAAAGATAACACAAGGAGATGAAGAGGAGAGTGCTGTGTCATGTCACATAATGTCATGTTTTGAAAGTAAACAGAATAGTTAGAAACAGAGACTGAAAGAGAGAAAGGAGGAAGAGAAAGTACCAGTTCTATTTTCATCCTTCATTGTCTCTCCATTCTAGAGGTGTCTTGGGTGAGTGAAACCCTTACAAGGGATGGAAGGATGAAAGAATGGATCGAATGATGGCGTGACATGGAGGAATGGACAGAGGAAGGGACAGACGGAGAACTAAACATGGGTACAGAAGCTTGGAGAGAGAGGGGTGGTGGTGGAGGGAGCCACAGTGGGGGGGGGGGGGGGGGGGGGGTCTATGGAAAAAGGTCTTGGGATGATGATCGTAACCACAAACTAAGAACTTCCGGTATATTTTTAGCCTGATAGTGCGCAGGATGTGTGATGTCTGACGTAGGATGTATTAGGCTCTACCTGCTCCTCCGCCTCTACACACTGTTGCTCCTGCTCCATTTAATACTGTACACTTGTTTCCTATATCCCATCCCACTCTCTCACTTACTCCTTCCTTTCCTCCTCCCTCCCTCCCTCCCTCCCTCCCTCCCTCCCTCCCTCCCTCCCTCCCTCCCTCCCTCCCTCCCTCCCTCCCTCCCTCCCTCCCTCCCTCCCTCCCATCTCTCTTCGCTCTGCACCTCTCTCTCTTTACAGCTTCACTCACACATCTCCCTTCCTCCCTCACACCCCTGCAACCCTCCCTTTCTCTCTCTGATGAAAGGGGGGAGTTTTGAAAGAGGGGGATGCAGGGGGGCTGCACCATAGAGAGAGGGAGGGGGTGTGTCTCTATAAAAAGGCTTAACAGCAGCCTCTACATAAATGAAGCAGACTGGGGACAGAGTTCCAGACTACTACAGAACCAGGACAACTGGACACATACAGCCACTGCCCTACACCTCCCAGACTCCCAGGAGCCACGCCTCAAGCCCCGCTACTGAAGCATCGGTAAGACCCCCGGTTGGGTTCTGACTTTAGAAATCACTACTCAATTACTTATTAGTGAAAAGTGATAGTTATTATTTTATGTATATATCTTTATTTATTCTTATTTTCATACATGAGTGATGATAAAGAAGTGAGCAACTGTTCATTGTGAGAGGACTGGGTATTTTGCTTGAACCTCGGCATTTTGTTTCTTTCTCTTCTGGGTTAAAAATACTTGGGGTGGAAATGTTGTCGCATCTCTGACCTTGTATTGTCTTTAGAGAATCAATGGACTTGGAACATAGAGTTTTGACTGTAGTTTTTAAAATGTGTAAGATAGGTATAATCAGTTCACTTTGAGTTTGTCTGTCCCATGCCTGAACAGATAGTAACTGAGATAGAGACTCAGAGAGGTAGTGACAAAGAGGGTGACAGCGCATTTGCAAAACAGGTTTCCCTTGAGGGACTTACATTACAGTTGTTTTCATGACATTTGATTTTTTTACTACTACATTATAGTAGTTTATGATCACATAGCAATTGTTTATAATGAAATTATAGGTGTTTACAGACTTCCGGGAGTGTTTCAACTTAAATCCAGAGTAACTGCTGTCTCAGTGGCTCTCATCCCCCTCCTGTCTGTCTGTCTCTCTCTCTCTCTCTCTCTCTCTCTCTCTCTCTCTCTCTCTCTCTCTCTCTCTCTCTCTCTCTCTCATGTCTCTCTCTCTGTCTCTTTCTACATACAGTATTCCTGTCTTTTTTCTTTCATCTCATCGTCTTTTTCTTTCTCTCATCCTGTCTGTCTGTCGCTCTCTCTGTCTTTCTCTGTCTCCACTAGGACAAGAATGTAATGCGCCCATCTTTCTCATTCTCATTCAGTTTATTCTAGGAATCAATGCGTCTTCACTGAGGCTCAATACTGTAAAATGATTATTGTTTTCAATGTATGTAGGTGTGCAGAGGCAGAAAAAGCAGATCCAAATCCTCAGTAGAACATCACTGGTTAAATCATTACAGGCTTTCATCTCCGCTACTTCTGTCAATGGACCCACATAGTTCACTCAGTTATGTACAGAGAAAGGCTTAAAAATTGAATAAAACCAGGTATTTTTAAGAATGGGAGAGAAAGTGTTTTCCTTCATGGAATAACATTTAGCCAGCCCAAGTCAATCAAGTTGAGTGCAAGGATCAGACTTATTTCTGGATTTAATTCATTGCTCCATTACAATGATCATTGTAGTTGCAGTATATTACTAGATTTCTTCCAGTTCAATCAAAATACTTCATCTTCTCCCTTTCCCTTTGAAGTGACGCGTATTCATATTGATTCTAAAAGGCTGTTTATCTAATCACTTAAGTCTGGGGAATTTAATTTGAGGGTTATTTCTGTGTAGAGTGGAGAGTTTATTGTGTGACGGGTCTACCTGAGAGGCAGAGGTTAGGAGCGGAGGATCTTTCCCTGAGAGGAAGGTTGGAAGCAGGTTGTGTCCCTCCTGGGAGAGAGATGACAAAGGAGGATTTCTCTCCTGTGAGAAAGGTGAGGAGCTCAGAATCCTGTGGCCTCTCCCCTGAAAGAAAGATTAGTATTATACAGAGGTTAGAATAATATGGTCTCCTTTGAGAAAGACAAGCTGTGGGGGGATTTTAAGGGTTCAACCCTGTTCTGGTGGACCGGTGGAGACACTATGTTTTCAAAAGAGAGATGCGTGTTTCTAGGAGTGGAATCAATCAAAACAAATGTTTTATAAAGCGCACAATTCAATTTTCTTTTGAGTATCTAATTTCAACTCTCAAGGATTCTTGTTCTAAATGTTATTAGTTAACTGATGCAGATGTGAGCCATTTTGAAACAGTTTTAAACTGAAAAGAGGTACATTGCAACAAGCTAAACGTGTGCAGAGTGTGTAAATGTGAATTTAAAGTGATGCAAAGACAATTAGATAGTGCCTACTTATACTCCAGGGCAGAAGAATTCAAAGCCTCCCCCGGCCGGCACGACTCAGATTTGGGGGAGCTGTGAAATCAGACTTTGATGAGATTCCTGGCGTGTTCCTCCACAGCAGCACATATTGGAGGATGGTGGAACAGATAGAGATAGGAGTAACCAGTGTGTGATTAAGAAACATGCTTTATCTGGTACTAGTTGGGTGATAGTTTAACTAGCTCTTTTTGGAATTACGTTTTTGTTGTTGCTTGGTTTCCTGGACACAGTAGATATAAAAAAGAATAAACACATTCATGAAACATACAAATACAATACAAACACACTCATACAAAAAATGAAAATATCTGAAAGGAAATTATGGGAAAAAATGGCTTTTTTTTGTTCTGGGCTCTACTTAGAACAACAATGGGGTATGATTTTATGGTACGTTGCCACTTTAGGAATAATTTAGGCTAAGTAGGTAACCATAGCTTTAAGTTGCCATTCCATGTACCATACACTCATATATAAATTAACATTCAGATTTTGTCAAATTTATGCAGACAGGCCCAGCTTTCAGTTGCCGATGTACATTGTGATTTTCCTTTGGCCTTTTAGGAGTGTGATTGGCTGTCAGAGAGTTCACAAGTTCACCAACAGCAGGCTTTACTGAAAAACAGATCAGGAAGATTCCAGTAAAAAACATTCAGCAACAAGACCTTCTCATCTGAAGGCGTCTTACTTCTTCAGGAAAAAGAAGTGAAAGGAGCAATGCTCTACCCGCTAACATGCCAGCAGGTGTCTTTTTTAACAGGGATCAAAGATCATGAGGCTGCTGTACACCTGGAGATTGAAGAGATGTTGGGGGTGTTGTAGATGAGATCAGATTAATTATGTTATAATCCAGACACAATAGACACATGCTGTGGGGTTTTCCTCTCTTCTTTTTCTATTTCTCCAACTCCTTTCTCTATCTCTCTCTTTATGTCTATCTCCTGCCACTTCATGTCTTTTCTCTTTTTCCATCCACCTTCATCTGTATTCCACCTTCTCTCTTTCTTCTTCAGCCTTTCTTAGATTCTATGTCTTTTCTAGGTTTATTATCCTTCAGTATGTTTGATAAACAGCATCTTCCAGGGCTTCCTGGCAAATAGACACTAAATAACGCTTTCTGTGTTTACGTGTGTGTTTCTGTGTTTGTGCCCTTACATCCTTGTACTCTGAAACTCACACCTTTTTACAATCAAATTTTTACCAACCACCTTTGCTTTAAAGTTCCACCTTAATGTAATTCAAATCATTAAAGGGACATATTGATAAGCGCCAATGTGTATCTGACCCCTATTGCCTTTCCTATCAGAATCCCCCACAACGCGTCACGCATGTCATACTGCATCATGTCTGGTCTTCACCCAGACACGACCCATGCCCACTAATATTATCAGCCTTTATTGGCTAATCATCACAGAGGCATCACAGTTTCACCTCAGTGGAATGAGGGCCGAGGGTAAATTTTTGTTTTCAAATTCAGTTTGTCTGTTTCCATTTGCGTGTGCCGACACTTGATTTTTAGGAGTGTTGTAAAGCTTAATCTGAAAGGACAGGCAAGGATTCCGGTATGGCTCTCTTTCCAGCCACTCAAATGAAAATAAGCATGGATAATTGCTAGGTGACATTGAGCACTGAACGTGTGTGTGTATGGTTAACAGAAGGGATTTATTGAACAGCTCTTCATGCAAGGAATTACAGGCTCTGTAAAATCACATATCACTGGGCACTCTTTAAGATATACAATATATACTTCTGTGTTGGCCATGCAAGCCCTATCCATCCGCATGTTATCGGGATCAATCATAGAAGGGCCCATCTCCAGAATGCTGGAGACCCAATTGTATGGGGCTCTGTTGGATTTGTTAATGTCACTGATCCCTAGGGTCTGACAGTGAGCAGTATCTATCTGCATTGATCTGACTCAATGTATGTGTTTGCTTCTGCCCAAATGGATGGAGTGAAAAAAGATTTAAGCCTGTTTAAGCCAGAGCTGCTCATTGATTAAATAAGTTTAAAGCAAAGTAAATCAGTGACCTCATAAACATCCATCTGGTCATTGATCCTGTCTGCCATGTTTTAGGTCAGGGGTTTGTATGTGTGTGGAGCGGGTAGAGGAGTTGCCTGTGTATGTGTTATGGCCTTAGCCAAGTCAGTACCGTGGATAGTATGCACAGACAGTGTCTTTGTTACCGTGTCCCAGTCAGCAGAGCAAACACATGGCTGGGGCATATCAGCTCATTGGTAAGGAAGCAAAGTAAAAAAATAGCCAGTTCACTTGCACAAGAGCGTCAAGTACCGAGAGAGAGGGTGAGACCCAGATGTCAGCCAAGAAATAGTTTGAAACCTTGTTCTGCCTTATTGTTGCTGACCGCTGTTGACCATGGTGGAAAGTTAGAGAACTTCTACAACTTACCCACCGAGAGGAAGACCCTGATTTTGTTTGTTTTTCAAACTTTAACTTGTGTTGAAGTTGAAAATAACTTGTCTTGAACTGCCTCGACTGCGTTGTCTGCCTAAATTGTATGTGGCTCATGCCGGTATTGCTCAGTGATTGCCACATTGTACAGTGTGTGTGTGTGCTAGGCAGAGTGTGTTTGTGAGTATGTGTAGTTACCATCCTGTCTACATTGTTAAAAGGTAGCTTGACAACTGGTATCCTTCTCTACATTAACATAAAAAGGGGGAAAAAAACTCATTTGAAGATTAAATGACAAGAGTTCAAATTAATTGATTGTGCAGCAAATCAGAGGATTGTGTTGAACTCGTGGAGCTGAACCAAAGGGCCCTGGTTGTGTAATGGAGGTAATGGCCCGCTCTTCTCCTCTCTTTCAACTCACTGGTGCATCTCCTGAGGTTTTATTGGTCCTAGACAGATACATAGATAGAGAGAGAAAGAGGTGGGGGGAGGAAGTGATGGAGATTCTTTGTCGATATCAGGTTGGAGAGTGGAAGTAAATGGACCGTAAAAGAGGACTGTGTGTACCTATATTTGACTTTGTGAGGCACTGTGTTTTGGGTTGTAGTGATGTGAGAGTTGTAATTCCTGGTAGTGGAGCATGCAGCAGAAAATCCAGTGATCGATATGTCATGGAGTTGGGCAACTCGGAGGAAGTTCAGCCAGCACTTCCTGGTGATGTCCAAAGAATTTGCAAAGAAGCTTCAGAGATGTTCCACGTGAGGCTATCTGTTTACAGGGACTTGGTTCCACTTCTTCTTAGATAGATTTATGTACAGCCATGGCCTAAAGTATTGGGAGCGACATACATTTTGTGTTTGCAAAGCTTGCTGGGCCTTGGCATAAAATGACTGCTAACATAATTTCAGTAAGTCATATCATCAGCACAGGGGAAAGTGTGAACTAGTTTTAGCCAGGTGAAATCACCTTGGCCGCGTTTCCCCGATTCGTGAAGAAGCTCTTAACGCT
This sequence comes from Hypomesus transpacificus, assembly GCF_021917145.1. NCBI lineage: Eukaryota > Metazoa > Chordata > Actinopteri > Osmeriformes > Osmeridae > Hypomesus > Hypomesus transpacificus. The sequence continues at coordinate 4,462,988 of NC_061071.1, read as the reverse complement.
AAGAGCTTCTTAAGAGCGTTCTAAGAGCGCTCTAGAACGCTCTTAGAATGCTCCTTAGAAACTCTTAGCGTTAAGAGCTTCTTCACGAATCGGGGAAACGCAGCCCTTATCGTTATGATTGTATTTTAAGAGCAGATTGACTGCTGTGTAAGAGGGGACTATTTGCATATATTGAAAATGTTCGCCCCCAAAAAGCTTTACAAAATATGAAATGTGCCATATTGTGATTCCAGTATTCTATAGAAACGTGAAAACTTTTTCCTCAAATACTGAACCAGCAAACTTTGCAAAACACAACATTTGTCATTGCCGAAACTTATGGCCACGACTGTACATGCCCCTTGGTGACACAGGGAAGATTTCAGGTCACAATGGATGACCTCAAGAGAAGCAGTTTGGGAGATATGATGACAAAGTAAGTGTAGTAATTTTAAGTTGATGACCATACAGAATATGATGATTTGCATTCTAGAATATACTGAATAATGAATTGCTTTCCATTTGTATTTTTGAATTAGTAGTACGTGTATGTGGTCTTTTAGGATGAGTAAAGTGGCCAATGGGACAGATAGTACAGGCTTCCACTGCAACCATGCGTAACTAATCCGGCTTTGACTCTTCTTCCTCCAGTTGATGCATTTATTTTACATTTCCGCTCCATAATGAGAAAACCCCAGTAAGGTGGAGAGGAACGAGAGAACAATGAAGAGATACATAGAGAGAGATAGTAGACCACACAGACAACGCCACTCCAACAACTATAATCCGTCACAGCTGTGTGTGTGTGTGTGTTTGTGTGTGTGTGTGAATGTGTGTTAGAACAGGCATGCTGTAACTCCCTTTGAGGCAGACAGAGGCAGATATTCCACCTATCAACTGTTTTATTTGCAATTTCACTTTCAAATTTAATTTCATCCCCCCCATCCCTCCATCCCACCAGCAGCGATCTTGTTTGGCAGACGGCCCTTTCCGTAATCACTTAATCAACCATTTATGATGAAATCAATTAAACCCGGTTAATTAAAGCCAGTAATTGGGTCATCAGAGCCCTCTGGTGTGTCTGTTAGTCATCTTATTGTACCCCAGGGGTTCACCCCTGTATGCCTTGTGTATGGAGGCAGAATGTAGCTTCTGTGTAGCCACATGGTTCTCTAGTTTAGAATGCTGCTATGATCTAGTTTCTCTAATGTGTGTGAGGTTAAGTGTTTTTTTTGTGTCTCACAACAGGCAATATTATCTTAGCATAACAGTGAAAAAATTCAGCTTTGGAAAGTCAGTAGCTGGGGAACTACACCATAGTGTAAGGGCATCTACCTCTCACGCTATTCTTGAGGCTTTGAGGTATCACGTGTCGCAATTGGCCTATAAGTCTCACACAGGCCTCTCAATACATCCCACATATTCAACAGTATCCAGCACTACCACTTATCAAACATCTCCTTTTCTCTGATGAGATGAAACTTCATACCAATTAGATTTGCTCCTTTCAGACCTGTCTCACTCTAGCAGACAGTAGACACCATTCATCTCATTTAATAAGATGCTTTTTACAATCCCACCTCAAGAATCCTGTCTTCGTACCTGAGCATCCTGCATTTTTATTTGAAATTCACTTCCGTATGTCTCTCTCTCTCTCCCCCCCCTCTCTCTAAGTCAGACAACTTCTCTTTCTCTACATTTTTCTGAACAGCACTGAAAATTGTCTCACTCAGAGAGAGTATTGATTGTGTAAGGAGCCGCCAAGACACCCTTTGTTTCACGGCTGAGTCAAAGGAAGGGAGAGGTGCACACAATGCCTTGCATTGTTTGTTTCATTTAACAGTAGCTAAACGAAACAGACCTCCTTTTTCTTGTTTAGTGTCCAGTGATGACTATTCAGTTATATCCAGGTAATCAACAATTACAAAACATTCTAAGGAAATCATTCAAAAGAAAGTTTGTAGATGTCCCATTAGCATCAAAATACATTAATTGAATGAATGAATTAAGACACAAACGCACAGATATTATGTATACAATAGTGTATGCCTCCTTTGTCTTTTGTTTACATGTGTGTCTGTGAATCTCCCATCTCTTTCAAATCAATTCTAAATCTAAAACTGACTAATAAGCCCCCTCCCTCTAAGTTTTTTCAGGGTTCCATTAAGGAGATGATGAGTTTGGTTAATGAGGTGCATGGGCCCAGTTTTTTGTGATAATTTCACAAGTCTTTGGTTCAACGTCAATGACGGAGACTCAACGAGGAACTATGCTGTTTATCTGTCTTTTTATATGCCTTTCTGTTGTTATGTCATTCTTTCCACTCTTTCTCTCTCAAATTTTCTATCTCTCTGTCGGTCTGTCTGTCTCTCTTTCACTGCTTATGTATTTTCATTTTTTTCTCTCTTGGTATCAATATCCCTCTGACTGTCCTCACATGTTATTTTGTCCCTGCTTGATAATGTAAGCAGGTAAAAAGTCAAAACATTCACATCTACCCCTCTCTCCAATCCAGTCTCTTTACTTATTTCTATCCTACCTTTGTATTCTCCTTATCTACTGTACCTCAAATTTACCTCTCTTCTCCTCTGCTGTTGTTTCCTTCCACCAGGTTGTCTTCTCTCCGCTGTGCCACCACTATGAAGAGTCCTATGTTGGCACTGCTGTTGCTTTGTCTTTGTGTGCCTGGGCACTGTAACTGCCAGGCTGAATGCTTCTCCTGCGCCCAGCTTCTGCCAAAAGAACTCAACTTTAACATCATGGTGAGATAACCTGCCCCATGGCCCTTATTCTCTCTGTCTCTCTCTTAGTCTCTCATCTCTTTCTTTTTACTGACTACATGGCCCCATTCAAGGCCATAGCTAAGGCCACAAAACCACATACTCCAACCTCAAACCTGGGTCTGAATCCTGGTCAGCGAAGCCCTGTCAGTCCCCCTCTCAGTTCTCCTTATGTTGTTACATTACATTTATGCATTTTGCAGACGCTTTTATCCAAAGCGACTTCCAAAAAGGGTTTTACAAAAGTGCATAGATCACTGATAATAACAACAAAGATAGCCCCAAACATTGCGGGTAGCCAAAACATGACGCATCCATTGTGAAAACGAAACAAGTCACAAAGGGAAGAACCATAAGCGCATGTAGTTGAACAAGTTACAATTAAACAATTTATCAACATGAACCTCAAAAGTGCAAAGGTGTACCTGTGAAAAAAATTAAAAAGCAAGCAACAAAAATGTGTTACACAGCAAGTACTATAGTTTTAAGTCAGTTACAACTAACCAACAAGAGCAACGAGACTCTCAATAAGAGTCATTGTGATCCTGAAACATCAGGTCCAGCCAATCATTCCTAAAGGCTCCGTCACACCGTAACATTACGTTCTTTGAAAGTTCTACTCGTTCAATTTCGAGCGTTCTAGGGCGAGGTGGACACAACTGGCGTGTGACTAACGTGTGACTATGACGCATGACTAGCGTGGGACTGACGCATGAGGAGCGTGTAACAGCGACCAAGTAAGACACCCCTGAAAACTATTAGCGTGTGACGACGTGTCACTGGGTCGCTACGACGTGTGACGAAAGCAAACGATGAAAAGGAACGCTAGGGTAACGACTGACTAACGATAGCCAAACGCGTTCAACGTTAGTCAAACGTTCCACAAAAGTTCTTCAGCGTTATCCAGCATTTAAAATTAAACGTTGAAGAACGCTGGTCTCCATGAGAACTTTTGTGCCTGTTCAAAACTTTTCGTTTTTGTTCTCCGACAATCACCGACAATTACTGACGATTACCAGCGTCACCAGCGTCCACATAACGCTCTTCTGGTGCGACCAAGGACGATTACCAACGTTTCTTCTTACGTCATAGAAAGTTGATCAGAACGTTATGGTGTGACAGGGCCTTAGGTGCCATTGTACTACCGGAACAATTGCGTCTTGAGCCTTTTCTTGAAGGTGGGGAGACAGTCAGTGTCTCTGATGGAGGTGGGGAGTTGGTTCCACCATTGGGGGGCCAGACAGGAGAAAAGCTTGTGTTGGGACCGGGCGATCTTGAGCGGTGGGACCACCAGACGGTTGTCAGAAGAAGACTGTAGGTAGCGGGTGGGGGGGGGGGGTAAGGCTGGAGGAGAGACTTGATGTAGTCGAGTACAGTCCCGGGAACTGCTCGAAAGGTCAGTACCAGGGTCTTGAATCTGATACGAGCCGTGATGGGAAGCCAGTGGAGGGAGATGAGGAGCGGGGTAACATAGGAGCGTCTGGGTAGATTGAAGACCAGGCGAACCATGTTGTTATAGATTATGAAAGAAAAAACTATTCAATCAAATCCCTTTAGTTAATACACTCATTTAGAATTATTGAGTTGATGACCAATGAGCTCAGCGACTATTTAGGATGACAATCAAGAAAGAGCAGCAGGTTAGACATCAGCTGTGCACACTCATACAAAACATGGACATGCAAACACACACACTAATTACACATTTTCACACTCACTTTCAAGTTGTAAGAGTCAATAAAGAGACATTATCACCAGTGTCACTAATCTCAAAGTCTCTATCCCTCTCTAGCCTCCAAACTCTCACCCCCACATCTCCACATCCATCCATTAATCACTTTACCACACTCTTCTCTTCCCCTTATCTCCTTTGCCCTTTTCTCATACCTCATTCCCTTTCTCTGACTCATGAAATTACCCCCCTGGCATTTTAGTTTTAATTTGTGTTGACTAATTGATTTCTGAGGATAGATATGTCCCCCCTCCCCCAAACACACACACAAGTCCCCCCCATTGCCCCCTCCTTGTTCCGTAGCTCTGTGTTTGTTTGTATTGCTGTCATTCCCTTTTGCATCCGGGACTATGAAAAGAAAATTTGTTTTGCTGACCATGACCTTGAAGGAGTGTAATGGCTAAGAATATAATAATATAATAAAATTAACCCCTCATCCCTTTCTTTGGTCTCAAAACCAAAGCAGCTGTGACGTCTACTGGTCGACTAGTCTGGGCTTGGCGTCACACACACAAGCACATACATGCAAACACTCCTGCGTATAGAGTTCTCGGGCTTGGTGCTTGTCCTTGAGCTGGAGAAAAGGTGTCAGAGATAAGGTTAGCTGTGAAAGTGGTGTCCATTTCAATTCTGACGCACTGAAACATCTCCACTGAGAGTTTTACAGATGAGGGTAAAAGGAAGTAAAGAGGTTAAATTTGTTGTTGCTTTCTCTGTCTTTCTCTTTCCCTGAGTTTTTCATGTTCTCGTTCTGTTACTTTAAAATCCACATCTGCACCAGGCCAGGGTGCATTCACACAGGTACTCTGAGACCTTAGGGTTAGGGGTATGGTCACACTCTTCATGAATTTATCATCATGTAAACATGGAATTACTTTTAGTTTTTCAAATTCAGTGATGTAGCTTTAACACCACAGTCTGTGTGTTTGCATGTGTGTTTGTCTGTGTTTGCATTTCTTAGGTATGTGTGGTGGAGTGTGAGGGCAGCATCTCTTCAGCATACACCTGGGACCTCTGTCGCAAGGCCTCTGTGGCATCACAGTTCCCCTCCCTGTCTCTAAGGGGCACCATGCTAAAACGAGCACAGGAGCGGGTGGAAGCTCTGCTACCAGAAGCAGAGGAAGAACAGGGGGAGGAGGGACTCCTGTATGGGCCAACTCTTCAGCGTTACGACCAGGTGTCCCATGCTCTCGGCCTGGACCAGCTGGATTTGGACAGCTGGAACAATCAGCTTGCAGGCTCCGCTGGCTACAACTCGCAGCAGCCCCAGGCTGAGGAGGAAGTTGAGGGGGAAGGGGTGGAGGGAGAAGTTGCAATGGAGCAGGGGCAGGAAGGAGCAGGGCTGAGCCTGTCAAAGCGCTTTGGGGGCTTTCTCAAAGGGAAGCACGGTTACAGGAAGTTGATGGACCCAGGGAGGTCGTTCCAGAAGCGTTATGGAGGGTTTATTGGCGTTCGTAAATCTGCCCGCAAGTGGAACAACCAGAAACGCTTCAGTGAGTTCCTGAAGCAGTACCTGGGAATGAGCACCCGGGCCAGCGAGTACAACAGCATGTCTGAGGACTTCACCCAGCAGAGCGAGGTGTAGCCCCACCCATAACCCTGTCCATAACACATGACACATGGCCCAGGCTCTAAACCAGGCCTCAACCACCACATACTGAAGGCTATTTTAGACCCCATTGCTTGACATGTCGTGCAACAGTTTTGGGGCGATTTACCAACGTTCTATTGTCGGATGACTTCAAAGATGTAATTGTTGTTATTCAAAAGTATATACCCAATAGCGACAGCAGGTTGTAACACTGTACTGCCCCTCCACTTTGACAATTCATAATTAAACACATGCTTGCCTTTATTCCCTCTCCAAATTGATATTACAATTTGTTACTTTACAAACAACTAAGAAATCCATTAACAGAGTTACTAACGAGCCTAATATTTTACATTTATCAAGATATCCATGAACGTCTATTCATGTATTGGATCCTGAGCCTTGCTCTCAAATAACCATGGCAAGTTTGGTACTTTTTATCTGCAACATGCAGGATAACCGTCGCAATGTCACCAGAGTGAAGTAGTTCAGAGATAAAGTAACTTTGAGTATAAACTATCATTGCAACATTTTGATTCTCAGTTGTAGCCCGACATGTTGAGTAATGGATTATAAACCAACCTTATTACCTGCAACCCGCAAACAACCATGTTTCAACCCTGCCCCATAAAAACATGCACACGCACACACACACACACATACTTAAACATACAGTACCAGTCAAAAGTTTGGACAGAAAATGTGTACTGGTACTGTACATGGGCGCACACACACATGCATGTACATGAATACACCTCTCAAAGTAAAATTTGCCACCTTGGAGAATGATCTATCCTGACCACAACCTCATGGATATTCACAATGAAGTCAAAGACATGGATCACTATCAGCTTCAGCCTTAAATATTCTCTCATAGATGAGAATGATAACATGTTGATAACGATAAGGTATTAAGCATAAACTATTAATGAAGTGTGTATAATTAGATTTTCTGAAAAATTCCATCCAATACTGTTACTTTACAGGACGACAATAAACAAGAGTAAAAAAAGACAAACTTGCTTCATGCTATTCTATCAGTTGCATCATTTTCAAAGCCATTTTGCCTTTATTCGTCATAAGGATGCAAAAGCAGTTTCTTTTGTTTTAATTTGTTATCGTTTTGTTGCTTGGACATTCAGTGAAAAACTTATTAACACAACCTTCTGGTCAACAAGGTAGCAATGGCTATCTGACATCAAAGCAGTTTCCACCAAGGTACATTTTATGATGGGTTACCACAAATTAAGATTTGGCTAAACTGTCATCCCAGTACCACCTAAGCATCACTTTGCACCTACCCCATCACTATTTTTACTGGTAGAAGGCTTAGGGCATGTTCATTATTACACCTATACCACCCCCTGTGGCTGACAGTAACATTGCAGTCCATGAATTGGAGCAGAATCGATCACAATGAATGATAATGGGTGAGTTTCGACCAATCCCAGTAATCCAGTATTCAGTCAATCTTTCAACTGAAAAAATTGCAGTAGTGGTGGCGCTTGGGAAGTCAGAGGTGGTGAGTTTGACTCCCCGTGGGAGCGGACGGATGCCCGTATACCTCTGACGGAACTTGTAAGACCACGTCTGTTACATATACACTCTCATTACATACAATATTGATGCTTCAGCTCTCTTCTCTTAGTCTGTCACATTATTCTGCATATACATTTATAAATTACAGGAGTGTTTAGACAGCAGCGAAAGTAAAGAGTCACAGCAAAAAAGAGCTGCAGGTCTTATATTGCTTAAGAGTGGTTTTGTTAAAGCAATAGTACTCTTGCTCGTGGGGTTGTTGAGGAATATACCACACGGGTGGTGTTCGGCCGTAGCCACGAGGCCGGAGGCCGAATTGCTTTTATAAAACAATTTTATAGTCAACCAATTAACATTTAAATAAAGCTATTGATTTCCCATTTCCGGGAGGACACCTCCCAGAAATGGGTCTCTGCAAGTTGGGATGTCTGAAATAATGGCTGTTTATCAATCCAAGTTTTTTTCCATTCTTGTGTTCTTGCGAACTCGTTTGACGTCATCTTTTATTGCCCAAGTACGGTTCCAATCCAAAGAACACAAGTCACCAAGAACGCCAAAATACCCGGAAATGTTCCTGATCCGCCCCTTTTATCGAGGATGCACCGGATGGTGACTTGACCAGAGAGAACGCTTCTGATTTCCCAGAAGTCATTGCGAGATGTCAAGCGAGGCAGACAAACCTCACAGCTGTAATTTTTTACTTTTCATATTTCAGCGAAACGGTACGTGTAAATCAGTGCAGTGCAGACACTAGGTACTGTAAGTTAGCAAGGGCAACAGAAAACGTTAAATTACAGGTAGACGGATCATTTTTTAGCTTTGTTATCTAGTCTTTGTAGTTAGTCAGTGTTATCATAATGCTGCGAGTCCAGGAAAACCCTAACCACCTCAATTCATTCTCCGTCCTTGCGTCCTTGCAAGACAATTCTTGTAAGGACGCTTGCAAGAAGGTTCTTCAAAAGAATGTACTTGCTTTCTCAACGTTCTTCGGATTGATAAACAGCCAATAGGGGTAATGCGCAACATTCTTCCGGGTTCTACAAAACAGATGTAACTACTTCTGGCCGGCCGCTTTTGAGGTAAACACAGCGTAGTAAAGGCCACCTACTATAGCCGGTGTTTAAAGGAGCTACCCTTAATTACAATTTCCCATGTACACAGGATTGCCAAACGGGCTTCCAGAGCTCCGAGGACCCTGGGGAGTAGCCTTGTTTTGCTCGCAGACGATTAAAACAGTCAAACGAAGACTGTGCCTGTAGAAGTTCAAGTGGACTCAAAGAATGCAGTGTTTGGCAATCAACTGCAACAACTACCAGTGTGACAGTATTTATTTACAGGTCCATTTTGTCAGTAGCGTAATCTTATACACCTGCTAACTTTAACGTTTTTTTGACCTAGTAGTAGGCTAGTAAACGTAATTTCTTCTAGGAACAATAGGTCCTAGCTATAGAAACCAGAATAATGATATGGATATGACACTAAATTAAAATGAGCTTCTTAAATTAATTTGCTGAATTCATATATTTCATTGATAACTTAGCACTAGTTGTGTAGCTATGTAGCCTACTGTAACGTTATGTGTAGAGCTAGTGTTAGTGCTACCTCCTGGGAAACGGTCTAACGTTAGGCTATTATAACGTTATATGAACTCATCACTTTATTCCTGTCACACTTAGCCTAATGTAGAGAGTAATACAACTTATAAAATCCATGAACTTCCCTGTCAATATAAGTTATTTGGATCACCTAGCGCTGCAGATGTGTACAGAAGTGAGAAGCGGAAACGATTACATCTGTTTTCCGGTTCGAACGCTGAGCGCTCCGCATAACCCCTATTGGCCATGTGTAGAGTTCAAGCCCCCACCCTTCGCCTCTCGGCTTGAGGCAACAGCCCCGGTGGATGTAGGTGGTCTTGCATTTCCGATTTTCTACCCGACTCGTCTGGTTGTTTTTATTCTATTAACTCCAGTCAACATATCTAAAACTATCTCCCCCAATAATTTTTGTTCGATTCTCGAACCTGGCTCATACTACTAGCTTTTTCATAAAATAATTTTTCCTGATTTTTGCTAAATTTGAAACCAATCCGAAATGGGTATACCAGCAGCCAATTTTTTTGCTTACGTCAAGAAAAGTTGCCTGGAAACGTGTTTGCGGATACGAACAGGGGACGAGCACAAAAGGGAACATCAGCAAATCGCTGATTTCACTGAGTTGAATGAGAACAAGGAGAAGGGGCTTGATAATCTACATTTGCCTGCCTTTATTGTAGCACGTTTTACAAATGTTTGCACACATACATGACGGTTGTTTGTAGAGTTTAGGTCCGTTATTTTACAGCAGATTTAACCATTTCGTAAAGCTATTATCGTGGCATGTTAAGGCGTCATTATTGATTGTTGACATGTTATTCTGGAGCAAAGACAAATATGAATAAATCATGTCTGATAGCCACAATATGGTCTTATATTGTTATAACTTTATGTCAACACTACAACGATGGCATTAACAATAAGCTAGTAATAGTAAACAACACATCATCATTATAATAGCAACATAGGTAGGCTATAGGCTTAATTTAGCTTGCTTTGCAAAGCTAGAACAATGACGGAGCCAGATATTTAAGTTTACAGTTTATTTATCCGACACAATACAGTAGTCAAACTATAAACACGTAGCAAAAAGAACAACGTAGGTATAGGCCCTGCACGTATAATACTACAGTACTAATAGTATTGATCTTCGTAACGTTCACATGTATCTGCTTCTTGACCGAACTTGACCACATTCTGACAGTTTTCTGCTATGCCTTAGCTCGAGCTCAGAAGTTTGCGAGTGGTTGTCGCAAAGTATGACGTATACAGCTAGTTTCAAGCATGCACGAGTTTCGGAGCAAGGGGAACACCCCAACAAAAACATCAGCTAAAAAACTGAAAAATGACAAGACCCTGGAGGTTTCCAACGCAACTCTCATGGAAATTTTAGTTGCCAGATTTGATTTACAAGATGGCAAGTTGAGTAGCATTGAGCGTAAGATTACTGAGAACAGTCTACACAGTAAAATTTGCAGTGTCAAACTAACACTAAAAGAGTTCAATTTAACACTTTTCCTGAGTATATTTGGTCCTAACCGGAATTGGTGTTAAATTGACTCTTCTCCAAGTGTTATTATTTTAGAGTTAAATTAACTCTACATTGAATAAAATTTTAACACTTGCTTACACTGTATTGAGTTATTTAGACTTAACACTAACACTTGCTTACACTGTATTGAGTTATTTAGACTTAACACTAACACTCGCTTACACTGTGTTGAGTTGTTTAGACTTAACACTACAGGTTAAATAACTCTTGACAGTGTAATAATTATTCTAAGTAGTGTTAATTCATTCTTCAAAGAGCTCTTCTTTGAGTTAAATTCCTATGCTAATTAACACTACATTGAGATAAAAGTTTACACCACACTTGTGTAAACCTTGGTGTTTAATCTACACATCAATTATAATTTTCAATGTCAGGTTGCAAATACTTAATGTTTCAATGTTACAATGTCAAATATACCTTAAGTGAGTAATCACAAGTTACCACAAAATAATGCATTCAACAACTTTATTTTCATCAGGCCAAAGTATCAAAGCATTTCAAGGAGAACACACAAACTCCTTTAAACCACTGACCTCAGGTCTGCATAAAATGGCAATATGGAATTACATACAGGATAGAATCTCTCATTCCACAAGTCATTTGAGCATCAAATGGTTTGAAGTAAAACAGATCATTTATGTTAAACACCTTTAGAACTCGGTCCGGATGCAACCTGACCTTAAAAGCATGGTAATGGTCATCAAAACACACAGTTTCCAACAGTTTTCCACAGAGCAATACACTGTCATCTTTCAAAGCAATAGTTTTGATTTGATAAAACACAGGCATCTCAAATGCTACTTCAGTACAGACAATGAAGTCACGGCGGTACTCTGTACCATTATGTTTTATCCACTTGGCAGAAAACACACTAGTTACAGCTCCAAACTTAGAAGCAATATCTGCACCTTCTTTGAGCTCACTAAGCATCAGGATCTTTCCTGGACCAACAGTTAATCTTTCTTTGCTAAAGGACTCCTGATACATTGCCATACAACTTTGGTGCTTTCTTGCTAACGTCTTTGTAATGTTTTTAAAGCTTTTTAATTGTCTCTTAAAGAAATTATGTTTGGCTTCATAACGCATGCACCACATGTGCAAAATTGGTCCGACAGTCCTTATAATTCGAGGGTAATGTATAATAAAGTGATGCTTTGGCAAGAGGTTGATTGTAGGAAATAACTGCTTGAAGAGCCGATGATGATCAATAATTAAATGTTTGAGATAAATGGTCATGCCATCTGACAAAACTGGTGAAAATACAATGTTAACAATCTGTAGAAGCAAAAGCAGAAGAAGCCAGTACTTGGCACCTGTCTCTATTAAATCACCAAAAAGCAAAGGCATATTACGCAATAAGCACCAAGACTGTATGGCATTCAACCCTAAATCATTACTTCCATTAAACAACTTAACTCTTGGCGGACGGTTTCGCTGCTGATTGTAACCGTAGTCAAAAGCATGTATTCTACCAGCCAGTTGTTCAGCATTTAGAAAATTCTCCTGAATGTACTGCAGAACAAGTTTCACTTCAAACTGAGCAACACCCTCTAAAATATCATGCATGATATCTACAGAAAAATTGTTGGCTGTGTTGAAATACTGAAGAGAATTTAACAGACAACTGCGTTTCACACCATATACATGAGGTAGCGTAGGATCTGTTTGTATAGTTTGGCAGTGTTGTTTATGCATATCAACAGTTCTTAGTACAACTTCTGGGTCATCTTCACAAAACAGTTTGAAAACAATTTTTCTCAAGGAGACAGAAACGACAGCAATATCGAGCCGAAAATGACTCCACAAACCCAAAAAGACCATGCAAACCAAGATTGTCCCCAGTGACCTGAACTATGGTACCATGAATCAAATGTTCAAACATAGGAATTTTGAGTCCTTCTGTCTCGAGTACTTTCAGATCATTGACAAGTGGCTCAAGTATCAAATCAAAACCGTAACGCTTGATGTCCTGTGCATGGAAAAGTGCACCCAAATGAATATTTATCAAAGACGAATTAAAGATTGGGGGGAAATTCCTTAACGTAAAATATATAGCACCTAATTTACGTAAACCCTTTTTAGAACCCAATGGATTTGCAGTTTCAAAATCATCGTAAAACAGTTGAATTTGTAAGGCATCTTTTTTAATAGAAAATAGGGGACTTTCTTTAAGATAAGTGGCATCTCTCAAGTCTATATATACACCTTCCTTGGAGATGTGCCTGGGCTTTACCATGTCTGGAAGTTCAGGGTTTTGAAAAATTGTCTTCAATGTCTCCAAAATGGGAACATATGCAAACTTATCAGTTACAACGACCTGGTCATATGTCCCAGTGGTTTTGTTTCTTCGGCTGTCAAATCTTGTTCCCAGCACTTTTTCAACAGGCTCAACATTTCCCCATTTCTGTTTAAAGTGTTTGTTTCGTTTAACTTCTGAATTTAAAGCTGTGAATGGGTTTTCCAACTTTTGGAATGATTGTTCTATTCTGTTCTTATTTTCTTTGTCCTCTGTAGATAAGCACCATAAAGCTGCATCTTTAGCCTGACAATGTATCTCGGAAACCACTTCTTCCATGGACGAAACAAAACTATTTACAGTAGACTGACTTAATCCTGCTGCCTTGAGTTGTGCAACAGCACTGGCACACATGTCTAGAGTGCTCCTATTAGACCTTTTTGACAGTTCCGATGTTTCGGGTGTATCATCCACATCAGATGTGGTGGCTGTCTTGTATCCATTATCTGACACTGCCTCTCCTGTACTGCATGAATTTACATTAGTGTCAAACTGCTGGTCTATATACTCATTGTGTTTGGTGTTTAAATGTTTCCTAAAACCAGAAAAAGTACCAAACACAGAGCTACATCCAGACTGAACACATTTAAGACAGAGATTTTTTCCAGGTAAGTAACCGTGAACTAATCGTAAATGTCTAACAAGCATATTTGAACAAGTTAACTCGGCCTGACAAACAAAACACTTCACGGTGGAGATACTTCAAGCACTAATGAAGCAACCTCGCCCTAACTTCAGCAACACGAGGACTCTCCTTGACTTTCCCAACATCAATATTGTAAACGGTTGTCTGGATGAACGTGTACATGTTGTGGAGCATGGTGTTGTATGATGTGCCAAACACAAAATGGGCCTTAAAGATTTCATCAAAAGCACCCAGAGAAGAGGTTGACCTGCAAGGTATGGCATTCTTGTCAAGTATGATGAAGAACTGGTGGATTGCATTCTTCCTAACTCCAACAACCAGGAGATAGGGTTGAGTGCTTGCAGTGATGGCATCGAGATGCTCTTGGATGCTTGTTCCAGTCTGAGAAGACAAACACACATGGGAGAGATTATTAGAATTACATGGTTGTAGTATCATTCAAAACAGTGTATACTAAATTAAGAAAAAATACCAACCTTTTTGAAGATCACAAGATGTTTCTCTGCGTGTGTTGCCGACACCTTTCCTGTTTTTTTCCGACCCTGAGCAGAGGGAGGAATCAGGTGTAACAGCAGCAAAAGCGATGAGAGGTCACTGTCCCAACCTGTAAAATAAGTTTGATGTTAACACACTTGGACCATCAACATAATTAAGTCCATCTGTAATGTAAACAAGACATCAAGTTGTAGGTATTATGTAGATCAGGGATGTTCAATCCTGGTCCTCGAGAGGCCCTGTCCTGCATGTTTTAGATGTTTCCCTGCTCCAGCAAACCTGATTCAAATCAATGGGTTGTTATCAAGCTCTGTGAATTGAATTGAATTGATGTTTATTGGCCATGAAAGTTTGCACAGACACGGAATTTGATTTGGCAGGAGAGCCTACCTAGGCAGCCATCAAAGGCGCCCACCAGAAAGATTACAGCAAAGCATAACATGAGGAGAGAGGAGGAGAGAAAAAGGCAACCCCCATACAATGCTCCTAGAGGAGTACAGTATGGGAACAGGCAAAAACCTCAGCACATAAGCCCACAAACATTAACAACACAACATTACAAACACTTGCAATGGGAAAGGGCGGTGGGGTAGACCAGCAGCATCTGGACCTGCGACCGTAATAGGCGCTGGACACAGACCCGCCAGCCACCCAGGGAAAGCAATCGAAGGCGTTGGATGGGGGTGGGGGGGTGGTGGTATCTGTAGTAGGTGAAAGTTAGTGTGTGAGTAGGTCTGGGTTGGCGCCCTCGACCTAGGCCACAATCAGTCCGAGTCTCTCTATGCAGATAGTGTTGGCAAGGAGACGTCCTTGGTCATGACCCGGGTAGAGACCAAGCCACAGATGTTGATGGTGGGGGAGTGGGAAGGGAAGAGCAAGATAGTCTCGCTTCAGCGCTCTCCAGGGGAGTTGTTTTCCAGCAACGGCCTTGGCCAAGGCCTGAGCTGGTTACGGGGCCGAAAGTAGATGAGATTGGTGTAGATGTTTAGATGAGTAGATGCGACTCAATTTTCACGTCCACCCTTCAGGAAGGCCTCCAGATCCTCAAACCTTCTTTGCTGAGCCGCGAACTTATCCCTGTTGTACTCCCTATTCTGCTGTAAGTTCACAGTCAGTGCTCCAACGGCTCTGCCCACCGTCTCAATCAGGTCGGGCAGCCTAAGGGGGCTTTTGATGGCTGCAGCCGTTTCCTTGACTTTCCGATACACAAGCCAACCGCCTAATCCACACAGCAGAAAGCCTGTAATCATGGTTCCGAAAATAAAGATGTCTTCAACATCCTCAACGGAAAGCGCCGCTAGACACACGACACGCCAATTGTCCCACGCGTCCATCGTGTAGCCAGCTGCAAACGTCCCGTCCGGACATTTGGGTTCCCCCGAACCCGATCTTCTCTTCGAGAAGATGGTGTCAATTGCATTGAGAGACCAGCTAATTAATTCCATGCTTCCAGTTTCGGAGAGTGATGGTGAGAGAGTATCTTGAGACAGACAAGACAGACAAGACAGAGCGAAGCAGGGAAGGTCAGGGAGGGGAGGATAGAAAAATGCGACCGCCTTCGTCGAGAGCCAAGAGGGAAGGGCCAAGGTGGAAGTCGGGTAATGACCATTCATTTGAATCGGGTGTGCTGGAGCAGGGAAACATCTAAAACATGCTGGACAGGGGCTTTCAAGGACCAGGAATTAGCACCCCTGATGTAGATGATTACACATGATACATATCGGTATATTACAAGTCTTTCAGTGCATTACAACATGAACAGTATGTTTAAAAGCAGCTTGCCAGAGTCAACATCCACTTCTGTGCCATCCTCAGGAGCATCAGCTGCCATCAGGAGTTCTTCAAGCTCACTGGTGGATGGAAGCTTTCTACATTGTTGGATGATCTTCTTCTTGTATGTGGTCGTCCACCGCTCCAGAAGCTTGTCTGATACACCCTCTCCAAACATCAGAACAAAATCCTGTTCAACCTGGATTGGGGTGACAATTTCAAGATTTCACAGTCACAGTTAGTAGTTGTTTGAGGATCACTAAAATGCATATCTACTGTAAAAAATAAAGTCCAAATAACGACAGAATACTACCAAGCCTTTGACGTCTTTGAAACGTGGAAAGTCAGACAGTATGTTGCTTGACTGCAGGGGGTTGAGAACCATGTTGCGGCGATAGTCGAATGTCAACTTCATCTTGTTCTTCACGATGTCCTCGTCAGCTGAATGTCTCATCAGTGACATTGCTTCCTTGCACTCATCTTCACTCAGGACAGCATCTGGAACGAATTGGGACTCTCGTCTGACAGTTGGTCCTCCAGACTTTTCTCCACCAGATGTTCCTTCCGCTGATGATAAACAAAATGGGAAAATATATTTTCAATACGGACGACAACCATGTACATTTAAAAACACAAATAACTTGGATTCTTACTTACTTAGAATATATTTTTTGTTCATTATTGTCTAAAGAAACATTATGTGCAACAAAGACAATAACAGATTTTGTGATTTATCTTTCTTTTTTTTTTTTTTTTAACAAATTTGCGATATTAGTTACCTTCAAATGATAATCTTCTGTTTTTAGCAGAGCATCTCTGAATAGTTTTAATCCTCCAGGCCAAGTACCCAGTGCCACTCTCAGCATCATAATAATGCTCCTAGGAGGGGGAAAGGATAACAAAAACAGACGCTTCATAAAAACATTTAAAAGGGAAAGACACCATGCTCTGGTAGGATTCAAAATCTATCAATATAGCATTTAACGTTACCACAACCATTACTGTGTTCAACTCACGTAGCCTTTCTTAGAGTAGGGGTCCCGAAGGTAGGGGAATAATGTCACAATTCCGTTGGCATACATTTCTTTCACCTGTCTGGGTGGTTATGTACTGCAAGAATGAAGAAATGATTTCTCAGTCAGATTCCCTGAATTTAATTTAGATTCCAAATTAATCTAAGAGCTTGAGAGAGAACACAATGGCCAACTGAAAACAATTAGCTAATTACCCATTCTTCTCTCTCATGTCAGCTGCCAGCATGTTCACCATCTTCCTTCTCGTTTCATCCACCAAGGACTTGGTTCGATTATATTCATTCATAATGCGTTCTCCACCAGGTTTATCGGTAAGAATGGATTCCACCAACTTAAAACACAATGCAAAACAGTTCAGCATGTTAGAATCCACTGCAACTCAAAAATAACTTAAATGCTGGAAATTATTTTTTGGGGAATGGATTTCAAAGTGTTAGAAGAAAATTTGCACTTGATAGTTAACTCTTACTTGCTTAGCTTCTTCATCGAGCCTCTGGCGTTTTCTGGAGGGGCTAACTGACACAATGACAGTATCCTGTGAGTCGGATGTGCTGAGCGACGATGGTTGTGACTGCTCAGGAGAGTCCACAGCGGAAACTGAGTCTAACCATGATTGGAGAAGCAGGATGAAGAAAAAACATTATACACTGTCTAATGAACAGATGGTTCACATGTCAAAGAATCAACTTTTCCATTAAATAGGCTAATATAGATTACACATTTAGCTGAAACAAACCTGTGTCATATTTGATCGTTAGCACCCCATATGAGGGATCCTTGACTATTTCTTCAAAAACATCGTCATCCAACTCAGTCCCTGAACTGTCAAACACTTTAACCCCTTCTGTGACAACTGGGACACCGAATTTAGCAAATGCTAGGAAACAGGCACAAAGGTTTGGGTAAACAGAAAGGTAATTATATCCAATAATTGAATCTACTCCTCACTAATATTTCCTGAATTTGGAATACTACCAATTCCACAATGTACATTTCTTACCTGCAATCAAAAACTCAGTCAGATTTGGCTCTGCTATTCTAATAAATCTTTGGACACCACCAAGTTTTGCTTTAAGCAGCATGCTCCCTGCAGAGATTATCAGCACATCATTTCTCATAGTTAAAAGATCAAACGTTCATTACTAAAATTAACAAAACATTTAATATATAACAATGTCATGCAAATTATCTGCTAATTGTGCTTTGCAAAAACAGCCATCAAGTTTAATTAATTAGAGGTAGAGTACATCTTCTAGTTAGTTGAGTTAATCCTTCTTAAATTAGTGAGTTTAGCCAGCTCCTCACAATTGCAGTCTAGTTACTATTTTACTGGAATCTATGGACTTTATAATGAATACAACACAATTACCCCTCCATATTATTTAACATCACGTTTTAACTTGTTGGAAATTCTTGTCTAGTTTGACTCACTAGCTAGTTAGCTTTATTAGCTAGCTTGTTGCTCATTTAAGCAAGCGATAAACTCGGTTACCTCAGCCCTCTGAAATGCGGTATTTTAAAATACTAAAAAAGTGTTTAACCATGGTGAACAACTATATAAGGTTTTTCAAAATGCTGCTTTTGTTGCTAAATAATTTGTTCAATAAGTGATTAGGACAAATTCGACCAACAGTCTTGAAGAAAAATTGCGCCTTAAAAATTGGATTGCACGCGCAGGGATAACTACTAGTAGCCAAGCTAGCTAGTTAAGCCAACTCCCCGCCCATTAAGTTTTAGCTATTTTACTGGAACCTATGAACGTTACGAAGAATACGACACTTATTACCCCCACATTATATTAAAGAAAACTTTAACATTACCTCTTGTTGCCATTGACACGTCTGACATTAGCTAGCTTTGTTACTACAGTAGTTCAGTACAATAGAACGTAGAGCTAGCTAGCTAGCTATCTCTAGCTATGTTGCTCGCACATTTTGAGCTAGCCATCCACTCGGCTAACTGAGTCTAAGCCTTTGAAATACGGTATTTTAAGATAAAGAAACAGCTGGAGTGTATGGTGAACAGCAATGTAAAGTTATTCTAAAATGATTCCTCTGTCAAAATGCCAAATAATTGGTTGAATTGTGAAAAACTTACCTCAGTCACTCGCAGTCACTCGATGAACGTTAGAATGATGGCCCCGTGGAAATGTTGATCCGTTGGAAGAAGGCGGCTGGGCGGGGCTTTCCAAAGTGCTTCTTACTCCACTAGTTTAACTATGAACATTTTCACCAACACTTGGGGACATATTACTCAAGCTGTAGTTGAAATAACTCTGAAAGAGTACATGTATTTTGACTCTGCATATTTTACACTGAGGAATTTACTGTGTAGGCCTACTGATCGTCAGCCTGACAAAGGCAGTGGAGTTCAACGCGGCGGAAATAAAAGACTGTAAAGCTAAAATCAATCTGTTCGACAAACAACTTAACTTCGTTACCACATCTCATGCAGATCTGATAAACCGCACGTCGGAGCTCGAACGCTACAAAAGACGATGGAACCTCAGAATTATCGGAATGAAGGAAGTAGCTGGAGAAGATATCCGAAGAGAAGTCATCTCACTGCTAGCAGAAATTGTTCCTCACCTACACCACAAGCTTGAAGAGATTGTGGATACAGTCCACCGCATTGGCCCCAAAATGAAGGATAACTCCAGAGAGGTGATCATTCAGTTCTGCATGCGGAAATACAGAGACGAGTTCTAGCGCTCCACTAAAGGCTCGGATGTCTGTAAACGCAAAGGTGTAAAGTTCACCGAAGATTTGTCTAAAGAAGATCGTGAAGCCCGCGCTGCACTTTGGCCAAGGATTAGTGAGGCTAGAGCTGCAGGGAAGAAAGCATACTACCGTGGTCCCTATGGCTACATAGAAGGCACACGGATCATCAAGGAAGGTTGATGTCAACCACGTTCATCCTCCTGGCAGGAGGTGTAAATGTGAAGGCTTGTTATATTTTTGCTGTTGAGCGAGATCGTTACAGTGCTCTGTTTGACAGAAACGTAGCCTATTCTGTGTGCTTAGAGCACGGTTAAGCGTTATTCATTTCACTTTATCTTTTTACTACATAGCCTATAGGCTACTTAATTTGATTTATTATCTATTTCTTATCAGTTAAATGTTCTCAGTGAAATCTTATTTCTCATGTACCTCTTTAAACGCAAGGGGCCTCCGTAACTCTATCAAAAGGAAAGCTTTCTTTCTCTTCTGCAAAAGCAAAAAGTCACACTGCACATTCTTGCAAGAAAGTCATTCCAGCCCTGATGACGAGAAGTTCTGGGCGAGTCAATGGGGGGACAGGATAATCTTCAGCCATGCTTCTACGAACTCTGCAGGAGTGGCAATTCTATTTAACAACCTGCCAGGCAAGATCATAAAGGTACTGACAGATTCACATGGCCACTGGATTTCAGTTGTTATAAACATTGACAATATTTTGTTTATCTTATTTAATGTGTATGGTTACATTAGTGTTCCCCCAAATAACAACCTACTCTCTGAAATTTCTAATGCACTGTTTGACCTGAAGCTTATGTATCCTACTGATAATATAATTATAGGAGGAGATTTCAACATGGTTATGGATGAAGCATTAGATCGCTTTCAGCCCAAATTTGATACCTATCATCCAAATCTTAACCTTCTCAATTTTTGTTTGAATAATAATATAGTGGACGCTTGGAGAGCTGGGAACCCAAATCTCAAACAATTTACCTGGTTCAAAGTTAATGGTACTTCCAAATCGAGAATTGATTATTGGTTAACATCAGCTAGCCTTACCGACTTCATTAAAGATACCTCAATATTCGCAGCAGCTTTGACAGATCACTGTTGTATCTCTATATCTTTCTACCCGGGTAAAAGAGAATCACGTAACAAGGGTTACTGGAAATTCAATGCTGATTTACTAAAACACAAAACCTTTTGCTCGCAAATCCAATCTTTAATTAATGAGGTAGCATCGCATAAAGACCTTATTTAGTCTCTAAGTAAATGGGAATTTTTTAAAACACAAGATTAGAAAATTTTCGATACAATTTTGTAAAAATTTAAGTAAAGCCAGAGCACAAGTGGAGCTAAAAATAACAAGAGAATTAAACTCTATGTAATAAAAGTGAAATGGACAATGAAACTAAATTGCAAATTCTAGCCTTGCAGTCCAAAATTGACGAATTATATATTTGAAAAGCTAAAGGAGCATATGTGAGGTCCAGAGCAAAGTGGATAGAAAAGGGTGAAAAAAATAATTATTTTTATAGACTTGAAAAAAGGCGGCAAGAGAAAAATGCTACAACCTCTCTCTATGTAAATGGAGTTATAAAAACATGCCCTAAAATCATTTCCTCAGAAGTTTCACAATTCTACAGGTCCTTGTTTAACTCATCATTCTCTGTATCTGCCTGTAAGACTTTCTTTGATAATATACACACTAGTTTACCATGGTTAGACCAGGAATTTAGAGGCTTATGCGAGGCTGAAATTAAAATAGAGGAACTAGATACAGTGATTGATCAATTATCTTCAGGGAAATCTCCAGGCCCTGATGGCCTTACGTCTGAATTTTATAAGTTCTTTAGGCTGGAATTGAGAGAACTATTGTTTCAAGCCTTTGTCGAATGTATACAAAATACTACATTGTCTTCGACTATGAAACAAGGTTTAATTATTCTTATTCCCAAACCAGGTAAAGATGCACGACATATAGATAACCTTCGTCCCATCACGCTACTCAACTGTGATTATAAAATTCTAGGTCATATTTTTTCCAACAGACTCAAGAAAAACCTACATAAAATAGTGCGTGAATCACAATCTGGTTTCATAAAAGGCAGGTCAATACATAACAACATCAGATTAATCCTGGACATTTTAGATTATCAAGACTGGATTGAGGATGACGGTTATATTCTTTTTCTAGATTTTAGAAAAGCATTTGACACGATCGAGCACAATTTCATAATTAACTCCCTCGAAAAATTTGGTTTTGGCAGTAAATGTATTTCTTTTATAAAAATGCTATATAAAGACATCAATAGTTCTATTTTACTTTCATTTGGAACAACCCAAAGATTCAACATTTCACGGGGAATAAGACAAGGATGTCCCATTTCCCCTTTTCTGTTTATCTTAGCAGCAGAAATGCTTGCTATTTTGGTAGATGAAAACAGCAATTTTGATAAACTAAATGTGTTTGGAAAACAAATTGGTATTGGCCAGTTAGCTGATGATACAGTGATCTTTTTAAAGGACCAATATCAAGTTGATAAAGCCATCCAACTAATTGATCAATTTTCCAAAGCTTCTAGCTTATACTTAAATTTAAATAAATGTGAGTTATTTGCAATTCATAGTAGCGAGTTGGACTCTTTATGTAACATACCGGTTAAAACATCTGTAAAATACTTGGGGGTAACAATTTCTAGAGACAGCAATCAAAGCGTTCAAGAAAACTTTGTTAAAAATCTTTCAAAGGCAAAACATATTCTCAATAACTGGCTACAAAGAGATATCTAATTTTTTGGAAGAGTTTTGTTAACTAAAATGGAACTGCTCTCTAGATTTGTTTATCCAGCCTCCTCGCTAGCGTTCCCACTCCACTTACTAAAAGACTGTAACACTGCATTATTTAACTTTATTTGGAAAAATAAGAATCACTATATAAATAAAAATTATTTAGTTCACAATTACGAAAACGGAGGGTTGAATGTTATTGACTTAGAAATAATGAATAGAGTTTTAAAAACTAAATGGTTAAAATCGTTTCTTTGTAATACAGACAGTTTATGGTTACGGTCTCTTCTTCAATATTTGGGAAAATAGGTGGCCTGGATTTTTTGATTAGATGTGACTTTGAGTTATCCAAATTACCTCTTAAATTGTTTGCATTTCATCAACAAGCTCTCTTGTGTTGGAAATTATCATTTTCTCACAATTTTAGTCCACACAAAACTTGTATTTGGAACAATCGTTTTGTTCTTCACCACAACAAATCTTTATTCTATGAAAACTGGGTTCGATATAACATTTTTTCCCTACTGGACATGGTGGACAATTATGGTAATGTTCTTAACTACAATGATTTTTGTTTGAAACATGGGTTTGTATGTCATCCTAGAGAGTTTTATGCGGTTGTAAAAGCCATACCAAAACCCATAGTTTCGTTGGTAAAAGGGATTCTTTCACATCAATCTGTAACATTCTCACTCCCATCTCCTTGTCTGGGTGAATTTTCTATTAAAAATCATAAATGCAACAATAAATATATGAGAAATATATTCATTTATAGACTTCATCCAAACAAAGTTCAACGTTATTATGTTTTCAAAGATTTTGACCCGGAGGAAGTGAAGGAACTGAGAATTAGTTATCTTACCTTTCCCAGTCTCCCTAAAGTGAAAGAACTTCATTTTAAAATGATAAATGACATATACCCATCTAAAAAATTCCTTAATACAAAGTTTAATATTGGTGATAACTCATGTCAATTTTGTGGAATTCACATTAAACTACGGAGCATATTTTCTTTTATTGTGACTCTTCAAAGTTGTTTTGGTCACAGTTGTACAGCAAAATGTCACATATTATTACAACTGTGAACCCCCTTGAATACAAACGAGTTAAGTTTGGTGTAATGAAAAAAGATTGTTCACAACAATATATGGTCAATAACCTTTTTCTATTTGCCAAATATTTCATTAATAAGTGCAGATTTTTGAAGACCCCTCCATCCTTTCCTCATTTTATTAATGACCTTACGGCTTTTGCTTCCTCGCTTTGTACCATTTCAAATGAAAAAGCTACTAGAGTAGCTAATTTCTTCAATGAGATATGTAACCTATAACTCCTAGGTACCCCTTGCAACAACCTACTTTGAGATGCATGTTTGTTTCCTTCCTTTCTTTACCTTGATTTGAGGATTCACTGATGCTAATTATTGTAATGAGCAACTATGTCTGACTTTTGAGAATTGTTAATAGTGTTTGAACATAGCCTATTTTGTATGTAAACTTGTCTATTTCTCCCCAAAAAAGTTTCGGAGCCAGGAACAAGCGCTAGACCGGACGAGTCGGTCTGGAAAGATGGCGCGGTCCATTTAGCGCTCTCGCTTGCCTCACTGCGCCACTGAGCAATTTTCATAGAAATGAATGGGGACGCCATCTTGGAAGACAGAAGTAGCTGTCTCTAGTTATATTAACTCTATGGTAGAGTTGCTGCCACTCCTGTCGTGTCGGCCGCAGCCAGGCCGCAGCCCGTCTGAAGTAGATTAACTAGCGAGGTAGAGAATTATGGAAGCAAATCGTGACCAAAATGAAAATGCATTTCCAGAAATGCATTTTCATTTTAAGAATGTTGCTGCATTATTTGACTCATAAATGGAATTAGAAATCAATCATCCTATTTGCATTTTAATTTTCAAGACTGCACATTTTATGCCATAATCAAAAAGAAAACAAAGCGGACATTGAATTTTCGTGTTCTGCCCACATAGGAACTAGCCTGGTCCTAACCAGACCCTCGTATATTTCATTTGTAGTTGTTACTAGTACAGAAGTACGGTAGCAGAGCCTGTTTAAGGAGAGCCTGCCCACTCCCTATTAAGCCCCATTGTACCGAATTGTGTTGCAGTTCCACTAGAGTTCCACCGGGAGTGATCGCGGTCGAGTGCAAAATGAATGGAAGTCTATGGAGCTAAACGGCTAAATTAGTCTCTTTCGCCTGATTGTCGTTGATAAATCTCAGATTTGATTATAGTTTTTACATGGTCGACATGGATTACAGGTCAAAAGTTGAATGAACGAGTACTTATGTCCTTTCGATTTCTTACGGGGTAAGTCGTTGTTGCCCATAACACACTAGCATTCTGCTAACGAATGTTGATTGGTTAGTGAAGGACTGACAGAGATCCCGCTTGATGGCATCCGAAGCAGAACCAGAATGTCAGAGCATTAGCAACAACATTAGCAAGCCAAAACTCTTTCTAGCATTTGTATTGACAGGGAGAGCCTAACTTGTCAGCTGTGTTGTCGATGCCTCAAGAGTAAAGTGAAAGTAACCAGAGCTTGTCGTCAAGCAGCAGCTCTGGTCGTACGATGTGTATGACGTCAATGCCATTGTCAAAGGCTTTTTAGAACAGAAAGGCGTCTTAAAAAAAAATCTAACACCCAGAGGTGTGTGTTTTTTTTGCCTCCCCTTTCGATTTCAGAATTCAAATAACTAGACAAAAAATTGTATCCTGAGAAAAGTGGATTTTGAGGGGTATAGCTCCATAGACCTCCATTCATTCTGCACTCGACCGTTAGCGCCCTCATATGGAACTTGAGTGGAACTGCAACCAGTTCAGAACCCGGAAGTTTCCCGAGAGTGGGAGTTCTCTCTTTATTAGACATTCTCTGAGGGTAGTATGGGTAGAACTAGTACCATAGAGTTAATATAACTAGAGTAAGCTACTTTTGTCTTCCAAGATGGAGTCCCCATTAATTTCTATGAAAAGTGTTCAGTGGCGCAGTGAGGCAAGCGGGATCGCGAGACTGGACGCGGCCATCTTTCCACTTCCGTGTCTTCCTGTCTAGCTTTAAACAGTGGCTCTTTTTTTCCCTAGCTCCGAGAGCTCATGTAAATCGGCTATCGGCCAATGTGAACTTTTGTGCTCGTGCCCTGTTAGTATCCGCCAGCACATTTGCAGGCAACTTTCATTGACTAAGCAAATAAATGGGTTGCTAGTTTACCCATTTCGGATTGGTTTCAAACTTAGCAAAAATCGGGAAAAATTATTCTATGAAAAAGCTAGTAGTATGAGCCAGGTTCGGGAATCAAACAAAACATTTTGGGGGAGATAGTTTTGTAAATGTTGAATGGAGTTAATAGAATAAAAACGACCGGAAGAGTCGGAAACCTAACCGTACATGCAATACCACCTACATCCACCGGGGCCGTTGCTTCAAGCCGAGGGGCGAGGGGTGGGGGCTTGACTAGTACAGAAGCAAAATCCAAATTGAGCGGAAGTACGTAGGAGGGCAGGGCCAGGCTAGCAAAGAACTGCCCACAATTGGGGTTATGCGCAACATTCTTCCGGGTTCTACAAAACAGATGTAACTACTTCCGGCCGGCCGCTATTGAGGTAAACACAGCGTAGTAAAGGCCACCTACTATAGCCGGTGTTTAAAGGAGCTACCCTTAATTACAATTTCCCATGTACACAGGATTGCCAAACGGACTTCCAGAGCCCCGAGTACCCTATTAGACAAAGTATTTACGTTTTACGCCTCCTCATTTATTCATAATTATGAAGGTATTATGTAGCTTTTGCTAATGGCACCGGATATAGCGATTGAGTTAGCTAACATGACAGTAAGCTAGTTAGTTTAGACTTGTATGCTATCAGTAGTTTAGCCTTTTTTTTTGCTCGCAGACGATTAAAACAGTCAAACGAAGACTGCATTTTAGCAATGGGGTTATAATACCAACAGTATAAATACTACGATGTCCTGTGTGTTTAAATGCTGATCAGTTAGGTAATCCACCTGACTGTAGGTCTAACGTGTCGACTGTAGGTCTAATGTAGACTGCTGTTCTGACAGGTGTTTCAGATTTCTAAAACATTGTTAGAATAATAATAAAAGTACTGAATGGATGAATGTTGTATCTTCTTGTCCACCAGTTTCAAACAAAGACAGGTTGACAGGTAATGTCAGTGTCAGAGCAGCTTGTCACTCTCCATGCAGAATAATAAAAAAGAATAATAAGAATAATAAAAAAAGCTTGAGAGTAGGCTAATGTTTAGGGATGGGTTTACTAGACCAATTCTTAAATCAGCAGTATCTGAATAGTAACAAAATTCAGATAGTGCTACGTGATTCAGAACCTGTCGTCATGATCTCCAGTCAGTGTTCGTGCAAAGCTAATCCCACTGCTGCAATGCTCATTTCAGAGCTCAATATCCAGGTTGTCCCTCTTGTTCATGCCTGCACAGAAACAACAATGGCACAAGCCCAGAACTGCAGTAAGGGTTGAGGAAAATGTAGGCTACTGTATACGTACAGTGCCCTCCAAAAGTATTGGAACAGTGAGGCGAATTCCTTTATTTTTGCTGTAGACTGAAAACATTTGGGCTTGACATCAAATAATGAACGTGAGACCAGAGATCAACGTTTCAGCTTTTATTTCCAGGTATTTACATCAGGATCTGATGCACAACTAAGAAAATATCACATTTTGTTTGAATCCACCCATTTGTCATGTGATCAAAAGTATTGGAACAGATATACTTAAAACATATTTAAGTGAATAAGACTTAATATTTAGTTGCAAATCCTTTGCTTTCAATAACTGCAGCAAGTCTGTGACCCATTGACGTCACCAAACTTTTGCATTCTTCCTTTTTGATGCTTTCCCAGGCTTTCACTGCAGCCTCTTTCAGTTGTTGTTTGTTTTGTGGGGTTCCTCCCTTCAGTCTCCTCTTAAGCAGGTAAAATGCATGCTCTATAGGGTTTAAGTCTGGAGATTGACTTGGCCAGTCTAATACCTTCCATTTCTTGCCCCTGATGAACTCCTTTGTTGTTTTGGCAGTGTGTTTTGGGTCGTTATCTTGCTGCATGATGAAGGCTCTGCCAATCAGTTTGGTTGCATCTTTCCTTAAATTGGCAGACAAAATGTTTCTGTAGACTTCCGAGTTCATTTTGCTGCTGCCATCATGTGTTACATCCTCAATGAAGATTAATGAGCCCGTCCCAGAAGAAGCCATGCAAGCCCAAGCCATGACATTACCTCCACCGTGTTTCACAGATGAGCTTGTGTGTTTGGGATCATGAGCAGTTACTTTCTTTCTCCAAACTTTAGCCTTTCCATCACTTTGGTAAAAGTTAATCTTTGTCTCATCAGTCCATAAAACTTTGTCCCAGAATTTTTGAGGTTCATCTCTGTACTTTTTGGCAAATTCCAGTCTGGCCTTCCTATTCTTCTTGCTAATGAGTGGTTTGCATCTTCTGGTGTAGCCCTTGTACTTTTGTTCATGAAGTCTTCTGCGAACAGTAGATAGTGATACCTTCACTCCTGCCATCTGGAGGTTGTTGCTGATCTCACTAACAGTTGTTTTAGGGTCTTTCTTTACAGCTCTCACAATGTTTCTGTCATCAACTGCTGATGTTTTCCTTGGTCTACCTGTTCGACGTCTGTTACTTAGTACACCAGTAGTTTTCTTCTTCTTCAGGACATTCCAAATGGTTGTACTGGCTATGGCCAATGTTTCTGCAATGGCTCTGATTGATTTTCCATCTTCTCTAAGACTCACAATTGCTTGTTTTTCACCCAAAGACAGCGCTCTGGTTTTCATGTTGTTTTCACCTCTGAATACAGTCTGCATAGACAAAACCTATCTTACCCAATCTGAACCTGAGTGTAGACATTCAGTGGTATTTATTGATTGAATAATGTATGTAATAGGACACACCTGGGCAACAAAACACACCTGTCAGTCACATGTTCCAATACTTTTGCTCACGTGACAAATGGGTGGGTTCGAACAAAAAGGTGATATTTTCTAATTTGTGCATCAGATCCTGATGTAAATACCTGGAAATAAAAGCTGAAACGTTGATCTCTGGTTTCACATTCATCGTTTGATGTCAAGCCCAAATGTTTTCAGTCTACAGCAAAAATAAAGGAATTGGCCTCACTGTTCCAATACTTTTGGAGGGCACTGTATGTAAGAGTTAGGCTATGTATGCAGCAATAAAAATAGTAAATTGGTAAAAGAAACTATTGTGATCTAAGGTCAGAAACATTTTGAGGTGCAGCGTAATATAGTGGAGACTCAGTTTATTTTCCGAGCAGTCTTCTTCCGACAACCGTCTGGTGGTCCCACCGCTCAAGAGCGCCCGGTCCCAACACAAACTCTCAAGAGATATGACAACGAAGTCGAAGTGGACTCAAAGAATGCAGTGTTTGGCAATCAACTGCAACAACTACCAGTGTGACAGTATTTATTTACAGGTCAATTTTGTCGGTAGCGTAATCTTATACACCTGCTAACGGCCTAGTAGTAGGCTAAACGTAATTCCTTCTAGGAATGGAAACCAGATAGAAACCAGAATAATGATATGGATATGACACTAAATTAAAATGAGCTTCTTAAATTAATTAGCTGAATTCATATATTTCATTGATAACTTAGCACTATTTGTGTAGCTATGTAGCCTACTGTAACGTTGTAGTTAATGTGTAGAGCTAGCGTTAGTGTTACCTCCTGGGAAACGGTCTACGGCTATTATAACGTTATATGAACTCATCACGTTATTCCTGTCACTCTAATGTAGAGAGTAATACAACTTATAAAATCCTTGAACTTCCCTGTCAATATAAGTTATTTGGGTCACCTAGCGCTGCAGATGTGTACAGAAGTGAGAAGCGGAAACGATTACATCTGTTTTCCGGTTCGAACGCTGAGCGCTCCGCATAACCCCTTTTATCACCCTACGTCACACAACTGTCATTTTCAAATTTTACATTTCGAATTGAATTTTTGTATCTATTTGCTGGGGCATATTTTGAAAATTAAATTTCAATTGTCTTTTTCGTTTTCATTTTAATTAAGTGAAAGAATGAGCAGTCTTAAAGAAGAAAATAAAAATGCTAATAGGATCTTGATTACTCATTTCATTTATGAGTCAAATAATGCTGCCACATTCTTAAAATGAAAATGCATTTCTGGAAATGAATGAAAGAATTTTGGTCACGATTTGCTTCCATAGAGAATGGGATGTGAGATGAGCGGTTACGTGACACTGACACATTAGTACATTCTGAAAATATTTTTTTTCCAAATACGTTATAATAAATATTGAAGTCAATCATTGTTGTTAAGACAAGTTAGCTTGTTAAAGTCTTTCAAAATTGTAAATGGAGGCTTTGACTCGTCCCCGTTGTTATGGTTACTTATTTGTATCAACGCGAATGTTTCATCGCGGAGTGATTTGTTATTGGAGGGAAAAGTCAGAGTGGGTTGTTGTGGGATAATTCAACTCATGGAACGTCTCTCGTCCAATCAGAAACAGCTATTTAAGTCGATAAACCCAATTGTTTTATAATCATTATTATTTTAAACCAAGCATTTGTTCAACATTTCATTTGGCCCTTTACACCATCTTTACTTTCAGTTTCCCTTCAGCTGTTTCAAACCAGCTGTTACAGTTTTTCTCAATTGGTTTGGCTCATTTCACGAAACAGAAATGACATTCTCAAAACAACACGTGCAAACCTCCAAACCGCTGGGCACTTGTTCACAACAGATTGGAATTGTTCATTCCTTTAATCAAATTGCAATTGTATTAGCACATCCTTGTAAATGACAAGTGCAATTGCCTACAGTTTGCACACATTTCAAATGATTTTGCACATCTTTGAAATGGTTAGGTATAATTGCCTTCAATTAGGCCAACTATCAATTGAAAATATCTTGCTGGTCTAAACTGACTGTTATTTCTCAGTCAAGTGGTTGTTCTCTGCAAAACATATTGGCATAATTTCCTTGTGTACATCATCAGCTGCACAATAGTTCACTCCACTGTCAAAATCTTTCAGGCACATAATACCATGAAAAACATAATGGTATATACTGTAATATGGATCTCTTGGATCATCTACTTACAGTCATTGTCAGGTGCAACTAGAACTTTACTAAACAAGGGGACACATCCGATCACCAATCACACAGTAAGTTTAGTTAGCTGACAGGAGCTATCCAGGAGTATAAATCCTTCCATCAAATATTTAGAGCTTGTCCCAGGCCAGCTCGGGGGAAACATCACTGTTTTTGCTGCCATTTCAGAGAATGGTGTAGTCACCCACATTCCCAGTCTTGGCCCATACAATACCCAGACACTCCTGGTGTCCTTGGACTGCCTGCACTCTGATCTTATCCCTCTACATGAGACCACTTTCTTACATTTGTCATTGTGTGGGACAATGTAAGCTTCCACCGTCACCCGCTCATCAGGATTCACTGCCCATCAAAGAATGCTAATGGTGCTCATATCACCTAACTCCCCATTCCTTAAACCTATCCAGGAGGTTTTTTCTGCATGAAGGTGGAGGGTTTATGAGCATCGGGCTCAAAACCAGAGGTCCCTGCTCCAGGCAATGGATGCTGCTTGTGATGATGTCACAGCAGATCAGTGTAGGGGATTGTTGCGGCATGAACAACAATTCTTCCCCTGTTGCATCGTAAGGGAGAACATCAGATGTGATGTCAATGAAATCTGTGGCCAGACAGACAGTGAGGACGACAACTAGTGAAACTCCAGCTTTGCTTTACTTTCTTACTGTATTTGTTTCCTTCTTGCCATGAAATGCACCCTCTGCAACTCTGACTAGGAGGGGGTCACTTGCCTGAAACTTACTGTGGTTACTCATACTACTAGTGTAGGTTATACATAATGTTAGTTTTGATGTGCTTATTGTATGAAAGTATATTGTGCTGTACACATTTCCTGTAACAGTAACCATGATGTATGGCAATTACAGTAACAATTTCCATGGCAGTGTAAGTGCAATATGTGATGTGAAACCTTGTAGGTTACTCTTGAATTACTGTAATCTTTTTTCTGTTTGAAACACATTTACATTTTACATGTATTCATTTAGCAGACGCTTTTATCCAAAGCGACTTCCAAGCTGTCTGCTTTACAAAAGTGCATAGGTCAATGGTCCTAAACAATGAGATAGCCACAAAAACATTGTGGTTAGCCAAAACATGAAGCATACATTACAGTATTGTTGCTTGCTTTTCTACAGGTGCACTCTTGCACTTTTGAGGTTCATTTTGTTTAGTTGTAACTTGTTTGGCTACATGCTCTTATGGTTCTTCTCTTTGGCACTTTCTGTATTTGGGTTTTTCACAATGTATGCTTCATGTTTTGGCTACCCGAAATGTTTGGGTATGTTGTTACTGTATGATCAGTGACCTATGCACTCTTGTAAAGCTCTCTTGGAAGTCGCTTTGGATGAAAGCATCTGCTAAATGAATAAATTTACACTGTAAATGCAGATTGAGACACATTGTATTCTGGAAAGAAAACATCTACTACAGTAACTGTAGCACAGTGCACATGAGGGATATTTCTAAGGTCCACTGCCATACTGACAAAACATCTAAACATTTTGACCTGCAGTGTTTACACAATGCCAAAGGGACTTTTCATTTTGGGGGCACTGACTATTTGTATGAGAGAAGGATTTAGTTTTGACTGATAAGTTGTCTGTTTTAGGAAAGAGATGACCCTTTGCAGGTGTTCCATGGTGTTTTGCTGAACCATCTGGGTTATTTTGGCAAATGTATTTAAAGGTTTGAGAATGTTCAATTTTTTCGAGCGATGAGCCAAAGCAATCGAGAAGGAACTTTTCATTTTGAGGGCACTGACTATTTATATGAGAAAATGATTTGGTTTTGAAGCATGAGTTAACTGTTTTGGGTGAGATATGACCTTTTGAAGGTGATCTATGTAGTTGTGCTGAACCATATAGGCTATTTTGCTAAATGCACGTGGAGCTTTGAGAATGTCATTTCTGTTTCAAGAATTGAGCCAAAGCAATCGAGAAAAACTGTAAAGCAGTCTACATTCAATCTGCTACGATACAGAGCAAAGATTCAACAGATCAATAAGACACTGAGTTCCATTGTTCCTCAAGTGAATGATATTCATGCAACACGCCATGCCAGTCCAAACATTGCATATAACTCAGATACAAATTCATTAATAATTTCCAATCAAAGCTACACAGCTGTCTTCCAGTTAGTCTAGTTCAGATTCATATCAACAGTACTGTAGCAGTTGTGTAATTTGAATTTTAGAATATTTAGAAAATAAACAAGACCCAACAAATGAAGAATCAGTCTTTATGAAGAGTTTTCAACAACAAACATTTCAGATGGTGTATAGAAGAGTACATGGCAAAAAATGGCTACATACATGGCTAAATTATACATAGCACAATATACATAAATAAACTTGATTTGCTTTTTTGCTCTGTGGATTCATGGCTGCAGGTTATATGTTTTTAAGTAAACCCGTTTAACAAGTGTTTGGGTTTATCACAGTCGTCTGCCTCGGCAAGTAAAAGTTATGACATACATGTTTCTAATATAAGACTAATATACTTGCAATGTAAATAGATTTTACAATAAACAACCCTTGACCTTCTTTAAGAAGTTAAATGAAGACTCCAGGTATCCATGTCAAGTTATCACGGACATATATTTCCTCAACATCACAATGTCATGTTTGGCATGTAGACTGGTTCTAGCAGGATAGATCTGTATTCTCTTCCAGAATATGTCCTCAACACCCCACCAGAGATAAATGAATAGGGTAGTTACAAAACAACATATTTCTGTCACCACACCTCACTAACAAGGATGTCCAATATACAATATTAGCTTTTAAGGCAATAATGAAAGGACTGGTTTGTGAAAAGATGTTTCACTTGGAAGATAATGCACAGGTCTGAGAGGTAAAGGGTTTATGGTTCAGAAGAGATCCAATGTGTTACCTCATGGCCAGGTGGTTCAGTAAGTATTACTTTAAGTATTATCACGACACCTGAGAGAAACTTTTCTCAGAGCAACAGCGGCAACACAAAGACAACTTTATAGCATACAAAAATGCACAAAATACACGTACAAAACATGTTTTTTGTTCCCAAAAGAAAAAGTTAATTTCATCAAAAAGCTACTTGCAGTTTTGAAGGGAGAAACACATGTATTTATGTAATCCAGAAACTAGTATGGTCCAAATATACACTTATCATCAAATGACGTATGTCCAGTTCTGAGTGTTCAGACATGTTGACCATTAACTCGTTGACAGACACCTTTATAGCGGAATCAAGGGAATATAACTTCCTATCAGTGCGAAAAAGGCATTTATCAGGAAATGGAATAGATAACATAATTTTGAAATGACAACAGACCCCAATTGTTCAGTCAGAGGTCACAGAGGACAAATGGCATTGCTCATTTACTCTGAAATAATTTCAGTCAGATAAACTGAGGGATAGGGTGCTGTTAGCTGCTCTTAAAGATCATATTTGATTACAGCTGCCCTCTCCCTGTTCAACGCCAGCAGCGGCACTAATTTCAAAATACACCATTACACTTTAGGAACCCCCCCCAACCATAAAAAAACATCACAAAATGTACAAAAGTACAAGTTGAAAAGAGATACTAACACATACACTGGTGCTCTGCTGGTTGACTCCAGGTATCATCTCCTCAGAGTTTATTAAGGAGGTGAACCCTCCTCTGTTATAGTCTATCTTCCTGTCTCCTCATCCTCATCCCCCTCTCCTTCCCTCCATCCCTCTCTCCAAGAGTGATCAGTCCAGAAAGCGCTGGCAGGCTTTTTTCCAGCGGCATGCTGTACACCACTGGTCCCGGTGCTCGATGCCATACACTTTCCGACACTTCTTAGCCTCTCCACGCACCCTCCTGGGAACAAAGGAAGAGGGAAGGAAGGGGTGGGGGAGAGAAAGAGAGAACTTTCAAATGAGTTAACGTTGTTGAACGTACATGTAGCACAGTTATTCCAGATTGCAGATTAGTAATAAATATAACACTACTATTATCATTATTATTGATAAACTATTTCATTAACTTAATCATGTTCCAGTTTTTTTTACTAAATATAGTTAGTTCAGAACAATGTAGTAATTTTGTACAACAGCTAGAACCTTTACCTGGAGGTCCAGTGCGTGCGTGGGGGAGAGGTACCGGCGGGGTGTGGCCTGATGGAGGCGCTGTGTTGCTGAAGCCACTGTTCCCCGACACTGACGGAGCGCACACGGAATGATCCAGCCTGGAGGGAGGCGAGAAAGAGGAGTGAGGGGAGGAGAAAGGGAAGGAGAGGGAGAGATGGGTTGGACAGATCAGATAGATGAGGAGAGCGTCATTGGGAGAAAGAGCAACATCGACACTCCCCCTCCCCCCCTGGTAGGTTAACCAACATCTATAACTACAACAGCAGATAGAAAGTAATGGTGATTATTATGGAGTGAAAGGAGTGAAGTTCCAAAGAATCCACATCAATAATGGCAAGACTATGAGCATCATTATGAAATGCAACACAGATCTGTTGATTAAAGAATCATTTGTTTTTACCATAAATATTTTAAACCTTATAATCTCTAAACTAATTATTGCATGCTTATATTACGAAACAGGGACTGACAGTGTGCACATCTTAGTCAGGATGTATGTTTGCTGCTAACACATGGAGGACCATGATCTCCACTAATGGCTCTTTGTCCATGTTGTTTACTGTTAAAATATTAGCTGCAGCTCCCACTGCTGCCCACTGGGTGGAAGTGTTGCACCAGGGTGAATGGAGGTTGGCCAGACAAAGGCAACTCAGTGATGGAAACTATGATCAAATCAACTGGGGAATTGCTTGGTAAATTTCACTGACAGATGATTGGCTCAGAAGTAGCTCTGGGGCAGGACTAAATGGAGTCTTGAAAACAAGTGTTCTTTGTCCAAATAGGACAAATCCCGAAGAACACTCACTGCCAACCAGCTGGAGCAATTAGGTCTGGGAAATACTGTATTTCTGCACAATTTCCACACAAAGTATGTGATGAATTTAGCCTGGCTGCTGGAGACGGGCTGGTCTCTGAAGATACAAACACGGCCTGTATTATATCACAACCCCATCATTGAGCGGTCACATCAGTATCGATGTGGTTGCAGATCTGTGTGTGGAAATCAGTCGGCTTTTATCCAAAACAACACACAATAAGCGCAGTTTTTTGCTACGGTTAACTATGTCTAATACTGCAGGTGTCAGATAACCTGAGGTCTTCAAGGCTTGTGTAATGGCTAGGAGTTCCCAAGGTCAGAAGCTCAAGATTCCAGCTTACCTGTTTGCAGTGTGAGGTGGGGTTAGGGGCAACCACACAGACAGGAGCAGGGGCCTGTGGGTTATCAATAACATGGTCAATACAGACTTACACCTGTGATCGTCATAGCTACAACCCATGGCCACAGGTGTGTTGACACCTGACAATCACAATATATGAGATTGTTGGACATCCTATTTTAAGACCATGGACATTAACATGGAGTTTTCCCTTTTGTAGCTATATAAGCTATATAACAACTGCCACTATTCGGGAAGGCTGTCCACATTAATTTGGAATGTGTCTGTGTGAATTTGTGCTTATTCAGACACAAGTGCTTTAGGGAGCTTGGGCACTGATGTTGGATGAATAGATCTGGCTTGCAGATGGAATTTGAAGCAAATATGTTTGATGGTGTTTAGGTCAGGGCTCTGTGTAGGCAAGTTTTTACCACACCAAATGCATATCTATATGGACCTCGTTTTGTGTATGGAGGCATTATTAAGCCAATTAACAGAGGGGGCTTTTTTCAGGGTTTTGAGGCTAGAGTCCTTTAGCCTGGCTCTGCCCTCCTATGTACTTCCGCTCAATTTGGATTTTGCTTCTGTACTAGGTCTGGGAGCTCGGCTCTAAAGTCGGTTTCCAGAAACACATTTTTTGTAGATCCAATCAGCGAACAGAGGGAGTGGCTGAGAACGATGACGTTGATGTCGTGCACTAGTTTGAGTAGTTCAGTAATGGCGGCGGAGAAAGATGCGAGCGAAACTATTCTGCGGTTGTGGCAACGCTGCCGAATATCCATAGGTTAAAGCCGGAGCAAGAACATTCCTTGCTGAGTTTGTTGGTGGCCATGATGTTGTGGCCCTCCTCCCCACGGTGTTCGGGAAAGTTTGATTTTCCAGCTACGGCAGCTAGCTCCGTTACAGTAGTGGTGAAGGAGTTGGCTAAGGGCGAACGCTTGCGATTGGTTATGGCAAATCAGAGTGGCTCTGGGCAGATCCAATAGTTTTAAACTTCAACAGAGGACCCGCCTTCAAGGAAGTTAACGTTTGTCAATGGAGCGTTCCAGACCCTCTGTACAAATGAAATTTACGAGGGTCTGGTTAGGACCAGGCTAAGAGTCCTTAGCCTACTGGATGAAATATTAATGCTAAAGCATAAATGTCATTCTAGAAAACTAGCAAAACTTTGCGGCAATGGGGAAGGTCTTTGGGGAAGGCCCTTTCCTGTTTTGGCTTGATACCTGACCTAAACACCATCGAACACATTTGGGATGAATTCCAATGCCACCAGCAAACCAGGTCTAGCCACCCAACATCAGTGCCCAACCACCGTAATTGGGCTAAATAGAAGTAAATCCCATATAAAATAAAAGTAAAGGAAGTTATAGAAACAAAGTGGCAACCAACTTCATATCAATGCCTATAATTAATGTACCTAGCTCCTTTAGCATCAACAGTATTGGAGTTTAAAACTTTATCTGCCATCATAGGATACAACATTCAAGAATATAATAGTTAATCGTCATCTACACCATATATATTTATTTTATATTTCTTATAAGAACCTATCAAAAAGTATCAATACAGTGACTCTGAGAAATCTATATACGTGTATATTAGAATCATCATCTCCACTCCTGGGGGTGGTGAATTAAGAGGATGAAGGGCCCCATCTTCACCCAGCGCAATTTACTTTGTCAACGACGCAAATATCATTCCTAGTTTGCACTCGACGCAAAGCAGACTTTTCCCTCCACAGACGCACGTCAGTAAATTTGGAAATGACCTTGCGCTCCCGGGGGCGGTTGAGCGAAAAAAGGCGGAGTGTTCCGGCGCAAACGTTCCCTGGTGCTATTTTTCTGTTTCAGTAAAACTATTCCGCCACAGACCGGGAAATATTTGGTTTATTCGCCATGTAGCCTATGTTACACAAACACAGAATTTACTGTGGCAGGAAGGTGCAAACAATAAACATATACGGGTCTTAAATTAAGTAAAAAAGTACAATAGTTAAACTAATTCTAAGAACTAAACAATTTAAAAATATAACAATTCAAAAAGAAATATATACATAAAAATAAGAATACAAATTTGAATGAGCAGCACGAGTAGTTAACAACAAAACTGCTCTGCCTTTCCAATACAATGTCACTTTTCTATCTTTTACAGCCCTGATGAGAACGTCAGTCTCCTCGGCTGTGAAGCGCTCCTGGCGTGCGCCTGGCAAATCCGCTGTTATAATAGCAATCCGCCATGGAACAAGCGCGCCTGCTCTTAAAGGGAATGTGAGATGACGCTCTGATTGGTTTATTGCACGTTACGCCCAAACCACACCCATTAGTAATGTAGCTACTTCCGACCAACCCATTTTAGATTTGCGCCAGGCGCAAAGTCATTTATCCCAACGGTATAATAGCAACAGCGCCGGAGTCCCGCCGACAAAGTTACTTACGCTTTACGTTTTGATACTTGCGTTTCAGATCGTTAAAATAGGGCCCGAAGTGTGCTCCTTACCTGGTAGGAGTGTTCTGAGTGGACCTGCCAGATGCTTCCGGAGGCAGAGGGAGCTGACAGGCTCAGGGGGCTGGGCTGGGAGCCTCCGTCGCTGGGGGATTCAGGCCTGGAGAGTGTGAGGCTGGAGGGGACAGGTGGAGGAGGAGTGAGAGGGTCTCTCTGATGGATTTCAGTATAGTAGAAGTCCTCCTCGCTGCGAGAACAACGCTCATGTTCACCACTTTGGCTGAGGGAGAGAGGGATGGAAGGAGGGAGGAAGCGGAGGAAAAAAATAGGGATGGAGAAAATAAGTTTGAATGTTTATGCCAAAAACACTGTCCTATCAGTGTGACAGCTTCATGAGAAGGTGGTGTTGAGGTGGATATGTGTCACTCACCCCAAGTGGAGTGTACGAATGTGGCGTTTGATCCCCACCACTGATGTCAGCACTTTTCCACAACTAGGCCACAGACACCTGTAGGCCAACTTCACTGAGTTCTGGAGGGAGGGAGAGATGGGGGCGGAATAAGTGAAAGAGGCAGAGGAAGGAACAGGGAGGAAGTTAGAGAGAAGAAGACTAGGAGGGAAAGATAAATTGCGAGTGTGTAGAAGTATGCAGGAATCTTTCTTGGGTCTTAGGTTTCAAAAATCACTCTCTCTGTCTCACACACACATGTTGGTCTGTCCTCTCACCCTGCGTCTCCTTGGTGCTGGTTCATCAAACAGCACCTGCTCCAGCTCCATGTCCAATCCCTCGTCAGGGGGCATGGCCAGGCTACCCTCAGCCTCAGTCATTGGTGGAGAGGGATCAGGACTTCCGTTGCCACAGTCCAGGCTCCAGTAACCACTGCTGCCACTGTCAGAGAGCTCCCCTCCACCACACTCCACACCTGCTACACACACACACACACACTCCATAAATGGTATGACTAGCAGCAGCAAGAGCCAGTTTATTTGAAGAGTGCATCAATCTATGCCTATGAGTGTCTATGTGTGTCTGCGTGTGTGTGTGTGTGTGTGTGTGTGTGTGTGTGTGTGTGTGTGTGTGTGTGTGTAAGTGATTGTGTCTGTGTGTATATGTGCATGTGAGTTTTTGCCTTTATGTGCCCATTCCTGGATGTGTGTGTGACTCTCCCCTCTCACTTATGTCTCTCTGAGGTAGACTCTGCAGCAATGGGCTACAGGAGAGGCTGGTGAGCACCAGAGCTGCCATCATCTCATCCATGTCCACAGCCTCAGGGCTGTGGTTGCTACACATCAGAGTGGACAGGGGAAGGAGGTCAGGTTCTCTCTCACACACACACACACTCAAAATACATACACATACACACACACACCACTGTAGCCTTACCTCCTTGGTACGTCTATGCAGGAGGACACAGTGAGTGGTGAGCTGACAGTGCTTGGGGTGGTGGGTGGGGGTGGAGGTGTAGAGGGGGTGGTCCACACGTCTTCCACCTTCCTCAGGATGTGCTGTCCCAGAGCAGGAAGCAGGATAGACACCTGGTTATCCATATGGTTATGCTGCTGCACCACCCCACAGCACTCCTGTCCTCCACATATCACATACACCTGGAAGAGACCAAGGATGTACACATAAATACATATATACAGAATATAAATGTAAATCATATATTATATACACTTAGTCTAGGCCTTCACCTTCTGCCCTGGGTGCAGCTTGACCCTGCCGAGGTGGGGCTGGGGTCCAGAGTCTCTGTGTAACCCCTGAGACTCCACGGAATCCTCCTGGGAGGGGTACACCAGTGCTCCCATTGGAG
Organism: Hypomesus transpacificus; assembly: GCF_021917145.1. Classification (NCBI taxonomy): domain Eukaryota; kingdom Metazoa; phylum Chordata; class Actinopteri; order Osmeriformes; family Osmeridae; genus Hypomesus; species Hypomesus transpacificus. The sequence continues at coordinate 4,422,822 of NC_061071.1, read as the reverse complement.
AACGCTTCCCTAGACGAGTTTTGGGTATCATGTCTGTCTGTCTGTCAATCTGTCGCAACGTTTGTCTCTCTGTACAGTCACTAGCACCACTCTCCTGGTCTCCTGCTTCTGGCCAGGTAGTAGTAAAAGATGACAGAGACATGAAGGAGATCTGTGACAGAGGGAACAGTTTGATTAGTGGTTAGTTAATACCACACACAACTAAGAATGCATGACTCATGTAAACCTGGAATTCCAGAGACCTTCTAGAATATGTTGATACATTTCAAACTGACACATGGATCAAACTAAATAGAAACCTTAAAAGCCAGAACTTCCTGTCCAGACATTCGAGGAAGTTAGGTAGTCCAAGCTAGGCCACGCCTCTCCACATTAACTCAGTCTGACCTTTTTACACCTTCAACATTAACTTTTAGGCAGTCATCGTGGCTTTTCCATCATGAGTGATGCAAATGTGCACATCAAAGCTGCAAGAATCCCGGAGTAGCTTACTCATACCGTCTGAAGTTACTGTAGTGTATGTGTGTGGATGGGTGTTCGTTGTAATGTGTCACATTATTTGTGCATTTGTCTGAATGTGTATGTAATAGAAAACTAACTACAGTATATAAGAACCCCCCCCTCCGATAGATGTCTTTCAAACGGTGACTCACTGACCTATTGGTAAACTGATCACACCAGTTTGTCCCGATTCTAATTGTGAAACATGGTGCTGACAGTGTTACAGTGATTGTCCCTACTGTAGGTTCCAGCAGTTGCATGTGCAAGAGGAGCCTGTTACAGGAGAGAACTTGTATGAGGCCGACCACAAGGGCCCTCACATAGCACCAGTAGAGTCGTCGATGGTATAAAGTATTAAGAGTAGTCTTAATACTCTTAGTTTCATGGACATACACATGATAACCACTTCTTAACCTCCACTTATAGTAAAAATAATACAGTTATCCACAAATGTACCAAGTTTGTTGGTAGCATTTGTGTGCATAGCAGCTGTGTAATTTTGTTCATCTTTACTCTGGTAAAGCTGGAATATGATCATGAGGCTATCATTACAGTTACATTTATCATCATCTTTGTCAATCTTTGTACTAATTGTCATAATTCCACTTTTGCACAATACAAAAAGTCCATGTAAAACGACCAGATACGGATCAGCCGACTGCATTTTCTCCAGATTATATCACCGTGACAATTCTGAGTTAGGGGGTCTTTAATGTCCTGTGTCAATCAATATGACATCATCATGTTGTTAGGTAGGCTGGACCTTAGAAAAACAAGCCCCTCCGTCACATGCTGGAGGGAGTGTCTATCCCCTACCGTCGAACCGAGGTATAACATCACATACCAACACACTACTGCAGCCTACCTTCATTGTGTGCTTCTCTAACCATAACAAGTCTTCAAAAGTCGGTCAAAGCAACCATAACGTTTAATAACATTGTAGTTATATTTCAAAATGGACGTACATTGTCGAGATAGCAACTGTAGCACTGTTTCTCGCATTCCCTAATCATTTTGATCGTGTTTGCAGAATTTATATCATGCTATTTAGCGTAATCTATTACTGCATAAAAGATAACTCACTCTGTTTACAATTTGCACTCGTACGTGGCATTAGTCTATGGGACGTATAAAGTGGTAAACTACTGTGGGATTAAAATAGTTACAGCAAAATTCTAGATAAGACGACTTTACACTTTAGATTCTGCCATCGTGTAGGTTACACTGCAAAATGACAACTTATTCAAAGAAAATTAACATTGTTCCAAATGGCAAAACTATTGCCTATAGCTCGTAGGTAGAATTGTCCCATAAAAGTTGATCTACGAGGTATTTGCAGTGGTTCCAATACAGAACTAAGTCATTAAATCTAATTCGAAATAATACACACTAAACTGCTACACTTGTGAATTTATTCGTCAATAACATATGCCTACGGACCACGCCGAATTGTATAGGCCTACTAACGCCACTTTTCTTTGAGAACAACAACACAAAGTTTCAATGGGTGCTTACCGTATGTTATAGGCTACACACCCCCTTCCCTTCCAGCTCGCTCTGACCGGCTGTAACTTGAAAATGCTCTGTTCTCTCTGAAAGGGGCTATGCCTGTTAAATCCAAACACGCAATGGATTATTCTCCAACCAGTGGAACGGATTTGTTCACTTGCAGAAATATGTGTATTCAATCAAAATACCAACAGCTCTCATACTCAGATCGAGGTTTATAGAGTGGATAGCGTTAACGCTATGGAAACACCATTCGTGACGTTTAATACAGCCTCCAACATGAAGAGGTTTGAGGTGAAGCGGTAAAAATCCATGTCCGGGTTTTTGGCAGTGTCTTCCAGCAGGTTTTCAGGTTTCGTAGTAAACAAGCCTAACCATGTGGCAAAGATGTCGAAGCTCATTGGTCAAACTATGTTTTCCAAGACACACGCCCCACGATTCTGTCCTGTTTACAGTGTGGCCTAAAATGTATCTCGCTGAACTTTATTTAATGTGAAGTCCTGTTCACACCAAAGAATGCATGTTTGCGGTTCTGCATTTATATCACGAACGAGGAGGAATTCCCCTATGTAGGTTATTTAACAAGCATAAGAGAGCATCTCTCTCTCTCTCTCTCTCTCTCTCTCTCTCTCACACACACACACACACACATACCACCACGTTCTGCACGTACATCACGTCATCATCGTCGCAGCAGTTCATCAGCGCCTGATGGAGCCTAGGCTACTTGTGAGACAGATCACCCGACTTTGCAATTGCAAATAGAATTGCGACTTGTGATCTCGCCGATACGCGATTGTGTTGTAGGCCTATCAATCGTTCCAAACAGACAGCAGCACCAACTATGTTACAGCAATTTTCAGTATACTTACATATTAATGTATATCGGTTACATTTCATTCTGTTCGGGTTCACAATGCCTAATCATACCACTCTGCTCACTGTTCTTTCTGTTAATACTGTATTAGCACAGGCATAATTACATACATACTGTTTATCCGTTTAATCGATATTTGTGCAAATCACTCAGCACTGCACTTTAATGCTTATTTTGCACTTCTGGTTAGATGCTGTAATTTTTTTACATTGTAGAGTAGTGGTTAACATTATTTAGATACTAATGTAAATGTTCTACATTTTATATTTTCTACATTTAAATTCTAAACTTTTATGCACCTTCTTGTCATAGTAAATTCCTTGTTTGTGCAAACTTACTTGACGAATAAAGCTGATTATGACTGATTCTGATTCTGGTGCTAAATTGCATTTTATTGTCTCAGTAGAACTCCTAATATAAAAATGAATCTAAAAAGCAACTGTTTAATTTAAGCCAAGCCAAGGAAGTAGTTTGGTCAATAGTACAGAATATACAAAGCAACCAATTGCATTCAACAAAACATTTTACTATATAATTGCTAAGTTGTTCATTAATGTTCTATTCAGCAATTTGCCTGACAGCCTGCCCTCCCACCCTGTTCAAAATGGCATTGATGGTTGAAAGTATTGATTAGCAGCAGCTGTGGGGCTACAAGCGACTGGAAGCTTTGCACCAAATCTTGAGTATAGACAGAACAATGTATTGGTCAGGGCAACAGTAACAATCACAAGTTCAGTGTGAATGTGTGTGTTTGTAATAAACGATCATCCCTTTTGTGAAGTGACTCAAATGTTTTAAGAGTAACAAGACAGAAAGTCCCAAATCACACACAAACAGTTGCAACTCCCCCAGTCTGTAGGTGCGTTCGACATGGACTGCGGCTGCATGAAACGACCGGCGAGAGTAGCCGCTTGCAGGCGGGGAGGAGTTGAAAACGGCTCTGTGAAGTCGGACATTCCAGCTTCTCGTGGTTTGCTGCGTTGATGTCAGTCATGGCCGATCAAGCGCTGTTTGCTTTCTTTACTTTATTTATAATTTAATTTAGTCTTTCCGGAAGTGAAGAGGCTGACTAAACCCCCTTTCTTCAACACATTTTTAATTCAATTAAACTTTTTTGAGCGTTGGCGAAACTGAAGGTGTCCGAATATTACAAAACGCGTCAAAGTTGTCGTGTGTGAGTCTGGCCAATCATGAAATAGCTGTGTCGTCACTTGAACCCGTGCAGTTGCTCTTGAGAAAATGCGCTCGGCTACACAGCCGGCAGTTCTTGAATCGATCTCACGGTACTTTGATGGCGACGTCACAGTGACGTGTCCTCGGCGCCGTCTCAAGTCGGACAAAAAGTCTAACCAGAATGCACTTTTTCAAGTCAGCCGCCTGCAGCCGGCTGCGGCGCCGCATGAAGTCGGGTCATGTCGAACGCACCTAATGGACACAGGCGTTCACACGCGTCACGATAGGCAGTATATAGGATCTTTCAAAACAAGCCTATTTCATTTGTCATTTTCCTGAGAAAGCGACCTACGTTAGCCAGGGTAGTTTCACTCGGTTAGCCTATTTAAAGGTCTCTGACAGTCAAAATCACTGTTTACAGGCAAAGGTCGAGCTGGTCTTTGGTCAGATGTGTATATTGACCAGTTTAGAGCTAAACACTCTTGCCAGAGCCTGGAATCGAGCCAAATCTTTGGAGTGACTTTGCATGACCGGGTCTCCATCAGTTCAACACATTTGGATTCAAGTTCAAGTAATGCCACTGCATTTCACAGTCAAAACTGTAGTTTATGTCAAGTGTAGATGCAAAAAGCTTTATTTTTCACAACTGACATGGATCCTATCCACTTTTACATGTCTGGAGGGTCATGCAGAGGCCTGCTCAACAGAGTTCAACAGAGGATGCTGAGAGAGAAACAGATCCCTTGCTGGACTACCCCCCTCTAGCTGGACAGCTTCTCTTCAGCCCTGACCCCAGGACAGCTTCATCCAGCTGGCCTGCCCTGACTGCCCCTGCCTGCAGGCCCTGCTTGCCCCTGCCTGCCAGCCCTCCAGAGACAGACAGTCACCCCACAGACACAGTAGCTCTGCAGACTGCTTTTCTGAGGACATTGATGGAAAAGGACAAACCAGCATTTTTTACTTTGATGAAAGTCTAAATGTTTAATCCTTTCCATGTCCCAGCATGCCAAGCTGCTGACTTTTAGTGTCTTAAGTAATGAAACCAGTTCAAGTTATAGACTTTTGACCTGAATCCAATGATTAGTCATCTGAATAAAAACCACTCAACAGAAGTACTGCTTCTTGGATGATTTGTGCTCCACATCAGTTCATCACATTTGCCTTTGTTTCCATGGGATACATGGAATTGCTATTTTCTGCTCCACCATTGTGTAAAAAAATATATAATTTAGGACAGCAATTACATTTTTGTGTTATCCTTTGCATTATACACATTCATTCAATGTTGTTAAACTCAACCGATTGTTGTCATTTTACCATACTGTTCATATTGAACAGACATCAGTGTTTGGGAAGATTAGGCCTACTGTATGTTTCCACTTTTGATTTGTATATCCATCGTAAATTTGGTCTCTAATTTCAATTGGAAGTGCTGGTAAAAGGTCTCAAAAAGTCTTAAATGTAACTTGTTTACACCTGTAGACACCCTGTGAAGCCCACACCCCCCACTCCAGAGACAGTTGGTGACAGAGAGGTGCAGACATTAAGTTAAACATAGTTATGCCTTAAGAGTAGAGTAAAAAATAGAGACTAAATGTGTAAATGGATGTTGAAACTCAGTTCTCTGAGTTGGTGCATGTCAGTTTAGGCAAAGGTTGTCTTTTAAACCTCTTGGTTTAAAAAGAATACAGATTTGATTGGAACTCTCTCTTTTATACATTTATAGTTGGATTTGACATTTAACAGCCATTTAATTCATTAAGCAAGTTGTTTTACTCAAACAACCATAACACAGTACATATGGTTAACAAAGCTGCAGTCAGATTTGGCAAAATTGTTAGCTTGGATGTTATCTTGACATATACATGGAGGCTTGATGATGATGCGCACGCAGCTTCAAGGTAGAAAGACGCATTCCATTCAGACCCCCACCCCTCGCCTCTCGGCTTGAAGCAACGGCCCGGTGGATGTAGGTGGTATTGCATTTATGGTTAGTTTCCTGTGTCTTCCGGTCGTTTTTATTCTATTAACTCCAGTCAACATTTACAAAACTATCTCCGCCAATAATTTTTGTTCCATTCTCGAACCTGGCTCATACTACTAGCTTTTTCATAGAATAATTTTTCCGGATTTTTGCCAAATTTGAAACCAATCCGAAATGGGTAAACTACAGTGTTTCTCACACAGACTAATTTGTGGCGGTGCACCACAGAATCAACACCGGCCGCCACACATTGAGTTTCGTAAAACATTTTTTTTTATCGCTATTTAGGTTAAAACACGCAGCGTATTCGTTCAGCTGCATTTTATTTCCCCTGCTCTCTGTCACTCATGCGTCTTTCTCACATATGGATATGCACAGTCACAACGTCAGCACACGCAACAATGCATACATATGCCGTTCTAGTAAGACCGACAGCTATATCAGCGAGCCTTCAGCATTAGTGCCGTAGCTAAAAGTCGAGGAAAGTTGAGGCTACTTTTCGCTAGGTACCTTACTCACATTAACATTTAGTCATTTAGCAGACGCTCTTATCCAGAGCGACTTACAGTACTCGAAGTTTCCCCTTCGTTCTTTTGGTGAGAAGTGTCAAGAGCTAGCTACTTACCCGGCGTCATGGAGCCGACCAGTTAAATAGTTGTTTAGCACTAGCGTTGCTACATGCATAATGCAGAAATGATATGTTAGTTGTTGTTAATTTTGTGAAGATGTGAATCATTTTGGATTAATATTTAATGTAACAAATTATTAACAAATTAACTGTGTAACGAATTATTAACGAAGGAATTATTACCCCCCCCCCGGTCTGACAACCCCCACTCCCACCCCGCCACAATTAGATTTCTAATCTGTGGGAAACACTGAACTAGCACCCCATTTATTTCCCTACGTCAACAAAAGTTGCCTGCAAATGTTTTTATTTTTTTATTATTGCAAAAACAGAACAACAACTCACAAGAACTCAAGCAGGGGAAAGAGAATGTACATATAATACAAATGTTTTCAAAGTGCAAGAAAGAACTACCTAAGCAGTAAAACAAAAAAAAACAAATCAAAATGGGAATTACTTGAAATAACACAAGGCAAAATGGCTATGGAAAATAAAATTATAATTTCGGAGCGGCACACAAGGGGAAGTGAATCAAAACAGTAGTTTCTGAGATATATTACTACACATTTTTCTTGCAATTACACTAGATTTGATCTTTTTCAGTGATGAAAAAAACAATTTAAAATAATTCTTAAACCAGACAAAGGAAGGCTTAACTTCTCCACTTACTGCAATGAATATGATATTTACCCATAAGAATAATCATATTGACTAAATCTAATACAGACGAATCTACATCATCCATATAAAAGAGGATGTGTGGCAAGGTGAGAACAGGGACACCAACAATTTTAAGTGACAGCCAATCATGTATCTCAGACCAGAAGACGTTGGACACGGGGCAAAAAAAGAACATGTGCTCCAGAGTCTCATCGCCACCTTACAAAAAACACAAGGGTCTACATCAAATCTGAATCTGTGTCTCAGAAAGTCAGCGACCGGATATATTTTATAAATTATTTTAAGGTGAGTTTCTTTTACTTTCGGGGAAATGGGCCATTTAATGAATTTAAAATTGAATTTTTCTATGGGCAATGCACCCGTATTTGGAACCTGTACACACAATCCTCTTCTATAATCAACATATATATATTTTTTTAAGCATCATTAATATATCTGTTATTACATTTACTGTCAAACAAAATACAATAATTTATAACTAAATTCGGTAAAGTTGGTATGGGTCTTGTTCTTGCATACAACATTGTGCCTCGAATTAGCTGTAATAATGTTACAGGTATTGCATTACAAATCTTGATAAATTCTCTAGAAGTACAATTTAAACTATATTTATCCAAGAAAGCTTTATACACCAAAAATGTACCATTATCATCTATAATATTGTTTACAAACACAATGCCCTTTTCATACCAATCTAATTTGAATAAGAATTTCCTGTTGATTACAATGACCGTATTGTTCCATAAGGTGGATCCATGTGGAGAAAAGTTATGGGTGAATATCAGTTTCCAAAACTGTAGAATTTGTTTGTGGAAGTTTGATAACTTAAAAGGAATTCTGGTCAACTCAAAATCCCACTGTAGAAAAAATTCAAGCCCTCCTACTTTTTAAAATATATTTCTAGGTATATGAAACCACATAGAATCTGGTTGAGAAATATATTTTTTCAACCAATTAATTTTAAAATTCCCAAACATTGATTTAAAATCCAAAGCATTGATTCCACCCATAGCATACTCCTTAACAAGCTGTGATTTCTTAACATAATGAGTTTTATTTCTCCACAAAAATTGGAAAATGACTGAGTTGGCTTTCTTAACATTACCAGGAGACACATACAGGGAGTGACTTGGATAAATTACTTTGGAAATACCTTCTGCTTTAGAAAGAGTAACTGTAACAAGGATGGTGAGGTCTCTGGTAAGCCAGCAACTCAGAGATTTCTTCATATCTACTATACGGTTAGAAAAATTAACATCTTCCCTTCTGATAGCATTTTTAGACAGAACTATCCTTAGATATTTCACTTCAGATTTAACCTTGATTGAAGAAATAATGGAATCCGTAGAAGAGTGGATGGGAAGTAGCAAAAAAAAATTACATTGAGGGTTAATCCTGAAGCTTTAGAGAAAATCGAGATTGACCCATGGGTAACATCAACAATGAATTTATCCTTTAAAAGGAGTGCTGTGTCGTCTGCAAATTGACTTACTTTAAATTCCTTATCAAATATCGCGATTCCATGCAACTCAGGGTTGTGATTAATGAGCATGATAAGTGATTGGTTGGCCAAAATAAACAGTTTAAGAGAAATCGGGCACCCTTGCCTAATACCTCAAACGAGCACCTCAAACCTAGAAGTTATACCAGGATTCAGGGACACAGAACTATATATGTCAGTATAAAACATCTTAATTATTTCACAGAAATTGTTCCCAAAACCTAAAAGATCCAAAATCTCAAATGAAAAGGTATGTTCAACAGTATCAAAAGCCTTATAAAAATCTAGAAACAAAATAAAAGCATCAGTTTTAATGAGTTCTCGATAATCAAGCATGTATAGAAGCAATCTGGTATGATTATGAATGTTTCTACCCCTCATGAAAGCTGATTGACACTCATCAATAATATGCGATAACCCCTCATTCAAACGATTAGCATAGACATGTGCCAGCAATTTATAATCGTTACATAACAAGGTAATTGGTCTCCAATCATCCAATAAAAGAGGATCTTTGTTAGGTTTGGGGATAAGAGTGATGAGACCATGTTTCATAGTTCTTAAACCCCTGAATCTGATCTAAGAAAAAACAACAATCTTCTTTAGAAAAAAAGGACTTATACAAATTACTATAAAAAGCTTTGATGTGTTCATTTACTTGGTCTTGGTCCTCAACAATAGTATAATTAATATTTAACTTCCGAATACTCTTCTTTGTCTGTCTCTGTTTTTCCAGACTAAAGAAATACAAAGAGTTTTTTCCCCTTCTTCAATCCAACGAGCCCTCGAACGAATAAATGCCCCCTTGGCCTTTTCCAGATACATATTGTCAAGATTGGACTGTAGATTGTTTAATTCAGTCTGCTCTTCCAGTTTCTAATCATCTTTACAGCACAGCTTATTAATGTGACTAATGATGTCTCTTTGTCTTATCTTTCTAAGTGTTGATATTTTTTACTTATCCTAATAGCTATTTGATCAATTTTGAACTTGAACCATTCCCATTTACTCAGAAAATACATTTCCAATTCACCTACTTCTATAACCAGTTGTTTAACTACTTTACAAAACTCAGCATCTTCCAAAAGGGTATTGTTAAATTTCCATATGGAGTTTATGTTATTCTCTCTTCCACCCGGAGAAAGTGTCAAAGATATTACAAAATGATCAGTCAGGGGTGATGCTGAAATTTCGCACCCATTAACCTCATTAACTAAACTGTCTGAGATCAACCAATAATCCAATCTTGAGCACTGGCCATTGTGAGATGAGTTGAACCAGGTCAACTGAATTCTAGTTGGGTTTTTCATTCTCCAATAATCTAATAGATTATTTGTGATCAATTCAGCTATTGTTTCGTCAAATGTGTGGCAATGCCTCTTTGATGGTAGGCGGTCTAACCAAAGATCAGGGCCCAAATTAAACCCCCCCCCCCTATTATTACTCTATTTGTTGAAAAAAGCATTTTCCATTCTGCTAACCACTCACATAAGGATGAGAAAAGACCTTTGTTCTGTGCTCTATTGTTATAACCATACACACATAACAAAATGTAGTTTGTACCATTCATTTCTGTTGCAACCATTAACCAATAGCCGTTAGAGTCACTTTTATGGTCAATAATTTTCCCAGTGTAGCCCCTTGCTAGTATTTTATTTCATATTACATCTGTTTATTGTTTTTCTGTTCAGATAAACTATTGCTGTTAAGTTTAATATATTTTATGTAATATTTCCGCTGTTAATATTTGGATTTCGTTTAATGTCAGCCTATTGGTTGATTGGTTTGAACCTTGACCTGAGGTCGTGATATATATATATTGGAAGGAAGGGAACAGGGGGGAGTTCATATCGGAGTTTGGGGTGGTCTGAGTGTTGATCGGAGCGTTAGCGAGGATAAATGTGTTGCCAACTCGGGAACCATATTTTGCATGTAGCCTAACTGGTGAGCTGTCGGATAGGCAACTCCATTGCAGGTTAGTTACAATTCATAAAGGGACTGCGTCGGATTGGAGAAGGACAGAATTTGGCGGAAAGCCAAATTCAAGAACTTTCCAGTCTTACGGACATTCAAAGACCTCAACGAACTCTGGTCAAACTCTCCGGGACACCGTCGACCTACTCAACTTTCCAACCATCGTCACGCCACGAGGTACCTGGTTGGGCCGTGTGTTGCCCACAGACAGCAGCCGCCATCTTGTGGTGTGGGCCAACGTACCCGAGCCGGACTGCAGTCGGTATTTGACGGACTCGGTTTATTATTTTCTATTAGTGTCTAATAGGATAATTACGGCCAGGGATATTGTCTTTTCAATTGTATTGTATTTTGTGTATATATATTAAATGTAAAGATTGTGTTGGATAAGTTGGATGCTGATGCATTATTTGTATTTAGATTGGGACCTTATAAAATAACGGCTTCTAAATATATTCCGATATATATTATATATATTATTATTAAATATATTATTATTTTTGCAAATATTAGTTTTAAAGAACTCAGAGCACCCTAGCATTTATTTAATTTGAGTTATGCCCGAAAATGAGGCACGAGGGGCGCTACACCAGGAAATCTGTTTAATAAAACCATAACACCTGCCGAATGTGACGTTCCATGACCGAAGATGAAAAAGATAGTCTTCCCATTGCAATTTCCAAAATGTCGTGTCAGCCTCAGCTGAGTGGGTTTCTTGCAAAAAAAAACACAATTAGCCCTTTGCTCCTTACAAAAAAGAAAAATATCCTTACGTTTTACATTATCTTTCAACCCCCTAGTATTTAAAGAAATAAAGGACAACATTTAGGTGATAAGTATATTCTATAAACAAAGCCCAAAAGAGTGTAACGATGCGCAGGAATGAGCAAATAGTCCACAATCCACACAGAGTACAACCAACCCTCCATACAGCGTAGACGGTGAAAATGAAAAACTACAAACCGAACAGCCATTATAGCAAAGGTCCATCCAAATATGAAATGAACTTAAACATCCAGCACTAGCAACATACTGGCGCGCACAAACATTCCAGTCATCAACGCAACCAACTATACTTCAACCACAACATCTGGTCATTTAACGTTGGGTGTTCAGTGACAACCTACAATAAAAAACAAAGTGCGGGTAAGTGTCATCTGAGCATTTAAATGTCAACCAAACAACAAAATAGCTCCTCATTCAAACGTGAGTGCAGGCTGGATTCCTAACAGCCATTCAGAGATAGCAAAAGTGTTCAGTCAGGGTCCACTCTCCGGTTATCAATCAGAGCGTATCCTTCTTTCAAGAATGCCCTTTTACCTGACTTTCTGGCTTCTTGGACCAGTGGCCATAGCTTTGCACGTGCCTCCCGGTCTTCTTTCGAGAAGTCTTCTTTGGAACGTATGTGCATGTCCCACACACTCTCGCTTCCTTAAACTTCTACCAAACATCATCCCGCACCGTTCTCATCCCGAACTGAATGATGATTGCTTTCGGTGTGTTATGTGAGATAGTGGCATCGCCTTTCCTCCCCAGCCGGTGAACGGTGTCTACGGTGTCTTGCAGCCTCTCCACAGACATTTGAACAATTCTTGTCAGTATTCCGATGACAACTTCTCTCGTGTCCTCTCCATCCTTTTCAGGGAGACCAATCATCCTCAGATTCCACCTTCTTTTGTACCGGGTTTGCTCTGCATATGCTTCCTTCAACAGGTTGTTTTCTCTTTGTAGGCCTCCTATTCTTTTCTGGAGCACGCAGATTTCTTCTCGGTTTTCCTTGATTGTTGTTGTGTTTGCTTCAATACGTCTGTCGAAACTTTTCAAAAGTTCCGTCTGCTCGTCCATTTTACTGGTCAGAGCTTGTATTGCTTGTAGAATTGCAGCGCCATTATTCGCGTCCTCAATTCCATCTTCGTGTCTCTATTTCTTTGGCTTTGGCTGTTTAATTGGCGTTTGGTCTTTGTTAATTTTGTTTTCTTTGGATGAGTGCTGCACCGCTTCCATTTCTTCTTCCACGTCAAGATCTCCACATGCCTCGTGGAGAGCAGCCAAGGTGTAATTGTGGTCGGACATGAGTTCCCAAAAATTTGAAAGATAGAAAAAGAAACCCAGGACGTTGTAATATCTTACTTTTATCACATAACTTTGTCACTATGCTAAATAGCTGTCTAAAGGAGGTGTTGTTACGCTAGTTAATCACATTTCAAGGACTAAAATTATACTTTTTATCAGATCCTGCAAAAGTGCTGCCACTCACTCCGCCATCTTGAGACCCCCCTCCACATTTCTATTCAATCTCGCGCTCTCGCTTGCCTCACTGCGCCACTGGGCACTTTTCATAGAAATGAATGGGGACGCCATCTTGGAAGACACAAGAAGCTTACTATAGTTATATTAGGTGCGTTCGACATGACCCGACTTCATGCGGCGCTGAAGCCGGCTGCAGGCGGCTAACTTGAATCTAGAATTCTGGTTAGACTTTTTGTCCGACTTGAGACGGCGCCGAGGACACGTCACTGTGACGTCGCCATCAAAGTACCGTAAGATCGATTCAAGAACTGCCGGCTGTGTAGGCGAGCGCATTTTCTCAAGAGCAGCTGTTCGGGTTCAAGTGACGACACAGCTATTTCATGATTGGCCAGACTCACACACGACAACTTTGACGCATGTTTTGTAATATTCGGACACTTTCAGTTTCGCCAATGCTCAAATCCGGACCAAACTGTTGAATTGAATTACAAATTTATGGAAGAAAGTGTTTTACTCCGCCTCTTCACTAACGGAAAGACTACGTTTAATTATAAATAGAGTAAAGTGAGCAAACAGCGCTTAATCGGCCTTGACTGACGTCAACACAGCAAACCACGAGAAGCTGAAATGTCCGACTTCACAGAGCCGTTTTCAACTCCTCCCCGACTGCAAGCGGCCACTCTCGCCGGTCGTTACATGCAGCCGCAGTCCATGTCGAAAGCACCTATTAACTCTATGGTTCCATTTCAGGAGACTCCGAGACCTTAGCGCGTCACTAGCATCTTGTCATATCACGCAGTCGGAGCACAGCTAGATAATCAGTGTCAGCGCTCTTGGGTACCCAGCATGCAGTGCGGTATGTCAAAAAACGCCAGAACTTGTGGAAAATAGTTTGGTCACCCTGAGAATGCATGTTGTGTGGTTTAATCGGAAGTGAGAGTCGGCAATCGTCAATTAATAAACTCAAAGAGTTGATCATGGGCTGCGCCTTACACCCAATGCCAATTAGGCTACTCTTGATTGTAAATTGACTGTGGTTCTGGAAAGCGGTCTTCAAGCCATCTTTGAGAAATTTGGGAAATAGTGTTGCGATCAATGTGCTTTAATTGAGGGAGGCAATTTTTGGTCGACATCTAAACCTCATACGTTCGCAACTATGGTTTCTGCGGTGCAGTATATTCACCATGAGATGCCCTTCTTCAATCCGTCCTAAGATCACCATGTCCAATTTAATAAGGGGAAGTGGGATGTTCACAGTTGTAGTGAAGCACAGCAAAACTGAAATGACATGTAAAGGTACCCCCATTGTGATTGGCCAAACTAACTGTACCTTCTGTCCACTGTCCTTTATGTGCCGGTACCTGCTATGCCGCCATCGGGCGACGCCTCATGAGCCCCTGGTGGCCAGTGACGCAGCCGGAGCCATGGCCATGGCCATGGCCAAAGCCATGACCAGATTGTGGCTCACGCAGCGCCACCGAATCCTGTGCAGGCGCTGTGGCCTGTCCCTGGAGCTGCATATGGCGCATCCCTTCGGATCGAGGCGGCCACCTCTGCTTCTGCAAAAGTGTCCACGTCCAAGCTTGACATTGTGGAAGCGCAGAAACTAATAAGCACCTGAGATTGGAGACTGTGTGTTGGGCAATGTTTGCGCTGCTGGTACACAATACCGAGGCTTGAATTAGATAACGCTCAGCGACTATCTCTACTCCAGGCATTGTGCTCAAGCTGAGTGGGTCTGAGACCTACGGAGACCAATGTAGTCAATAGTGTCCTGTGGCTTCATACATTGCTAATGCTAGAATGTCCCTTTGGATCTCCATGTGGCCATGGTGATCCGCAGACGTGCTCTGTGCTCTAGCCATCAGAATCCACATTGTCTACGTGGAGACATCCGTTGAGATGCCCCGGAACAGCAGAGGCTTTGCTGACACATTGGTTTTCACATCCTCATGTAGCATCCCATGGCTGCCGACGGGTGCTAGAGGTCAGGTCTTTAGAGGCAGCATAAATCTGTCCTGTATAGATGAGAAAGCTACTGGATCATCACTATGCTAGAATGTCTCAGAGATCTCCGTTACTGCATACATACTGCATGTGCTAGCAATCTTTCTGGAAGTATCTCAGGAGATACCCCGGATACCATCCAGGGAACAGCATGCTGCTGACACTTTGTTTTCTTTCCCACTAGATAACATATCCCTGCTAGATGGTCAGCGCTGCTCTAGAGGTCTGCCCCGCGGGTGGATGAGAAGGGTACCCGGGAGATGGTCGATGTATGGGGCTTGGTTATGGGCGCAAGTCTCGTCGAGCACTGGGTCTGGACGGGACGTGCTTGTGGAACGGCTCCGTAGATCACACATCAGATGGTATCCAACATAATGAATATGCACACATAGCCTTAATCATCGTTAATGCGTGTATGACCCGGGCATCCAGACAACACATTGTTTTTCCACCACTAGTAAATAGTGGGATGTCATGTGGTCCTCTTGTGGCTCAGGAGGAGCGACGCTCCACTCTACACATTAATAGACTGGCGGAGTGCCGGTGTTTTAGGGGATTTCACTCGTTGCGCCCTGCTCCATTGTCATGCATGCTGCAGCAAAGGCAGGGAGCGCTTCCCCATGTACAATCCGCCAAAGTCAAACCTATGTTCATGTATATGAATAAATGATGAAATCAATCACGTGAGTGTCTTGACTGAACTTGTTTTTGTTCATTCTATTGACGCAAAGTTTTTTTAATTTACATTTGTAAGTACAAAGATTGGTAATATGGGCAATTTATTCACACTTAATTATTCATACAAATGTAATGAAAGCATTATTTTCCCCCAATTCTTTTTTCTCAAAGTTAAACTTTCAATTTGCTTCATGAACAGTCCACAGTATGTAAAAGAAACCAGAAAATTTAAAAAAGAACAGGTAACACTTTAGATACAGGTGCTTTATATTATTACATTTTCTATATTATAAATAATGCACATTGTTGAGCATGCTATAGGTTAAATAGTTAATTAATGATTTCCTGTTTTATATACTATATAGTCAAATGTTGTCTGCACTGTTAAAGAAGCCTGAAAACCACACATTTTGTTGCCAATAACTTTGTTATTGTTTATCTGAAATTAAACTTGAAGTTAAACTAAACACATTGGATTGTAATTTTTAGACATGATACTTTCAAAAAAAAATCTTAGGAATTATCAAAGCAATCCTAATTTATGGAGCTTTTAAAATAATGTATGAATGTACTCCAGGTAAAATAATTCACAGTCAACCCTATAGTTCTGCACTCCTGTCTGGTAATGGAGGTGAAGATTCCTCCACCTCATTCTCTTTTTCATCCTCTGGGGGTGGAACAGGGGGTGGAGTTGGACACTTACACCTTCTGCTTACCTGTGCATACAATGGATTCCAGTCCTTGTCACTCAAACTTGCCTTCACCTCCTCCATCAAGGAGGTGGAGGTGACAGGCATGGTAAAACCATCCTCTGTCGATGTGATCGAGTCTGAGTTGATGTCTGGCTGCTTGGCTGGGTTTGATCTAATTTTCACTGTAGACTCATAACCTGGGGATACCAGGTTCACCTCATCCAGGATGACCTCCACAGGAAGGGCTTCAACCTTCCTATCACCCCCAATAATATCATAGATGTGCTGGTGAAGATCCTCCACAGAAGCCCCCTGTATCCTTTCCAGACCCAGGCCCTCCTCCATGGGCCGAGGCTGATGGATGGTCCCCCTGTTGGTGTTTACCTGGGGTGGGTCAACAAAGAGCAATGGGAGGGCAGACGGGAGGAAAGAGTCCATGTGGCCTTGGGGTGTACAGAGCTCCAAATAGGGGGTTTCTCTGTTCACCTTACCTGCAATAGGAGAGAGCAAGTGACTGAGAAAAGTCTTAAATATTAACTACTTAATATAGTAAACTAAAATAGTTACAGTATTTTACAATGACTATGACCATTTAAAAAAATTTTTTCATAGTTAGCTCAACATCCGTCTGTGCTGGCTATACAATTAACACATTTCTTGTTGCTTTGACACAAAATGTATAGCTCAACCAAGACCAAAACAATCAATTGTTACTGTCCAATTTACCAATGCTTTCACATTTTGTTAGAACAGACAACATCATGTTCAAAACCTAACTTATTGGCTAAAGTCAAAGTGAACAGCTGTTCATATTGTGAGTTGAAACACAAATATATCCCCTGTATTTTATTGTATTGCTACTGAGAAACAGCTGGTTGAAGTTATGCAAATACAGTAAATCACAACTGATTCCCAACTTGGAAACACTCAGGTGTTGAGGTTCTTTCAATCGCATGACTGTATGGTATATATAGGGAGGACCTCTTTGGGCTGATCTTGTGTGGAAAAAGAACAATTTAGAGCAACACGAAGAAAGTAAGTATATGTAATGCCTGCACGAGGCAGAGGAAGTACCAGAACAGGGGAGAGGGAGGGGAGTTAGAATGCGTGCTGGCACTCAGACAAGGGCCAGAGCTAGGGTAACTGATGAAATTCTGTAAATGGCAGCTATATTGCATATTTATTGAAGTAATGTCCTGTTGCAAATGAAGCCTTTACTGCAGCAATTATGTTTCTGTCTTTTTTTTTTTATACAGTTTTTAACCGTACATTCTATAAAGCGACTCTGAGATGGGTCATACATTTTTTGTTCTGAATTTCTGCAGCAAAAGAAACAAAATGTATGCATTTACTAAACCCAACAAAACAAAAATGTAAAGAGGCTTCAAAAGAAACTGCAACGCAAAACACAATCTATGATCCATACACTGTGAGACCTGACACATACAGTACCAGTCAAAAGTTTGGACACATTTTCCCATGTTTCCAAACTTTTGACTAGTACTGTACACACGCACGCACACATACAGATACACACACAGATACACACACACACACACACACACAGCTACACATACAGACACACACACAGATACACATACAGATACACATGCACACACAAGCAAAACACAGGTTGGCAAATGATCATGTTGTTCACATCACGTACAGTACCAGTCAATAATGTGGACACATTTCCCCATTGAATGTTTCCAAACTTTTGACTGGTACTGTGTATAAAAGAATGCAGTTTCTGTAATTACATCAGATTTGAGTGTTTTTATGACATTGTGCTATGATTGGCTAAATGTTCCCGTTGAAAGAGAACGTGTGTTAGTGTTTTGGTAGACATGGTGTATTGTTCAGTGTATTTTTGTGTTATGAAACTTAGTGTTTAGTTTACAATGTGTGATTTGAGCATGATATGAACAGTTTTACTAATTGTGTGTGGTAAGTGTGTTGGTATATTAGTTTTTTTCGATTGCTAGACGACAGTGGGCACAACTGAAGCCACATGTGCAAAACTCAAACTACAGTCTGCACAGCAGCAGTTCATGTGGACCAAACTCTTGTTTTTCATTGCTTGAACACAGTTTTCAAAACTCTACCCACTTATCCCATGGCTTTAACCACAACGTGCAAAACACTGTGGATTCACAGCACTTTGTTCAAATGCCAACACACTGCTGTCAAAACTGTTAACCACAAATTCAAAACAGAATGGAATTCAGCCTGGTGCATTTCAAACACTGCTGTTGCAATTTCAGCTGAAAGCTTAAGCAGGTGTTGTTCACAGTTTTTTTCAATCGCTATGACAGTTTTTTCAATACCTTTAACAAGTTTTCTAAACTCTTAACGCACCATCACACCTACCACACACAGTTGGCAAAACTGTTAATTTCATGCTCAAAATCACACATCGTAAACTAAACTCCAACACTAATTGTCATAACACAAAAATACACTAAACATGATACCATGTTTACCAAACGCTAACACACGTTCTCTTTTCAGGAACATTTAGTCAATCATAGCACAATGTCATAAAAAATACTAACAGGTGGAATTACAGACACTGCATTCATTTATGCAGGTATGTGTCAGGTCTCACAGTATATGGATTATAGATTGTGTTTGCAATGCAGTTTCTTTTGAAGCCTGTCTACATTTTAGTTTTGTTGGGTTTTACATGCATTTTGTGTCAAAGCAACAAGAAATGTCTTAATTGTACAGCCTACACAGACGGATGTTGTGCTAACTGTGTTTAGAGTTTAGGAAACTTGTTACAGGTATCGAAAAAAAGGTCATAGCAATTGTAAAAAACTGTAAAAAACAGTAAGACTTGTTAGTGAACACATATATATATATATAGGTAGAGCTCATAAAGACTCATTTTGGAAATGGAACAAGGACGGGTTGGTAGAAATGGAACAAGGACGGGTTGGTAGAAGGAGAAGAGTGGCAGGGAGAGGGCTGCGTGGAGGAAGACAAAGAAGACAAAGACCAGTTATTTCAGATGAAATAAGGGCTACACTTAGAGACCATGTTGTGAACCATGGTCTCTCATTGAGAGAGGCAGGGTTGAGGGTGCAACCCAATCTGCAAAGATACACAGTGGCATTTCTAAAGCGAATTTTGTGCTGCAATGGCCAATGGTGGTTTGCTTCTCAACACACCACTCATTGGCCCACACAACACAGAAAGGCTTATAGCTTTCCTAGAACAGCTCTATGCTGAGCTAGTGCCAGCAGAACAGGGAGAGCCAGTAAGAAACTCCCAAGTTTCTGTCATAGTTTGCGATAATGTTGCTATTCTCGGATTTGCAGCTGTCACAGATTGGTTTGCAGCACATCGCAGATTTATGGTTTTGTACCTGCCTCCATATTCACCCTTCCTCAACCCAATAGAGGAGTTTTTCTCTGCCTGGATGTGGAAAGTGTATGATCACCACCCACATAATTAAATGTCTCTTTTGGAAGCCATGAGTGCCGGATGTGAGGACACAAGTCTACAGGACTGCCCCGGTTGGATAAGGGACTCCAGAAAGTTCTTACCCAGGTGCATGGCAAGAGAAAACATTATATGTGATGTTGATGAAAACCTGTGGCCTGGTGCTAAAGAGAGGCATGATTAGCCCCTAAATTCTGTGTTAGTTACAGCATGTACTTTTAGTTTCTACCTTTTTTTCTCATTACTATAATTCCATAAATTGCTACAGACAAAATAAAAACATATATCCATTGGAGCAAACTTCTTATTTTCATTTACCTCAAAGAATTGTTGTGTAAAAAAAATTAAAATAAACCATGTGAAAGAATATCACTTTGTATGAAGTCACTCAAATTATTGAAACTGCAAAAATAAAAAGTTTGTATTTTCTGTATTGGTGTTTGACGCTAGTGTTTTTCTCAGTGTGTTCTGAGTGACAGTGCAAGGCCGGCCCAAGGCATAAGCGAACTAAGCGGCTGCTTTGGGCCCTCGTGGCCACCAGAGGGCCCCCAAGAGCACATTAAACAACAGTTTAATGTCATTTATTTTAAAGCAACTCAGAGGGGCCCCCAAATTAATTCTGCTAAGGGCCTGTAGCAGAGAGTCAACAGACAAAGCTTGGTACCATCCACACCTTTCCCCTACCCCCGAAAAGGGGGAAGGGTCCTTCCCCCTTTTGTCCTTATCTCCCAGAAGATGCTTCAAAGGCCCTGACCCAGCATGGGGTCAGGAACAGAGACCACATGGTCACACAGTATCAGACAATGGAGTATAAGGGAGAACTTTCTTTTGTGGAGTTACAAACATATTTCTCAAGGACTACATGGCTCATGGACACTAATTCAATGACAGTAGTCGATGTGTTATAATGTGTGTTTTCTCATTTACCTAGAACGTGTTTAATTGATGTTTGATTATAACTCCCCTTCAGATATAGTTAAATCAGTCAATCTTGATATCAAAATAATTGTATCATACTAACAAAACCAGTTATGAACGTTGTATTGCTCTATTCTGAAGTTTAAGCATTTCATGGACATTTGAGATAATGGAATTTAAACTATCAGCCACTTCACACCTCTGGGCAGATCTCAAGACGACGCCCAGGTGGAAGTAACTGACCAATGAGAGAGGTCACCTTCACACGGATGACCCCCTGTTCTTTGGAGTATAAAATCGCCGAACTTACAATCACCCCCGCTTGTTCGTAGGATTAACTTGGGGTGAACGCGTCACTCTCTAACCTTTACCTCATAACCTGCACCTTCACTTTGCGCCCGGAACTTTGACGAGAGATTCCGTTTCCTATTCGTTGGATATAACGAACCATTGACTCCGTTCTTCAAACCGACAAAAGTAACTGCGATTTGCAATATTTCTTACTTGTGACATATTGGCATGTTGTGATTGAATTGTCGATGTTTGATTGTATTTTACAAATGATTTAACTTGACCATCGTTAGATCAGTTGCTATTGATCGTCCATTGTTACTATAGAAGCCTCTTCCTCTGTACCTCTTCCTCACTCTCTCTCTCCCCTCCCCCTCCACACGCGCTCTACGCAGCCATTGTGCCAGTGCGCTCTCATTAGAATTTAGGCCTACTGTACTGCTTTAGCCCAACTAACCCATAACTTATCTGGTATGTGTTCACTATAATTACATTCTCTTAAATAAATCATTGTGTATAATACTCGCGTATCTCTCACGTTATATGATCTGCTCTACTTTCATAGAATTCCCTACTTAAGATTAGACTGATTATTACGAGTGCTATTATTCAATATTATTAAACAAGGTTTCCTCTGTCCCTTTCACGAATCAGAGGTGGTGCCCCCAAGAACGACTATACTTTATTATAAACTAAGTATTGCTAATCTTAACCGTGCAAACCACACTAAGTACTGGAGCCCCGTGCGAGGCTTTGAAACAGATTGAAATGAGCGATTTATAACTTGAGATACATCTTCCGTCTGAAACAGAACCCACCCTCCCACCCTTTTGGTTAAATTAACGTCCGTTGTATTTAACTATTCCCCAAATAGCTACAGTTTTAAACACTGTTTGAATACTGTGTGTGTACTGATTGAATTGGTTTTTCGTAACAACTGAATGTTTGTGGTTGCTATTTAGCTTTGAGCTAAAAGTTGAGCGAAGGTACGCGCGTGCGCAGTGACACGGCGTCCCGTCTCATTTCATTTGGTAAATCTAAAGGCAGCGCTTCCAAGAGAAGGCATAAGAACCTCTTAACGGGTCATAACCACTACTTATATTGGTACCATACACGCTTCTAAAAGGTGTATCTTAGTAGTGTTTCCTATTTTGGGTTAACGAATTACCCTTGAAACTGATAAGTTGTTCCAGTAAACAAACATGCGGTTTAGTCCTAGAGGACTTTTATTTTGAAAGAGACTTAAGCAAATTCACCTTGAAACTGATAAGTTGTTCCGAGAAACAAACATGCGGTTTAGTCCTAAAGGACTTTTATTTTGAGTGAGACTTAAGCGAATTACCCTTGAATCTGATAAGTTGTTCCGAGAAACAAACATGCGGTTTTGTCCTAAAGGACTTTTATTTTGAAAGATACTTCACAGTTCTTTACTAAGCTATATGCTTCAATATTGTTAAGCAATTCGTCATTGATTAACCTAGCTTTTCGAAAAAAGCTTCACTTTGTTTTGCATGTAATTCAACATTAATGTAAACACTCAACTTTCTAGAATCAATAAAGTACCAGTAAAATAATTATTGAGACAGTGGGTCGCTGTAATTTAAAGACTTTTATTGCGTGCTTAACCGGAAATAGTTACGCTTCGTCAGCAAGACTTGTAATTTGATTTCATTCCGCGCACTAAAAGTGGAAGTTGTCAGAATATCGGCGCTGTTGACCATCCTGAACTGTAATTCTATTTACCCCTCATCAGTATCCAATTTTAACACAATCACTAAATAATAATTAAACGTAAAGTGTATTATTTTTAGTTTGCCCACTTTATTTGCGATCAGTCCAAAAGGACTTTTGTTTGGAAGTAGCCGGACAACGCAGCCTGTACCGTCGCAAATTGTTAAACTATTCTTACATAGATTAACCTAGCTTTCGAAAAAGCTCCACTTTGTTTTGCATGTAATTCAACATTAATGTAAACACTCAACTTTATAGAATCAATAAAGTAACAGTAAAATAATTATTGAGACAGTGGGTCGCTGTAATTTAAAGACTTTTATTGCTTGCTTAACCGGAAATAGTTACGCTTCGTCAGCAAGACTTGTAATTTGATTTCATTCCGCGCACTTAAAAGTGGAAGTTGTCAGAATATCGGCGCTGTTGACCATCCTGAACTGTAATTCTATTTACCCCTCATCAGTATCCAATTTTAACACAATCACTAAATAATAATTAAACGTAAAGTGTATTATTTTTAGTTTGCCCACTTTATTTGCGATCAGTCCAAAAGGACTTTTGTTTGGAAGTAGCCGGACAACGCAGCCTGTACTGTCGCAAATTGTTAAACTATTCTTAAATAGATTAACCTAGCTTTCGAAAAAGCTTCACTTTGTTTTGCATGTAATTCAACATTAATGTAAACACTCAACTTTCTAGAATCAATAAAGTAACAGTAAAATAATTATTGAGACAGTGGGTCGCTGTAATTTAAAGACTTTTATTGCTTGCTTAACCGGAAATAGTTACGCTTCGTCAGCAAGACTTGTAATTTGATTTCATTCCGCGCACTTAAAAGTGGATGTTGTTGGAATATCGGCGCTGTTGACCATCCGGAACTGTAATTCTATTTACCCCTCATCAGTATCCAATTTTAACACAGTCACTAAACAATAATTTAACGTAAAGTGTATTATTTTTAGTTTGCCCACTTTATCTGCGATCAGTCCAAAAGGACTTTTGTTTGGAAGTAGCCGAACAACGCAGCTTGTACTGTCACAAATTGTTAAACTATTCTTAAATTGATAAACCTACGCCTTCGAAAAGAAGCTTCACTGTCTTACATTCAATTCGACATTAATGTAAAACCTTGCCCAATTTAAAGCTACATTATAGATGCCGCAGGAATTTGGTTTATTATCTGCAATTCGATCTGCGATTATTACCTTAATATTAATTTTTAATTTGAAATTAATTTCACTTTTGGATTGTTAATCCTTGAATACTAATTTAGGAGTTAAAGTTAATATAAATTTAATTTCTATTAAAACCATTTTTTTTTTTTTTACAATTTTTTTTGTTTAAAAAAAAAAACAACACTACAAAATTAGTGCCTAAGAACTTTACCACAATAGCATTGTGTTAATAACCGCCATTAGCCGAACCAATCCCTAGTTAACTAAACATGTCTCACCTCACGGAAGCTGAGAAATTGATGGTCTACCTGTCAGAAAAAGAAAACCCAAACTATGTAGAAACTCTAACCGATCTACCGTTTGAGGGGATCGCATTGAAAACCCTGGAAGTGGTCGCAGAAGATGTGGGCCAACCATTGAACAAGTCCCAAACCATCAAATGCATATCCAGCCTCGGTCTAAACTACGCTGCACAACTCAGGTTATCAATTGCGGATGTCAAAACACAATGGGCACAAGCTCTCCGAGATCAAGAAGAGGCTCTCAAAGTGACAGAAAGTAAACGACAGCGCCGGGAACAATTGGAACAAGAAGCAAGCGACCTGACTGGAGAACTGGAGAGCGCTAAAACTAACCTAATACAACAGGAAATGTCCCTCAAACAGGCCCTCAAAGCAAAAGCAATGGAACAGAACCGACGAGAAGAAAGAGAACAGGAAGCCAGCAGTTTAGCCGAAGAACTAGAAGACGCTAAGACTCAGCTAACGCAACAAGAAAGATCCCTCAAAGATGCCCTCGAAGCAGAAGAAAGAGAACAGGAAACCAGCGACCTAGTCGAAGAACTGGAAAAAGCTAAAACACACCTAACGGAACAGGAAACACAGCTAACGGAACAGGAAACGCAGCTAATACGACAGGAATTGACCTTCAAAGATGCCCTCGAAGCGAAAGAAGGAGCTAACCGAAGCTATGCCTCCGTCACACTTGAAGATGAAGTGCCCGGCAAAGGATCGCTGGACACGGGTGCAGAACTCTGCCTAATTGCACCCACCTTGGCCGCCCAGCTAAAAGGAATAGCTAGCTCACACAGAAGATGGATTAACAGTGAAGATAGCGAATTCAACATCACAGGCTTCACCCAAAACAAAGCTCCATTCACAGAGACTCTGTACTTGAAGCAAACACTTGGGGAAATGCACCTAATCCACCCCATCCATGTCTCTTCGCTTGAGACCGAAAAACTGCTGATTGGACACAATCTACTCAACAGAAAGGAACCCCTCCTTGACTTCAACCAAAACCAGATGTGGACCCACGTCAAGAAGCCTTATCCACTGCCTCACCCTGAAGTCCAGAACACAGTCTTCACAGTGGAAGGGGGGGGACATCCCACGTCTGATCCACATCTCTCAGAAGAGGACCCGATCCATGGGTTAGATGGCCACTCCAGACCGCCCCAGAGCTACGCCACTCAACCATCAAGAAAAAAGGGTCGAAAAGAATTAGCAAAACGCCATGACCGTCGGATGCCAGCAGAAACCCACCTGCGACGAGAAGCGTCACAGGCCCAAAAGAAGTCACATGATGCAAATTGGATGAGAGGGCAGAAAGTAGGAAGACCTACTTTGGTCGACAAGTATCCCAGAAGAAGCACCCCAGCTGTGACGAAGTGGCACAACCCCCGGAAGAGACCACCGCTACTCGCGGACAACAAGCCAGGCACAGAGCCCTACCCTGGCTTCGAAACAGAAGTGATACAACAGCTGGGAAAAGCTGATGCCTTGGAAGAGGACACACAGAGACAACAGCTGAGACAGCTGTTCTACAAGCACAGTGCAATCTTCTCCAAGGATTCCTTGAATTGTGGAGCAACAGACATCCACACTGTTCGCATCCCCACGGATCCAAACGCGGCCCCAACGTTTGTACGGCAGTACAAAATCCCACTGGCTGCTTACAACTCAGTACAAGAAATCATCGACTCACTGTTACAAAAACAGATCATCAGAGAATGCAATAGCACCTACAACGCCCCCCTGTGGCCGGTGCTCAAGCCTACTGGAAAATGGAGGCTCACCATTGACTATCGACAACTCAACAAGCAAGTCCCGTTGTCACGATGGCCAATGATCCATCTTGACCAAGAATTGGCCAAGATCTCTCAAGCACAATACTTCTCAACAGTTGATGTTGCCAACGGGTTCTGGACAATGAAAGTGGACCCAGGAGACCCACACAAACTGGCCTTCTCGTTCGCAAACCGCCAATTCACTTTCAACAAATGCCCCTTCGGCTACTCCAACTCACCCGCAGAGTCCAATATCTTCTTGCACAAGGCAATGCCTGACGCAGCCACCAGAGGCAACCTAATCTGCGTGGATGACGTCCTGATGCGAAGCCAGTCATGGTCAGACCACCTTCAGAAAATTGACCATGCCCTCTCACAACTCTCCCAAGCAGGAGCAAAGCTTGCCCTGTCGAAAGGACAATGGGGGAGGAAAAAGGTGAACTACGTTGGTCTCCTAGTAGGACCCAATGGGATCGAGCCCCAATCAACCAGAATTGAAGCGATACAGAACATAAAAACGCCGGCAGACATATCGGAACTACGAAGCTTCCTAGGAATCTGCAACTACTCAAGGCAATTCATTGAGAACTATGCAGACATCTCCAAACCCCTAAAATCACTCCTCCAAAAAGAAACAAACTTCCACTGGAGTGAACAACACAGCGCGGCGATGACGGAACTCAAACACCGGCTGTGCACTGCTCCATGTCTGGCCTACCCCAACAAAGACAAGGAGTACCACTTGGAGGCTGGATTTTCCAAACACTGCATGAGTGCAGGTTTATACCAAATCTATGATAAAGACAAACGTATCGTCGCCTACGCAAGCAAAAATCTCAGCATGGTGGAAGACAAGTTCTCAGACTGCGAGACAGCGTTGCTGTCCACGGTGTGGGCAGTAGAACATTTCCGGAACTATGTCGGAGGGCAGAAGATAATCATCGAAACATGCCACCAACCGGTCACCTTCCTCAACAGCCAAAGACTACGTGAAGGAAGGGTTTCCAACAGCCGAATAGCCACCTGGATGATGGCCTTCCAAGGCTATGACATCGAAGTCAAGTATGGACAAAACAACAAAATGTCCCTAGGCCAAGGCCTGGCTACGTGCCAACATTGTGTCAGGGAGGACACCTCCGTGGAATCGCCAACAATCACCGCTGCACCACCTCCACCACCGTCAAATCACCACTACTTCGATGAGAACACCTGCGATGGCTTACCAACAGCATTCGTTGATGGATGTTCCTTCCATCATGAAAAAGATGTCCGAGCTGGAGTGGGAATAACCTGGGAAAACGATCCCAACCTCAAGACCCAACAGATCCAGCTTGGAACTAAAACCAGCCAATATGCAGAATTAGCTGGAATCCTCATCACGGTTCAGCAAGCCGCTGAAAATAACCTAAAAACCTTTGTGATCTGCAGTGACTCCAACTACGCCAGACTCTCTTTCATATGTCACCTGCCTAACTGGAAGCAAAACGACATGAAGAATCAACGTGGAAAAGAGGTGAAGAACCCGGAACTGATCCTGGCGTGCGACAAAATCGTCACAAAACAGAACATGATGATATATTGGAAGAAAGTGAAGGGTCATTCACATGTCCCAGGACCAGATAAATCCGGGAATGATGAAGCCGACAGACTGGCCAAAGCGGGCGCCATCACAGGCACGCCATGGAAATTCAAAGAAGAATGGCTGCCACGGACGCCATCCCAAGAAGTTCATGCTGTCACACGAAGCAAAAACAAAAAGGTCACTCCCAAACCCAGTAGTGCTACCCTTACAACTGACCTTGCAAGTCCACTTCACGATTCTGATCTAGTGTCAATGCAACAACGAGATCCAGCGACCAACGCCATGCTCCTGTTCCTGACAAAACCAGACGAATATCCAATTACTGCTCAAGCAATGGAAAACTCAGTGGATCTGAACAACCTCTACAATAACAGACACCACCTCAGGATCGAAAAAAACCTGCTGGTACATGTTTCAGATGCGTACCGGGCCCACAGATGGGTGGTCCCCACGGCACACAGGGGGGTGATGATGGTCCATGCACACGATGAACCCTGCGGAGGCCATCAAGGAGCCACGACCACTTTTGACACTCTCCGCCACATTGTCTACTGGCCATACATGGAAAAAGACGTGTCAAATTATGTGAAAGGATGCCTGGTCTGCTGTCAGTTCCAACCTGCCAGACCCCTTCACCGAGCACCGTTACAAAAGAAAGGTATAACGTTCCCCTGGTCAAACATCCAAATCGACTGGATTGGACCAGTGGCAAAATCCTCAAGAGGACACAAGTACCTTCTAACGGTGACATGTGCTTTCACCAAATGGATAGAATGTCTCCCAGCGCCAAATGATACAGCAGAAACCACCGCCGTCCTACTAATCAACCATGTCTTCAGTCGCTACGGATTGCCAATGTCAATTGACAGTGACCGAGGAACCCACTTCACGGCAACAGTGATGACAGAACTATGGAAAATGCTCGGAGTCCAAACAAAACTCCATATTCCGTACCATCCCCAATCGTCCGGACAGGTGGAGCGAGCTAACAAAACCATAGTGAACATCCTGAAGAAGTACGTGTCCTGTAACCACAAGGACTGGGATATCAAGCTCCCGCTGGTCCTGATGGCCATCAGGGCCACGCCCCACCATTCCACAGGCGTGACACCTTTTGAAATGATGACAGGAAGACAGATGACGCTGCCCCTGCACCTCCTATACCAAACAGGAGATGCCGCCGTCGCAACAGCCTACACTGCACATCAATACGTGACAGATCTACGCAATCACCTCAAAGAAACCTTTGCGTTTGCCCAACACCACCTGGAGAAAAGTGCCGAGGGTAGGAAAGCATTCTACGACCTTAAAGCATCCCAAAAAGAACTCCAGACGGGAGACAAGGTGTGGTACTACAACTTCACCAAACCGGTTGGGGTCTCAAAGAAGTTCCTCCCAAATTGGTCAGGCCCCTATGAGATAGTAGACAAACTCTCACCAGTGGCCTACCGCATAAAAATTAAAAAGGGGCAACACACCCCGCACCTCAAATGGGTCCACTGCAATCAAATAAAATTGCACACCCCTCTAAAAAACATAGCAGACCCAATTCTAATTACTAACTAATAAAATTGGATAACCTAGAAGTTTCTAACGAGGAACGCCTTACAGCTGGACACCCCATAAACAAACTACCTAAGCCCTCACCCATGAAGTCCAAGACTCCAGGAAGTCACACACTTCCACTTCTTTTTATTTCTATTTTTTTAATTTTTTTATTATTATTCTTTCCTCTATTAATTTTCTTCTTCCTTTCATTTTTTAGCATAGAACCTTAACCTAGAGAAACTTATTAATAGGACCCAAGTTAGTCCCATTGATTCCTGCCTTGTTTAGAGTCCACTCATGCCAATGTGTCCAGTAGAAATGCTGTCGTACTGTCGTGTTTGTCTTTTCTCTGCTCTTCTTACGTGCCAACAGCCCAACGACGTCGAGTCATCGGACGTTGCCAGCAGGGGGATATGTAGCAGAGAGTCAACAGACAAAGCTTGGTACCATCCACACCTTTCCCCTACCCCCGAAAAGGGGGAAGGGTCCTTCCCCCTTTTGTCCTTATCTCCCAGAAGATGCTTCAAAGGCCCTGACCCAGCATGGGGTCAGGAACAGAGACCACATGGTCACACAGTATCAGACAATGGAGTATAAGGGAGAACTTTCTTTCGTGGAGTTACAAACATATTTCTCAAGGACTACATGGCTCATGGACACTAATTCAATGACAGTAGTCGATGTGTTATAATGTGTGTTTTCTCATTTACCTAGAACGTGTTTAATTGATGTTTGATTATAACTCCCCTTCAGATATAGTTAAATCAGTCAATCTTGATATCAAAATAATTGTATCATACTAACAAAACCAGTTATGAACGTTGTATTGCTCTATTCTGAAGTTTAAGCATTTCATGGACATTTGAGATAATGGAATTTAAACTATCAGCCACTTCACACCTCTGGGCAGATCTCAAGACGACGCCCAGGTGGAAGTAACTGACCAATGAGAGAGGTCACCTTCACACGGATGACCCCCTGTTCTTTGGAGTATAAAATCGCCGAACTTACAATCACCCCCGCTTGTTCGTAGGATTAACTTGGGGTGAACGCGTCACTCTCTAACCTTTACCTCATAACCTGCACCTTCACTTTGCGCCCGGAACTTTGACGAGAGATTCCGTTTCCTATTCGTTGGATATAACGAACCATTGACTCCGTTCTTCAAACCGACAAAAGTAACTGCGATTTGCAATATTTCTTACTTGTGACATATTGGCATGTTGTGATTGAATTGTCGATGTTTGATTGTATTTTACAAATGATTTAACTTGACCATCGTTAGATCAGTTGCTATTGATCGTCCATTGTTACTATAGAAGCCTCTTCCTCTGTACCTCTTCCTCACTCTCTCTCTCCCCTCCCCCTCCACACGCGCTCTACGCAGCCATTGTGCCAGTGCGCTCTCATTAGAATTTAGGCCTACTGTACTGCTTTAGCCCAACTAACCCATAACTTATCTGGTATGTGTTCACTATAATTACATTCTCTTAAATAAATCATTGTGTATAATACTCGCGTATCTCTCACGTTATATGATCTGCTCTACTTTCATAGAATTCCCTACTTAAGATTAGACTGATTATTACGAGTGCTATTATTCAATATTATTAAACAAGGTTTCCTCTGTCCCTTTCACGAATCAGAGGTGGTGCCCCCAAGAACGACTATACTTTATTATAAACTAAGTATTGCTAATCTTAACCGTGCAAACCACACTACAGGCCCCATAAATGCTTGAGCCGACCCTGTGACAGTATGTGTTATATCAGTGAAGATTGTTCATAGTGTTTGTCTGCACTGAGCCTGTTTTGAGACGTGTGTTAAGAGTTGTGTTGCTTGGAGTGAGTTTTGCAGGTGATGTGAACTGTTTAGCTCAGGTGACTGTTGGTAATGCAAACTGTGGTTAGAGTTTTGCACATGTGGCTTCAGTTGTGACCACTGTTGTCAAGCAATCGAAAAAACTGTAAGAGTTTAGGAAACTTGTTAAAGGTATTGAAAAAATTGTCATAGTGAATGTAAAAAAAACTGTAATATCACCAACATGTCTGAGCTGAACGTTCACTGGGACATTGGAAAGCATTTAGAGTTGGGTTTGCTGAATATCAGTGACAAAAAAGTGGCAACCCACTCCAAGCCTGATGGGACCTGTCAGAACCCGTTGCATTCGGTTTGGACCAGAATTGGGCTGTGACATTCAGGCTTGGTCATTTCAGCTGGTCTAGCCTACCTGACATGGTAGTTTCATGTTGAAACATGTTTAAACTTTTTTGATTATAAATACAGCTTAAAAACAAATAAAAATGCCTTTTGTGTTTGGGTTGGACACTGTTGGTTGGCCTCTACTCGGACTCAGGTCGGGTCTGGACAAAAACACACACAAGTCACACAACAGTACAATCTCATAGTCTTACATTAAGACTATGAGACTACTACACTCAATTCCTGTAATATTTGTATTTTATATTGTATTTTATATTGTAAATTGGCAACTTATATTTTACTTATTGTATATTTTATTTTAATTGTATTCCACTTTGTATTGCTAGTTTATGTATCCTTAGTATAGTTAGACCACATATTTAAATTTAAGATTCCTATATGTTTACTGTATGCACCTTCCTGCCAAAGCAAATTCCTTGTCTGTGCAAACTTTCATGGCGAATAAATCCCATTCTGACTCTGATTCTGATTCTAAACCCCATACATCCCAGTGTAAAACAAATTCTAATAATACATATTTTGGAATTGCCATTGCATTTAAACAAAACAAAAATCAGGAGGGGCTGCAAAACCTCAGCACTCACACTTCCCATGTCTGCTTTTATATCGACGTGGATCTTGGATCTTAATACAGACAGACTTTGGAAGACAATAAGCTGTTGCTTAACCTGCCTAAAGGCTCTCCAATTGACACCACTCCCAGGTCAGACCCTGACTGCACCTGTTTGTCTTCTGTCCTGAGACAGAAGAGCATTTGTAATGTTAGTATACTTGACGGAGGCTGAAAACTGCAGCTGGGTCTGTACAGTTTAATCTGGCTGCAAGGGAAAATATGAGTGTGTCAGTGGTAGATGAAGTAGATGGAGGGAGAAAGAGACAGGCCTGTCAGTTTGAGGTTAACCTAGAACGTATGAGTGTCTCAGGCAGCATACTGAAGTGACCATTGATTGTGGGTGAAGCACTAACACTTACCATCATGTTCTGGCACCCCCATGTGGCTCCTCCAGGGTTGGTACCAGGTGCCATTGTCCTGTCCAGAGGCGAACTGGATCTCAGAAATTAGATCAGACCCAGAGACTGAGCTAGACTGAGGAATGGAGGCAGACACAGTGACAGGGCCACCATTCTCCGTTTGAAACTCTTTTTAGGAAATTAAAGAGAGAACATTAATTAAATAATAATATCACGGCACAAAATCACATTATATTACATGTGCATGGCTATTACACATCATTCAACAACTACACATTATATTACATTAAAGAATCACAACATGATATTCACAACCTTCACAAGTCACATTCTATAGAGCCATATAAGTTCTAAAAGACACAGTTGATTTGATTTGATACTTGACTGTTTTGGTATTGTATAATGCATGTACAGTATGGACAATGATGACAGCTCCAAATTCCCATACCTTTCTCGTCCTTCCTGATATTGTTGATCATGGGATTCTCCCTCAGGGCATCTTCAAGTCTCACCTGCCAATCACATGCAGTTTTCAGCCAGGAAGCCAGTGACACTACCATTAAAATAACATGTTACGTAACAAAATGCACAACAAATACGATTACATTTTTGGTGTTTTTTTTATACAACTGACCCCCTCTGATGCAACAATATCTCCACCCCTTACCCACATCCCTTCAGTAATCACCTCACCCAAAACTCCTTTTCCCACCGTTACCTTCCCCTCCAGCCAGTTCTTACCACACGTATTAGAGACTCAGGTCCATCCTCTTTCCTGCGCAGATCGAAGGAGTGACTAAACCACAGATGAAGAATATGGAATAAATTACAATTCTTATTCTTATATATATTTTATATTTAAATAGTTTTATTCTTAGATTGTTTAGTTATTAGAAATAGTCACATTTTTGTAATTTCACTTAATTTAAGATTCGTACATGTTTATTGTTTGCACCTCCCTGCCACAGTCAATTCCGTGTTTGTATAACATACATGGCGAATAAACCTAAATCTAAAATGAATAGAACGTCTAAGATAATTTAGAAAACCAACCCTGCTCTGGGCTTGCACTTTCTAATTATTATCACTTTCTAATTATTTATTAATTTCACAATTGTTAAAACACAATTTCACAATTGTTAAAACACATTTTTTTAAACACATTTTTTTAAACAGTCACCCATTTTATCAAAACTGTAAATACATTACAAAATCTTCAAACAAAATGTCCAAAACCTCTGATTCTTCTGGCAAAAACACTCGCCCCTAAACCATTTAACGATCAAACAATGCTTTCAGATCATAAACACAGCAAATCAATATATAAACACTATGGAACAATCATTAGACACAACACAAATCAGCGACTGTCAGCTTTCACCATGGTGTCTGTCCATATACGAGAAGGGTTCAACATCAACTAGCAATTTTTACTGTAAATGTTTGCCGTCCACCATACAGCCCTTTTCTCAACCCAATTGAAAAGTTTTTCTCTGCATGGCGGTGGAAGGTCTATGACTGAAACCCATATACCAGGGTTAATCTCTGACAGGCAATGGAATTGGTCTGTGGTGACATAGGTGTGGAGTGTTTTCAAGGCTGGATTTGGCACACCGGTTTTTTACCCAATTCTTTCTTTGTTCTTTGTTGACAGTAGACAGTTGTTACTGTTTTAGCAATTGTGAAAAACTGTAATCAACATATCTTACTTCAACAGTATATAGCTTCTCTGGGCTTACTCTGAACTGATGTGATATTGACACTTACTGACAAGGAGGTGAAACTGCATATTGCCTAACTACAGAGTAATGTGCACTTTTCAGTTCTCAGATCAGCTAGAAAATATTTTGAAGAAAACGTGTATCTGTACAAAGCAAATAACAAAGAAATGTGTTGGTCCATGAAGAGTTCGTAAAACAATTAAAATGTGTTAGATCAACTAAAGGCCAAGAACCCCCCCCCAAACGCACACACACTCAATTAATCTGTTGTGGATAGGTTGTGTTCTTATCATATAAGGCTTTCTTACGCAACAGTGTAATTTATGGAGCTGCCTAACCAGACTGATCTGTAACTCTGGAATGTGTGTCATGAGTGTGTCTGTTTGTATGTGTCTGTGTGTGAGCCTGTGCATGAGTGACTTTCTGTTTGTTGTATATCTGACATATCCCCTTCAAACTGTGGATGTGCAGGTTTGGATCTGTAAAAGTGCAATAAGTTGCTAATTACAAACATCAAGATGCAACACAGTCATTACTCTTGTCTGGTCAACCTTGCTCAAATGAACTCTCTTCCCGAAATGAATCAAACACCTGGTGTCTTCCTGAAAAGGCTCAAAGACAGTGTTGTGTGTCAACTTGTGACTGAATAATTGGGTAACAACCTTTGTTCTCTCTCATATAGCTGTATATTATTTGGTATTATTTATTTTCCCACCCCTAAGGATATTTGGACTACATAGACAAGGTAGGTAGGTTTCAAAATGTTAATCTTGGTCACGATTGTGTTGCTTGTATTGGGATTTATGTTCCGTTGCACGGTTTAGGAGAATACAACGTTTTGGTGGCAAAGAGTGCCTTGAATGCTAGCTAGTATGCTAGCCACTTCAGTGCCAGCCTTAACATCACAACGTCAGCACCCTTGTGATGGGAAGTTCGGATCATGTTACTGACTCAGTTCTTTGAGTCTCGTTAAGTAAAATGAATTAATCTTTTTTTTAGTCATTCGTTCATTTCAACTTCCACTGCAAACATTTATCGTATTCTCATGTATATGTTAGTGCATGTAAACCAGCAGATAATATTTTAAAAGAAAAATTCCCACATTAAAATAATGCATCATGACAGTTTGTATGATTTCAAATGGTCATTATCACACTAGCATTGAATTATCACGGCAAACAATTACACTGCACTGAACTTTAAGTAAGGTACAAAAAAGTTAAAATAACAAAACCTGTCATTATTACTTGTGAACGAATATCATTCACGTCTTACTAAGGAGTCAGATGGCTGAGGGTTGTCAGATCGCTGAGCAGTGAGGGAGTCGGGCTAGTAATCAGAAGGTTGCCGGATTGATTCCTCGCCGTGCCAAATGACGTTGTGTCCTTGGGCAAGGCACTTCACCCTACTTGCCTCGGGGGGAATGTCCCTGTACTTACTGTAAGTCGCTCTGGATAAGAGCGTCTGCTAAATGACTAAATGTAATGTAAATGTACTAAACCTAGTCACGCGAAAGTGAATGAGGTAAACAAATCCTTACTGTTTCCCCTTGTTTCCCCCCTCACGTGAATTACCTGATTAGAGACCTGGGGCCTGTTCCATAAAGGCCGCTCAAAAAAGCTAGACTTACAGTCCTTAACCAGACTTGAATAAGTTTAATTAGTCAACCGCGGCTTAAGCGGTTCCATAAATGCCAATTTCAGCTCACGCAGTCCTACTAATTCAAGTCAGATTTAACTAGTCAAGCTAATTGCGCGTGCACCCTATTCTTAAGCCTCAAGCCGTTCCACTAACGTTCCGTTCCACTAACAGGCAACGCTAATTCAAGCTAGACCTCAAAAAGCTTAGACTCTGCAGCCCAGATCAGGCGATCGTCGAAAAAAGGAGTTATGTCGCAAAAAGCTAAGCGTAAACAGGGCAATTGATTTTTTGGAGACAATTTGTTAAACCATTACCACCCTTAAAATGCGTAAATTGTGGACCTACCAAATCTACTTAACATATATATATGCATTTAGGCCTACTAATAA
The DNA here is from genome assembly GCF_021917145.1 of Hypomesus transpacificus. Classification (NCBI taxonomy): domain Eukaryota; kingdom Metazoa; phylum Chordata; class Actinopteri; order Osmeriformes; family Osmeridae; genus Hypomesus; species Hypomesus transpacificus. Next base: position 4,386,661 of record NC_061071.1, on the reverse strand, counting down.
TTAACGTAATTTGATGAGCTATCTGAAACCGTTCTGACAGTAGGCTAGCCTATGGCCGAGGAGATTGAGAATAATAACCTAAAAAAGAAAGTGGCAGCAATTGAAAATTGTAGAATAAAATTCTAAACACTGAAGAAGGCCATGGTTAATTTGCACTTAATGTGGGCCGATAATGTTTTTGTCTTCACATCTTGAACAAAATCAATAAATTGCTTCAAAATAACTTTGCCACATGCATTTATTAAGTGATAGGCTAAATGCTGAGCTTTAAGATAAAATGGAAAGATAACCATGACTAAAATAGGGATTCACTAGAAAGACTATTGCACAGATCCAGCACTGACTTTTTAGATTAGAAGGTGACCCAAACTGCACACTTTGTTTGGCAGAACAGTCATTTAAAATTGCTCAGCATGACTATCATTATTATTACTGATACTGAGTATTTCCAATTAACATAGTCTGCCTCCACAGATCCAGAGGGGGCTTGGAAAGTGACAGACTGTGGCTGTGCCAAGTGTTGTCATAGCCTCAATTTGGGAAAGCATGCCCTACTGGAACCATTGGGGGAGACTGTTGGGCACAGCATCTAATTGTCTTCTTTGGGAAGGGCAACATTTGGGACACTGTCATGTAGGGGCAGCATAAAGGGCACTTCATAACAGCACCCTTTTCCATTGGAAGTAAGGGCATGGGAACAGTCCAATTTAGGCCATTAAAAGGGCACCTTATAGGGTACTGCATCACAGTTTTTATACTATAAAGGAACTCATCAAGACATGTTTTTAAATTTATAGAGGGCACAATGTCATTTGTTGCGTGGGGCATCCTGGGCACTCAAGAATATTTCACAATGTGAATGGCAGACAGTAGGGCACTTGGTCTAATTTTTGCCACTCGAGGGCATTTTAGAAACACTTTCAACCATGGGGGCACCAGGCAGTCACCCCCTGTGTACAATGGGCCTGGATACACTCATGGGGACAGTATATTGCACCTATAATATTGGGGAAGCCGAGGAGAGGTAATATAGAGGCTTGTCAACATATAGGCCACTTTAAACAAAGAAAATACTTTATACAATTGAATAAAAAGTCTCCTTGATTCTTTGTGTTTCAAGATTACCTGAAAAACTGATGACAATATTCAGGTACTGCTTTGGAGCAAGGTATACCCTTCATATTTCCTGGCATAGTTCAAGAACGTCCCACATGCAAAGACATAGACAAATGCAGACAGACTGAACAGTGTCAAGGCTTGGCTACAGTGGGTTTGCTTCCTTGTGTGAGATTCCAGCAGACTACATAGTCTAGGCCTACCTACATAGACTGCAGTCTACCACCCTCCTTTCTACTATTATAGTTTACTCTCTCTATATATATACATATTATTTATGTTTTATTTTATTTTTAAGAATGACAATTAAATCTATCTAGATAAACTATGCTGGGCCTGCTGAGCCTATACTTCTTCCACAGGTACTGGTCTGGGAAGCATTACTTCTGTCTCTGAAGACCCTTGGGGCTGGTGGGATAAACGCTCTCTGTATAATCTGAGCACCTTCATCCACCACAGGCTTGTCAAAGAACGAATACGCCATAATTGATTGTAACTTGTCTTGACGCTCTGCTTAGTTTCTAAGGCCTTATTTTATGTCAATAAACCAATGGCTTTTGAAAACAGATAATGACATTGGGCCTCATTCTCGAATGCAGTTAAGAAGAATTTAAGAAAGAATTTCTTCTGAATTGGATTTAGGAAAACATTTGGCATTCATGAAAGTTTTCTCACGTGCGATTTGTTCTGAACTTCACAAGAATTTCCGAACTCGAAATAGCAGTCGTAAGTCGGGCAGAGTTGTCTCAAATGCGATTCCTTAAAAAAACACAAGGGGAATCGCATTTAAGAAAACTCTCTGTGTTAGAAGTGTTAATGAATTTGTGAGAAATCGTTGGTGATTGCGTTCACATCAACTCTACAGACTATGGCAAGCCGTTTTATCATTTAACCAGTGAATTCTTGATTTCAAGAATTGCTTTTTGGATATCAAGAATTCGAATTTTGGATATCAAGAATTCATTGGTTAAATGATAAAACGGCTTGCCATAACACATCCTCGGATTTAAATAATTATAATAATTAATCTTAGCCTGGCTGCCAGCCCAACTTCTCCCCGCCCACAAAAAAATTTGGTCGGGAAGTTGGGTCTGGAGGGTCTCGTATTGTAGCCTGGCTGCCAGCCCAACTTCTCCCCGCCCCCAAAAAAATTTGGTCGGGAAGTTGGGTCTGGAGGGTCTCGTATTGGGGACCAACTACAGAAAACCAGAATCTGGGCGAACCAATTAAATTGCCGGGCGGGCTTTATAGGATGATGGACAGATGATCAACAGTAACGTAATCACCCACGTCACAAAAGAGCGTTTAAGTTGAATTCGTTTTGAACAAACATGGCTACCGCTGGAGATCTGGGATGTTATGATTCTGCCATCGAGTCTGTTTTAGAAGACATCGACAGCGCATTAATTTTGAAAGAGGAACAGAGAGACGCAATCAAGGCATTTGTCAATGGAAAATATGTTTTTGCCGTCCTTCCTACGGGATTCGGTAAAAGTTTAATTTATCAGCTGGCCCCGATGGAGTTGTAATCCTAAACGGAGAACTTGTTCGTATATGCATTGACCTTTATTGTTTCGCTCAAAAAGGTTGACCGTGTGAACAAGTACTCTCCCTACCCTTAAATTAATTTTACAACACCGGCAAAAATCGTTTGTATTCATTCTTCAAGCATACTTCAAGTCTGCTTGTAGTTTAGTTCTGTTGACAACAACTATGCGGTGCTTAACATACGTCACATACTCTGTTGCTCTGATTGGTTGTAGATCTATCCAATTGAGCGAAGAGGCATTTGTTTTCCAGGCTCGTTTGAAACACGCCCTGTAGTCAAAGCCCAACGGAGAGTTCTCAGACTCATATTCTGACTAGAATTATGAGTATGACAACGTCAGGCTACTCGTATTGGGGAACAACTACAGAAAAACAGAATCTGGGCGTACCAATGAAATTGCCAAGGCGGGCTTTATACGATGATGGACAGATGATCAACAGTAACGTAATCAACAACGTCACGAAAGAGCGCTTGGGTTGAATTCGTTTTCAACAAACAACATATTACGTTGCTCTGATTGGTTGTAGGTTTATCCAATTGAGCGAAGAGGCATTTGTTTTACGAGTTCGGTTGAAACACGCCCCGTAGTCACAGCCCAACGGAGAGTTTTCAGACTCATATTCTGACTAGAATTATGAGTTTGACAACGTCAGGCTAAATTAATCTTGCACACTGTTAGATCCAGTGGAGAACAATTCCACTGCTCATCTCACTGTTATGATGGTTCACCGATGCACCTGTGCACCGGTTGCTTTTCGCTGGAACATAACTTGCGTTCCTGTTGCTTTCCTAATTGTGTCGATTCTGACTGCACACGTCACTGCTGTTGCGTGCCCTTATAAGGAGCTGTCGGGGCGTGTATGTATGCAAATTCAGGAGCACGAGGACGCGCTTTCAACTTAAGAAAACTCTTCCAGGGGAGCACAGCTCAGAAAACTTTGCTGCGTAGGAACATCAAGCGTTCATGAATTTGGTGGATGTCTTTTTCTTAAGTTATTTTCCAAAGCCCGTAAGAAACAATTCAGAAGAAACTTAAGAAAATGTTCGAGAATAAGGCCCAATATTTCTTAACTTGTTAATTTAAATTAATATATTTTTGAAATGAAGTAGGCCTAAACACGTGAATCATTCATATCTGCACTTCAAAAAGTCAAAATGTACGTTTCCGAACACGGACTAAAGTAGCCTGGCTCTGCCCTCCTATGTACTTCCGCTCAATTTGGATTTTGCTTCTGTACTAGGTCTGGGAGCTCGGCTCTGAAGTCGGTTTCCAGAAACAAATTTTTTGTAGGTCCTATCAGCGAACAGAGGGAGTGACTGAGAACGATGACGTTGATGTCGTGCACTAGTTTGAGTAGTTAAGTAATGGCGGCGGAGAACGATGCGAGCGAAACTATTCTGCGGTTGTGGCAACGCTGCCGAATATCCATAGGTTAAAGCCGGAGCAAGAACATTCCTTGCTGAGTTTGTTGGTGGCCATGATGTTGTGGCCCTCCTCCCCACGGGGTTCGGGAAAAGTTTGATTTTCAAGCTACGGCAGCTAGCTCCGTTACAGTAGTGGTGAAGGAGTTGGTGAAGGAGTTGGCTAAGGCGAACGCTTGCGATTGGTTATGGCAGATCAGAGTGGCTCTGGGCAGATCCAATAGTTTGAAACTTCAACAGAGGACCCGCCTTCAAGGAAGTTAACGTTTGTCAATGGAGCGATCCCAGACCCTCTGTACAAATGAAATGTACGAGGGTCTGGTTAGGACCAGGCTAGGACTAAAGTGCTTTGCGCACAGGAATTTACTCGACGGAACTGTCTTTTGAGATTCTGTTTCCGCCTGTTTGAAATTATTTGCAACACATTTTAGTTTAGCTTGACTTTTAGCCTGACACGGATCAGGCTAGTTCCGAACCTTGGTTACGTAGCTAGAACTAGAATAATCCACCTTAATAGAACGGAACTCTCGCTAAACTAATTGAGACTTGGCAAAATTAGTCTTGATTTTCCTTAATTGACGTTGATGGAACACCCCCCTGAGGGCTGGTCTGTATGTAAATGTTGGGGCGTGACAAAGGTGTTCAAAACCGATCTCTTACAGCTGCAGTTTCAAGTTGTGAGATTTAGATAGGAAAGAGGTGTCAATGGACTTTGAGGTTCACTGTATGTCCATTTTACCCACCAAACTGTCGGTATTCAACTATGACAAGAATCAGAATCTGAATGGTATTTATTCGCCATGAAAGTTTGCACAGACAAAGAATTTACTTTGGCAGGAAGGTGCATACTAAACATTTAGGAACCTAAAATGTGGACTTTCTATACTAAGGGTACATAGGGTACATAAACTAGCAGTACTAAGTGGAATTAGAATTAAATAAAAAGTACAATAAAATAAAATATAAGTTGTCATAAAATAAAAGACAAGTTTACAATTTCGATATAAAAATACAAATATTATAAAAAATTAAAATGTACAAGTTACAATTGTGTAAATGCAATGTGTTTTAAGCAGGAAGTCATTAGAGTCAGTGTGGACCCTTGGCCTTGTTGAAGAAGCCAAGGGTGAAGTATTGGTCCTGATGGACCGTAGCCTTCTGCCGGACGGGAGTGACTGAAACAGGGAGTGACCAGGGTGGGATGAGTCGGCCACAATCTTCCTTGCTCGCCTCAGGGTCCTCGAGGTGTGCAGGTCCTCGAGGGAAGGCAGATTGCAGCCAATTACCTTCTCAGCATTGCGGATGATACGCTGCAGCCTGCTCTTGTCCATGGCAGTGGCAGCAGCGTACCAGACGGTGATGGAGGAGGTGAAAATGGACTCAATGATGGCTGAGTAGAAGTGCACCATCTTTGTCTTTGGCAGGTTGCTCATTTCTTCCGCTGCCGAAGGAAGTACATCCTCTGTTGTGCTTTCTTGGTGAGGGAGCCGATGTTCAGTTCCCACTTGAGGTCCTGGGAGAGGATAGTGCCCAGGAAGCGGAAGGACTCCAAATTGTTGACTGAGGAGTCACTCAGGGTGATGGGGGTGAGTGGGGCAGTGTTCTTCCTGAAGTCCACAACCATCTCCACTGTCTTAAAGGTCACATGACATGAAAACTTAACTTGAGGACATTATTTAACATTAATATGAGTTCCCCTAGCCTGCTTTTGGTCCCCCAGTGGCTAGAATTTTCGATAGGTGTAAACCAAGCCCTGGGTATTTTTCTCCGCCTTTGAGAAAATGAAGGCTCAAACGCTCGGTTTGAAAATCCCCTTCTTGTGATGTCACAACGAGCCAGGCAACCGCCCTTCTCTCTGCTTTGCCCGCCCAGATAATTTGGCCCGCCCATGAAAAACTGAGCTACAATCGTGCAAAGGCAAGTGCGATTTTTCCTGGAGAGACATCATGGCTAGCAAACGAACAAAGCATAACAGTTGCTCAGTGTTTGGATGTACAAATCAAAACGAAAGTATTTTTTTAGTTCCTTCATCCAAGCACAACAAGTATCTTAATTTTCTTTTTGCTGGAAATGAGCCAACACAACTTCCCAAAGTTTTCTATGTCTGCGCCAAACATTTCAGCCACCTCTGCTTCCTCAACTTGAGCCAATACAAAGCTGGCCTTGCTTAAATTAAATTCTGGATCATTTCTAACTGTCCCTGTCAGGCAACAAATCTTGGACAAGTAAGTTAACTAATGCTATATAATTTTGTTGCTTTACTGTATATGTTTACCTAGCTTGCTACCCTTAGAATGTGGGTGTAACATTAGCTCTGCAGCTAACAGCTGAGTTACTGTTGCTAGTGTAAAGGTAGATGGCATCAAGTGTGTGTGTGAATACAAACGCTGTAACACCAGTGTTGTACACTTCTTTGTTATTTGAATAACCGTTCTGCTGTTGGTGTTATGGCGCGCGATATCCGCCTTTCTCTTCATTGAAATTACTATGAGTGTGCACCCCTGCAAACCAGGGTGATCAGATGAGAATGGCTAAATTCCAGGTATCTTACAGCAGCGGGGGCTACGAGCCATTGCGATACATCCGTTGTAAACATTAGTACGTTGCCGCCCCTCTCCTCCTCATTAGAATTTAAAGCTACAGAGACAGAAACAGCGCGTTTTGAGGAAAGCTCATTGTGGGACTACTCGTAGTATGGCAAGTAGGGCAAGGCACTTCACCCTACTTGCCTCGGGGGAATGTCCCTGTACTTACTGTAAGTCGCTCTGGATAAGAGCGTCTGCTAAATGTAAATGTAATGTAGTATGGAAGCAAATCGTGACCAAAATTCAAATGAAAATGCATTTCCAGAAACGCATTTTCATTTTAAGAACGTGGCTGCAAAATCGTGACCACAATTCAAATGAAAATGCATTTCCAGAAATGCATTTTCATTTTCAAGAACGTGGCTGCAAAATCGTGACCACAATTCAAATTCAAATGCATTACCAGAAATGCATTTTCATTTTCAGAACGTGGCTGCAAAATCGTGACCACAATTCAAATTCAAATGCATTTCCAGAAATGCATTTTCATTTTAAGAATGTGGCTGCATTATTTGACTCATAAATAAAATTAGTAATCAATCATCCTATTTGCATTTGCATTTTCTTCCTCAAGACTGCACATGTTATGCCATAATCAAAAAAAAACAGAGCGGACATTGCATTTTCATGTTCTGCCCGCAAAGAACTGCCCATAATTCGAAAACGAAAATGCATTCTGAGCGGCGCAGCAGAGTGACGTCAGTAGCCGCTCTTCTTCAGCTCCCTGCTGACCGAGCTACCCATCTTGTTCGGTAGGGGGCGGTGTGCACATACGCATTGCATTACATGGCAAATGTGCCGGGAAATTGATTGAATTGCCGGGTCTTTAGAGGACGTATCACAGATCATGGCGCTCCCTCAAATTGTTCAGACACTGATAGAATTAGCTGAGCTGGTAGAAACTAATAATATATCTGAGTCTGATGCCCGTGACCGAGTAGAACAAGTCACAGAGAGCTTGGCTGCATACTCTGCCGTCACAGACGTACACATTAATGAGGTTGCCATAGTAAACCTCTCTTCAGTCCTGGAACGGCTGGATGCTGTGGAGCCTCAAATGGGACAGGGACGACCAACCATCCACATCCCGTTCGAGTGCTAACGGCCTAGTAGTAGGCTAAACGTAATTCCCTCTAGGAACGGTAGGTCCTAGCTATAGAAACCAGAATAATAATATGGATATGACACTAAATTAAAATGAGCTTCTTAAATTAATTTGCTGAATTCATATATTTCATTGATAACTTAGCCCTTATTGTGTAGCTATGTAGCCTACTGTAAAGTTGTAGTTAATGTGTATAGCTAGCGTTAGTGCTACCTCCTGGGAAACGGTCTAAGGCTATTATAACGTTATATGAACTCATCATGTTATTCCTGTCACACTAATGTAGAGAGTAATACAACTTATAAAATCCTTGAACTTCCCTGTCAATATAAGTTATTTGGATCACCTAGCGCTGCAGATGTGTACAGAAGTGAGAAGCGGAAACGATCACATCTGTTTTCTGGTTCGAACGCTGAGCGCTCCGCATAACCCCTATTATGCACCAAGGCTGAATTTCGGGAAAGATACTTCAGATACAGTAATAGGGAACCACTAAGGACTATATAAAAGCATCCAATAACCGCATATTATGTGACCTTTAAGAGCTTTGAGCTCTAGGTTATTCTGGCTGCACCAGGTCACCAGGTTGGCCGCTTCTCACCTATAATCAGACTTGTCTCCACCAGAGATGAGCCCAATAAGGGTGGTGTCGTCCGCAAACTTCAGGAGTTTGACGGACGGATGACTGGAGGTGCACCTGATGGTGTACAGGGAGAAGAACAGAGGAGAAAGGATGCAGCCCTGAGGTGATCTGGTGCTGATAGACCGGGAGTCAGAGACCTGTTTGCCAAGCTTAACGCACTGCTTCCTGTCAGACAGAAAGTCTGTGATCCACCTGCAGGTGAAATCAGGCACGTTCAGCTGGGAGAGCTTGTCCTGAAGCAGGGCTGGGATGATGGTATTGAAAGCAGAGCTGAAGTCCACAAACAGGATCCTGGCGTAGGATGCTGGGGAGTCCAGGTGCTGTAGAGTGAAGTGGAGGGCCATATTAACTGCATCGTCCACCGACCTGTTGGCTCTGTAGGCAAACTGCAGGGGGTCCAGTAGAAGGTCTGTGATGGATTTAAGGTGTGCCAGCACCAGGCACTCAAAAGACTTAATTACCAGAGGTCAGGACGACGGGTCTGTAGTCATTATGTCCAGTTGGCCTGGGCTTTTTGGGCACAGGGATGATGGTGGAGGACTTGAGACAGGCTGGCACATGGCATGTCTCCAGGGAGGACAGCTGGTCAGCACAGTTCTTGAGGGTGGCAGGGGAGACAGCGTCTGGCCCAGCTGCTTTGCTTGGGTTCTGCCTCTTGAAAAGTCTGTTAACTTCACTCTCCTGAATGGAGAGTGTCGTCACTGAGTTGGTGGGGAGCGGGGGGGAGGGAGGGAAGGGATAGTTCAGGGCAGTCCAATTGTCTTTCAAAACGACGGTAGAACTCGTTCAGGTCGTTGGCCAGACGAGAGTCATTAGTGGAGCGGGGGGCTCTGGGCTTGAAGTTGGTAATCTGCCTGAGCCCTCTCCAGACAGAAGCAGAGTCGTTAGCAGAGAACTGGGGCTTCAGCCTCTCTGAGTACAGTCGTTTAGCCTCTCTCACCGCCTTGCTAAACCTGTTCTTCGACTCCTTGAATCTGTCCTTGTCCCCAGTCCTAAACGCGGCCTCTTTGTCCAGCCTCAGCCTTCTGAGTTTAGCTGTAAACCAGGGTTTGTCGTTGTTGTAACTTACCCTGGTGCGTGTTGGTATACAGCAGTCCTCACAGAAGCTGATGTATGATGTCACAGCCTCCGTGAGCTCATCCAGACTATTGGAGGCAGTCATGAACATATCCCAGTCAGTAGAGTCCAAGCACGCCCGCAGATCCTCCATAGCCTCACTGGTCCACTGTTTCAATGTACTCACTGCAGGCTGCCTGTATGCAGGAATCAGGTGGCGTGGTCTGAGTGACCCAGTGCTGCTCGGGGAACCGCATGGTATGCTTTACTGATTGAAGAGTAGCAGTGATCCAAAGTGTTCCCTTCTCTGGTAGGGCATTTGATGAGTTGTCTGTATTTGGGGAGTTCTTGAGGGAGATTGCCTTTGTTAAAGTCGCCTAGCACAATAACCAAGGAATCCGGATTTTCATGCTCTACGCACAATATCTGGTTGGCGAGCCCACGTTGAGCCTCGTTGGAGCTAGCCTGAGGGGGCATGTAGACGCCGACCAGAATGAATGAAGCAAACTCACGTGGCAAGTAAAAAGATTTACAGTTAATAAAAAATTATTCCAGATCAGGAGAACAGTGCTGCTGAATCATTGTCACATCTTCACACCAGCCACTGTTAATGTAAAAACAAATACCACCACCTTTCGTTTTGCCAGAGAGCACAGGGTCACGATCCGCTCTCAGCAGTTTGAAACCTGCTAGCTGTAAAGCAGAGTCTGGGATCAATTCACTGAGCCATGTCTTCATAAAGCACAAAACGGAAGATGAATGAAAGTCTCTGTTTTTCCACACCAGTAGCTGAAGTTCATCCAGTTTGTTGCTCAGTGAACGCACGTTGGAGAAAAACATCCCCGGTAACACTGTGCGTGGTGCACTGGTACACTGAGTCGTACCGGTGCACTGGTACACTGAGTCGTACCAGTGCACCGGCTCGTTTGCCTCTCCTACGGCGCTTCGCAGCTAGTACAAAGCCGAGGATGGCTTTGACTATAATTCCCACTAATTCTGCCTCTGGAAGCAGAAAAGTGGGAAATAAATCCACAGGAGTTGTAGTCCTGATGTTTAGAAGTACTTCTCTTGTTAGAGAACCCCGGAAATCTTCGCAGAACACTGACTTAAAAAAACGAGACAAAAAATAGCGTACTTAACGACCGAGGCAGCCTCCATCGGGGCCATCTTGGATCAGAGACAAGGTAAAATCAATGACTTTTAAATTAGGTTTTGCAATCAATGACTCCTTTAATAGAATAAAAACGACTGGACGAGTCGGGTAGCAAATTGGAAATGCAATACCACCTACAACTACCGGGGCCGTTGCCTCAAGCCGAGGGGCGAGAGGCGGCGGTCTGGGACAAGCTCTACGTAGACGGGTTCTGCTGTGATTCAACACCCTGTATTTTTGTATACCCTTGGACCTAGCTCCTGCCATTCCCACACATCTAGTAGTGTTGGGCATTCCGGCGCTTTTTCGTGAGTTGGCTTGTTTGACTCAGCTCACTGAAAAGTGCCGTCTCTTTTGGCTTCCAAGCAGCTCTTTAAAAAATACGTTTTTTAACTATGACTTTGACGATAGGTGGGAAACAATTCTAATTAAATTAGCTATTAAATGAAATCATACTCTACCTTAACCACAATGGCTGGGTTTCCCAGAACGCTCTTAGAACGCTCTTAAGAAGCTCTTAGCGTTAAGAGCTTCTTAACGAATCTGGGAAACCCGACCAATGTCTTTATGTTATGCAAAGGCGTAGCCACGCATTCTTTGGGGCGGTTGTGTTCTCCCTCCTAATTTTACACTTGTGTGATTTCGTTTGAATCCACCTCGCGCCGTTTTGCGTTGTCATAGTTACCAAACACTTTTTCATCAGTCAGTTGAGTGCAAAGAAAGTAACGTTAGTTAACTTGTTGGAGAGGAGGTAGAGTAATGGAGGATTTGAGGTTACCTAACAAGCGGACAAAACTGGACCAGCAGCCAAACATTCAGACAGTAAGTAACTTGATACCAAGCTAAATGTGTAACCAAACAAAACGAGTAGCCTCATAAAAGCATGAGTCGCTGTTTTACTGATAAAATGACGTGGTCACAATGCAGGTAGTCACTGTCTCAGAGAAATTACACTATTCCTTTAGATGTGAATTCTAATGGTCAATGTAGTCCTCAAAACTATGTTCTAAATGTGCACATTTTCATATATAAATATAGAATTGTAGGAAATGCATTTAACAAAAAAAAAATGATGGGAAAGGATATTCATTTGGACCCCCCCCCCCCCCCCCCATGTCTAAACCATGGTTACGCCCTTGATGTTATGGCTCTTTCCTGAGTTTCGACTACTCGTCTGACTGTGTGTGTGTGAGTTGGCTCGGCCACAGGAACAGAATGTGAGGCTGATCAGACAGTCAACACGAACGTGTGTGCGCCTTTGGGCCTATATCATTTTTTTTGCTCTTTGAATTAGTAAATTATTTTAAATACAATTAAAATAATTCATTATTTCATTAGTACATAATCATTTAATTTATAGTCTATATTAATCTATTAAAAATAGAGTCGGCTCTTCAGATATGCGAGCCAGCCCCCGATGTTCACCTACAAGAGCCTGCTCAGAGCCGGCCCATTCGCGAACAACCCATCACTAGAAGTTAGCTAGCTCAGAGTACAATTTACTGGGTTCAGCTTCTCCACACAGGGCTCTAGACTGCAACCAAATGGTTGCAGTTTGCGTGTTACTGACAATGATCGCTTCCAGGAAACTTCTTTTGAATGGCCCATTTTCCCCTAAATACATTTCAGAAATGTGTAAGAATGTCTGTACAAAAACGGACACATCTGCAACCGACGCGACACACCCCACAATTACCCTCTACCCTCTCGTGACATTCTGTATACAATATTGTAAACTTGCTGGAAATTAATAATTTTAGTGGTTAAAAGGAGTTAGGGAGGCTGGCAGCTAGAGGTTGTACCTGCCACAGTTGGTGCATAGGATGAGGAGAAGGATGGAGAGGAGAAAGAGGAGGAGGAGGGAGAAGATGGCCGTCTCTGGAGACAGGTTTGTCCATGTTGACCCTAAAACCTCTCTGACGAGCGCCATGGCAAAAAACCTTGGTTGGGAAGGTGGGGGTTTGGGAGGGGTCAGGGGAGGGTGAGAAAGATAAGAATGAAACTGATTACTGCCTCAAAGTCATTTAGACTATCACCTTGGCATGAAGTGCAGGGATAAGAGGAGTGGAGTACAGTGGAGTGGAAAGGACAGGAGATAAAAAGAGATTTTAAAAAGAGGGCAGAAGAAAAACCTTTTACCCAGTTGTTGGAGAAGGATTTTCTCTGACCAGTTCTTCTCCTACAAGGATGGGATCCCCATATCAGGGCTGACACACACAATGGCTTTTTAATATATATATTCAAACAAATGCACACTCACACACAAACTCACACGCAAACACACCCACACCCACATACAGTATGTATCCTGTACATATGTGTATACTGCATATACAGACACACTCAAATACAAAGTGTATACTATATATATATATACATATATACATGGAATATATTCACACATAAATACACACACTCAATAAACACATACATATGAACAGCCACACAACAGTCAGTAAAACAGGTTGTTTTGACCACACCTGAAAAGTCTCTGTACCTGTCATTGAACAGGTTTCCCAGGTAACCCAGATGTAGGAGATAATTAATTCATTGTACTTGCCAAAACACACTCACACACATACACACACAAAACTCACTGCATTCAAACACACTAAATGAAATGTTCTCACACATACTCTTTGCATTCCTGCACCCACGCACACAACTTTCTGTGCTAAGCCACAATCAAGAGTCTGTACTCACACAATCAACACATTGTATTCACACACACACTTATTGATACTCACTTCTTCCAGCTCAACACAGGTAAACTGAATTGCCCGTCAGTCTTGCAGGAACCTAAGAGTTCCGTGAATTAAAAGTCACCTCTTCCTCTTCGTATTGAAATAAATGGTCTGCTACCAATGGAAGTGGTTTAGTAGAAATAAGTTGAGAATAGACGTTGTTGGTTGTTAGGTTCACCACAAAACACTTTGATATCTCTTTCTCTCTCTATCTCTCCCTTTCTCTTTCACACACCCAGTTTGACAGAGAGAGCATGTTTACTCATTGACAGGTTTCAAGATACACACATACATTCACACACGCACACGCCTTCATTCCACAGGACAGAGTACATACATAAAACAGCTCAGGTATTTGCTTAAGTTACAGGAGCCAAACCCATGAATGAAGGTTTCAGATACCTCTACTGGATCTTTTCATTATAGGAATGTATTATGCACTATATACTGTCTGTATATTTGTTGAACTGGGGACAGTTGGGCCAGATAATCTTAAAGGCAGGGTAGGCAAGTTTTTCAAAGCAAGCTATTTTAGCTTCTGTTTGACACGATTCAAACCAAAGCCACTCCCACAAAATTTAGTGGAGGGGAAGAGTGCCCGCAGGTAGATAGGTAGGTAGACAGGTAGCCTGACCAATCACTTGTCAGGGTACCCCTTAATGATTGGTCATGTTTATTACAGTATTGCGACCCCAAAAATATCGGAATTATTTCATATTACCGTCAAATCTTTAGATATATTGGAGATTTAGTTTAATCTAATCTATGAATTATAAATAGGCCTACAATTAGTATGAATTAGTTTAAACCATTGGAGTACCAATTTTTTTTCTGAAATAAAACCGCACCTTGTACCCCAATTTTACAGTTTTCTTGTGGTTGTACGGCTTATATTTCGAAGCGGCGTATTCACCTTATTCCACGATGGGCGCGGCCATCCACAAATTCTCATTTGCGGTTTAGTTACTTTCCGCTTTATAATGGTACTAAAAGAGAATGTCTTAAACAGGCTCTGGTACTAATTTAAGGCTAATAGAGATGCCCAGCGTCAACTGCAGTTCGTGGCTGCCATAACAGCTGGAGAAAATGGAATCAGACACTGTATTATCATTGTTTTGACCATGGAAAGAAGAAGTCCAAGTGTTGTGGGCCGACATACTTTGCATCAACCTCCAACCAAAGTTGAGGATCTGCGTTCCTGGCTGGAGGCACTGAATTTAAGACCCACCGAAGTTTCCTTTTGTCTGCTCGTATCACTTGCAACATCAAGTGTGTAATAAGAGATAAACTAGAACATGCATTTCCTGCTGAAAATGCATTGGAATGCTGAAATCTGAAGAACATTTTTTTTAAATGGCTGAACATACAGAAATGAGAAAATACCCGCAAACTGAAAGCTGAAATTATTTTTTTGTATAATTCACACTAAAGAGGGAGTGTGGAAGCTGAACTGCATCATCTAACAAAGCTAAATGCTTAAATACAATGTGGGAGAATACGTTTGAACGTTGTGAAGCAATCGAAGAAATAGTTGAATTTCAAGAGGCAGTGTGGAAGCTGAACTGCATCAACAAAGCTAAATAACTTAAATAGCCTACAATGCGGGAGAAGCTGAAAGCTGAACTGTTAAACAGAAGAAGAAGGCTAGCTGGTCGTAACAAGATAGTTTTAACAGCTGAAATTATAGTTGGGATAATAATATCAGTAGATGTAGCCTATCATTGAGTGCGTTTACTCGTTTTTTTTAGTAGGATTCATTGTGTTGATTGAATGAAACATAAAGCAGTAGGGCCGATACAGGAAGACACAGCGACACTTTGTTGCATAAGGATGATGGTGCAAGTTTTGTCCGTGGAGCATACGATTCATAAAAAGAATCATGTAGACGTGTTTGAGTAATGGCATAACTAATTACACAAGTAAACGGAGTAATCGTATTATTGGCATAAACCGACAATGGCTACCGGGTTTCTCATGGTAAATTGAAGGCACTCAGTGGCGTAGAAGAACAAAACAGTAGGCTA
Source organism: Hypomesus transpacificus (assembly GCF_021917145.1). Taxonomy (NCBI): domain Eukaryota; kingdom Metazoa; phylum Chordata; class Actinopteri; order Osmeriformes; family Osmeridae; genus Hypomesus; species Hypomesus transpacificus. The sequence continues at coordinate 4,371,264 of NC_061071.1, read as the reverse complement.
CCATTAGTAGGGAGCTAGAAAGCTGACAAAAGTATCTGCATTTGAAAAGGAAAGATCTGAAATATTTGTGTGTCGAATTTCATAAATCTGAAATATTTTGCTATTGAATATATAATATCTGAATTATTTGTATGCCGAATTTAACAAAACTGAATTATTTTGATCAAAAAATACACAATTCAGATTGCAGGAATTCAGATTCTTGAAATTCAGATTGCAGGAATTCAGATTCTTGAAATTCAAATTGCTGAAATTCAGATTGCAGAAATTCAGATTTTGTCTGAACTAGGCCAAAAGTGAAACAGCTTGTTTTCACAGGAAAAAGTAGACAATTTCAGAATGACCGAACTTTACCTCAGAACAAACTGAGTTGCTAGTTGGAGGAAGACCCAGATCACACATACGTATCTGGATTGGCACACATACGTCCCGATGTGTAGAAGATACGTCGGCAAGATCTAGTATGGAGATCGTTGGCATTTGATTGAAACTGACTTCCAGACAATGAGTGGACGATTAATCAAATCACACCCGACCGCACTACAGATATATCCTGTTAACCATAGATAACTCCTTATATCTACGCTGTTAAATACTATGTCCGATCTCTCAGACAGAAAATATTTCACTATCCATAACCAATCTGAAATGTCACTTAGCAAATGAACATAGCCTATAGGCTGAACATTGACTTTGAAAAATATGCTTGACCATCCAAAATTGGCTATTAGCAATACAGTAGCTAGCTAGCGTGACTTGACTCAACCTGGATTTTCTGTGTGTGTATTATAATTAAGAGACACAATTGAAGTTCATGATTTTATATCAGGCTGGATGTTGATGCCATCAAGCTCTTAAAAGAACTCCAACACAGAAAAGAGAACAACGGAACATAAATATATAGGCTATAGCTTTGCCAGTTGTTCCGCGTCTTCCATCGGTCTCCGACGCCCTCCGAGTCGACTCTGTCTCGACTCACTTGGTAACTGTAACTGCCGATTTTGGCAGAGTAGAAGACACAAGTTTTTACAAGTTTCATAAGCACTTGCTCCATACTCTTCCTCCAACGAGCAACTCTTAGCTTTTGTTCTGAGGTAAAATTTGGTCAGAGAATGTCTAGATTCGGTCGTTCTGAAATCGTCTACTTTTCCCTGTGAAAGCAAGCTGTTTCACCTTTGGCCTAGTTCAGACAAAATCTCGCAAAATGTCCACAATCTGAATTTCAGCAATCTGATTTCAAGAATCTGCATTCACGCAATCTGAATTTCAAGAATCTGAATTCACGCAATCTGAGTTTCAAGAATCTGAATTCACGCGATCTGAAATTTAGATTATTTTTTTTCTGGATCAAAATAATTCAGTTTTGTTAAATTCGGAATACAAATAATTCAGATATTAGGCCTATATATTCAAAAGTAAAATATTTAAGTTTTATGAAATTCGACAAACAAATATTTCAGATCTTTCACATTCAAATTCAGATACTTTTGTCAGCTTTCTAGCTCCATACATTAGCATAGTAGTTAGTAAAAGAGATATTAGCAGCATCTGCAGAATCAGTAGTTGTAGTAGGCTAGTGGCATAAGATATAGCAGTATCAGTAGTGGTAGTAGTTGTGTTGTGGTGCTCTTTGTCTTTTAATGAGACGACGAGTTGACTGAATAGCTTGTGTCTCCACTTATCAGCTAATACCAATCACCTGTGTTACTGTGTGGTTGCCACGGTGATGGTGCAGCTATGGCTGCTAACGCGCAGAGGGCAGAGTATAACAGAAATCTAGCTAGAATCCACACCTCAAACAAGTTAACCTAGACGCAAAACATATGTCCAATCCAAAAAATACGGATATTTTCCGAGACCCAAGACTCTGCCGAAACCAGATATGTCCTTTATATTTCTGTGCGGTCAGAAATACGACTCTACCGGCAGTTTCTAAATCTGGTTGTTTTTGCCTTTTCTGACGAATTTGTCACCCGATTTGCATTGGACTCTATGGGGCGAGAGTTGGACTTTGTCTCGCTTTCGTGGGGCTCTGAACAAATGTGTAAGTCTGTTGGATTCCAAAGACAACTGTCTACGACCAGCACAAAATTAGCTATATTGATCCAAAAACGAAGAATGAAGAGCGAAAATTGTGACAATGCTGGCAAACTAGAAAAAAAATTTCAACGACATCAGAAGCTCCCCTCCACTCTAAGCGTTTCAGTCTGCACCCTAGCCTTTCACGTACACACCCATGTAAATCTCAGAAACGGTTTGAAAAAGTCCTCAAACATAATCAGTGATATTGAAAAAGTTGAATAGATATCAAAAAGCTGTAGTTTTTTTTATAGTTTAGGGTTTGTCAACATTTTCAAGTTTAATTGGTGGCTGTAGCTGAAGGATTGAGGAAGAAGAAGGATTTGAAAGTTGAAGAAGTTTAAGAGGATTGAGAGGATTTGAGAAAAAAATCAATTGGAAAACCATGTTAAAAAAAATATGAATATTGATTTATATATTGATTTATATGAATTTTTTTGATTGCGCAACGGTTTTAATAGCTGAAGATTTGAAGGCGCTGAAAGGTTTCGCGGAAAAAATAGAAGAAGAAGAAGAAGAAGCTTAACTAGAAAATGCATTTCCTGCTGAAAATGCGTTGGAATGCTGAAATCAGATATATATATTTTTTTTATGGCTGAAAATACAGAAATGAAAAAATACCTGCAAGCTAAAATTAATAAAAGAAATGTGTGAGTCACACTAAAGAGGCAGTGTGGGAGCTGAACTGCATCATCTAACAAAGCTAAGTGCTTTAATACAATGCGGGAGAATACGTTTGAACGTTGTGAAGCAATCGAAGAAATAGTTGAATTTCAAGAGGCAGTGTGGAAGCTGAACTGCATCATCTAACAAAGCTAAGAGCTTAAATAGCCTACAATGCGGGAGAAGCTGAAAGTTGAACTGTTAAACAGAAGAAGTAGGCTAGCTAGTTGTAAAAAGAATATTATAGTTTTAACAGCTGAAATTAGTTGGGATAGTAATATCAGTAGCAGATGTAGCCTATCATTCAGTGCGTTTACTCGGCTTTCTTAGTAGGATTCAATGTATTGATTGAATGAAACAAACAACCAAAGCCTGTTTAAGGAGAGCATGCCCACTCCCTATCAAGCCCCATTGTACCGAATTTTGCTGCAGTTCCACCAGAGTTCCACTAGGAGTGATCGCGGTCGAGTGCAAAATGAATGGGAGTCTATGGAGCTAAACGGCTACATTTGTCTCTTTCGCCTGATTGTCGTTGATAAATCTCAGATTTGATTGTAGTTTTTGCACTTCAACATGGATTACAGGTCAAAAGTTGAATGAACGAGAACTTATGTCTTTTCGATTTCTTACAGGGTAAGTCGTTGTTGCCCATAACACGCTAGCATTCTGCTAACGAATGCTGATTGGTTAGTGAAGGACTGACTACGACCAGAGATCCCGCTTGATGGCATCCGAAGCAGAACCAGAATGTCAGAGCATTAGCAACATTAGCAACCCAAAACTCTTTCTAGCATGTGTATTGACAGGGAGAGCCTAACCTGTCAGCTGTGTTGTCGATGCCTTGAGAGAAAAGTGGAAGTAACCAGAACTTGCCGTCTAGCAGTAGCTCTAGTCGTACGATGTGTATGTCTTGTGTCTCCACTAATCAGCTAATACCAATCACCTGTGTTAGTGGCGCGTGTTTGTGTGGTTGCCATGGTAATGGTGCAGCTATGATTGCTAATGTTCTGAGCAGTGTTACCAGGTCCACGGTTTTCCCGCGGAATTGGGCTACTTTTGAAGTGTACACACCCATGTAAATCTCAGAAACGGTTTGAAAAAGTAATGAAACATAATCAGTGATATTGAAAATAGTTGAATAGATATCAAAAAGCTTAATTATTTAAAAATAGTTTAGGGTTTTGTCAACATTTTAACGTTTAAATGGTGGCTCTAGCTGAAAGATTGAGGAAGAAGGATTTGAAGTTGAAGGTTTAAGAAGTTTGAGAGGATTTGAAAGGAATTTTGAATATTGATTTATATTAATTCAAGCATAAGAGGTACAAAGCTGAAAATTCATATTGTTTTTGTTAGTATTCTTCTTATTAGGGTTCCTCCGGTAGGAGGAAACCTATTGTTTTTGTTATTATTATTAGGGTTCCTCCGGTAGGAGGAAACCTATTGTTTTTGTTATTATTATTATTATTAGGGTTCCTCCGGTAGGAGGAAACCTATTGTTTTTGTTAGTATCCTTATTATTCTTATTATTATTATATTTCTCCGTTAAATGGCCCAATAGCTCAAGTCCTGGACCAGATTTTTTCCAATTTGGCCCAATGATACAACAGGTCACTCATTACTCCCAGACGGCTAGTGGCCCATGTGCGCCCATAGATGGCGCTATAAAACACGCCCAAAGTCTATGTGATTTCCCCAGCGCCCCATTACTCCAAAATGCCTGAAGATTAGTATACATGCCTTATTTCTCATGGGGAACAAAAAAGCCTCAAGAACCCATAAGGTCGCCATGATAGATTTTGCTGTACTGTCCAAATTTGGTACAACCTTCAAAACCCTTCTACTCATAAACCATAGACCTAATCGACTTGAAATTAGTTACAGATGTGTAGAATACATGTCTTTACATAGGGTGACATGGAATAAGAAATGCAATACAAAATGGCTGAAAGAAGTGTATTTATGTAAATGTCCAAATTGCCTCAATATTTCTTTTGTTAATAAATCAAATATAATTTTGACTGATTGTTTTTCAAACCTAATAGGGTTCAAGACGACATCAATCTCTAGTACCATAAACAATTTCACCTTGGTATGTCAATATATGATTGAATTCAATTGAATTGCTCCACAGAGTGCGCGCTCCAAATTCTCACAGACTCATCCTGCCCCTTGACACTAGGGTGACCACCTGTCCCGCTTTGCGTTGTGTCGCACAGCATTTTCACCCCTTGTTCCGCACGATAAATGCACAAAATGCTGTGCTATACAGCGCAAAGAGGAACAGGTGGTCAACCTACTGACACGCGCGAGCTTTGCGAGACGCACACACATCCTTTCTGGAAATGGTGTGCTGACCAAGCCCCACCCTCACCCTCATTTCGCTTCCAATCGCAGCTCGCCGTTACGAATATAAATTATTTTTCGGCGGCCATTGTTGTTTTCAACTGGAATCACCTGAAAGCCACGTTCGCTAAGTCCTATTTTTACACATTTTAACCTAGAATCAATGATTGGGTTCGTGAAAGTACACTACTCTTGAATTATGGTGAAGGTTTGAGCACTTTGAGACCTTTAGATTGTGAGTTTGAAGTGACGGAATACCGAACTCGAAAAGTAGCTAGCTTTTTCCCTCTGTGTAATTACTGAATCATGTAGCATCTCGGCAAATTCATCAAAAAGGTAGAGGAGCTTTTAGGAGAACAAGCAATTCCCCACAGACCTGTCGGCTCAGAATTTTGTTTTGGGTTGAGAAAGTCTTTGTAATAAGCCTATGCGCCAGGGAGACCGCATAGGCTTAGGCGGCAGCCATGTTTTGGTCGCGTCATGTTCTTAAGTTCACCATTTTACAGTTCGGTCGACACCAAAAATGTGTTTGTTACCAAACCTCGAGGAGGGAAGCCTTTAGGAGATGTAGGAATTGTGCTTGTAGCCAGATGCTCCGATTATTTTTGTGATCTGTGGAAAACTTGCAAGTGGAGTGAGACTGCGTCCCGGGGTACATTGTTTTGACAAAGCCTCAGTGACAGACTCGGCTCGCTCACTCACTGGCGGTAAACAATATCTTAATTCACTAAATTCTAGTCCTAAAACGTCAGGGAGGGCTGCTTTTTGTAGACTTGAGTCTACTGAAGATAGCCAGTATATAGGATCCATCAAAACAAGCCTATTTCATTTGTCATTTTCCTGAGAAAGCGACCTACGTTAGCCAGGCTAGTTTCACTCGGTCAGCCTATTGAAAGGTCTCTGACAGTCAGAATCACTGTTTACAGGCAAAGGGGGAGTTGGTCTTTGGTCAGATGTGTATTTTGACCAGTTTAGAGCTAAATACTCTTGCCAGAGCCTGGAATCGAGCCAAATGTTTGGAGTGACTTTGCATGGCCGGGTCTCCATCAGTTCAACACATTTGGATTTAAGTTCAAGTAATGCCATTGCATTTCACAGTCAAAACTGTAGTTTATGTCAAGTGTCGATGTAAAAAGCTTCATTTTTCACAACTGACATGTATCTTTTCTTCATTTTTACAGGTCTGGAGGGTCATGCAGAGGCCTGCTCAACAGAGTTCAACAGAGGATGCTGAGAGAAAAACAGATCCCTTGCTTGACTACCCCCCTCTAGCTGAACAGAATCAGGACAGCTTCTCTTCAGCCCTGACCCCAGGACAGCTTCATCCAGCTGGCCTGCAGGCCCTGCTTGCCCCTGCCTGCAGGCCCTGCTTGCCCCTGCCTGCAGGCCCTGCTTGCCCCTGCCTGCAGGCCCTGCTTGCCCCTGCCTGCAGGCCCTGATTGCCCCTGCCTGCAGGCCCTGCTTGCCACTGCCTGCAGGCCCTGCTTGCCCCTGCCTGCAGGCCCTGCTTGCCCCTGCCTGCAGGCCCTGCTTGCCCCTCCAGAGACAGACAGTCACCCCACAGACACAGTAGCTCTGCAGGCTGCTTTTTTGAGGATATTGATGAAAAAGGACAAACCAGCATTTTTTACTTTGATGAAAGTCTACATTTTTTTATCCTTTCCATTTCCCAGCATGCCAAGCTGCTGACTTTTAGTGTCTTAAGTAATGAAACCAGTTCAAGTTATATACTTTTGACCTGAATCCAATGATTAGTCATCTGAATAAAAACTCCTCAACAGAAGTACTGCTTCTTGGATGATTTGTGCTCCACATCAGTACATCTCACACATTTGCCTTTGTTTCCATGGGATTCATGGAATTGCTAGTTTTTGCTCCACCATTGTGTAATACAAAATATAATTTAGGACAGCAATTCCTTTTTTGTGTTATCCTTTCGCATTAAACACATTTAGACAATGTACTTAAACTCAACGGATTGTTGTCATTTTACCATACTGTTCATATGAACAGACATCAGTGTTTGGGAAGATTACTGTATATTTCCACTTTTGATCTATATTTCCATCGTAAATTTGGTCTTTAATTTCAATTGGAAGGGGTATTAAAAGGTCTTAAAAAGTCTTAAATGTAACTTGTTTACACCTGTAGACACCCTGTGAAGCCCCCACCCCCCACTCCAGAGACAGTTGTTGAAAGAGAGGCGCAGACATTAAGTTAAACATAGTTATGCCTTAAGAGTAGAAACAAAAATAGAGACTAAATGTGTATATGGATGTTGAAACTCAGTTCTCTGAGTTGGTGCATGTCAGTTTAGGCAAAGGTTGTCTTTTAAACCTCTAGGTTAAAAATAATTCAGATTCGATTGGAACTCTCTCTTTTATAAATGTATAGTTGGATTTTACATTTAACAGCCATTGAATTCATTAAACAAGTTGTTTAACTCAAACAACCATAACACAGTATATATGGTATACAAAGCTGCAGTCAGATTTGGCGAAATTGTTAGCTTCGATGTTATCTTGACATATACATGGGGTCTTGATGATGATGCGCACGCAGCTTCAAGGCAGAAAGACGCCTGCCATTTCAGGAGACGCCGAGACCTTAGCGCATCACTAGCATCTCGTCATATCACGCAGTCGGAGCACACAGAGCCATAGAAAAAGAGTTGCGACACGCTTTGATCTCGCCGACACGTGATCACGTGGTTCATGTAGCTCGCTGTAGTTCCAAAAAGCCCCACTGCTGTCAACTTTTTTGAATGGTTTTCAATGGAGCTGGCCAACGGAAGTCGCTTTTTTAGGCAAATGACAAATGAAACAGGCTCGGTTGAAGAAATCTGGTATTCTGGCTATCTTCAGCTGACTCGTATCTACATAAGGCAGTCCTCCCTGACGTTTTTGGTGTAAAATAGAGTGAACTACAACATTGTGAACACTCACTGCCAGTGAAACGCAGGAAAAAAGCTAGAGCTTTTTTGTCACGTGGTTCCGGTAGCTCGCTGTGGTAAAAAAACAACAACACTGCTGTCAACCTGTGTGAATGGTTTTCGGCGGGACAGACAGCAGCACCATCTCGATTCACGGATATTTTCGGTATATTAACACAATGTCAATTGGTTACTGGTGTGTTGTATCATGTATGTATGCTACTTTATTAACATGTATGTATAACATTAACTTAAAGTACATAACGCAATATTGTGAAGCAGAGCTAGAAATGGCTATGCTAGCAGTAGCCTATATTGTTCCACTTAACGTTTAACCTTAGACTGTTTTTTTTCTTCTTCATCAGCCCACTTACAATTTACCACATTAACAACACTTATGTTTGTAGTACTTGATGCAAGTTGAATCTAACCATGATCACCAGCAACTGTTCAATAGAAAAAAATAGAATAGAATTTACAAGGCAACCAACTGCAATTCAATAAAACATTTTATTGTACAATATGTCCAGTGTTCTTCCACTCCTTTTGTTTGTAGTGAGCAGGTGATCTAAATGTCTGCTTTTCACAAACCCTAGACCGCAGTAGTAGATGCATCTAGTTGAGCTAACTAGCTAGCTATTGAGTGGACCTGAAATTCCTGCCGAGCGTTGCTAGACAATATGGGACCCAAGGCTTTAATCTGCAATTCATTGTTGCTAGCTCTAATCAGATGTACTGTAGGCTAATAAGAGCAGATTCTGTAAACTCTGTATGCCAAAGAACACCAATAACTAGGAACTAATTTGACAGACTATAAACCAACGATCTTCTGGTTATGATACACGTGCTCTCTAGCTAGCTACAGTAAAAGTGTTGCTTAGCTCTAGATACTAGACCCATAGTCTAGCGCAAACTGCATTTAGAATCTAACAAGCTATAATCTTACGATACATTTTCTCTACAGCAGGCTATATGAAATACTACTAATAACAAAAGATATGTGGTGGATGAAATATGAAAAAATTCATGATTTTCATCAATTTACTAGCTAACTTACTTCGGAGACACTGAAAATGAATGGGGTTCAACGGTGGAAAATACAATGTTTGGAACCATAGGTCGCGTGGGACACGCTTTACTTCCGCAATCCTCGATAACAATGGGAGTCTATGGAAGTGTCGCAAATCTCTTTTTCTATGGCTCTGGGAGCACAGCTAGATCATCAGCGTCAGCGCTCTTGGGTACCCAGCATGCATGGGGGCTATACGTCCACTGCAAAGGACGTATAGCCCCTATACGTCCACTGTAGGTTAGTGCATGACATGTGCACCAGCAAATACTATTTCAAAATAAATTCCTGCATTAAAATAATGTATCATGAGTTTGTATGATTTGGTCATGTATTATCACACTAGCATTTAATTATCACGTCAAACAATTACACTGCACTAAACTGTAAGTGTAAATGTAAAGTGAAAATAACAAAACCAGTCAGTATGATGACTTGAGCGAATATCATTCATTCACGTCTTACAAAAACAGCGGCCACGCGAAAGGGAATAAGGAAACTGTTTCCTCTACTAAAAAATACAATGCGGGTCACGTGAAAAAAGGATCCAAAGACTCGTAGAAAGACCGAGTCGGGGAAGGAACTAATCATTCGTTTCCTCTAGCTACAGAGCCTATGCAGGTCACGTGAAAAATGATCCAAAGACTCGTAGAAAGACCGAGTCGGGAAAGGAACGAATCGTTCGTTTCCTCTTGCTACAGCCTATACAGGTCACGTGAAAAATTATCCAAAGACTCGTAGAAAGACCGAGTCGGGAAAGGAACGAATCGTTCGTTTCCTCTAGCTACAGAGCCTATGCAGGTCACGTGAAAAATGATCCAAAGACTCGTAGAAAGACCTAGTCGGGAAATGAACGAATCACTCGTTGAGAGGACTCGTTACTCCCGAGTCCTTATAAGGATTCGTTCAAAATGAACGAATCGTTCACGAACGAAACATCACTACATCTTTGAGAAATTCTGGTAGGGATGGGCGAACGATGCCTTGTGAAGCTTTGGTGGTTTCTTCCGGATTGTGCCGGCCCAAAGAGCCGAACTATCGGCGCATTGAAAATGAACAGCGTCATCTAGCAGCCGCTTAAACTGGCTGAATGAGGCGTAGTGGTTGTCTCCGACGGTAGACTACCCTACGTTATTCAATATTTAATTAAGGCTACATGTGTTCATTTTGATCTGATATTAGTTCTCACACATTAAAATGTTGTGATACATCCGTAGGCCTTTAGAATTATGTCATTTTCTCACAGTAAAAGTTAATGAACGTCGTACGAGGGTCCCTGCATTGAGGCGCGAACTCAGGATTCCAGATTCGCATTAACAATATGTTGGCGTACAATGCTTTAACCAACTACACCACCGAAAAAATCATTACTTTTTGTTGCGGGTGGAAGGAGTTTATACGATATGGTCTTTATATCAATTAAACTAGATAACACCGATTTTTTCTTAACATTTGTGATATGTAGGTCTATTGTGAACTGGGGGAACTTTATTTTTACAAATTATTATTACTGTTGACAATGTTGACGAATCATCAACATTTGTTTTCTGGGCACTGTATAGACCTACCTAGTCCTATCATGTTACGTTTCATTTCAATAAAATAACACAACACAAATGCACGGATTTATAATTATTACTATACGGATTTGGCTAAATAATAATGACTGATGGAAGAAACTCTAGCGATGCCTGGTGCTGCTTCTCTGACAATGTGAGATTTGTCTTTAACAAGAAGCGGTGGCTTCGTTCCTTCCATGGCTCTGGTTCAGAAGAGCGGCAAAACTTCGAACCAGTTCGTGACGTTTGAAGCATTGAACGTCATCTGTCACGTGGTTTCGAAATTTGATACAAGCTCCAAAACACTTTTTCAAAACTGTGCGTATTGGTTTTGCGACACAAGCATCGATGCGTCAGTGCCATACGTCCCATCCCTAAATTCTGGAAGCAGTGTTGCGAGCATTGTGTTTTGATTGTGGGAGTCAAATTTTGGTCGATGTCTGAACTTCATGCGTCCGCTACAGCATTTCTGCTTTGACTTGAGTTGTGCTGGGAGGGAGGTAAACGGCATGGATTGGGGGATAGTGTGCGGGCAGGTGTGTTTTTTTATAGGTTGAAATAGAATGAGAAATGTACTACAAAATGTCTGAAAGGGGTGTATTTATGTCCACATTGCTTCAATATCTCTGTGTCAATAAATCAAATATCATTTTGACTGATTGTTTTCAAACCTTATTGGGTTCAAGATGACATCACTCTGAAGTACCATCAACAATTTCACGTTGGCATGTCAAAATATGATTGAATTTGAGTAGTTTAAACTTTGGCTGAATCCAACAACTCTTACCACGGAAGAAACTGCTTACTTTTTTATAGAGTAACTGAACTTAATGTTATTCAACACTAAGAATAGCTCAATGGACTGGGACAGTGACCTGCAAAGTATAAGGTTGCAGGTTTGAATCCAGTCACAGTCTTTTAGCCTGTCTTAAATTTGAATATCTGTTTAGTTAAACAGGATGACATCATTATGAAATACCATGCGCAATTTCATGCAATTCCACTTTGAAATGTCAACCGCTTCTTAACCTTTGTCCCAAAGCTGACCAAAGCTAATACTTTGATTATTTTACTCATACAATCTTAACAGTTGGTGTGTAGCAGAGAGGATAGAGAGGCTGCCTTGTAACCTTATGCTCATGAGTTCAAATCCCCATTCAGCCTATTGTAGATGGCCCAACACTAAGTAGTTTTGCTCCCTTGTTGTCCAACTCTTGACCTTCTACAATGTACATTTTTTTGCCATTTTGTGGAGGAACCCGCATCGCTGCTTGCAGCTATATTTTTAGTATGTTTTAGTATTCTCAATGTATGATATTAGTAGATACAAGATTATAACCAAATGTATGGGCATGGCTGTGAGCAAAACAACTGCTGCAGTGCATCTAAATGTAATGTAAAGCTTTTGAAACAATGCAGCATTAAAATTATTTAATATTGTTTCTAATTTCCATTAGATAAGAGGGAAGATTACTAGTGCACACCCTATATCATGTACGTTTTAACACGTTGCAAAGCTTGTACCAAAGACCCTCAATAAAAAAGTTGTTACTATTTATTATTACTGCATAATTTGTGTAATTTGTCACTCATACATTTGAAGTTTATGGCTAATAGCAGAGACCTGATGTAACTAGAGCCTCAATTAGATACCAAGACGTTCTACTGGTACAATGTTAGCTGGTCGGTTTTGCGGGGGAATCTCAAATACATGACTGTAAATTTAATCAAACAACTGAATTCTGGAGGACCTAAGCTTTAAAACAAAGTATAGCAAATGCATATGCCCTGCAGTGAAATCGTTAGAACATTGTATGTTTGTGGCTAATATAACTTATCGCAGTACATGCAATTCAGCAATTCTCGGCAGTTCTCCATTGAAATGAATGATATCCCAGGTAAACAGGAAGTGCCAATACAACGGAAGTGCAAAAAGATTTTTAAAAGTCGGGGGGGGCGGGATAAGGTCAGCTCCGGGAGTTTACGTCATGCAATCCCAGCATGCACTGGTCATCGTCATTTTGGCAGGAAAGTGGAGAGCCAAGTGGAGCGCCAGAGTGTACATACATATATGCTTACATACATATTATACATATTTGCTGCCTATTTCAATAAACGTTGATTAATTTGCTGCCTACTTCAATAAACATTGATTCAACATGGTGGATAGCTGCTGTGCGCCGACCGGGATGCCTGAACCATCGGGAAAAATGTTAAGGGAAAGCATTTTTTAAATTTCTAAGATCCAGAGAGAAAAACCCCATAATTCCTGACAACCACCCATGGCTTTAACTGAGGATCATTCAGTCTCTTGGAATGACTTATCTCTAATAAATATGTAATGGCATGTTTGTGATGAAAAGTGCACTGATATAATTTACGTTAGCCTACGTTACTAGCTAACTGTTGACAAATGTTATACAGACTCGCTACTGCTAGCTAGCTATACAGGGAGCATGCCTATGTTCCCACAGCCCTATGTTCCCACACTGTTCCCGCTATACAAGTTATACAACTGACTGCATTATCGTTACACATAGCAATTTGTAGCTGGTAGACTTCAAAGCTGAATATTCATCACTAATCCAGCTGATTGCATCCATTTATATCCCTCCAGGCTTTTGTAGGCTTTCAAAGACTCAAGGATGAAGGAAAGTTGATTAGTCCTAAACTGGTTGCAGTTCCACTCTAGTTCCATATGAAGGCGCTAACGGGAGAGTGCAAATCCACTTTTCTCAGGATATAATTTTTTGTCTAGTGATTTAAATGTTGAATTTTAAAAGGGAGGCAAAAAAATACACACTGCTCAGCGTTACATTTTTTAAAGTCGCTTGTTTGTCTCAAAAAGCCTTTTAAAATGTCACTGACGTCATACACATCGTACGACCAGAGATACTGCTTTACGGCAAACTCTGGTCACTTCCTTTTTTTTCTGGAGGCATCGACAACACAGCTGACAGGTTAGGCTCTCCAGAGAATGTCTAATATAGGGAGAACCATAGACATAGAGACATAGTAAAGAGTAGACGCCGCATCGACCGCTACTGCCTACTGGCGCTGACGAGCCGTGGGGCCGCCATCTTGGAAAGGTCAACCGCTTCACTCAGTGTAATCTGTTTGGCTGGGGCAATGAGATGTCAGCGCATTTAATTAATCATACCGAACTGAATACCGAACTGATTTTCACGCAGTTTGCTTTGCTGCAAAGGTCATACATGTAGCTATGATACAGGACATGGTTATTATTTTCACAAAATACATCCAATAGTATGGTAATGTTACATTTTACTTGTGAAAAGTAATCCCCTGAGCCCTGTTTGCGATTAGCCTATCCGCCGATTTGAGCAGGAATTGGCTCTGTGCACAATCGTACTGACGAACTTCCGCTGTAGCCGCAATAGGGCAAATCGGCTTCCGGTTTACTGGAGACCATCACCCGAGTGTCGAAAATGCTCAGCTTTAGTAGATGTCTCCAAGCCCTGGCTAAAGTAAGCGTCAGTGACGTCCATCGCTTCGTCCAGCAGCTAATGCAGCGTCTACTCTTTATTATGGCTGTGTCTACTACCGCGCACTTTATGAAGTACACTGCAATACAGGGCCCTGCAAAACAGTGCACTTACATATTCAGTGCACTCCGTCACTGATAAGTGCTGTCTCAAATGAAACACTTACGTTAAACACTTGGTGGAAGTGACGGACACAAATCTGCTCGCGACACCCGCAAAACTTGCCAAAATGAACGCGCTTCTCCACTTAAGTGGAAAAAAACGGCCGAAAGGGCTCCTCGTTTTCCGCTACGTAGCCAAGATGGCGCCTGTTTAGGGCGAGTAGTGGTCATCGTTATACACTGTTTTTTTGGACCGTTTTTGTAGTGCGCCATCCGGGTACTTTCAGTGCACTGAATTCTTCTGGTTTTGTGAGTGAAGCGCCCTAAGCACTGAAAATCAGAGCTCGGAGTGCTCAAGTGCGCGGTAATAGACACAGCTATTATGTCTATGGGTAGAAATGCCACTCTAAGGAAACTTCCGGGTTCTGAACTGGTTGCAGTTCCACTCAAGTTCCATATGAGGGCGCTAACGGTCGAGTGCAGAATGAATGAAGGTCTAAGGAGCTATACCCCTCAAAATCCACTTTTCTCAGGATGTAATTTTTTTCTAGTAATTTGAATTCTGAATTCGAAAGGGGAGGCAAAAAAAATACACACCGCTGGGTGTTAGATTTTTCGCCTTTCTGTTCTAAAAAGCCTTTTAAAATGTCATTGACGTCATACACATTGTACGGCCAGAGATACTGCTTGACGGCAAGCTCTGGTTACTTCCACGTTTCTCTTGAGGCATCGACAACACAACTGACAGGGGAGGCTCTCCCTGTCAATACACATGCTAGAAAGAGTTTTGGCTTGTTAATGTTGTTGCTAATGTGACATTCTGGTTCTGCTTCGGATGCCATCAAGCGGGATCTCTGGTCGTAGTCAGTCCTTCACTAACCAATCAGCATTCGTTAGCAGAATGCTAGTATGTTATGGGCAACAACGACTCACCCTGTAAGAAATAGAAAGGACATAAGTGCTCGTTCATTCAACTATCGACCTACAATCCATGTTGAACATGCAAAAACTACTGGTTGCACGATCAGTAACATTGCACTACTGTACCTCGCCACCAGGCTCCTGTATGGTCATTGACTTAGTCACTGATCTGCAAATTTGCACTATTGTACTGTACTCCACTTAGGTTAGAATAGGTTATAGGGTTGAAACAGGTTTTATGTAAATTTAGGGTTAGTAAAGTGTACTATTTATTGTTATCTGTAATTTAGGAAGTTTTAGTATTAGGGTTAGTATAGTCGATTATTTATTGCTATCTGTAGATTTAGGAAGTTTCACTTATTTAAGCTCAGCATAGATGTAAATTATGTTCCGTGTACTTATTTGTTATGTTATGCCAGGTGCTTGCGTTGTCTTGTCTTAAGAATTTCAGTGCCCAGTCTAACCTTTTGTTGTTCTGTGTACCTGACAAATAAAAGACTTGAACTTGAACATATATTTTAAGTAGCACCCGTGCATCCATTGACTGCAATGCACTGCATGATTGGTCACAGTCTGGTGGATTACTGGATCATACCGTGCAACAGTACAGTGACTGTAAGAAGACATTCTGACAATATTGTAGAACATTTTATATATTACTGTATGCCACAGTTCATGGCACACAGACACAATTTCGTAATCACCTTTTTCAAAATTACTGTAGGTTTGGTTTCTGTCCTCCTACACTCTTTCTTTTGTACTGTGCAATACTGTATTCCACAAATGTTAATTGTAAAAAAAATACAGTAAATTGGGTTTCAATCTTGTTTTCGTGTTTACCTGTGAATTTTTCATCATCTCTGCCATTTCAAGGAGCTCATGAAAAAAGAGCTTTAGGTTTTGAATAACTCTGTGTATATGATATATCCAAAAATGTAATATAATGGCAAAAGTGTTTGTAACATGAGACAAATATGTGTTTTGAGACGTATTTGTGAATGTTTTGATTGCAGTGCTTCTATTTTGCAGAGAGAAGCGAGGCATTTTGCATTTTGTGTGTGCAGTTGTTGGATTTGTGTGAAGTTTTGAATTTTTTTTTTAAGTAAAGTAAAAGAAATGTGTGTAAGGATTTGAAAACAACTGTAATAGGAGTGGACAGGCTCTCCGTAGACGGGCTCTGGTATCATTGTTCCCGTATCAAGTGTGGCGTATATTTCTGTGCGGGTTTAAAATCCGATGTACAAACACAAAGCTCCCATTCTGGTGGGGTGCGGCTTTTAGAAAATGTGGTTTGTTTTCCGAAAAATACTGTATATTTACTGGTCTAAGGCTATACTGTAAAATGTCCAAGTTAAATGTCAAATGTCTAATCATCTGTGGAAGATAAGATACAAAATAAAAATATATATTTAAAATGAAACACATCCCACCTGTAGGCAATGGAGTGGAAGTGCAAAGGTGTATCCCCAGAGCTGGTTTTGCTATGCGATGGGCTACGGGGATGAATACCAGTTATATAATTGATACATTTTTATTGGTTATAAATAACCAAATAACCTATTAATCTAAAATGAACATCTTCTGTATGTTTGCCAAAATGTAAATATAATTATCAACAATTTTCAATCAACTATCAATTTCTTGTTCACACAACAATAGGTAGGCTACATTGTATAATGCACCAAACTGCACTGTGAGGGAAAAACATCCAGTGTTATTTGAAAAACATGGTGTGATCGACAAGAACAAATTGGAAATATGGCTGCAAGCAGCAATGAGGTGGCCATGCAGTGAAATGACCCATAAAACACTTAAGAAATCCTCAGAACAGCGTTCCAAGTGCATGCAGCAAGTTTGGTGTGAATCCATCAAAGATTTACTGAGATACGACCCAACTTCCTGTTTGCTGGCTTAATGGCACATTTTGATTGGCTGTACCGTGCAAACGGTGCTGAAAATCTGAAAATCATGTTATGGCCTTTGTGAGGCTTGGTCTGAAGATAATCTCTGGCAAAATTTGGTTCAGATTGGACACACTTTAAAGGAGAAAAGTTTTTCAATTAATTCAAAATGGCAGCCGTATCAATTCGGCTATTATCACAGATGAATGAGTCACACACGGAACGTCCCAAGATATCATGAGACAAAGGAATAACTTAATAAAAGCAAACAAATCAATAGTTATTGGCCAAAACAAAGTTTTGCTTCCTGCGGCCACGCCCAGTGATCACATGACACCAAATTGTGTAGACATCCTCAGACGAGGGTTTCGAGGTCATCACACCAAGTTTGGTGTTGATTTTCTCAAATATTTGCTGAGATATGACCCAAATTCCTGTTTGGTTGCTTGTTGCCGATTTTGACTGGCTGGTACCGGACAAACGGTTTTGAAAATCAAATATCCTTCTGTGAGGGTTGGTCTGATGATGATGTGTGCCAAGTCTGGGGATGATTTGACAAAAATTGAAGTAGTTGAAGCGAAAAAACGTTTTTTTTCTTTATAAAAAATATGGCGGAAAATCTTTATAACCGACGTAATATGGGAGTGTTGAACTCGTCTCGACCCAGGAATCCAATGGTACCTCCTTTTTGAAAATCGGTCATACGGTTCAAAAGTTACATGTGTAAACACAAGTCCAACTTTGACCAGTTGGTGGCGCTAGAGTGCTCCAATGAGTGACATGAAACTTGGTGAATATAAAGAGGGGACTGTGCTTAATGAGTGTGCAAATTTCACAACTTTTCACCGTACGGTTCTAGGGGCTGCCATAGACTCCAATGGCAGAAGAAGTGTAATAATAATAATAAGAAAAGGTAGAATCACTTAAGTGGCTTCGCCGCTTGGCCCCAATGACATTGGCTGTTATCAATCCGAAGAACGCTGAGAACGCAAGTTTGCAAGCGTCCATTGCGAAAATGATCTTGCAAGGACGCAAGGACGGAGAATGGTTTGAGATGGTTTGGATTTTCCTGGACTCGCAGCATTATGATAACACTGACTGACTACAAAAACTAGATAACAAAGCAAAAAATTGTCCCTCTACTTGTAATTTTACGTTTTCTGTAGCCCTTGCAAACTTACAGTACCTAATGTTAACTAGTTGTCTGCACTGAGATGCTAGCTAGGTTATCGAAAAGTCGGAGCAAATTTACAAATTTGCCGTTTCATCAATAAAATAAGAACATTTTCAGCAACTACACTGCCTAATTCTCGTCACATTTTAATTCAGATGCTGATTTACAAGTACCGTTTAGCTGAAATATGAAAAGTAAAAAATTACAGTTGTGAGGTTTGTCCGCCTCGCTTGACATCTTGCAATGACTTCTGGGGAATCAGAAGCGTTCTCGCTGGTCAAGTCACCATCCGACACATCCTCGATAAAACGGGCGGATCAAGAACATTTCCGGGTATTTTTGGCGTTCTTGGTGACTTGTGTTCTTTGGATTGGAAACCGTACTTGGCAATGAAAGATGACGTCAAACGAGTTTGCAAGAACACAAGAACAGAAAAAAACGTGGATTGATAAACAGCCAGTGTGTATGAGTGGTGGAGAGTGTAATTTATCGTAATTGTTTGACATTGTATGAATGACTTGAACAAATGGAATGTATTTTTTACATTACTGAGGTTTTGCTGTGATTTCTTAGCTGTTTTTTTTTATTTGTATTTTCCGTAAAGAGGTTACAAACGACACAATACAACTACATTTAATTACTCTTGAGTGGGGTTCATTCAGTGGCATTAGTCATCTTTGGTAAAACAATTTTCAATAAGCAGCTTATATAATGACGTTTTTGATGATATACACTCTCATTATAGTATCAATAAATAAAAAAACTATGTTGAGGTAAATTTACAATTGTAATTAGCATTTATTATGACATTGTATATATGATTTGTAATAAGTATTTACTGTTTAGAGAGTCAATGTTAAGCTACAGTTTCAGTGACTGAGTGTAGTTGTTTTAAATAACAAATTGTTAACAGAGAACTATTTCTGTTTTTGCTATTCAAAACATTATCTCCCCTCTATCTCCACCCTCCTCCTCTATTCATCCATCCTCATCTGTCTCATGTGTGCCCCTGTCTCTCCTTCATGGTCTTTTCTTCCTCCTCTACCTCTTTCTCAGCATCAGGTGTGTGTGAGCTTGTGTTCTCATAGCGATGGCAGTCATTGAACAAAGCAGCACCAGCAAAGGGAAGGACACCCCTGCCACTAAAAGATACCACTCCCATGCTCCTTCACCAGGGACGCCCGCCGTGACAGGAAGTCCTCCAACACTGCTTCCTGTTGGACCAGTGTGCTGAGACACAGCAGCAGGTGAAAGATCTGATGGGCGTGACCAATTATATCACAGTGCCCGGGAAAGCAACACTCTGGGATGGGGAAGGAGAAGAAGAAGGCTGCCAAGAGAAACAGCATCCCCTGGTGGTAGGAAGAAGTGGTTTCAGGGGTCAAGTGTCAAATGGGTTACATTTTTTTCCAATTGCTTAGACACAACATTTTCAAATAACACACCGTTAGTGAAACCTGACACTTAAGGAGCAAAACAGCAGCCCAGATCTGCACAACTATAAGCACATTCTCAGCCGCACAATATTTGCAAAATACTACACACAGTGTTTTGCAAATCACTAAACACACTTTTCTACATTAACTCAGAAATATAAGATTTTGTCACTTAATTGCCTTTTCAAGACACTGCCTTCCAAAATGCCACACATGTGAACGAACGGATCAAACACGGACATCAGGTTGTACAAGCACTATAAAGTGCATAATTGTAAACATACTAATCATGTAAGCAACTATAAAAAGGCAACAAGTCAATGTACCTGTCCTCACCAAAAATGGAAGGCAATGTTGCAGGAAGAGGGAGAGGGGGAGCCCGTGCACAAAATGCAACCTTTACGTAGACAATGTGGAGAGTACAGTACATATTTTCATCAGTGTGCAGTAATGGTCTTGTCAAAATGGCAACATATTAATAACATTTACATTGTAAAAGATCAAGAGTTGGACAACAAGAGAGCAAAACTACCCGATGTTTGGCGCATAAACAATAGGCTGAATGTGGATTTGAACTCATGAGCATAAGGTTACAAGTCAGCCTCTCTATCCGCTGCTACTAAGGAGTATTAGCTTTGGTCAGCTTTGGGATAAAAGTTAAGAAACGGTTGACATTTCAAGGTAAAATTGCATGAAATGGCGAATGGTAATTCAGCATGATGTCATGTTGGAGCCAATAAGGTTTGAAAAACCATCAGTCAAAATTATAATTGAATTATTGACACAAAGATATTGAGGCAATGTGGACATTTACATAAATACACCCCATTCCATCCTCCTCTCAGTCACTACTGCCCTCCAGTCTGCCAAAGCGTCTTCGAGGTCATCCGTCATCATTCTGATGACCTTTCTGCAGAATTTAATACGGTTAACAATCAAATCCTGCTCCCCAGACTTTCTGAGATGGGCATCACTGGCACTGCACTTCAGTGGATCTCATCCTACATGTTGGGAAGATCCTACCAGGTCTCCTAGGGAGGCAAAGTGTCAGGCCCCGCCAGCTCTCCACTGGTGTCCCTCAGGGCTCCTCCTTGGACCACTCCTCTTCTCCCTGTACACCACCTCGCTTGGACCAATCATCACCTCCCATGGCTTCTCCTACCACTGCTACGCTGACGACACGCAGCTGTACCTGTCGTTCCCCCTGACTGATCCGGGGATCTCAGCTAGGATCCAGGCCTGCCTCGCAGACATCTCCGCCTGGATGACCAAGCACCACCTCCAGCTGAACCTCGCCAGAACAGAACTCCTCATCATCTCGGCCAATCTCCCACTATCTCTCAATCACCCTGGGATCTGCGACGGTGACCCCTTCATCCTCTGCTAGAACCTCGGGTTTACCATAAGATGAGCTCTCCCTCACAGCTGAGATACCTGTCTGTATGGCAAGCTGTTTTAACATTTATTTCTATAAACGTTACTAGTCACTATTTTAAAATTACTAGTACTTATTATTTAGTTACTAGTAACCCAGTGTTGGGACGCTGTTACAAAGTAACTAAGTACTGTAACTCCACTACTTTTGGCGGTAACTAGTAATGTAACTCATTACTTTTTTCAATTAAATAACGCAGTTACATTACTGAAATTTAAATGGGCTTGTTACTCGTTACTTTTTTCTTGCATGAATTCCCCAATTTCCTGTTTTGAGTGTCGAACTTCGCCGGGATCTTCTCATAGACAACAGCAGCCATGCCTGTCGAATGTTTGGCTCCTTGGGAAGACTGTGAGTGTTAGCCTTCCCTTTACAGCCTGCTGCCTGGAACACAGCATTTACGGCCGTGGTCCATTTTCAATATCCTTGTTATAATTCAAAACGTTCTTCTTTGTAATTCCTACATTAGCCTACACAGAGCGGCGCGCAGCTAAACTAGTATCGGAGATAGACGCTACCTCGGGCTGGTCTGGATGTACATTTTGGGGCGTGACAAAGATACAGACCAGAGCCAAAAAGGGCGGTCCCCGTCCTACGTCACACCGGTGGCTTTGTTGAAAAGCTAGCGTTTTAGAGGCACATTTTTTCTTTTTGAGATTTGCATAGGAAAGAGGTGTCAATGGACTTTGATATTCACTGTATGTTCATTTTACCCACGAACTGTCGTTATTCAACTATGACAAGGTAAAATCGGTTTTGCAATCAATCGCCTCTTTAAACAACATGAACCTTAAAAAGTGCAAGGGTGTACCTGTTGAAAAGCAAGCAACAAAATACATTTCACAGCGAGTACAATATTTTTAAGGCAGTTACAACTAACCAACAAGAGGAACAAGTCTCTCAACATGAGTCATTGTGATCCTGGAGGAAACAACAGGTCCAGCAATCCTTCCTAAGTGCCGTTGTACTGTGTAAGGCTGGGGCATAGACTTGATGTAGTCGGGTGCAGTCCCGTTCATCGCTCGGAAGGTCCAGTACCAGGGTCTTGAATCTGATAGTAACTAGGGCTGCACGATTAATTGAATTTTAATCACAATCACAATTTCGGCTTTCCACGATCAAATTCACGGGATCGAGCTATATTTAAAATGCGTTATTCCGTTAATAGAACACTCCGTATCAAAGTTGTTTTTTGCAAAGCCAATCTAACGCTCTGTAAACCAATAGGTGCGTTCGACATCGGCTGCGGCTGCATGAAACGACCAGCATGAGTCTGGATAAGAGCGTCTGCTAAATGACTAAATGTAATGTAAATGTATGTTGCCTTGTTGGAATTTGTTCAATAACACGTGTGTGCCATATCTTAAATCGGTTCGCGTCGATATGTTCCCTGTAGTACTGTCTTCTGTGAGGTGTGGTTTTCAGCATTTGCCTCGGGGGGAATGTCCCTGTACTTACTGTAAGTCGCCTGGATAAGAGCGTCTGCTAAATGACTAAATGTAATGTAAATGTATGTTGCCTTGTTGGAATTTGTTCAATAACACGTGTGTGCCATATCTTAAATCGGTTCGCGTCGATATGTTCCCTGTAGTACTGTCTTCTGTGAGGTGTGGTTTCAGCATTTGCCTCGGGGGGAATGTCCCTGTACTTACTGTAAGTCGCCTGGATAAGAGCGTCTGCTAAATGACTAAATGTAATGTAAATGTATGTTGCCTTGTTGGAATTTGTTCAATAACACGGTGTGTGCCATATCTTAAATCGGTTCGCGTCGATATGTTCCCTGTAGTACTGTCTTCTGTGAGGTGTGGTTTTCAGCAGCTAATTTGCATGTTAACTACATATCTTCAGCAGCTAATTTGCATATTAACTAGATATCTTGTTGGCGATGTTACTAGTACTTATTGGATATTCGGGATATGTTGGAATAGTTACTAGTAACTAAAGAATAGTTACTAGCATCTAATGAAAGTTACTAGTAAAATGGGAATAGATACTAGAAACTATTGGATTAGTTACTAGTAACTAAAGAATAGTTACTAGTAGCTAAAGAATAGTTACTAGTAACTAAAGAATAGGTACTAGTATCTAATGAAAAGTTACTAGTAAAATGGGAATAGATACTAGAAACTATTGGATTAGTTACTAGTAACTGAAGAATAGTTACTAGTAACTAAAGAATAGTTACTAGTATCTAATGAAAAGTTACTAGTAAAACTGGAATAGATACTAGTAACTATTGAATAGTTACTAGTAACTAAACAATTAGTACTAGTCACTTTAAAATAGTGACTAGTATGTTTGTAGAAATAAATGTTAAAATGACCTGCCATATGTCTGAGCATTCCACCCAGCAGCTAGTCCAAGCACTTGTCCTCTCAAAGTTGGACTACTGCAACTCGCTGCTCGCCGGTCTCCCAGCATGCGCAACCCGCCCTCTCCAGAAGATTCAGAACGCGGCAGCCCGCCTGGGGGTCTTCATCTACCCAGACACTCCCATGTTACTTAGCTCCTCATCTCCCTCCACTGGCTTCCCATCACGGCCCGTATCAGATTCAAGACCCTGGTACTGACCTTCGAGCGATGAACGGGACTGCAACCCGACTACATCAAGTCTATGCCCCAGCCTTACACAGTACAATGGGAACCCTAACCCTTGCACTTTTCAAGGTTCATGATGTTTTAAAGAGGCGATTGATTGCAAAACCGATTTTACCTTGTCATAGTTGAATAACGACAGTTTGTGGGTAAAATGAATATACAGTCAATATCAAAGTCCATTGACACCTCTTTCCTATGCAAATCTCAAAAAGAAAAAATGTGCCTGTAAAACGCTAGCTTTTCAACAAAGCCACCGGTGTGTGACGTAGGACGGGGGACCGCCTTTTGGCTCTGGTCTGTATCTTTGTCACGCCCAAAAATGTACATCCAGACCAGCCAGAGGGTGGCGTCTATCTCCGATACTAGTTTAGCTGCGCTGCTCTGTGTAGGCTACTTATAAGGAATTATAAAGAAGAACATTTTGAATTATAACAAGGATATTGAAAATGGACCACGGTCGTAAATGCTGTGTTCCAGGCAGCAGGCTGTACAGGGAAGGCTAACACTCACAGTCTTCCCAAGGAGCCAAACATTCGACAGGCATGGCTGCTGTTGTCTATGAGAAGATCCCGGCGAAGTTCGACACTCAATCATTCATTTGCTCTGAACATTTTACCCAAGACAGTTTTGACAACCTTGGACAATTTCAAGCAGGATTTGCTAGGAAGCTGAACCTGGAAAGAGGTGCTGTTCCGACCGTATGCTCATTGCAACCGCAAGCTATAAGGACAGTATGATGTTGTGCTAACATTTATTAGCAATGCTAACGTGTCCTGTATATAGCATACCAGGTAGAATGCTAAATACGTTTCTACACACATCAAATGACTCTAACTAGACTAGCTGTAGTCTGCATTAGAAGGAAAGCTTCCGAAAAAATTGCCAGAAAACGAACAGCAGTCTGGCTAACGGCGCTTATTTCTAATGCCTGTCTAATAATCTATTTGAAAGAACTGGAGAAAGGCAGGTGCTAGATACAGGATACATTAGCATTGCTATTAACTGTTACTAGTAACACTTAGACTGTAGGCATGTAGACTAAAGTAGTTTAGCTTGCTAACGCAAGAGCATAGGTAGAATGTGTGATAATTTAGCCTAGTTTATTGGCAATGGGGCTAACGTTCTGTTTCATGTTCCTGACTGTGTGTCATTCAAATAAATAACCAGTGTTCTACAATTCACTATGCATGTTTCTCCAGATCTTTGTCATGTTATTTTTCAGCAAGATATCTAGAGCTAGCTAATTGAAGCCAAGTTGAATCACGATATGGTTTGCTTGCTAAGCTGTAGGCCTAACGTTCTACACACCTCAGTCAATCCAGTTTGCTTCAACAACAGAAGTGGAAACAAGTAATGTTATAATTTCAAATGATATGTAGTCAATCTGTTGAAAATCTGTTGTGTAGACACAATAGATTTATTTGCGCGTTTTTATTTCAAGTCTCCACCTTCGGTGTTTCAGCGAGTGCTGCTGTTGGCCGTGTTGCGTTTTTGCTCCCCAGCTTCACTCGTTGAAAACCAACCAATCAGCACGCAGCTTATCGAAATATTAATGAGCATACCATAAAAGGAGAAAAGCTAGTGTTTTTTCCCGGGGAACATTTCAGAGGATCTATCAGGG
This sequence comes from Hypomesus transpacificus, assembly GCF_021917145.1. NCBI lineage: Eukaryota > Metazoa > Chordata > Actinopteri > Osmeriformes > Osmeridae > Hypomesus > Hypomesus transpacificus. Next base: position 4,345,926 of record NC_061071.1, on the reverse strand, counting down.
GGCATAGAACAGCACCCGGCCATTTTCAACCCAACCAATGTTACATACCCTTTTCGGAGACCTTAAGGAACAGTGTGAAATACCCCCCCAAAAAAGTCAATTGCCCCTTTAATGTATATATTGTTTTAATACATGTTCTTATGGGTTCTTCCCTTTGGGACTTATTTAGTTTTCACATTATATGTTTCATGTTTTGGCTACCCACAATGTTTGGGGCTATCTCGTTGTTATGATTAGTGACCTATGCACTTTTGTAAAGCTCTCTTTTTGGAAGTCGCTTTGGATAAAAGCGTCTGCTAAATGCAAAAATGTAAATGATATAGCCTGCTTGATTTTGTCACTAAGTACGTAAAAGTACATGAATATGTTGACCAAACACAACACACAAGATCTCAGGCCTGTTCCATAATGCGAGTTTACCGAATAAGCCAGACTTATGTCAGTTAGTCTTATTCATTTCTAGTTCATTCGGTTACCATAAAGTTAGCTCAACGTAGTTCGAACTCGGTTACTATGGTAACTGATGCTTCGAAAACTAGCCTGGTCCGGGTCAGGCTAATTGTCAGGCTTAGACCGTGTTCTTGCTTAACCAGACGTTCCTGTAACACTGACCCACGGAAAACTATGATTTACCACGGACATTCTCATTTTTCTTATTCTTATCAGTTCAATATGTAGGCTACCTTTATAGAAAATCATCTTAAGGTTACATGGTATGCTGTTTTTGGATGCTTTTATATAGGGCCCTAGTGGTTCCCTATTACTGTATCTGAAGTATTTTTTCCCGAAATTCAGCCTTGGTGCATAATTACAGCCACTACGAGCAGTCCCACAATGAGCTTTCCTAAAAAACGCGCTGTTTTCTGTGTCTGTAGCTTTAAATGCTAATGAGGAGGAGAGGGGCGGCAACATGCGCTAATGTTTACAATGGATGTATCGCAATGGCTCGTAGCCCCCCGTTGCTGTAAGATGCCTGGAATTTAGGCCTTTCTCATCTGATCACCCTGTTTTGCAGATTCATAGTCATTTCAATGAGGAGAAAGGCGGATTGTTTTGATTTGTACATCCAAACACTGAGCAACTGTTATGTTCGTTCGTTTGCTAGCCATGATGTCTCTCCAGGAAAAACCGATATCGCACTTGCCTTTGCACGATCGTAGCTCAGTTTTTCATGGGCGGGCCAGATTTCTGGGTGGGCAAAGCAGAGAAAAGGGCAGTAGCCTGGCTCCTTGCGACGTCACAAGTACCCCCTTTCCACCAAAGTGAACTGGGAGCTAGTTCGGAGCTGGTGCTAGAGCCAGATCGGAGCTGGTGCTAGAGGCCAGATCGGAGCTGGTTCAAGAACGGAGCTTACTAAGAACTGGTTTGCTTTTCCACGGGCGAGGAGCCACCACAGAGCCACGTCATTACGTCACTGTATACGTCTCATATTTTCCAGCAAACGCTAGCGCGGGGTAGCGCCAAACACAAACACAACATCAACAATGGCGGACGTTTCGTTGGCTGTTGTTGCTACATGGTTTTGCAAACCTACATTGGCATCCAAACACGGCGCATCCACA